>NW_026260081.1:0-644596 GCF_024291825.1 Alternaria postmessia | reverse complement strand
TTCAGTCTCAGTTCGCGATTCTAAAAAATGTCTTGGCAGTCAATCAGGTCAGTTCACTACCTCCAGACTGACAGTTTGAACCGCAAAGATGAACTGACAACTGACTGATTGACTGATAGCAACTCTGGTACGAGAGCTCAAGATGGAAGGTACAAAGACAAAATACGCACCTGTAGCCACCAGCAACGATGGGAGTATCAGGGCACTTCTGATTTGCTTGTTGAAAGAGTCCAACGGCCTCATTAATAGCAGCTTGTGATGTACCACCAGGTAGAGCATTCGAGCCTAGATCAGCCGAATATGGGCCACCAACGCCCTGTACCCAGACACCACTTGCGCCGTAGTTACGTTCAAGAGCGCTAGCTACAGCAGGGCCGGTAGAAGCTCCCTAGCGACATATCAGTCTTGCGCTTCCAGTGAATTGCGATACGCAACGTACCATGTTGCCAGTTTCTGTGGATGCGCGGGCAAAGATAAAGATCGCCTTTGGACAAGCTTCAGCGCTTCCGTTCTCGAGTTCGTTCCTAGTGGTCGTGCCGAATCCAAACTGGCGAGCTTGAATCTCGTTCTCTGAGAACTTTGCTGCCGGAGACATAGGCGACGCTGCTACAAGAGCAGTCATCATGGAAAGGGTAAAAAACTTCATCTTGATGGTCTGTCGAGCTGGAAGGCTCAGGCAAAGGAACCTTGGAAGTAAGTATGATGGTGATGAGGCTCGGTGATGCCATTCTAGATGGCGAACATCTTCCGAGTATTTAACTTTCTTCCCAGGTATACACTACCGTATAACAATCGATCGTCCGCTGTCAAACTCACAGGAACCTCGGAAGACGAGATGGAGTGGTGACCTTCATTGGATCAGTGGTCGTTCACACTCGAGCACTTGCAGATCTCCGTCTCCACCCTACATGCCCGACCTTCTTCAAGACATCTCAATCCGGCAGTAGCTGCATGATATCGAGCTAAAACTTGCCGACGTGCCGGTGCCTTACAGCCGCTGTCGCTAGCCTTCTTCGTGTAATGGCGGTTACTCCGTGGCGTTTGAGTTCACATGGCAGTAGAAGCTACGGATTGCCTCATAGATTGATACATGAAGGATAAAGGCGCTGGAAAGTTCCTGAAGAACTGCTCCAGTAGGACATGTTTAATTTGTAGTAAGCATGAGCTCGGCAGCTTCTTGTACATAGGAGTCTACTGAACCCCACGATCTCTTCGACAAGCATGCTTCAAATCTTACCACACCTTGCATTGAAGAAGACAATTGCCTCGGGTGAAACGGAGAATTATGTCGGAAGCCTGTCAGGGATGGAAAGCCACCCGCTAGTGTTTAGCGTTCTCCACTGGACGTTCTTGTCCCGTGCAGATCATTCTTCGCTTCTCTTAGTTCTCCAATGACCATCAGATATCTTCTCGCGAGTTCTTGTGAACATTGAGATGGCTGGCTTGGCAATTATTGAGGTCTTCGCCCAGAGTCGCACCTCTCACGTAGCTTCGGGCCATTTACCTGGAGTGGTAGTGCACTCTGATCGACACGGGAGGAACCGGCGAACCGCGGTACAGGCAGATATCCTAGCGCATGGTATCGTACTTCTGCCGATTGAAGGAGTGTTGCAGACCACGTCAACAGCTCTAGCAAAGTAGTCCGTTTGTGTCGACCTGTAAGCATGTGTTTAGTCGTGATGGGACAAACGCGTAGATCGATGATGATGGCGCTTCCAGGCCAACCCAGCAGGATACTGACTGTACACGCTATAGCGCATTCCGGAGCCTGATGGGACATGCGACCATTTACGAGCGGGATTTGTACATCGTGACTACTGGCTTCTTTGCTCGTAGGTAATTGAACCTGGATGAATGGACATTCTATGCCATATACAATTTGTCCACTTAGGAGAACAGCTCTAGGCATGACGGTTTTAAGCGATGCTATCGTCTTTTCGTAAGTAGCGGGATTTAAAACGCTCGGACATTCATATTAGGAGAACCTTGAGCTGAGACATACACCAAAGAACAACGAAATCGAGGTAGATTTCGAAGAAATACGACGGAACTAACCAAGTACTATGTTGCATCGTAGGAGAGAAACCTAGCCTGCGAACTGTCTGGCCAGCTACTACGAGTACACATCATGATCAATATCTAAGCTTCCTCGTCCCTTTGGTTTTCTTGATCCACTGGGCATCCCGTTTGCTTAATTCCATCGCACTTCTCTTCCTCTTCGCATCTCCACCCCCAATGTTAGCTGCGGTAATGTTTCCACACTCAGGTGTTGTCAACCTTTGTCCGAATTGATCAGCAGCCCAAATGAGAACACCGTTCGACCAACCAAATCCTTCCACCACTGTATACTCTCCGCCCCCTCCAGCAGCGTTGGTACTCTCATCAGAGTACTTTTCGAAGATCGTCCCGTTACCTTGAGAGTCGGGAAGTTGCGGCACTTCATCAGTCGCGCCACCAGTGACACGCCATGTGCAATACAAAGAGTCAAGATAGCGTTGTGCAATGCGGAGGGAAAGATCTTGTGTCCAAATGTAATCCTCGGTTGACTGCTCGTCATCGTCTTCGCTAACCTCGAGGGGGGTGTTAAGCAGACCTTGCATAAGGATGTATTGAAGTGGTGGCCAGACGTTTGGCTCATCCCATTGCTGGCCGGTCTGGAGGTTCGTTGCAGCAATCGCACCGTCTCTGGATTCAAGAAGCTCTTCGACTCGTGCGTAAACGCGCCTTATTGCCTTGGGGTCATTCTTGATGCTTTCAGGAGCCGCACCTGTCCAGAAAGGATAGAACTGGGAAATCTGGAACCATATTTGTTTTCCAGGCGGCGCTCCTTGGAGCGCAAGTGGTGTACTTGTGTTATCGGCCAAGGTGTAAATATTCTGGCTACTAGAGGTCAAGTTATAGTCGAAGTAGCTGTAGTGCTCAGGCGACCAAAGGACTGTTGTCATTGCCTCACTCCGATTTGCAGCGCGACCGGCCCACTCGCGTGCGGCGGTATAGTTGCCTTGGTGGCGGTGGAATTCGGCGATCGTAATCTCATTGTAGTACAGGATCGAGTTGAGCTCTACTGGGATGATCTCAATGGTATTGAGCGAACGAAGAGGGAAGAATGTTTCTGTAACAGCGTCGGATGGGTTGGCAATCCAGCGTGCTGAATAGTCCCATCCACTCTCTGCACCCGATGCAAGGTTGGAATACAACGTCGCCTTTTGAGTCTCGTTGAGTGGCTGTGTGGCGTTGAACTCCTCGCCTTCTTCGTTGAAGTAGGTCGCATTGTTGGCAGTCACATAATCCTCGTAGTAGGATTCAGGTCGTGGCTGCGTGTTTGACACGGCATAGTGGTTGAGAGAGTAGTTCATGCCAGCCCGCTCAAGCGTCACGGTACGGTTGTTCACCCAAAACTCATACTCCTTTTCAAGGATGGGTATCGCCCGTTCGAGCAGAGTATAATTTTGTGTATACTCGACGTAAACACGAACCATCTGCGTAAGCAGTGGCGGCTGCGATCGATTTTCGTAATAGCGACGAGCGCCGTTGGGCACGAAGCCAATATCTTCGACAAGATCCATGAAATTCTCGATGATGTTTTCGGCAATCTGAGTAAAGGACCCCTGAGTACGAAGGAGGCCTTCGATGATCCAGAAGGAGTCCCAGTAATATGGCTCCCTGAAACGACCGCCAGCTACCACGAAGGTACGGTTGACCGGAAGGAAGGAGTTAACGCAGCCAGAGCAGTTTCCAGCTCCGACATATCGGCGCGTTAAGTCAGGCCATATATCGATGACTTGGCGTGTGAAATCTCGAACAACAGAGCTGTTGACGTTGTCAAGAAAATCCGGCTGCGTTTCTAGCTCATCAGTAGGTACTTCTTCTAGTTCTGAACCAGCTTCGCCAAAGTATTCGGATAGAAAATCATTTAGCGCTGTATTGTTCTCGATCGGTCTCGAGAGGTTGGCGAATGCTGCAAGCACTTCTTCTAGCGGGCGTGTTGTTGGTCTGCCATTGATTAGCTATGATCTAATACGGGTCCTTCAAGTTACTTACAAATCGACGAACGTCTTCGAATCCTCAAACGGTCTTGCGAGTTCGATTTCGCGAAGCAGGTCGCCATAACAGTAGATGGGTGAGTCGCAAGGTGCAATCACGCTGCCATTGATGAACAGAGCATTTGCCAAAGGCACGCTTGCAATGAGAGCAGGAATCAGCGAGCGCATTGAAGCCATGATTTAGACCCGGCTCCAGCGGAAGAAGAGAAGGAATTGACACAGGACCGAACATGTCCAGTCCGCCTACTTAAGCTCTCAGCCGTGCGACCCTAGTGTACAAAGAAACCTGCCATTGCACCGCGCAGTACGGGTACGCTGACCGGTCCGTCCACGTACGTGGCTTGCTAAACCACCCAAAATGCGTATCGTCATACTTGGCAAGCTTTCCCGAAGTACCCAAGTAATAGTTCGGCATCAGCACATGGCGTATCGGAGGAGTGGTGTTATTGGTAAAATGTGGAGAGGTCGAGCCCATGCGGAGGTTCCCCGCAAAAATGGCTGTCCAAAAAGTCTTAGCGTGATGTCATCGCTGTCAGCTCCGGTCCGAAAACCATGGTACCGATTTTTGCATGTCACAGCTTTGACATTGGAAATTACCTATATCCTCACAGTGCCGTCTCCAGGTTTTAACAGCTTGGAAATACATGGCACAAAAAAGCGCGGCTTAGTTACACTGGTACATACCCGAGGGCATTATCCGTATTCCCCAGTACCGCTTTGTCAACGGACCTCTAGCACATCTGACAAAGGTACCGTAGTCCCGACATCCGATTCGAAACTGCAGCGAGTGTGGTTTCAAAGGTCGCGACTTCTACGTCCACGATCCTGTGCAATATATTGGCGTAATAGTAAACGGTGTTCAAGGACGTGGAACCACATCACGGCTGTTGTCTCATCACATTCAGAGCTCGTCAAAGCACTGAGAAGCTAAGTTGAACCGTCGTTCCTTGCACTAGCGCAACTCTAGTAGTAAAACATCCAGTATTGAGGCTGACTTGACTTCTCTTGTCGCCGGTCCGGCTCGGTTCGTCCTCCTAATCACGTTCCCTTTATCCGTACATGGTCTCGCAAAATCACATGGCATCCGATTCTTGCCACGACTAGACTCCAGATATTTCTACCGCTGTCATTAGTCTCTGGTCCGAGCGGCGCTATTTGTACAAAGGGATATTAGATGCGCTTGCGATTTGCCGAAGCAATTTCCGATTATCATCAGAACCACAATTCAAGTTCCTTCCATTGGTCTGTACAATGTGGAGAAGCACGATCAGACACGGACATAGACTGTCACGAAGCCTTTTCGATGATTTGGGTTGTGCCAAGAACACTCACAATGCTGTACGGCTTTCTTCTTGTCCGCCTCCTACTTTCTGCACTTTCGATTGAGTGCAACTCCATCTCTCCGATACCAAATTCGTTCTGTAATGAAGAACCACATACCATCAACAATCCTTCCGTTCAGAGTACCGCAATGTCCTGGCCCTTGAACTCGTAACCTGAGAGAACGAATCAGGGAATCCTTCCAGGCAGGTTTGCCAGCGACTATCGTGATTTCGATGTCTTAACTTTGCTCAGCCATCCAAAAATACCGCTGTTGCCAAATTTGCGGGATCCAAGCTGTGCTTATCGAACATGCGTGCGATGGGATTGCTCTCCTCGGCTCATGAGCAAAGTGATCTTGGTTATTCCAGTATCGTCCTCACCCCAGCATTCTCGCCAAGCCACCCAGACTGACATTGAGGCTAAAGCTCAGCTTAACACCTTTAGCCTGCGCCGTGAATTCCTGGGTATGTTCACTCCATTCCCTCCGGATCTGCGCGCGTTGTTGGAGAGCGCTGGGCCTTCTCTGCACATTCTCCCTCTTGTCACTTTCTCTGTGTACGAGAGGTCTTCGTTGCAAATCTTTCGTGTCTTGTAAAACTGGTGCTATCATGGTTTGTATGCTTGCGATCTGATGTGGCGGCACGTTTTCGAAGAGGAGTTTACCGCTCTTGGTCTGCATGACGAAGCTTTGGTACCGATAAGCATGCAGGATCAAACTGTGAACATCTGACATGGCACTCTTCTCAAGAAATGCAACGGCAGATTTGTAATGCCGCAAGTCCCATACTGAGGCATTCTTCTCGGTTATCAGCAAGAAATTATCTCCGGCACCCAGTGCTACGAGACGCGGCCGATCGATCCAACTTCCATCCTGTATGTTGTTCTGTAAGGCGACAAGCAGGGTTCCTGGCAGATTCTTCCAGAGGTACGAAGCTTTGTCGTGGATGAAGAAAGACGAATTATATGGTCCCAGCGTACATCGTATATTAGGAATGTTGCGGTTTTCAGCGTGCAGGAAGTCGACTAGCTCGTGCGGGAGTCCAGAGCTCTCAACACGGTCTCTTCCACCAGTATCTCGCCAGGTCAAGAGGAAGCTGTCCTCGAAACCAAGGGTCACATGATAAATCTTTTTCAATTGTGAGGAGCTGAGAAGTCTTGCCAGCTTTTTAGGAAGACGTGCACTGCACCATCATCAGTATCACTTATCAGCCTGTTTTGTGTATGAAAGCATACTATTCTCGTCTCGACGGACATTGGAAGAAGTGGCAGCCGCGTTGGCCAAACGTAAACGTAGAATCGCACATGTGCCGCCGAAAACTCGGGCTCGCTAAGAAGAAAAAACGCTTGGTCTAGATCGATGGAAGCGGTGTGCGACGCTGAACACAGTGGGCCACTATAAAGCCGCAATGTTGTGAAGAAGTAGGCAATCGCACGACTGATTGTGTTGACATTCGCCTTGCCAAGCTTGATCGCTTCCAGGGTCTAAACAGGATAGCAACGTTTTGAAACCGTTGTCGGGGAACACGCGCCAGTTTGTAAAGACGTCAGGGCAACGGAAACCTATCAACGGCTCAATACATACGCGCTTGTACGTTGAATGCATATTGTTTCACTCATTTAAGTGCATTGTTGACATCTTTAGAGGTTTCACCACGTTAAGAGTGCGTGACGTCATAATAGCTTCCAAACCAATCGCGCCCAGCCGGGAATGAGTGGTACCGCGAGCAATGCCTCGTTCTTTTCGTTCGGCCCCAATGACAGCTACATATCCAAAAGCTTTGCGGGGCTCAATTAGTACGCTGCCAGCCTATTTCTTTGTACGCGACAACTAACGATCAACAGTCGTAACCTCCCTTCCAGCCTCCAAGATCTCCTTCTAGGTAGGTCTGTTTCCGAAGTACATTGGGCAGCTCTAGGGCCGATAACCGAATCCTGGATCCTGAGTTCCAAAGACTCATCGGGCAGAAACAGCCTGCAGTGGGGCTCATCTATACCTTCACGACTCCAGAGTATCCTGACCAAGACATGGCACTCTCCACACCTGCGTGCCTTCTTGGGGCCCGACGACTCCTTCATCATCTGGCACCCTGAGCTCATACGTTGGGCCAATCTGCCACCGAGCCTAGAGGATGCCGTACAGTCTTGGTTGACACCTTCTGGATGGCGCGTAGGGCCGCCACGCATTGTAACATGGGGTCCTGAAGGTGCATTCTTCGCTATGAGTGAGTACGGTGACGTTGTATACCGTTTAGGCGATGTAGATGCCTGGGAAATTTACAAAGAGACGGTAGAAGAGTGGAAGGCGGAGAAGGGGTTTCTCTGGAGCGACCTGACTTTCATCACGCTGGATCCTACCAGCTCTGATCAATTCATCGCAATTCGGAACGATGGGACATGGGCTGGCTCCATCGATGATGTCAACGAGGAAGCACTGGAGACTTTTGCACTCAACTTCTTTGCTCGAGCGAAGAAGAAGTCCAAACCTAGCACATCCCAGTCGAGCGGGCAGATGCCAAACGGTACCGACAAGTCTACAGAGGCGAAACCCGACGCCGCGACCCAAGCCCTCTACGAAAAATGGTCTACAGAAGCGGCAGTCATGTTCGCAGCCGCATCAGCAGCAGCCGGAGGCTCGAAACCTAAAGCCCCACGGAAACTCCAAGTTCGTTCCCAGTCCAGTAGCTCAGATGCCTCTAGACCGCCACTGCACCGCACGCCATCTGCATCGCCAAAATTACTGTCCATGTTCCCATACCTGCCTAACACGATTACGACCTGCAATCTCACAGCATGTACGATTCTCAAATCTGAACCAGATAGCATACACGCCTGCCAACACGACGTAGAAAAACTACTTCGAGCAAGCGGTTTGTATAGCTACGAGTGGCTACGTCAGGAGCGCTTGCGATGGCATCCAGACCGCTTCGGACGGCTATGCGATGAAGAATGGAGAGAAACTGGGAAGAAGCTCGCCGGCGAGATGTTCAAACTCATGAGCGTACTGATAGAAGATCTCAAATTGCATCAAGGCGAAGGCAGCGGTAGTAGGGGTGTATAGGAAATAGAATTAAGAGAAGGCGTTTAGACATGGTTAAGCCTGTCTAGCAACCAGCTTCAGACTCCCCTGATCTTTCTCTAGACTCACGCTAGTACTTGCAGCGACCTCTTCCAACCGCTGTCTGCCCACCGGCCTAGCCTCACCCGTAATGATATCATCCATCTCGCAAAACAACATTGCCATTATCGAACTCTTCCACAGCCTCTCGCTCTCCACGCCCCTACTCTCAAGGTGCACTAGTAAGAGGAAAATAGCTGAAAGTGCTATCATCGTAGCAGGAAAGGCGACCCACGTCCAATTTATGTTGATACAAGTTGTTGTGTACCACATTGTCCCTTCAGCAGGCTTGTTAAAACCCGGCATGCCGTGGGTACGGAGGACAGTGTTCATGGCGGTGGTGAGGTTTGTCATCAGACTGCTGACGTGGTCTAAAGGCGCATTTCGCATTTCGCCATCATTCCACAAGACACGCATGGCGGCAGATCCAGAGCGGCCATTTGGTACAAACACGAGGAACTGCGCGTCGTAAATGGCTCCGAGATGTTGCCGAATACTAGACGTAGCCGTGAGCGTCATGGCCCAAACGCAGTCTTCGGGGTACCACACAGTTTCCGCACCTGGGCCTTCCACGTCCAGGTAGGTTGTATTGATGGGTGCGGCGTCGATGTTAACTTTCGCGACGGGCAGATAGCCGGGTGTGTCAGTGGTTCGCTCATCACAGGTAATTTCTGTGCCGTTGCGGAGGGTTTGCTTCGTGGCTAGGCGGAAGACAGTATCGAAGCCAGAGGCTGCTACGTCTTCACCAATACGAACGCTCTTGATCAGCTTTTCCTTCAAGATACCATTGTGGTATGTCGCCTCCATTGTGTTAACTGTAGGATATATCCCGCATCTTATTGCTTTGTACTCGTAGTTCTCGCGTGTGGAGTTCGATACGTATATCATGCCTATCGTCGATATGGTGCCATTGTAACCAAGTTGTCCTTGTGATACGCCAGTAACGATGGATCCAGGCCAACCGGCAAGCAAAAACTTGACTGGGGGGTAAGCAAGGAGGTTGTCGGAAAGCGGCAGAGAAAGACCAATGTTTCTTGCTTTTGTGCCGTTTCTCATAGTGAATTCATAATCAGTTGTGAGGGCAGCCGTCCCGTTGGTACCATTCAGTGAACTGCTACTCATCTCCTCAGCACACGCCTCGGGACTGCCACCACAGTCCATTTGAATCAAAAACTCGGTCGGTAAATAGCCGTAGTATTCAGCATCGTCGTAGTTGAGTGGTACTTCCACTACTTCCGATGTAGCATCTTCGCACCAGTGGTCGGTAGCCAGAGTTGAAAAGGTCGATCCATTTGCAGCCGGAAAGGTGCAATTACCAGTTTTACATCCGTAAGAAAGAAGGGTAGTCGTGTCCTCGAGCGGTTGAAGTATCCCAACATCCATAGCTACACTCATGGGAAGGAATTCGTCGAACCTTTGTGCAGCTATCCTTTCTCCACTAGCGTTGTAAAAATTAGACCTGCGTATTCCGACTGCGGCACTTTCATCAGTACGGAGGCAATCATTGAAGACAACAAGTTGCTGAGCAGCGAATCCAGTAAAGGCCGACATGACGGTGACAAGAGCGCCCATCGCAGCGATAAAGCTTGTATGTGTAAGTTCATGCCTAGACATAGTTCGCATATACATACTAAGGCTTCTTAATCCTGAGACCGAAGATGAATAAGACAGAGCCCCATGCACCACGACTGGCGGAGTCAAATTTTGCCATGTCATCAAGCTTGCGTGCTTTGCGGAACCATTGCCACTTCGATTGACTGATCCCCTCGGCGAGTACCATGCTTACTCCAGCCCTAATCATCATGGAGAACAGAGAGACGATAGAGTTGATGCTAACAATCTGAGGCCAATCTGGCAAGGGGCGATCTTGATGAGCCATGAGTGTAAGAACAAGGCCGATCAACGACAGCAGCGCAAAAATGCAACTACATGTCTCCGCCGTCCAGCCCTTTCTCCATAACCGCAGTGAACCATTAGCAAATGCCTTCCAGCCTCGAGCGACACCGCGTAAGATTGCAGCTAGAGCATTAGGGAATACTGAAAGGCATCCTCGGGGGTGTGCTGTAAGGTTCTTCTTCATTTGACCCTGGTTGGAGTCCTTCTCCACTGTGGTACTTGTGGGTTCTTTACATTTTTGTTGCAGTAGCGGACTGGATTGTGGTGGGCCTGTGCGATCCATTGTTGGAGGAAAGAGTGACAAGGTGTGCTGTCAACGTCCGGAATGCCACCATACTATAAGGTTTCATCAGCATGGACGAAGTGCAAGGCGGCTCAGCAGGGCGTAAATGCGGCGCCATGCACTGTAACGGCTCTATAGCGCGTACTAGAGTCTGTCTAGGTAATGAGTTGTACCCATGGTGACAAGGGTCAGGCTGTAGGATTCTGCGTCGCAGAATACGCCGCTGTTGCAGGCACCTGGCCACATTCCTTACGTTCTATTTTTTACCTGTACTATACGACGTTGTTACAGACAGTGTACCTCTATGTTGTCTTCCTGTGTCCATGTGCCCGTTCCAACATGACCATGCGATCCAGAAAGGCCCCCAAATCCGTGCCTCCCACAGGATAAAGTCCGAAGCGCCCGCTGCCTGTTCGGCTCTTCACCGCAGCTGTCATTGGACATGCGGGCGCGCTAGTGCACAATATGTGATGAAGTCGTAGGAACAACTGCATGTGCGGGGCGGCTCAAATTTAGGAGATTTAGTATCCGAAGCAAGCCACACAGACCCTGGACGTTAACCTCTTTCCGCCCCAAGGTACCCGCAAGGTGCAGCAGGCGCGACTCCAACATCAAGTACTATACACGCGCTTGGGCAGGGCCTGCCGCCGCCGCATTAGCGTCATACATCAACTGCACATCACATACAAGTTAAGGACGAAATAGTTGCCGAATCTCTGCATGCAATGAAGAACCAAAATATTATTCTAAAAATCGTCGTCCTGTGTTGACAGGTTGAATATCGAAGTACAAGACCCATGTCGAGCCGCCGCAGATACCAAAGAATGGTGATCAGGGTATACGCCTAACCGTGTGAACGCCGAGTATTCCCAAAGGCCGTTATTAGAGTCAACAAATCGCCAAATCGCATCCTTTAAGTGCAATGACTGTACAAATTTATGAGTACCAGCTCTGTTGCTGGCTGTACCCTTGGTTGTCACCAATATCATCGTCATTGTATTCTTCCACCTCAAACTTGGAGCCTAGAGCCTCGTTCGCTTCTCTCAGCATGGCAGTCATCTGCAGGCTCATCCTGCGCATGCGCTCGTCTTCCTCGATCTCTTCCCTCCGCACTTTGTTGATCAGACGTTGACTTTCCTTTGGCAGAGGGCTCGCGGTGTTGCTTGATTTGTCGTCGAACATGGCTGGTGAGCCGTAGCTTCGTCGGCTGTAGGAGTGCGCTCGTTCGTGTGAGCTAGGAGTGACTGCCGGGCTGCCGCCGAAGGATCGTCTCTCAACTGTCGAGCGTCGGGATACTGGGATTAGTGAGGGCCGTTTGTAGGATGGCGTTCCTGCGTTTGGTCGTGATACAGGGCGTGGGATTAATGAGGGCGATCGATCGGGCAATCTTCGCTCTGATAGTCGTGGTGTTGAGGGTCTTGATTCTGTCTCTAGATTAGTTCCAACAACCACCCAGTTGTCTGCTGTGCGCAGTCGCTTGGCCATCCTAGGTCGATCTGGCGTAATGGAATCGATTGACTGGACTCCATAGTCATCGCTTGGAGCAGGAGGCAGTTGCTGCACTGGACCTGCCTGATAGGGGTCGTCCTGCAGCCCGAGTTTCGCCGCGACCTCCTCCTGCGCATCGATGCTGTATCGCGCTCCTCCTCCCGCCTGGAAACCTCGGAAGGGCACTGTGCAGAACTGGAACAGCTTTCCAGCCACTCCTCCAACAAGACCCATTATAGACCATGATTTGCTCTCGCTGGGTGTCGTTTGCACTTCGCCAACTGCGACCTGTCTTGCCAGGCCAACCTGGGGTGTAGGAGGTACCGACCAGGTACCGCGCTGCTTTTGGAGGTTGAAGTAATCGTCGTAGTCGCCTTCTCGTCTTGTATCGTTGTGTGTCCCATCCATACCCCCAGCAAGTTGGTAGCGGTCGTTCGCAAGCGGAGGTGGACTTCTGGTATCGCTGGAGCGAGTGTTGTGCAGGACATGTTCTCCCCAGGGACCTCCTATCGCGGCTTCGTGCGCCGTGGAGCCATATCGGGAGCGCTTGCGGGTCTCGTGGACATGTGAATCAATCACCTGGTGGCTGGAGGTTTCATATGCCGCATCGAAAAAGCCCTTCTGAGACTTTGCGCGTGCATCCAAGGGCGAGGGACTATACAGCCCGGGCATATCGTGGAAGTAGCGCGAGTTGGTAGCCATGCAGGGAGGTGGATACGGAGGCTGCCTTTGCGTAGGGCTGATCCGGTACTGCTAGCGAGCGAATGATGTCAGGCTTGCTGCACGAATTACTGGTATCCGTCGGGAGCTTCCTTGACCCGCTGCTCCAAATGGCAAAAAAAGTAACTAAAGGGCCATGTTGGGTGCGGCCTGTCGCGTGTTCGGGATGTGAGTGGGGAACTGCGGAGTGAGAGCCATTGTTTGTATTCAACCGTCGCTGTGGTAGCGCTATGGACGGACCATCATCATCATCATCATTATCAATGTCATCATCTTCACAGGAGCAACGAGTAATCGCAAAATGAGGGACTGGTGCATATGATTTTACAAAGAGCAGCGGACCCATCTATCAACACAACAACGCCTCCCTTCCCAAGACTGGGGTATACCTTGCCCAAACGCCGCCAAAATGATCATGGTTCTCTACCAAACGCCAGCGCCATTAGCGCATTCCCTTTACGCCCTTGCTATCCAGCCGCTATGCACAAAGTATTCAAACAGTTGCGATGATTTGTTCGTATCGATCTTGCAAATCTCTTTAGCCGTCTTCTTCTTAAGCGCGCCGCCATTGTTGAGTGCTGCCCGAATGATAGTTTCCTTGAGCGCTAGATATGGCTTGGGCATGATACGCAGCGTACTGCATATCTCCACCTCCTCTGCATTGAGCAACTGAAGATCCGCTTTTGACTCTTTGCCAAACTTGAGAGGCACGGTATTGGGGAGTGACTTGGGCACAAACTTTGTCTTGGAATGCTGTGGTGTTAGCACACCATTTGCACCGTTGACGCCGTTTTGAGCGCGATCCGGAGGTGGCGTTGTGAGACCACTGTTTTGTTTGACATGCAAAGGCAGCTCCTGCGCGAGCAATGCCGTGGCTGCAGATGGTTGTTCGAAAGGTGGTTGGGGTTTTGTCATCCTACTGGATGCCAGACGATCGAACTGCCCGATGGGAGGCGGCCGGGTTTGCCGTTGCTGCTTCTCCTGTTCGTACTTCTCCCCAGCTTTGAGACTCGTGATCTGCATGTTCCTCCACTCCTGGAGCTGTGAGATGGCCTGCCTAAGGTTGTGCTCGTATTCTAGATCCTTGCAGAACTGCTCAAAGTCGGCATGCTGCATCATCCTGGCAAAGGGCTTCGCCTTGTTCATCAGGTCTTTTTCTTCTTTGGTTCGCTTCTTGTCGGCCAGCTGATTCTTGCGATACTCTAGCAACTGATGCTCGAAGATGATCTTCTTGCGCTCAACTCGGGCGTCTAGACGGTGGTTGTAGATTTCCATAATGGTCATCTTGAGCTCCATCTCCGGCTCCAGCTCGCCCGTCCTTGGGTTCAAGCCATCGCCAGGGTCAAACTGCATGTGCTGCACAGCCTCTTCGGCTTCGTTGAAGTACTCAGTCTCGAATTCCAAACGACCGGGCATGTATCCTTGGACCTCGTGGCAGGCCGGGACACTAGCCGTGGGCTTCTGCTTGGGAGCATCGGGTTCGCGGCCTGCAGCTTCCTCCTTCTTCTTCTCTATCCTCCTCTTCTTCCTCGCCTGGAACTCGTGACGCGGTATGCGGGTACTGAGCTCGGTGTCATCCTTGCTGCAGTGCTCCGGCAGGGGAAAGCTCGGGCTGTCCAGGTAGGTGTCGATGTAGTGATCGCGGACCTCATCCTTCTCGCGGTAGCCGCCAATGTGATCCGCAATGTCTGCCCATGAGCCCAGACCATATGTTTCGGCGCCTTCCAAGAGGGCCAGCTCCTCGTCGGCGCCCCAGTCTTCGGTGTATATGGGGATGGAGTGCTGCTCGATGACCTTGAACTTGTGCTTGGCAGGCTGGTGGTCGCGTGTAGCCTTGCCGTCGGAGAAGCATGGCACGCAGAGGTCGTATTCGCTGCACACGTCTTCGGCGCAGCGTATGCGGACCGTCGACGTGATGTCGGACGAGCACACATCACAGACGTACTTGGTGCCACCTTCGGTGCCCCGCGTACCCGTCTTCTTCTTGATGACCCCCATGGTGCCCCGCTATTGATGTGCGCGCAAGTGAAGGAGAGATGGGGATGAGACAGAGAGCTGTGGCTGTGCACGCCGTTGCTGCAAGGGCGCGAGTCGGGGTCGGAGGGGGCGATGACTAATGCAATGTAGGATAATGCCGCAGCTCGCAATGTTCGACTGAGACGGGCGGCTGGGTGCGTTCAGATGGCGAGCGGACGCGGTGTTGGGCTCCAAGGTCGCGCGGTGTTGACGTACCCACGCCGGACGTTGTTGGCGGCGGCGGAAGCTGCAGCCGAGGCTGGGATGGGATGGGCAGGCACGAATCACGACTTCACTCGCAATGGCGTAGCATGGCCCGAATTAAAATAGACAAGCAGACTCTCACTCGTGCTGCGACGCGCGAAACACTGCAAAGGAATGGCAAAAGGATTGGCGCGTCAGTGCGTGGTCAGTCCGAAATGAAGGCTAGTTTCAGAGACCCAATGACCCAACTTCAAACGAGGACCCTATCTGGAGCATCGCAGCATTGACGGAGACCTGGGGCACTCGGACGTTAGACACATTGCCACCAGCCGCTCCCTATACCTAGGTCCTGTCTGCTCTCCCTTTCCAGAGCCCTCTCCCTGAGCCTCTACACTATTCACCGTCTGCCAGCACCACCTCCGCTCCTTGGTGTGCCCCTCGTCGCCTTCCCGCGTCCCGTAGTCTCCACCCTCTCGCTCCCTAGCAGCAGCACCCTGGGTATCCGTCTGTTCTTCCTGCATCTGCCCACTGCTGAGCTGCCGCAACCATGTCTTGGAAGCTCACTAAGAGTGCGTATATCCCCAGAGCCCGCCTGCTGAGTGGCGCCCCCTAACCCGTGCTGCAGAGCTCAAAGAGACGCATCTTGCTCCCCTCGCCAACACATTCAGTCGCTCGTCGTCGACGTCGACAATAGTCGGTGACCAGCCGACGCCCAAAGCCTCGAGTTCCGCCGCCAGCGCGACGACCCTCGGAGACTCCAAAGACAATGGCATCGGTACTTTGGTCCTCCTGTCCCCACTCACCTCCTGCTGACCCAGTCCAGCCGCCTCAGAAGCCAACGCATCCGCCCCGGCGCAGCCCCTTCGCCCTGGTATCCTGATCGTCACCCTCCATGAAGGCCAGAAGTTTTCGCTGCCCCCGGGCGCTGAGCAGCAATTCAGCGGCGGGAGCCACCACCAGGGCTCCATGTCCCAGGGCGGCGGCCTCTCCGTGGCAGGCTCAATGCGACCCGGGTCGTCTTCGCGCAATGCAGTCGCCGGTTCCTACGCGAACCGGCCGCAGTCTGCTGCTGGCAGCATCAATGCTGCGCCTACCATTCACGGTCGCTACTCGTCAAAACACCTGCCCTACGCTCTGGTCGATTTCGACAAGCAACAGGTCTTCATTAACGCAGTCTCCGGTACACCAGAGAACCCGCTCTGGGCTGGCAGCAACACGCAATACAAGTTCGACGTGTCCCGCGTCACCGACCTCACCGTCTCGCTTTACATCCGAAACCCCTCCGCATCGCCCAACGCCGGTCGCAACGAAGACATCTTCATCGGAACACTCAAGGTCCACCCCAAATTCGAGGAGCAAAGGACGGACAGCAAATCTGGAAATGGCGACGGCACAGCTGGCCAGGCCGGTGCTGATTGGATACCAGTGCAGTTTGGCAGCGGTCAGATGAAGGTCGGAGTCAACTTTGTCGAGAATCGCCAAGATCGTCTTGCGATTGACGATTTCGAACTTCTCAAAGTCGTCGGCAAAGGTAGTTTTGGAAAGGTCATGCAGGTGCAGTATGTGCTCATGCGCTCTTCTGCATTATCAAATACTCACAACGTACAGGAAGAAGGATACGCACCGAATTTACGCCCTGAAGACCATTCGCAAAGCACATATCATTTCCCGATCCGAAGTCGCACATACTCTCGCCGAGCGCTCTGTCCTAGCTCAGATCAACAATCCTTTCATCGTACCGTTGAAGTTCTCGTTCCAGTCGCCAGAGAAGCTGTACCTTGTCTTGGCCTTTGTCAACGGTGGAGAGCTCTTCCACCATCTGCAGAAGGAGCAACGATTCGACATCAACCGAGCTCGATTCTATGCTGCCGAACTGTTATGCGCCCTTGAGTGCTTACACGGTTTCAATGTCATTTACCGTGATCTGAAGCCCGAGAACATTCTTCTCGATTACACTGGTCATATTGCCTTGTGCGACTTCGGTCTCTGCAAGCTCGACATGAAGGATGAGGACCGGACGAACAGTAAGTCATATCTGAGCATGGCTTGAATCGGAGAACTAACACTGTCTTAGCATTCTGCGGAACACCAGAATACCTCGCTCCGGAACTCCTTACTGGCGCTGGCTACACCAAGTCCGTCGACTGGTGGACGCTTGGTGTTCTCCTTTACGAGATGTTGACTGGATTACCTCCCTTCTATGATGAGAACACCAACGACATGTACCGCAAGATTCTTACCGAACCTCTACACTTCCCCGGTCCTGAGATTGTCCCACCGGCCGCACGCGATCTCTTGACTCGCCTCCTAGACCGCAATGCAGAGAAGCGATTGGGTGCCAAGGGCGCTGCAGAGATCAAGGCGCATTACTTCTTCCACAGCATCGACTGGCGAAAGCTGCTTGAGAGGAAGTACGAGCCCAGCTTCAAGCCCAATGTGGTACGTAAAGCTTTTGTTAATTCAAAGGCCATGGCTAACATACACCTAGGTTGACGCAAAAGATACTGCCAACTTCGACCGCGAATTCACCTCGGAAGCTCCAACAGATTCGTATGTCGATGGTCCTATGCTTTCCCAGACTATGCAACAGCAATTCGCAGGATGGTCTTACAACCGCCCTGTTGCGGGTCTTGGCGATGCTGGTGGTTCGGTGAAGGATCCATCGTTCGAGGGTGTAACGGAAAGATAGTGCCTTCATCGTCTCAACACTTCGGCTTCGGAGAATGGCCGTTGAATAGGCGCGTGGCTTGTCACGGCAATGGAGCCGACTGCAAGCACAACACCCGCCGGCTTTGGATCCACAGATATAAGACATGGTCATTGGTGGGATCTCAGCGCTCTTTGATGCTTTTTTGGGTTCTGGAGCAATGGCACGGCGCTTGAGGCAGCATTTGTGTGAGAGAAAGCCTAAATTCAGGCAAGCAAATCAAGACGATATCCCCATTGAGTTAGAGATGCACATGTCTTAGTGATCAGCTTTGTGGTGCTTTGGTAAGGCTGTCCAGGTGGAACCAACGGGATGTTCTGACAGCAAGCGCGTGGTAAAAGTGGTGCCCCTCCTTCCCTCAACGGAGCTCTGACGCAAGCGGGGCTGAGTCTCGGCCGCGCGACTTACAATTCTCCCATCACATCCGCGAAAACAATCATCTTCACTTTACTCACACCTTTTCCATCATCTCTCGCGCTTGCAATTGACCTCCTCTATCTCCAATTGTCCAAGTTTGAAACCTCATACCCGCCCACTAATCCTATAACACAACATGCCCGGCTTCGCACAGGCCTCAGACCTCAATGCCTGGTCCGCGCTTCAGGACCACCACCAGAAGCTTGGCAAGGACATTGTCTTGAAGGAGTACTTTAAGAAGGACCCTCAAGTAGGTCTGGATGGCTAAATCTAGTACGTTGCTAACAAACTGTAGCGATTCGAGAAGTTCAGCCGTACTTTCAAGAACGATGCCGAGAACTCCGAGATCCTGTTCGACTTTTCCAAGAACTTCGTCACTGAGGAGACACTGAAGCTTCTTGTCGAGCTCGCAAAAGAGGCTGGCCTCGAAAAGCTTCGCGATGACATGTTCGCTGGTGAGAAGATCAACTTCACTGAGAACCGTGCCGTCTACCATGTCGCACTCCGCAACACCTCCAACCAGAAGATGGAGGTTGATGGCAAGAGCGTCGTCGAGGACGTCAACTCAGTTCTTGACCACATGAAGGAGTTTAGCGAGCAGGTCCGAAGTGGCGAGTGGAAGGGATACACTGGCAAGAAGATCGACACCATCATCAACATTGGTATCGGTGGTTCTGACCTGTATGCAACTCTGTTTGATACTGTTCGAACGTGTACTGACTTCAAATAGTGGCCCCGTCATGGTCTCAGAAGCCCTCAAGGCCTACTCTCAGCGCGATCTCAAGATCCACTTCGTTTCCAACATTGACGGAACTCACATCGCAGAAGCTCTCAAGGACTCCAACCCCGAGACCTCCCTCTTCCTCATCGCCTCCAAGACCTTTACCACAGCCGAGACCGTCACAAACGCCAACACCGCAAAGTCATGGTTCTTGAAGAGCGCAAAGCAGGAGGACATTGCCAAGCACTTCGTTGCCCTCTCCACTAACGAGGAAGAGGTCACCAAGTTCGGTATCGACAAGAAGAACATGTTCGGCTTCTCCGACTGGGTCGGTGGACGTTACAGTGTCTGGAGCGCTATTGGCCTGAGCGTGGCTCTTTACATTGGCTTCGACAACTTCCATCAGCTCCTGGCTGGTGCTCACGCCATGGACAAGCACTTCAAGGAGACTCCTCTTGAGCAGAACATTCCCGTCATCGGTGGTCTTCTGAGTGTATGGTACTCCGACTTCTTCGGCGCCCAGACTCACCTTGTCTCTCCGTAAGTTTGTCAGTTCAGCAGATACGCTTAGTCTGACATTGCCCAGCTTCGACCAGTACATGCACAGGTTCCCCGCCTACCTCCAGCAATTGTCCATGGAGTCGAACGGAAAGGCCATCACCCGCAGCGGCGACTATGTCAAGTACACAACCGGTCCCATTCTGTTCGGTGAGCCAGCCACCAACGCTCAGCACTCCTTCTACCAGCTTCTCCACCAGGGCACCAAGCTCATCCCAACCGACTTCATCCTCGCCGCCCAGAGCCACAACCCTGTCGAGGGCAACAAGCACCAGAAGATGCTTGCATCCAACTTCTTCGCCCAAGCCGAGGCGCTCATGGTCGGAAAGACGCCTGATGAGGTCAAGGCTGAGGGTGCGCCTGAGAACCTTGTCGCTCACAAGACCTTCCTGGGTAACCGACCCACTACCTCCATCTTGGCCGACAAGATCACACCTGCCACTCTTGGTGCCTTGATCGTCTACTACGAGCACCTCACTTTCACCGAGGGTGCCATCTGGAACATCAACAGCTTCGACCAGTGGGGTGTCGAGCTCGGCAAGTCGCTGGCCAAGAAGATCCAGTCTGAGCTTGACGACGACAAGGAGTCTACTTCTCATGATGCTAGCACAAGCGGTCTCATCAACGCTTTCAAGAAGAAGGCCAGTTTGTAAGCGGCTGGTGATGTGTTGTGCGGGGCTTTAATGGCTGAATGATTTGATGACTGGAGGCTGGATTCGCAGCAAGCACCTGAAGGATGCATATATAGTACTGATATTACGAAATACCAATGGACACGTTGAAGTATAATTTCGCGTCTGAATACCCTATACTCTAGCATGTGAATTGCGTTCGTTTCAATCGACTCTCTTGCCTCCACCTCCATATCCATATCCGCCTAATCCGTAGCCACTGCCCATGCCACTTCCTCGACCGTTGGCTACAGGCAAGCCATAGCCACTGCCTCCGTTGCCAAATCCTCTTCCACCACCATTCATCCTATCTGTAGCGTACCTCTTCAGCCGTCTGGGCAGTTCAACACCACGGAAGTAAACAACGCACACGGCTGCACTCGCCACAGCACTCAAGAAACAGTACACCAGAGTACTAGTATAGATGTGTCCACCATATCCACTCCAGCCAGGAGGCAGCGTAGTGCTTGGATACCACCTCACACTAAACGCCAAACTCAACGGATCCCCAATGGTAATCTTGGTATTCCTTGTATGACTTGACACGGAATATGCAGTCGCAGCATCCACCGTTCCAGGCGCCACGCTCTTGGGCCCTGCATGGACCAGCAAGTTCAAATAATTGCCCACGTGCAAGTGGCTCAACTGCAGTGTCCCCGCCAATGCTATGATCAGAGGTGTGTACATTGTGCTCTGAGTTCCTAATGCGCCTTCCTGTGTGCTGTCGTCGCTCACACGGTACTCTGTTTCCATGACGGAAGGTGGCAAGGGTTTCGAGGGAATGCGGCACGACAGGGGCGCATCGTTGTGGATGTAGAACTCGAGAAGGTGGAAGAACTCGTCGGTCACAAAGTCTATGGTGCAGTTCACGTCTTTTTCGACGCCGAAGTTTAGGTGGAGGGGTTGGCCCGTTTCGTTGCAGGTTGGGAAAGGTATGTACTGGAGGTGGCCGGCTGCATCTGTGATCTGGAAACACAAGGGTTAGTGGCTACAGGATAGAAATTTGGGGGTCATGCTCGTTGAGTATTCCAGGGCGTGGTGTGGGTGGCAGACGTACATGTTCACCGGTTTCTCTGACGTCGAGGTTAGCAATTGTACTCGCAGCTCCTTGTGTATATATTGTGACGTACATGGTTCGGTTTAAACAGCTGACTGGAATGATCTCGCCAGGATTATACCCTCGTGCTTCTTCCACGCTCTTCATGGGCTCCTGGCCGGTTAATGCTGTTGCAAGGGATGTCAAGAAGGAAAGTAATGCGACGGTAGGGAGCCATGCCGATGGCTGTCGTTTCGAGATCATGGCGAGAATCTTGAGAGGAGAAGCCAATCGTTCATTCAGCGCATGTAAGCCGGGTACTGCGCGTGAGGCAGCTGCGACGGTCGAGGTGCATGTGTCAACTTGGACAATGTTGGGTACGCGAATCGAGGTCCCTGGCCTGTGCCCGTCCGCGGCAAGAGACTCCCGGTCCAGCTCCGCAATCTAGTCTTCACCCTCACGGCCAAAGTAGATGCAAATCATATGCTTCCGTGTCAAGGTTGACGTATGCTTCGGAGATGGTCATAATATCTCGATAGCTATCAGTTCGGTAAGCACCCAGTGCTTATTATGCAAATGCAATGCAGTTATAGTACATTATGTACACGTTGGATTCATACATGGTTGATATCCCCGCCATTCCGAAGCATCAAATCAGCGTCATATATGTTTACCATCCCTTCCTCGTTAGTTCTGTCACCCGGTTAGTCACGTCGCGGAAACCCTTCTTGAACCTCGCCCTCCATCTCTCAGACGCCAATCGCTTCCTCTTCAATCCGCCTCTCTCGTGGAACCTCTGTTTGTTGAAGTCGCGCTTGACTTGGTTCCTTGCCATCAAACTCCCCAGCATGCCAATACCCCTCACCATATCCCGTCCGCGGCTAGGATCCAACTCTACAGTACGTCCGTATACGGGGTTCAAGCGTGGGAACTGAGAAAACGTCTCTTCCTGTTGTACAGCGAGCGATGCCGCACCGGAAGGCTTGTTGGCAAGACTTGGGTTGGCTATGTCGTCGGACAATGCCATGTCGTCGAAATTCAGGCCTGGCTTGTGGGCAGGCCGTCTGCTCTGGGTGCCCGCGAAGGCTTCTCCAAAGACGCGGTTGGCTGGTGAGGTAGGTGCTGCGCCCCGTGGCATATATGGTGCCCTGTTCGTGGTCGTACCGCCGAGCATGGAGTCGATTGTCTGTGACGTCTCACTCTGGGTGGGCTGTGGACTTGCGGCTGCTCGCTCGGGAACGTAATTTTGGTCTGCTTGCTTCCTCTGTGGCTGCGCAGGTTGTCTTGGCGATCTCGATATGGTTCGTTGACATGTCCAGGACGGTGTTGTCTGTCTCGAGGACTGCGGTATGCGTGTAAAGGTCGAGGGACGGAGCAGTCGCTCGCCCAGCGATCGTGATGCCATCTTCAAATGTTGTGGCTACAATCCTGGCATCGGCAGAAGTGATTGGAGGTGCTCGCGGCGGGCAATTGCGGGTTGGCTGCGGTGAATGATGGAAGTCATGCACGCCGCGGTTCCCAAATTTGTCGGCGCTGTAGGTAGTTGGTGGTCCGAGCGTCTCTCGAAGCTCCAAATCTCAACTGCGACTTCTGCCTCTCACTACAACACGCGACGAGCACCTCGACAATCCGATTTAGTAGCTCCCCCAAACAACCCTATCGAGTTCCGCGACTGTATATCTATCCAAGATGTACGGCTATCCTGGTACGTCGGGCGATTCCTTGCGACGCGAACTCTGCTAACATGCGCAGGTGCTCCGGGCTACAACCGCCCTCCGGGCTTCGCAGGCACTCCACCTGGCATGGCTGGCATGCCACCGCCTGGAATGGGTAAGCAGTCGCATCAACTGATAATGGAGGATCTAACAACAGCACAGGTCCGCCAGGCGCCGCACTTCCTCCAGGTGTAGCCGCTCCCCCCGGTGTCGCGAATGCCCAAGGTCCACCAGCCATGAACGCACCACGCGCTCTACCATCCGGATGGCAAGCGCCCCAGAACATGCCCAACTTCAATCTTAATGCGCCCGTCATCCGTCTGGGAACGCAGGGAGGACGAAGTGGTGCTGTCGACAGCCCTGTAGGCGGCCGAAGGGACAATGCAGCACCACCCGGTCGTCGTGGCCTTGGCATGGACAGAGACGGCGATCGCAGAGACGGAGTCCAGCCCGTCAATCCTCCATCACGCGAAGACATTGCACGGACCATCTTCGTTGGTAACATTCCCGATGGCGTTGGAGGCGACGAGGGCATGGAGCGCATTCTGGAGACGGCAGGAAAGCTCGTGCGCTGGACGAGGGCTACCGATGCCAACAACAAGCCTCAGACGTTTGGCTTTGCCGAATTTGGAGACGCCCAAAGTTTGGAAACGGCCGCTGAGATATTCAAAGACGTGCGTGTGCCTACAAAGCGACAAAAGCCCGGCAAGCCGAAAGCCGAACCCGAAGGCGATGAGCAGGACGAGGTGGAGACGACACAACTGCATGTCATGGTTGACGACGCCTCGATCAAGTACGCAGAGGAATGGAGCAAGACCCGAAACGAAGACGAAGCTACAGTTCAGTTCAGGCTGGATAGCGCAAAGGAAGCCCTCTCATCGGTTCTCGCCAGCTTCTTCCATCCACCAAGCGCACCCAACGTCGACTATGCAGGAGACACAACCATGCAAGATGCGCAGGCACAAGATGGTGAAGACGTGGAAGTCGCGTTTGTGAACCTTGCCAACGGTGAGGATGAGCTTGCGGACATTCCAGCAGAAATGCGTGACATTGTCGCCGCAGAGATTGCTGCTTTCCGCGATCGTTCCAATCAACGCGATAGAGAACGACTTTTGAAGGAAGAGGAACTGGAGGCAGAGGAGCGCAAGCGGAGTGGTAGGCGTGCATCGCCACCACCTTCTGCGCCTACTGGTCCCGGAGGTGCTAATGGCGTACCACTTGGCCCAAGAGCAGAGAGGGGTGTTCAAGGTGCCCCCAGTGGGCCCAAGGGCTCCCAATTCCCGCGTGACTACCAAGGCGGAGTCAACTTCGTCAATGGTGGTGCTATAAACAATGGCGTATACATTAACCGAGAGGATGATGACGACTCGGCCAGCGATTCGGAACTAGAGCGCCGTCGCAAGAAGAAGCGAGCAGAAGATGCTGACGAGGCATACAAGAAGCAACTCCAACGCTGGCTCCAAACAGAGCGTCGCACCTTCGCCTCCGTCGAACGTACAAACGACTACTTCAAGAACATGGATGCGGAACGCGAGAAGGCTCGTACTGCACAGGCGAAGCAACTCCGAGAGTTTGACGATGATCAGGAAGCAGCTTCAAGGCGCGATATCTACTACCGCGATCACAGCGATTGGATCCGCGACCGCGAGCAGGTTCGCGGCCAAGAGGCCAAGGAAGATGCTATCGATCGAGAGCAGGAGCGACGCGAGCAGGCGGCACAGAGGAAGCAGAAGGATCATGCCCGTGGACAGGCCGATGCCTTTTTGGAAGAACATGGAGAAGAGCTTATGCGCAGGGAGGAGCAGCGCGAGCCAGCACACTTCAAGATCTCCCTTGGCGCTGCAGCCAAGAAGCTTGAAAAGACTGCCGCTCCTCGTCGAACCGCAGCGGATGTCGAAAACTTGCTCGAGGACGAAGATCTCACAGACCAAAGCGGCTCTAAGAAGCGAACTCTTGTGCCCATCAACTTCGACGCTGCTGTACGTGCCAATCTTACACAAGAAGAAATCGAAGAAGCACAACGGCAGCTGGCACGCGACATTCCCAACGGCAAGGAAGGCCTGTGGAAATGGCCCGTTGCTTGGGAGCATCTGCCTCAGAAGAACATCGACAAAGACATCAAGCAGTGGGCTGCAAACAAGGTTCTTGAGCTCACAGGTGTTCAAGAAGAGATGCTTGTCGACGCTATTGTGGACCATTTGAAAAGTAAGGGCGCACCTCAACCACTTGTGGAGAACTTGGAAGTCGCTCTCGATGACGAAGCAGAGTCTCTTGTGAAGAAGCTTTGGCGTATGGTCATCTACTACAGTGAGACAGAGAAGAGGGGTATTAAGTGAGCGTGCCGCCTCTCGCTCATGCAAAAGAAGAGTCCATCTCCGATATTGTCTGCCAGGTTACCACTATCGTGGTTTTTGCAATTCTCAGGAATCGGGCGAGTGAGTATCTGGGGTTTTCGTGCTGGGTAGCTATTGACGCGTTGTAGGGTCCTCGGATCTTGCATCACGAACGAAGTGTAGATAAATGGGTGTATGGATACGATGAGGAGTCATACCAGGTCCGTCCTTTTACTTTCAATTGTCACGCCACTAATGCACAGGCTTGTTGTCTTCTTACCATTGTCCCAAGCTGGATGGTAGTTGAGTCCGTGGTTGCGTGCGGCTCTAGTATGGCGTGTGCTCAATGATGATCGACTTGGAGTATCAACATTGATACTCATGCTCCTCGGACTGGACTACTCCTTTGAATCCACTCGTGCCTCCCCGCGGCCGGTAAGTTCATGTTTGCCGCGGTATTTGATCACGCTCCACGATAGTACACGAAGTGCAAGAGTAAGTAAAGGACGGGCCTTATATTGACATACCCGGCCTGGTCGTCACGGCCGCTATTCTCTTAATTTCTCCTTCGCACCTCACGCATTGTCATGCGCGGTCGAGTCCAAGCTTCTCGCCTAGGTGCGAAGCACCTGGAGTCTCCTGGCAAAGCAAGGGTCCCCTATAGTTCGTGGGGTGTAGCACTGTAAAAGCTCACGTGTGAGGTAAATAATATGCCGGCAACCGTGGGCAACGTTGCCAGATGCCCCGGTTTTCCCAGCCCCAGACAAGTGGCGCGACGAGTTCTTCCACGAATGATGAGGGGCAAGTGGGGTTAAACTCACGATGGCGCGGACTGCGGGCGGTTGGCACTATTTGGTGTGGAGGTACGTGGAGGTTTGCGCCGGATGCCTTGCCAGTTAAATAGACCGTCTAGATCCTGAGTTCCAATAAGTATTTCGCTCAATCAAATTCAGTCTTGACTTGTTCATCCTCTAACTCCTCATCCTCAAGACTTTGCTTCAAACTTCTGGAAGCTTTGCGGGGTATTTCACGCTACATTCCGATAATTCCGAACGTTGATAGCAACGCAACAAGAACATCACAATGGTCATTACAATCACAGGTGCTGAGACGAGGGATGTGCGGTTTCCGGTACGTTTTATCATGGATCAAAATTTGAAGGCAGAGCTGACCTCTCTGGACTAGACATCCCTTGACAAGACTGGTTCCGATGCTATGAACGCAGCGGGAGACTACTCTTCGGCATACTGTATCTTACATACAGACTCTGAGTTCAAGGGTCATGGCATGGTAAGTTCAAATTCTGTCTGATTTCATACAAAAAAGGAAAGACATGAGTTCACAAGGTGATGAATACCTTGTAACATCGCTTTCCTGTCATACCTCTATCTTGATGCTTTGGGCGAAGCATTCTGTTCACAGCAGATTACCTCAAGTTCTATTCCGATTCGATGACAATCCGGTTCCAATCCGCTTACATTTTCTAGACCTTCACAATTGGTCGTGGTAACGAGATCGTATGCACTGCCATCGCCTATCTCGCGGACCGCATCAAGGGCCACACACTTGACTCCCTTGTCGCCAACTGGGGAAAGACATGGCGTCACCTGGTGAACGACTCTCAACTCCGCTGGATCGGACCAGAGAAGGGTGTTATCCATCTCGCTCTTGGTGCTGTTGTAAACGCCATCTGGGATCTGTGGGCAAAGTCGCTCGGCAAGCCTGTATGGCGTATTGTAGCAGACATGACACCACAGCAGATTGTCGATTTGATCGACTTCCGTTACATAACCGACGCTATCACTCCTGAGGAGGCGCTGGAGATCCTTACCAAATCTGAAGCTGGTAAGAAAGAGCGACTCGAAGAAGCTCTTAACAGCCAAGCCGTTCCCGCATACACAACCTCTGCAGGTTGGTTAGGCTATGGAGAGGACAAGATGCGTGGCCTTCTCAAGGAGACACTGGAGAAGGGATACAAGCACTTCAAGCTCAAGGTTGGAAGCGACATTGCACAAGATAAGCAGCGCCTTAGCATCGCACGAGAGATTATCGGTTTCGACAAGGGCAATGTGCTCATGGTCGATGCGAACCAAGTATGGAGCGTACCAGAGGCAATTGAGTACATGAAGGCGTTGAAGGAGTTCAAGCCGTGGTTTATCGAGGAGCCTACCAGCCCTGACGACGGTATGCATTCTCCCTTATCTCACTTGTGTTACATTGAATATTGACTGATTCCTTTAGTCCTTGGCCACAAAGCCATCAGAGAAGCCCTCAAGCCCTACAACATCGGTGTCGCAACAGGAGAGATGTGCCAAAACCGCGTCATGTTCAAGCAATTCCTCGCCTCAGGAGCCATCGACATTTGCCAAATCGACGCCTGCCGTCTCGGTGGTGTCAACGAAGTCATTGCTGTCCTCCTTATGGCTGCCAAATTCAACATCCCCATTGTACCGCACTCCGGTGGTGTTGGTCTGCCAGAGTACACTCAACATCTTTCTACCATTGACTACGTTGTTGTCTCAGGGAAGAAGTCGGTGCTGGAGTACGTTGACCACTTGCACGAGCACTTTTTCCACCCCTCAAGAATCGAGAACGGATACTATGTTACACCTATGGATCCAGGTTACTCGGTTGAGATGAAACCCGAAAGCATGGACAAGTTTAGCTTCCCCGGAGGCAAGGACGGGTGGTGGCAGAGTGAGGAGGCGAAGCCAATCTTGGAGGGCATTAAGATTTAAGTGTTGGCTTTGCAGACGAAGTTTAAGCAAGAGCGAATTTAATGCATTGAATGATTACGAGTTTTGGAATATGCATGGTTACTCGTCCCACTGCATCGGGATATGATAGATATCCGAATTTGCAGCTTCCAGACCAGCGTTTCGCATCGATGTGCATTCCTGACTACTCAGGTAGAGGAACGCTGACTAGATATCCTGGTTACTGTCAAACTCTATTGCATTTGGCGTTTCTGCTTCTCCAGGTCTTCGAGCTCTCGAACAAACTACGTTTGTTTTTACTCGAAGAATTCACCATCAAAGTCAGTAGGACTTCAACTACAGTCCTGATGCATTCCAAGATTTTCTGGGAGGCCTGAAATATTTTACTCTGCTCTCCATGACCGTCTCCATCTTCTGGTTTGATCTCCGCTTGTAAGGTAGACGAATGCTACTAGGCCAACAGTCCTGGAAGATGATTGGATATTTTGAGATCTTCCGTAGCGGCGTTTTGACGGAGGAACCTGGACTCTAGTACCTAGTGTATACACTCCAGGTTCTAGAACTTGACTACTATCTTAGCTAGTACTGTTTCTGCGGGTCTTACGAACAAGTCATCCCACTCCTTTCTTCCCATTATGACACATTCCACGACTGTTTTTTCTTATTGTCATCAATATCCTCTCTCTTGTACATATGGGTATTGAACATACGACCTTGCGTATTCTATGTCAAAAACCTAATTTACCACCAACCCGATCTATAATCTTCCAATGGCCGCAGTATCTGCAATGGGAGTAGTTTTGGAGACGGATAGTGAGAAATATTGCGGAAAGATTAAATGTGCCGATGAAATCCCCTTTACCAATATCAGACGTAGCTGTTTCCATGCCATTGTTCGAGCTTATAAATATCTTGCTTCTTCACGACGTTGATAAGTTAAGGATGGCGGACGCTGTCCAATCTACCTAGGTATTGCGAATAGCGGCGGGGTTAGGGGTAGGTGAGAGCTAGGCCGGCCATTCTCAAATCACCCTTGTAGTACAAGCCTAAATTGAAATGGTGAAACCTCCATAAGAGAGCATGCTCTCAAGATCGCTGATCGTCAGAATGGTGAAAAATGCTAAGATTGTACCTAGATAGGCTCAACGCAAGAAATGAAGTTGCGTTATCGGACTGTCGGACCGTTCCGTCCAGGCGGCTATTCAAGGCTCACGGCATACCTCCCGATACTGCATGAACACCTGCGTCTTCTCAACTCATCCGTATTATATATACTGTCGCTCAAAATCTGCTGCGTCTTACAAATTGAGTTGCTCACAACGACGCTGGCTGGACATCAACATTAAATCTACGGCTCCATCCATACCCCACCACCCCGCCTAGGTCACCGGAACCTGTACAGAAAGCATATAATCTTCAAGGGCCAGTTCCCACGATTAGTAACATAATGGCTCCTCCCCCAGCTCCAGGCGTCTGGTGCCCCGCGGTAACCTTCTACACTCCCGAAAGCGACACGGCAACCTTGGATCTCGCGGCACAGAAGCAGTACTTCACATACCTCTCCAAATCAGGTCTTACTGGTTTAGTCATTCTTGGCTCGAATGCTGAGGCGTTCCAGCTCACTCGCGACGAGAAAAAGGCATTGGTAAAATGCGCCCGCGAGGCTGTCGGCCCCAACTACCCCCTCATGGTGGGAATTTCGAGCTTCTCCGTATCACAGGTAATGGAGAATATCAGCGACGCCATCGAAGCCGGAGCGAACTACGGGCTGTTGCTGCCAGCCGCATACTATGGGCCTGCGACATCCAAAGAGGTTGTCATGGCCTTTTACAACGAGGTCGCACAGAAGTCTGAGTTGCCTATCGTCATCTATAACTTTCCGGGTATCTGCAATGGAGTGGATCTTGATTCTGTCACAATCGCTGCGCTTGCCAAACAAAACCCAGGGAAGATCGTCGGTGTGAAGTTGACATGTGGTAGCGTAGCGAAAATCACAAGGCTTTGTGCTGAGTTGCCGGGCGATACCTTTTCTACGTATGCTGGACAGGCGGATTGGATGGTAGCCGGCCTGGCAGTTGGAAGCGCTGGTTGCGTATCAGCATTCAGTAATGTCTTCCCAAGGGTCTGCTCGAAGATCTATGAGTTGTATACTAGTGGCGAGACACAAGCAGCACTAGAGCTACATCGGAAGGCGGCACTTGCAGAGAGCCCAATCAAGGCTGGTATCGCGCCCACGAAGCACGCCGTCAGCCAGTACAGTGCGAAAGCAGCCGGTATCGAGGGTGCAGAGGAGAGGCTTAACCCAAGGCGACCATACATGCCTGTTAGTGAGGCGCTCAAGACTAGTGTAAAGAGTGCCATGTCAGAGCTAGCTGTGATCGAGACCATTTGTTAGATCAGGTCTATGTATGGTCTTTCCAAATTAGTTCAGATAAAGATAATTACATATTGCGCAAGAGCGACCCTTCCATGTTCTATGCGCAGCAAGCACTTTTCAGCGTACACATTGTCATCTCTGAGAGCTTCGAACACGTGTTAGATGAGGGCTGATCCGCGATAATGTTTGCGTTGATATCGTAAAGGCATCCATGAGCCAAGAGAGACCCCAGCACTGAGAAAAGGGCAGACCCTGAATTTAGCGGCGCACGTGCCTTATCGATAACAATCATTCACGTCTCGAACTTTTTCCAACTCCATTCAGCACAACAGAAATGGCGGCGCAAAGAGGAGCAAACGTCGTTGAGAAGAAGAAGAGATCAAAGAAGAGAAGGACGAGGACCGAAGGTGCGACAAGCGTATGGAACAGACGGCGAGGCATGCGCTAACAATTGGGCAGTCTCATCATCGAGCGAAAGTGACAGCGATGTCTCAAGCCCAAGGAGCCAAAAAGTGGCTGCGGTAGAAGAAGAGGCCAAGGTACTATAGTCGCGTCGAAGAGAGTTTGTCTGAGCTAACTTGAAAAAGGAGCCTTCACCGGCACCGACACCCGCCAAGAAAGAGAAGAAAGAGAAGAAGAAGAAGTCTCAAACTGCCAGTGCACCGGATGCTCAGCCAGACGAAGATGTTGTCATGACGGATGCACCAGCTCCTGCACCGCAAACAAAAGCAGCGTCAAAGGCCAGCAAACAGGCGCGAGAGGACTTCAGCGCTATCTATCTACGCAAAGTCGCAGCCGAGTTCGCCGATGATCTTGACAAAGTGCGTGAAGCGCAAGACTTCAAGGCAAGTAGCGTGCCGATGCTCATTCATGCGCTCAAGCAAGGCGAAAGTCTGTTCAGTGTAGAAGAGCGAAGAAGGGTCGCTGGGGCTGCAAACGCGTAGAGAAAGAGGCAAGCATAGGCGGCGTTTGGTGTTTGACTTTTGGGATTGATTCGTAAGAAGATTATCTTAATGGAAATATGTGTAATCATGTAGAGGCGCCTAGGTCCGGTCCTGTCCATGCACCAAACGCCTTGCTATGCCGAATCTTGTGAAGACATCTAATACGCCTCAACTTCCATGCCGCTCCGCCATTCCAACTCGATTGTCCAAGCCAGTAGATTCGGATGCTTGATAACGACCATGTCGTGTGCCAGCTTCATGACTTTCTCTCTCTTGTCTGCTTTCTCTCCCGATGGCAGCACCATCAAGGTATCGTACGCTCTAGCTAGTAGCTTCTCTTCGTATTCGCGCCTGAGCTCGTCGTCTCTCGTCCAGTTGATGATCTCCTCGTATATGCCTTCTAGTGGACTAGCAGCATATATCTCATTCTTCACAGAAGAGGTAGTATTTTCTAGCGTCGCGCCGATGCGGAGTCGCCTCTCTTCTATGAGGCGCTTGATTGTGGAAGCCTCCTGTGTCTCGTGGATCTCGGCGATACGCGTATAGGTTTTGGAGGGGTCGGGCAGGCGACCTTCAAGGTACGAATAGACGGGCGAGGATGGTAGTTGTGTGCTAAGCGCACGTGCATATTGAGTCTTGGTGCCATGTGCGCGGGCATGATCGACGAGCTTATCGATGGCTGATTGGGACTTGTACGCGTCGTCGCTACTCTGGTCAGCAATTCAGCCTCATCTCCAGCATCTGCACCGCATACAGGTTCATGTAGATTTGTGCCAACTCCAGGCCAACATCAGTGTTCTCATCAACCTTTGCGCCCTTGAGGCCCTCGTACATGCCCCTCAGCCCTAGCCATGCCTGCGCATCGTCGGGCTTGATCTTGGTCGCGTCATAATAGGCCTTCGCTGCTTCCTCAAACCTGCTCAAGCCGTCGTTCGCACGCCCAAGGAATAAATAGGCAAAGTAGTTCTGGGCATCCTGCTCCAACACTGCCTCCGCTTGGTTCTTTGCTTCCTCCCAATCCTTTGCGCCAATAGCAGCCTTTGCGGCCTTGAGAGCGGTTTTTGTAGACATAGTGTTATTTCAGGTAATGAGGGTAGGAATATGGCCGTCCGTACGGCGTTATTCGTGTTATGAAAGACCCATAAGGAGTGAATTGAACTGTGGAAGCTTTGGTGGGGCTTGCAGCGTCGAAAGAGCAAGCAATGACGCACGGCATGCTAGCGTCGATCCTGGTCCTCAGCCTTACCAAACGACGAACACCAACCTCGACCCTTCTGCAATTCATCAGCCACGACTTTTCGCCGCCTGCTCTTCCAGGCGCTTTTGATAATTCCACTTCCTTTCGTTGAAGCATCTGTCAGCGTTCTACCTTTCATTGGCTGGGTAAAATATTCGGGTTGCTGTCATGGCGTCACACGCGGACAGTGCGCACGACCTGCTAGATCTCGACATATCGACATTGCGGCAATTCGTCGAGCTCTTCCCCGATGAGGGCCTATCTAAAGTCATCACTGGCTGGCTGAGCAGCGGCATATCAAAATACCCGCTGACGGAAGAGGGCGACTCAAGAGAAGGACCTGACCTGAGTGAGGGAGGGGTAGCTCTTACTCAAGATGTGCTCGTATCACAAGAGGACTGCTTGGTGTTAATGACGGAAGGGATTGGGGAGGCTGCAAGGTCACCACTAGCGCACTGCTTGCTCGGAGACTACTACTTGTCCTTGGAAGAGTACGAAAGCGCGGTCGAAACGACAAGAAAAGGTTTGAAGTACGCGGCTGCTGAGGCAAAAAGAACCGATTTGTCATTTCAAAGGACGCGCGACGCTTTGAGTAGTACACTTGCTACTGCCTTGGTCTATTATCAGGCCCCAAGGAACCATTTGGAGGCCAAAGGTATCTTCGAGTCCATCTTGAGGCGCAAGCCACAATTCACCTCTGCACTCATCGGCATCGGACTGGTCTTGGAAGAGGAAGAGGAATATCAGCAAGCTTTCCAGTTCCTTGAAAAGGCGCTACAGCAAGATCCCTCAAACGGCCGCATAGGTGCAGAGTCAGCCTGGTGTCAAGCACTTGCAGGCGACTACAAGACTGGATTAGAAAGGCTCCAAGGATATCTCGAATACCCACAGCTCGATGCCTCCAAGCAACGAGGCCGTGAGCTCCGCGCCCAGACGCTTTATAGGATAGGTGTCTGTTTATGGGAGCTCGATCCGTCGAAGGCTGCGAGGAAGGATCGCCAAAGAACATATGCGAAGCTACTTGCGGCGATCAAGGCAAACCCAAATTATGCTCCAGCATATACTCTGCTCGGCATCTTCTACCAAGATTATAACAAAGACCGCAAAAGAGCGCGACAGTGCTTTCAAAAGGCCTTCGAGCTATCGCCTTCTGAGGTTGTCGCAGCCGAGCGCTTAGCACGCCTTTTTGCCAACCAAGGCGAGTGGGACATTGTTGAGGTTGTCTCTCAGCGAGTTGTAGACTCTGGTAAAGCACGCCAGACCCCAGGTTCAAAACGGAAAGGTGTCAGCTGGCCCTTTTCCGCATTGGGTGTCGTGCAGATGAATAAACAGGAATACCAAAAGAGTGTCGTATCGTTCTTATCCGCACTGCGCATTAGCCCGGATGACTACTACTCCTACGTCGGCCTCGGCGAGAGTTATCATAACTCTGGACGATACAACTCAGCATCACGCGCGTTCAATTATGCAGAAAATCCCACAGATGGCGTTGTGTTGAAGAGATCAGATGAAGAGGGATGGTTTACCAAGTACATGCTTGCCAATGTCAACCGCGAGCTGAGTGAGTTCGACGAAGCTCTTGCAGGTTACGAAGCAGTACTAGCATCTCGCCCGAAAGAGTTCGGCGTCTCAATAGCACTCCTACAGACGCTTGTAGAGAAGGGTTGGCGTTGCGTTGAGACTGGCTTTTTCGGAGAGGCTGCCGACAGCGCTACCCGGGGTATCGAGGTTGCGCTGACAATAACCGAGTACAAACCGGATGCTTTTAACCTTTGGAAGGCTGTTGGCGATGCATGCAGTCTGTTCACTTGGGTCCAGGAAAGGCTTAAGCAATTCCCTGTAGAGTTGATCGAGAAGGTGCTGCGCAGCAAGTCGGATATGAAGATCGATTTCGACGAGCACAAGGATATTGATGGGCTCGGACAGGATGCTTTGACTGCACTTTCTACAGACGAACACAGTACTCTCGCAAAAGTGCTCAAAGCCTCGATACTTGCACAAAAGCGAGCAATATCCAGCTGTGCGCACGACATACACGCACAAGCTGTGGCGTGGTACAACCTAGGTTGGACTGAGTACAGAGCGCATGTCTGCCTAGAGCAGGAAGGCACTGAAGGTTTCAAATTAACAACATACCTCCGAGCAGCTATGAAGTGTTTCAAACGCGCTATCGAACTTGAAGCTGGGAATTCAGAGTTCTGGAACTCGCTTGGTGTCATTACAACAACGCTGAGCCCCAAGGTCGCTCAACATGCTTTTGTTCGTTCCTTGCATCTCAACGAGCGCAGTGTGCACACTTGGACGAATCTTGGAGCGCTTTACCTTTTACAAAATGATCACGAGCTTGCACACACCGCCTTCTCACGAGCGCAATCACAAGATCCTGACTACTCGTTGGCTTGGGTAGGCGAAGGAATCATCGCATTGCTTACCGGAGACTCCAACGAGGCGCTCTCCCATTTTACCCACGCGTTCGAGCTCTCAGAATCATCATTGCTCTTAACGAAACGACAGTATGCCGTCTCAGCTTTCGACTTCCTAGTTTCTTCGCCTTCATCATCCAGCAACATCACGAACCTCATACAACCTCTATTCGCGCTCCAACAGCTCAACGTACAGGTGCCTTACGATATCCCACATAAGCACCTAGCTGCACTGTTCCTAGAGCGTGTCGGCAATTACGATGCAGCAGTGGCTGCTCTGCAAGCTGTAAACGAGACCGTCGAGCAAGAGTATGAGAAGTCAGAATCGCTGACATCACTGGCTCGTGTTGCACAAGCCAAGACGGACCTGTCTCGTAATCTCCTCGCTGTCGGGTCTTATGATTCAGCCGTGGAAGAAGCTGAGACAGTACTAGACCTGCTCTCGGAGCTAGAAAGCGACGCGGAACAGTCTGCGTTGTCCAAGGAGCAGATCACAAAGACTAAGCTATCAGCTCGTCTTACAGCTGGTCTAGCACACTACTTCAGCGGCTCCTTCGATGCCGCCATACCCTATTTCCGAACGTCGCTTGAGGCAACCGGAGCCAACCCAGACATTATTTGCATCCTCGCTGAAGTACTCTGGGCCAAGGGAGGAGAGACCGAGAAGCAAGTGGCTCGCGACCAACTATTTACCGCGATAGAAAAGCATGAAGGTCATGTGGGCTTGTTGACACTCATTGGCGCCATGACAGTGCTTGATGATGATCTGGAAACCATGGAAGCCATCAAGGACGATCTGGACCGACTGCGCACGAACAAGGAGCTCAGTGACGAGCAGCTTGCCCGGGTGGAGAAGGTTGCTGAAGCCATCTCGGTTAGTTTGGGTGGCGAGGAACAAGAACTGGATGAAGCCCGACGTAGTGTCATGCTTGCGCCTTGGAAACACACCGGTTGGGCTGAGCTCGCTGACGCTGCTGGAGGCGATGTTTTTGCCAGTACACTTGCGAAGGAAACTGCGATGCGAAACGCGCCACCGAATGGTGCGCTGAGTGCTGTTGGTTTGGCAGGTGCCATGGGTAGTACTGGCAACGTAGGAGATGCTCAAAGGGCAATTGTGCTAGCACCTTGGTGCAGTGATGGCTGGAGTGCCTTGGCCGAGTGTGTTCAAAGTGCTTGAACAAGAAAAAGGCTGTCTCGCATGCATACGCTACGAAGCGCCGTACAGCTCTGACGGTTTCGAATAATTCATGTGCATCAAAGAAACTACTTCAAACATGTCGTTCATACTGTATCTGTATCGCCTACTAACGTCGACGTCCGACTACTAGTGATGTCTTCATACAACTGTCCAGTCGTCATTTCACCGTTGTTGCGAGCCCTTTGAGGATTGGTAGTGCATTACCAGCAGCCGGTACCCCCACATCAGAAGCTGCACCGAATAGACTTCCGAGCTTCGGTTCCGGCTTGGTGTCTTTGGAAATTCCGTCCAATTTTGTAGTATCCTTCTCCACTGCCTTAGCAACCTTGACCGTGTCGCTCCGTTCGTCTATCGAGGCTTCCTCCGTTTCCTTGGTGACAATGCCAGTATTCTCTGGCAAAGAATTGCTGAATTCGTAGTAGCGAGACGGTGGGTACACGATTTGTGAGCCAAAGATAACATGAGCGCGCTTTTCCAACAATCGGACGGCAACATCGTAGATGAAATCGGCCGGCAATTCTGCCTGCGCTTCTCGAAGCAAGATTGGGTCACCGAAGTCTGTGTAGAAATCCAAAAGCAGGTTCCTGACCTGACTTTGGTCGGTCATACCCTCGAACAGCTTTGCCGTTGCTACAGCTGGGAGAGAATGTTTCCATTTGACGGAAGGTAACATGGAACTGTGGAGCAGCTCGTTCAAGAAGCTGTACATTCCCTCAACGGTCTGGTTCTTGGATTTGGTATCTTGTAGTCTTTCTGCCAAACCGTATAGCTCACATAGCTTTAGCCACTGGTCAGGACCTCTGGTGGCCAGCTGATTTGCGTATACGAGGTTGAGGTATAGACGAAAAGTTTGAGGATCTTCATCCAGTAGCCATACGACCAATACATCGTTCCCCTGTGAGTCCTTGCTAGTAGCGCGCTCGATGAATCTGGATCTGGATGTAAAGAGCGTTCTGTGCACACGAAAGTCTGCTCTGCCACCGCCTGTCCCGACAACCACAGGCATCATAGAATCGTCGAAGCTACGGACCATAAGTAATGATAGGATCCTCAGATTGATACACTTACACCAGCATGTCCCACTCAAAAACTCGCTTGTCTTTGGTTTGAAAATTTGCATTACTAGTCGAATCAATTTGCTTATTCGAAATGCTGGTGACGGTCGGACGCTTGGGTTTACTGGGCGTGAAATCGAACTCTGGCATGATAAACTAGCGATAAATTTGGAGTATACTTGCGTGATTATGATCGTTACTGTTCTTTCGCTATATCTTATAATGCGAACCGCTGAGATGACTTGGCTGAAATACGAAGTTTACGACTTCATCAGGATCACAATTGTCTCAACCATGTATCGAGTACGAGTGCGTGTGTAACCACAGAAAACAATAAATCAAACTTGGGGCTTGGTTACAAGCTCATGAAACGATTGCGCGACCTCAGAGTTCTTGAACCTAGCCGAAGTGCGTCCTCCAGCCGTTATGCAGGGGTGAGGCGCAGCACTCAGGACCACCCTAACCAGAAGCGATTGTAGGATCTTGTTTTATGTTAGCATCTGTTGTTCTGACATAGTTGTGGGCGAATCATGAACAGAAACTGCGTGTCATACGCCGAGTTTTGTAATGCATATACTTAGGAAAAGCAAAAGCACTGAATAGACTAGATGACCCAGCTCGCGCTCATATGTGATATGTGATTACTCTGTTTACGCCATGCCAACCGAGTAAGCCAAGCTAGCGTTGCCACGAGCAAATTCATCCTTTTAAATTTATGTGACGCCAAAGCTCATCCTGAGAATGTACACTATCATGTGTTTTGTTAGCATCTCCGTTTGGATCACAGCGAATTCCTTTGGGGGTACGGTCTAGTGTGAGAACAACTGAAGGAAAAAGCCCTCTTTGTATACTATCGTTTGCCTAGGAGTGGATAGTCGATGGTTCTCCAGAGCCGGAAAGTATGCATCTCCATGGTTCGATGCATGTGGTGATAATAGGCTACTGCAAAAACAATGAGCATTAAATCGGTCATAGGCACATTCTGATTTCCGTTATTTCAGGTCATAATCTTGTGTGTGCTGCTGAATAGTCGAGAGTCCTACTTCTTCTCATCGTCCTTGGATGGAGCCTCTCTCTTCTCCAGTATCTTGTCTACAATACCGAAATCTACCGCCTCCTGCGCGTCCATGAAATAATCACGCTCCATGTACTTCTCGATCTCTTCCAATGTCCTCTTCTTTGTGACATGCGACTGGTATATCTTGTTCAATTTATCTCGAATTCTCAAGATCTCTTTGGCATGGTCGGCAATGTCGCTCGCCTTACCGCGGTATCCGCCACTCGGCTGGTGTATCATGACTCTTGCGTGTGGCAGTATGTATCGCTGGCCTTCTGCGCCGCCTGCGAGCAACAAGGACCCCATGGAGGCTGCAATGCCCATGCATATCGTGCTGACTGGGCAGCGGATGTAGTTCATGGTATCGTAGATGGCAAGACCGGCACTCACGCTGCCACCAGGCGAGTTGATGTACATGGATATAGGCTTCTCGGGGTTATCGGCTTCGAGGAAGAGGAGTTGTGCGACGGCGTTGGCGGACATGTAGTCGTCCACCTCGCCATTCAGGCAGATGATTCGCTCTTGGAGCAGACGCGAGAAGATATCAGAAGTTTTCCAGCCTCCACCCTACGAAGTCAGATAGGAAGCGAGTAACAGCGTCGTTGGGCTTACAGTGGTCTCTGTCACGTAGGGTATGGGCAGCGAGATTGCTCGTGGTGTCTGTTGGTCTTGTTGCTGTGGGGTCCATTGCGGTTGGAAGCCGAATTGGCTTGACATGGATCGCGTGCCATTTCTATAGAAGCTTTGTAGTGTCGATGGCCTTGTGGCCCGCCGTAGAAGAGAAGCCATAATGTGTGATGTTGGGGTAGCTCCCTCCTCCCCACACGAACGAAGCTATGGCGCGCCAAGCCGGGGGTCCGACGCAGTGGTTTGGAATCTTTCACGATGCCGCCTCATTACCTCATACGAATCACACAGTCGCCCATCTTTCTTGCCTGATGCCAGGCAGATGGACTTGTCGCCCGAAACTATGCTTGAGCCCCATTAGACTATCCTTGCGGGCTCAATGCCGCCAGTCTTCCGCTCACGTCCCAGGTCGCATCCTGAGGGGCCGCGACCTCGGCCCTACACGAGAAGATGCCCACCAGACGTTCCGCCTTCGTAGGGACGAAACAGCCAAAGAACTTCCGTTGTCGCCATTGCTCGATCCGTTAGTCGTAGATGAAAGATCTCGTTTCGAGCAAACAAAAGAGCGCCCAAAATTTGCAGAATTTACACCTTTTCAGAAGAAGCTATGGATGAATCCATTCGGTATGCACATTCCTGTACTCAGTCAACACACGTATCTGACGGTTCAGCCCACGCGTTGGCGTCACCTATTCGCCATTGTCGCGCGGTACAAATCGTGCTCCCCACCGCTTTCTTGGTCTCTCTCAACGCCCGCCCCCACCCCACAACGAAAGACCCGTGGCTCCTGCCTGTCTCTCTTACCACAGATAAGAAGCATCTTGGTCCTCCGTTTCGTTTTCTCGGGAGGCATCTGATCGCCGCATACATGGGCAAAAGGAGGGCATGGGAGAGAGCTCTTTATGCACGCATGAACGAAAAGTATGGTGGTCATAATTTGAGGAAGATGGTCTGGAGAGAGGACATGCCAGATTTCGTACTGGATGTCATGCGCAAGAGAGCAGTCAGCAAACTCAGCTGGAATTTTGGTTTCAGAGGCCGCTTGATTCCAGTCGCAAGCCCTCGCACTGAGGACATTGAGGGCGTAGAAGACGTTTCCTGTGTGATCATATTCCGATCGCTTCGTACTCGCGCGGACGATTTGCAAGACCAGGCAGATCGGATCACGACCGAACTGGAAAAATGGTCAAACTACTTTACCAAGAGCTTCGAGGCGAAGCTCGACCCTCACGCTGCTCTAGAGGTCACCCACAAAGCCCCGAACTGGTATAGTGGCCCTGTTGTCTCTCATCTAAAACCTCGTGTGCGGTATCCAGAGCTTGAATTTCATACCACCGTCTGGCGAGGGAAGAAGGTTGCAGTCTACAGCTTGACGGATTTGCTTGGAGAAAACAAGGCGCAAGAATTGATAGAAGGCAGTCATTACGCTGGCGAGAGATCTGTCGTAATCAAGGCAGCAAGACACAACGTACCAGTTGAGATACTACTTATGCAGCTTCAGGCGTATATCGCTCAGCCGGGGCCTTGAACGTCCAAACAAACAGTCTAATAGATTTTTCTGGTTCGCTCCTTGTGCCGCAGATCACAACTTCTCAAGTCTTAGTGCTCTCATTCATCCTTCTCTCCCAATTGGACTTTGTCATCCCAAACATGTGCTCATCCTTGACCTCACCATTTTTCACAATATGACCCTTCAGTACACCTTCGAGCGCATATCCATTCTTTTCAAAGCATCGCATGCTCCCCACGTTACCAGAAAATACGCCGGCGTAAAGCTTCGTCAATCGCTGTCCATTGTTCTCGTAGCTCTCAAACGACCATGTTGTGAAGGCTTCCAGCGCTTCTGTCATATACCCCTTTCCCCAAAATGACTTTCCAATCCAGAAACCAACTTCCGCAGTATGCGCGTACACATCCATGCCTAGTTTCAAACCGATACCCCCAATAGCGACATCTGGAGATGACCGCTCACAGATAACGAAATGATGTTGATATGGAAGTACGAGGTTCATGTTGATCCATTGCTCGGCACTGGAACGTGTATATGGGTTGGGAAAGGTGTTCCTCATGTATTGAGCGATCAGCGGGTCATTTGCATGGAGACTTGTGTTTGGGGCATCTTCAAGATGCATAGGACGGATTATCAGACGCGTAGTTGTTACTATGGGTGATGGAACTGATGCGCTCGTCTGTGTTGGTGTCGATTGTCCGGCCATGTTGGCTGAAATGCAGTACACAAACGGATGCTGTCAAAGAGGAAGGATGCAATGAAGCCAGGGTGCCAAGGAGAGCTTAATTTGTATGCAGTCTTAAACAGTTTATCTTCTTCACAGCCGTTGACTCATGGCTGGGATACGAAGACGCAGGATCAGGCTAAACGACGCGAGGCAGACGCACCTTCCCAGTTAGGAGGGGTAACTGGTGGCCTGAGATAGCTGCACTCATTGATTACCATCAAATACGACCAAGATGTGGTCATCACCATCAGGTAATGAAAGACTTGATGGTTATGACCTGCACGCTGGATCATAATCCTACAAGGTTGGGTTGGGGACATGTGACTAGAAGAGGGGTGACGTCGTGTGGAGGTGATATTAGCGCAGCGCGCTAAAACGCGTCTGTCGCGTGGGCTATCCAGCGCTCGGAATTCCTACCTCACATCGCAACGGTGCTTCCATGTCGTCTTTCGGAGCAAAGTGAGTCATAATATTGAGAATATTTTACACGTCTAACAAGGCTATAGGAAGGTTGTGAGAACCTACTCGCGACAAACAAAGCGCCAACTCTACGATGAGGAACCGCGTACCAAACGAAGACGCGTCGAGACCACTATCGAATACACCAAATCCACAGCCTTAACGTCACTCGATGCTGCTCCCACGGTCATCGTGTCGTCTCTTGAACGTGGAAGCTCTACCCCTCCTCCATCCAGCCCGAAAGATTCGCCCGCAGTCTTCTCAGACGAACCGCCTCAGTCTAGTCCACCGTCATCCCCAGTCCCACGCAGCTCGCCGCCGCCTGTTCAGAAACGGCGGCCGGTCTTCTCGATATTCAAGAAGCAACTCAAGCCTAGAGCGCCCGTCAAAGAAGCCCTTGTAGAACAGAGCCACAATGTGCAAAGCTCGCCGAAGCCTGCGCCTAAGAAGAAGCAGATGGTGCAGATGCAGTTAGACTTGGCATCAGAGACGCGGAAAACGTGTAAGACATGTGGGATGCAATATATACCGTCGCATGCTGAGGACGCGGCGCTACACAAGAAGTTTCATGCGATGAACCTTGGTGGAGTGGACTTCACCAAGCCAGTCGTTGAGCGCTTCAGGAAGAATCAGATATGGAGTGGTGAGGGGGGCTTTATTGCTGTGGTCGGAAGGAAGGATACACTGGCGCTGCGCAACCGGGCCAGCGACGTGCTGAAGGTCGTGAATACGGAGCTTGCAGCTGTTCCAATATCAGACGATGAGCTTTGGGGACAGACCAACCGGACAGCCTGTGCAGACGCGACTGAAAGAAGAACTGCGAGTTCGAAACAGCAGTCCTCAGTGAAGAGTGAAGCAAACGTGCCCCTTGTCGATCGATTCAAGATATATCTATACATTCGAGGCAACAAGTGCGTAGGAGCATGCCTGGCGGAGCGTATTTGGGAAGCCTACAGGGTCTTGAACTCCACCACTTCACTCGAACAGGAAGATGGAGATGCTGCCGTGTCGCAGAGCTCTTCTATTTCTATCAGCACCGACTCGGATCCAGTGACCCTGGGCATATCGCGTATATGGACTTCGAATCAGCACAGAAAGAATGGTATTGCTACCAGACTGTTAGATTCCGTAAGATCCGACTTTCTCTATGGGCTAAACGTTGACAAGGCCAAAGTCGCTTTTAGTCAACCGACAGAGAGTGGAGGTAACTTGGCGCGAAAGTGGTTTGGCTGCCAGGCTGGATGGCATGTGTATGTCGACTAGCGTACTATGGAGGCAGAGATAGAGATAGACGTAGATAGCTTTGGTCGCTGCGAAGATGACTGCACATTAGCGGTGATCCGCGGTTTCAGAGAACTGGACTGATGTCAATTCTTACAACAAGCCCATTCTTCAATACGAGTCAGTTATCGCACAAGGCCCATCTGTAAAACACAGATATCGTCTGCAGGATTGTGACACATGCATATCCGAGTTCTCCATTGGTAGGCAACAATGCGTACGAGGTACGATGGTGGGGTCTGTTCGTTGTCCCGCGCCGGATCGCCAGCACCTGCATATCGGCGATGATCAAGTCGCAGAGCCGACCATCAGCAGCAGCATTTCTTGCGCTGCACCATCTCACCGCCTCACCCAAGCTTCTTCCATGTAAATAGAATAATGCATTGTTTTTAACGCCCGCCATGTCGTCCGGGAACCCTTTCCGCCTTTCTCAAGCTCCTCGTCAGCCCGCGGCCGTCCCGCAGACCTCCTTCATCAACACGGATAGCAGTGTGTCTGAGGCGCGTAGGGAGGACAACGACCATGGTATTCCCTCGCCTTGCCTTTCTGCGTCTGCTGGCATTCAAGGAGTAATTGTCTTACAGTGCTCGAAGATGCCGCCCCTCCGCCGACAAAGACAAAGAAGTCTGTCCGCATACTTTCTCCCACTACGACAATCCCACCCTACTCGTTTGACGACAAGCATGCGACTCTGAGCGAGCTCAGAGACAGGCGATCGAGCCAAGGTCCTCCTGCGAGCCCCCCGCCCCCCGTAACACCCGCTGGCTATGCCAACAGTTCAGTCACAGCAGGCGAAGCCAATGCTCAAGTTATTGGGAAAGACGCCATGGCAGTAGCAGACGTGCCCCCAAGTCCAAGTCCATACGTGAACCACCCTCAAGCGACCCCGCCGCCGAGCAACGTACCGGCGAATCCGTTTTCGAGAACGCTGGCGTCACTAGAACCGCAAGAAAGGGAGAACGACGAGGAGCGGACGAATACGGGAAGACCAATGTTGGGCAGCAGCAGGGCATCTTTAGACGTAGAGAGCTTCAAGAACCTACTCATGACCGGAAAGCCAACTCCGCGACCATCCGGTCCGCCTCCGCAGCCCACAAGCGTGTCACAACCACTTGCTGGCGCACAGTTCGAGACTAGCAGTAGCACAGATACCTCGTCAATCTCGCGGCAGTCGCTATTCGAGCCCCCGCAAGAGACACATGCAGATTCTCCGCGTACATCTGTCGATATGGCTGGATCTGACGAGGACGAGAGTATGGGGCTGGTATCCGAAGTGAAGAAGGGCAAAAAGAAGCCCCCACCTGCACCCAAGCATCGACACGGGAAGCTGGTCGCGCCGAGACAGCCACAGACAGTGTCTTTCGAAAGCTTTGCCGCTACCGAACCAGCACAAGCACCTTCTCCTCCAGCTATTAGACGAACCGACAGTTCAGATATGCAGAAGCCACTCCCACCAACCCCGGTTGCTGCGCCGCAGTCCCTCCATATCAGCACACAGGATACGACACCACTACAGTCCCCACCAATACTACCGACAACGAGTCAGCCTTCAACACCGTCAGAGAGTTCAACTCGACAAAAGAAGACACCTCCGCCCGTGCCGTTATCTCGGAGACAAAGTCAGCTCAAGACTACAACTACAGGCAATAGATCTCGAAGCAGTTCAAACCTTACTATATCCTCCCAACATTCAGTCGATGCCCCACAGAGCCCGGGTCCAAACACCCTCGACCCATTGTTCGGAGCAAAATCACCACCCCCTCCTCCACCCTCACGGCACGGCGCACGGCTTGCGAACCTAGGCAACTCAAGCGCAAACTCTTCCAGTACCGAGTTGCCACAGCGGTCGAGCTCGGGTCGAATGCCGAGATCTGTTCCTGAGCCTCCGTCGTCTCGTCGGAGCACTCTAGAGTCACAACCTTCTTCGCCTGCACCTAGTGTGCACCGCACCTCATCTATATCATCTAATCGCAACACCCATCGCAATGTCTCCGGAGAAAGTACAGGAAGCAATATGCCGCCACCTCCGCCACCACCAAGACGTCGACAGTCAAATCGCTCAAGCCTTGACCAGCAAAGGCCTCATGTGTCCTATTCCTCTCCTACGGAAAGTCGAAGAACGAGCACAGAGTATCGTCGCACAAGTACAGAACAGAGGCGATCGAGTGTAGCTAGCGAGAGTTCGCTGAGAAGAACGTATGAACCTGTGGATGAGAAGACCGAGAATGAACACGCTTTGTACTCGCCAATTGAGGAGAGCGAGAGAAGGCTAGGTCTTGATGAGAACATAAGCGGTGGAAAGGAAGGCGAAGGGAGGAGTGATTCGAGTAATATCCTTGACGACATGGAGAAGTTTCAGCGCGAGATTGATGAGCTGAGGACGAGATACAAACAAGCGGGATAGTGCCTTGCTTGAGCAGTCACTAAATGGGAAACACGGAGAATAGATATTGGCATGAACAGTTTCCTCGCGCGAGAGACTTTGAGCATCTTACAAAGACATTTCAATTGATACGCATGCATCCTTGTTGTCTGACTATTCAAAATCAAGGTTGTCTTCTTACATGAGCAAACAGCTCGTCATGGGACACATGCTCTGTTCTAGGCTGTAACTTAGTCGCGAAACTCGTCTCCTTCACGACACACCCCTCTCAATATTCATATCAGCACTTACCAAAACGGGAGCTTCGAGCCTTTGAATGTATCATGCGGAGTGCTAGAGATGGTGATTCAGACGAATTGGGAATAATTAGCTTGGTGGTTATTCACAGAGTTTGTGGGCCGTGAACAGCTTCATGAATGTTGTGAGGTGCTCTAGTCCCTAACATTGTAGACCATGCCACTTTTTGTATTAGACTTGTGAAAAGCTATAAAGATGCTATATCACGCGGTAACTAGCTAGTTTGCCGAAGGATGATACCCCATTCCCGTAAAGACGGCCAATACATGTCAAATGGCTCAGGCCATGACTGCCAACGCTGCGGCGCCCATGGCGACGAGCGAGCCCATACCGACCGCAGGTGTTGCAAGAGCGGCGCCAGCAGTCTCAGGAGGAGAAGAAGTGCTGCTTGCCTCGGGCTCACCAGGACGACCTGAGGATGATGTAGCCACCACCGTTGTAGTAACCGACGCAGTCGAAGAGGCAGAAGCACCAGAGGTCTCACCAGAGGGAGCAATGAGCGTGGAAGACGCAGGAGGAGTAACTGAAGTGGGAATCGGATGTCCGGGGGGAGGCAGGATAACGCTGGTAGTAAACAGTCCACTGCTCAGGGCGGAGGAGACGACCGACTCAGCGGGAGGTGGCGCATACGACGGCTTGCCAGGCTGCGGAATGCACTCGGTGATGGTGACGGTAGCAGTCATGGTGGCAGCGGGCGCGCAGACGGCTGGAAAGTTTGTCAACTTGTGTGGTGTAAAACGTGTGGAACAAATACTCACAGTCCGCAGCGACGACAGCCAAGACCAGTGCAGCAATAGCGAGGAGCTTGTAGCCGAACATGTTGATAGCAGTAATTCGATTTCGGGTGGAGATGGAGCTGAGTAGAGCTGAATTGAAGTATATTTGACTTGAAGTGATGCAGCTGCAGAGATGATGGAGCGTTTGATGAGTATCGTGAAGAAGAGAAGACACGGAAATTCAGAAAAGTTGTTTATATGACGTGCTGGCAGCGTTTGCAGTCACGGAGGAAATTAGCTCCGTGGCAGGCAGGAGCGAAAGTGAAGGTGAAGGCGCACTTGTGAGTGGGGCGAGAGCGTGCCTTGCTGTGCTCTGCAGTTACCCAGGAAAGGGACATTGGTGTCACCACCTGCCCATACAGCACCTAGCCGGCCGGCGACATGGTATCCTGTACCTCTGCCTGACGCTGAGATTGCCCAGGTATACCTTCGCAGTCTCCTTTGGGCTCCAAGCTTTTGTGAACTTTTACTAACAATCTTAGTGCCGTGATGCAAATGCGACTAGCCTTCTCACCAGATTGCACCATGCACGACAGGAGATATGCTAGAAACGTGACTGTTGGAAGGTGCCTGTTGATGACATACGTAGATACGTAGGCAGGTGGCATTGAGGTTGCAGGAACGAAAGAGCTTGTTCAAACCAGGTATACCTCGATTGTCAGATACGAGCTTCTTCATAGGATGCGTTTGCTCTTTCCGTTTTCGAGTAACATTGTCCACCTCTTAAATAAAACCTATGGTAGTCTGGTTGACTACATAGAATCTACGAACAGGAAGATTGAGTTTACGTGCATTGATAGTTGAGAAGCATAGGTAGAGTGAGATCAGAAAACTACTGGTACCTGGCACTCCATCGCATCTGTAGGTATCAATATACTGCTCTATAGAAGACGAAACCAGAGAAAACACAGGAAGACGAGATGCGCAGATGGTTACAAAAGCACTTCGAGAAGCTGCTTCTTTGCAAATTTGACATATTACCACAATTACATCGCGCCGCTTTTTACACTTGGTTGGCACAAGGCAAAGATCTCGAAGACAGCGCGCCTAAATGCCCAGTGTCATGGAACAGCAAGCCAGTCTGGCTCTCTGCGGACTGCATCTCATCTTGACTACAAGACTTCGTGGACATGGTAGTGAAGGCTACATTCTGATTCGGCTTTCCTCAGACAGCTGTACAATACTGCTAAGGGTCAATTGGAATCTTCACCTCTACCTGATTCACATCCTGCTCTTTTGCTATTTGTATATGTATATGCTAGATCAACCCATCTGAAAACAAGTCCAGGGAGTAGGAGCCCGTGGCGTTAGGTGCGAGTAAGCAGCCACCTGACCGTGTAGGACAGCCTTGGAGACAGGACGTGTGGGGACCCGTTCTTAATCGCCACTTGTCGCGCAGGAGTAACATCTACCGCTCCAAAATAGCCTGTGTTTTCTTCGAGGGCCGCTGCAAGTTTATCGCCATGCTGTAGATTAGCCTCGAGTTTCACGGTCGGTGCTAGCTACACAGGAGATTTCCTCCGCCTCAATATGATGCGATAACGCTAACATGGCTGCAAATCGCGTGGCTCTGCTTGGTCATTTACTCATCGTCTCGGGTATTCCAAACACTTTACAATTTCTTGATTCTGCGGACGCGAAAAGCCAAAAAGTAAGCTGCTGCTGCGTTGTCCCTACTAACCGGACGTCGGAATCTGGGCTTGCTGCACGGCCCGATACGAGCTGTATGCGCTGCCTGCTTGCTTATGCCGTACTGCGAATATGCTCGTGAAGACCATTGGCCACGTAAAAGGCCAAGCCGGTGGCCTGGATGCGGCGGTGTCATAGCGGAGCTGGTGGCTGTTGTAAACTGTAAGGCCTAGGGTTACAGGCGCCTGTATAAGCGGTGTTGTACAAAGGAGGGAAGAAGCAACGTTCCGCTGGACCCTTTTGGGCCCTCCAAGATTAACCACTCGCACACATGGAGCGGTCTGCTTACTTGCATGAGTAATCATGCATTGCTATAGAGACGCTGGTAACAGCTTGCAATGATGTGCGGGAAGAGATACTTTTGACAGAAAACTACAAATTGAACGCATGGAAAAGACTTTCGCAATCAGACAGTGATTGAGGACGACGCAGAGCTGGGTCTGAGTTAGAATGAGTGTACAGCATCGAGATCTCCTCACCGCATCATTTGTTTCGCTAAAGAATGCCCAGGTGCTTACACACGACGTGTGGTGCAGACCGCCTATACGAGGTTGATCGCTCTTGGAACTTTCGGACATAATTGTTCCTCTGCGGGAGGCACAGGATTCCTAAAACCGATAACAGGGCTGTGCTGCCGATCACAGGATGAACAGTGGCGAACTCCACAGAACGCATCTCGCAGGATTGCGAACCCAGTCATGAATGGCGGTTCAAGCACTCCGTATAGCAAAACGGTTGAGGGAACCAATGTACGGACTGCTCGTGGGAGTTCTCTCCGATGTGCTATCAGCCAGTCATCTCCAAGGGGCTTGCTGCAAGCTAGCCCTGGCCCATCGCACATAAGGCAAGCTAATGCGGCAGATTAAGCGCATCCACGTCGACTTGAGCTTTTACGGAAACCCGAGACCGCGTACGGTACGAAAAAGAAGGAACGATAACTTCGAAGAGGGGTTTCTGAGGGGCAGGTTTGATTGGAGAGGGGACAGATCGCCGCTGAGAGGTGCATGCAAGCGAGTTCTAACCGGCAGCCGTGCGTTAGGGCCCGCGGAGCGGCATGGCAACGAATCTCGGTATTCTGGCGTTGTGTAATTTGGAGGTAATGGTATGAGACATTCATACCTTCCGAATTGAGGAAGAAAGATTGTACTGCCCACAAAAATTTGGCGGCGTTGCAGACCGCAATAAACTGAATTGCCCGTCACAACGCCCAGCCGTTGGCCGTATATTTGAGACGACGGAAGGCTCATCTATTGGGGATTTTGGAAAAGCCATGTTCCAAGGCTGTATTCTAAGACCGTTCCACCGTCACGCAATTGTGGTGGATGGCATGGAAAACGTAACGGCGGAGTAGTAGGCAGATTAAAGGGTAACCGGTACGGCTGCTGCGGAGTGGCGTAGGCGCTCCACTTGCCGCATTGGTATAAGTTGTTCATCGTCTCGGCATGGAACTAGACAGTCAGATTGTGTTGCAGCCTTGCTTCATTCCAATAGTGTTAATCACAGATAGTCTGAAAAAATTGAAGGGGTTTCAGGAACCCTAGCAGTTGAGTGGCTGCTTGAGGTGCGGGAGCAAAAGCCGCCATGGAACGAATTGTGTTCAGGATGCCGCAAAGGTTATCGTAACCGCCTCGGATGCAAGATCATGCAGCTAAACGTACGTTGGGCTAGAATCTTGTGCGCCGGCTCCAGATTCCTTCACATGTGGGAACAAGATGGCGCAAAGCCAATCCTACGCGACGTCACTTCTGCCTAAGGTTGATGCGGAGCGTTGTGTACCAGTTATCGTAGCAACGTGGAACCTGCGCCATTTGACGACGATCTCAAAGCATGAGATTAGCCCAAGGGAAATGGGACGTGGCAAGTTTGGTTGAAAAAGGAGTTGGTTGATCACACATGTCCGCAGTCAAAGGGCTCCCAGAACCATGGTCACTCAGAGCCCTGCAGTGAACGAAAGCAATTCAGTGTGTTTGATGGCGAGCAAGCCCAAGGACGGCTGGACGTGCTAAATGAAGTGAGCCAAGCTGAGAGAAAGGCAACGTTGAGCGTCTAGATGCCTTTGTTGGACACTCTCCAGCATGATTCCTGCTCATTCGGTGCACAAAGAGCCGATTAAATGCACGACGGGCGGAGATATTTCATCTAAGATGAGATCTTGAGATCTGAAGCTAAGTGAAAAAACAGGGGTTGTCGGGAATTGACTGGCTGATACAATGACAGGCCGAAACTAGCACCCCGGCGATCTGGCTGTGGGCACTCGCAGCGGGGCAGAAGCGATGGAAGGAAGGAGGCATGCCGTGTGACGTCGGCGGCCGGCCGGGTCTAGGTTAAATACCATGGTGACAAATAGTCCAATTCAGACGATCGGACTCAATTTCCCATACTTCCAATAGTCTGGGGAACGACAGCGTTGCACTAATCGTGGTAGTGACAGAGCGCCGTCGCTTCTTCTGACACATGGTCTGTAGCTGGTACAGAAAGCGTAGTAGGCAGAGAGACCAGCAGTGATTATTGTCGTAGACCAGCAGTGATTATTGTCGTAGACCAGGGAGTCGGCGACATGTTTTTATCGAGCGATCGGCACGCACGTCCTAGACAGTGGGCAGCAAAGTTCTCAGGGCGCATCAGGGCTCCGAAAATGGGTGGGAAGTTCGATCAGATCGGAGCTATGCCCGATATGACGGTCGCGTATCTCAGGTTTTGTTGTTTGGATCAGGGAGCCCCTTGTTCCTGGACCCAGGCGATGGGCTGTCATGAGATTTGTGCAGCACGGTGAAACCAGCCGTTTTGGACATTGCACATAGTTGCAGATGAGGGTCGCCAAAACTCGGTATTGTTTGGGGGTGCATGATGAGGCACGACGTGATGGCGCAGGATTAGACTCGCTACAGCATCAGCCGTGGGCGCTGACTGGAAGCCCACGGAGACGGGAACGAGCCAACGGCAACCCGACGGCTGCGTCTCCATAGCGCGGGCCACTTTAGGTGAGCATGTGCGTTCGCGTTTGGTTGGGCAGTTTGCGGAAGCCTCTGCGCGGGCGCGATCGCGATTGCGCTGGTCACAATAGCCGGCGCACGTTTGTTTGGGTGAGCGTGGGTGGAGTGGAGCAAAAGTAGAAATTGATTATTACTATGGTAGTTGGTGGTAGTCAGGCACGCTGTAAACGTCGTCGCGTCGCAGCGCAGGTGGGAGAAGGTGCCGGAGCCAGAGCGGGCCTGTTAGTCAGCCCACCCGGAACAGAGGCTGCTTGACCCCGCCCACAACGCCAGCAACATGCCAGATGCGATCGCGATGGCAGACATGCCAACACCCCCCAGGAACCAGCTGTGATATGATGTTGACGCGTCTCGTTTATCGGCGGGAAGTGCCACAGAGATGCTAGCGTGCTCGATCGCCAGCGCTGGGCCAAGCCACGGGCGTGGTGTTGTCCTGTCGCTGGCGTGCGGGTGCCGAGGGTAATCTGCAGCCATTGAGCCTGGCACAGAGCTAGCCGCGAACCTTCTTCCCCTACTCCACACACATCGCCGACTGGCCTCCAGAACACGCCGGGCTTTCTGCCGCTGCCCTTGACTGGCTACATCAGCTGCTAGCCGTCCCCCAGGCGCTGCGGGGACTGACTGGGAACTGCAAGCTTCTGGCACGCTGCCCTGCCGCTGTCTGGGAGGAATTGTGTGGTCAAATTCCAGAAGACTGCAATTGCTTCTTCCCACTGCTGCTATAACATATGCTAGGCAAGCCCTCGACGTAACACACTCGTACTGCTCCTAATCCGCTTGCTTGCTGCTTCACCACCCACCAACCAACCACCCCTAGCAGCCTCGTCAATCCCTCAGACGAGTATCGATCTGCTTTGCAAGCGTCCATGCGCAAACTGTTTACTGCCATCGAAATACCAAGTCTTCGCCCGCTAGGCTCCGCCACCTGATTATCCTGGCTCACCCTCCCCCGGCCCGCAAACAGAGATTTGTGCGCATCGGAACCACTCATACGCCCCTCACACCTCGATCGCTGACGTCCCAGCGCCAGTTCCCACTTTCGCACCAATCTTCTGCCTCTTTGGGTTCCGCGGCCAACTTTGGCCGTTGCTACTGTGCCTCACGTCACTCGTCGCGTATCTGTATCGAGCTGCGTCCTGTTCAAACCCTGTCGTGCCGGTACGTGAGCGCCTTTCTAGCTCCGTTGTTTTTCGGCCCATCTTTAGGCCTGCTCCGCCCAGCCCAGCACATCCGCACCCGCGTGGACAGTCGCCACTTTTCCCCTCTCCGTTTACATACTTTGCCCGCCCACTCCTCGCACTTTCTCTTTCTTCCATTATTCCTCACAGTCGAAGTCGTTGCTAGACGTACCCCTCGAACTGTATCAATCCAGCATCTGTTGTTGTGCTGACTCCGCCATCTGTCAGCTACCCCGCCGCCACCCACACACCTTTGCCACACCACCACGCTTCATCTGCCATCTGCCATCTGTCGTCTGAACCCTCACCATGCCTGCTGAACGTCGAACCTTTACTTCGACCAGACCGGTCAAGACCGAGCGCACTCATGAAGAGAACCAGGAGCGGTTTGTTATCTCAATTCAGTTTACATGTAACCAATTCTAATGTTCGTTAGTGCTTACATTGCTGCCTCGCGCCGCAGCGACCGTAGTCTAGAGGCTCGCATTGAGTCGGCACGCAGGGCTTCTGAGATTCACAAGAAGCGTACTGGCCGTGCTTTGCGTGTGACTGAACAGGATGTCATCAATGAAGAGATGTACGAAGAGGAGGACGATGATCTGCCCACCCAGTACCAGCGCTTGAATGCGCATCTGCACACTACCTCTGTCATGTTTAACAAGAAGCTCCATGATTACATTGCGACACAGCACGGTGTCCGAAACATGTTCATGTCGCAGTACCAAAATCAAGGCCCGGCGTTCCCACAGTTTGGTCAGCAGTATCCAGCCAATGGTGCTTCACTTCCACAGGCAAACAACTGGCTTAACCCTTCCATGCTACCACCACAACAATTCACACCGGCTTCTCCTCAGAGTTTCCAGCAAGCGCAGCCGTTCAGCCCGACTTCTACTCAACCACAACAGGGCTACCGTCAGTCACCGTACCACATTCCTCAGCGGACCCAGTCTCACCAGCGCGCTCTTTCGATTCAACTGCCTCACGGCGCATCGCACTTTGATCCATCAGCTCAGCCGGCAAGTGCAGGTACCACGCCACAGACCGAGCTCAACCGAAGACTGTCTCTACCACCGCAAGCTTTCCAGCAATCAAACCAAACAGTAGAGCGACCAACGCGCCCTTCGCTATCGCGTTCGCCTACTGCGCATTCGCTTCAACATCGCCAGTCATCTTCACCACAGACTGCTTCGCCAAATGCGGCTTCAGTCCATGACGCTGCAACTGCTCAAAGCGACCCTAACACGCCTACTTCCTATTCTTACAGCCCAACGAACTACCCATACAGTTCGCAAGCACTTAACTCAAACCCTTTGACCTTGTCCATGCCACCTGAGTCACAGCAGTTCTTGGGTTCCGTCCTCGATCAGAACGATCCTCGCACTGCTATCTTCATGGCTGGTAGCGACAATCTTCCTCAGCCATTTGCTCCAACCTACACCTACAACCCCAACAAGGTTACACGGACACCGAGCAGCGCAAGCATGTCAGAGAACGCTACTGGTTCCGCTCAGACTCTATCCTCAGGTCTTAATCTGAAGACTGAGCCCGTCTCTGATACCACATCATTATCAATGCCGAGCGCTATATCCGATGGTTTTTACTCCAACGATTCGTTCTTGACACCTGGCAATGGTGACTACAGTGCCTTCTTCGACTTCCAAGGCGGTGATTTTACACAGTCCTTCGATGACCAGTCCGCGAACGACCAAGACAACGGCAATAGCCTTGTCAACTGGGACTAGGCTTCTTTCCCTTCTTCTGTTTATTCCTTTTTCTTAGGCCAAAGGCCCTTTTGTATGATCCTCTTTGGGTCTTGTGTGTTGACTGCCTTGATACTTTGCTACGCTTTTGGGTAACGGTTCTGGTTTCACACGCACATGATACCTTTTGTACAGTGTCGTTCACGAGGTTACGACTGGAGGCGTTGCGTGGAGTTTTTCACATGGGCTCAGAAAAAGCTCCATATGTTCAGCATACAAGCGTATCCTTCTGCAGGCGCTTCGAGGTTGCTGTCGCCTGTATAGCGATCTCCTCTCTCGGTAACACTTCAACCCGAAGTGCTTACTTGTAATACATAATTGTAACGGCTATTAGTCGTATGCGATTCATCGTGCATTCCTACTGTGTGTGACTTGCACGTGATGTATCGTCAAAAACCTCGGTATACAGCTGCATGTTGCATTTCGGTTTTGCGAACATCATAGTCATACGCAAAATGGCTTTCAATAGGGGTCTGAAGATCTACTACACAAAGAGAAGGATTGCGCAGAGGCCCAAAACATGAATGAGAACTGGCTGTTCAGTCAGTGGTTCCGTGACGGGTAACACCCTCGAAGCGGCCTGTCGAGGGATGTGCAACACATACCAGTTCTGGAACCTAGTTACGCACAATGTTCTGTTACGTGGCGAATCACATACTTGTCACTCATGCCTTCTGCGTGAGTGTGCCTATGCGTACGATGATCTCGTCGAAGTAACGCTGGAACAGATAGTTTGGCTCACGTGATGACGCTAATGGTGAGTTAGCGTCGTGAACAGCACTTTCGTACCGTGGATGATGGTTTCAGCAGATCTGTTCCATTGCAACAACGAATACACCCTGTGCGATGCGCAACAAGTTTTACATCAGCAGGTTTGGCTTTACATCGCCGTCAATCTACGTTACTACGCCTGAATCCATCGGAAGCTCTTGCGGATAGCTGCACCAACCATCCTGAGGCCTTGTCTTACCGCGGGGTTTTCTGTAAGACGCACAACCCTGAGCCGGAACTTGGTTCCTGCATCTGTGCATCGAGCTAGTGATGGCAAATTCCACACGAAAATATACAAGCTGTTCAGTGCGGTCCCTAAACTCGAGAGTCGTCCTTGGTCCTTTTGCTGCACGCCTCTGACAAGCTCTTATATCGTATCGATGTTACTTGCTCTAGAGAGCCTGAACATTGCACAACCTGTGGTAATAAACAATATTTAGCAGGAGGCGGCAATGCCGACATCGCGATCAATCTGCCGAAAGCAATTACAGAATACCTACTGATCCTGCAACGAACCATATTCATGTGACTCAAGTACTGATCAGTGGAATGCATTGCAGTTCGGTTATAATACCTCTTCCTGTACAGAATTTCTTGCTATTGGGAAAGAAGCACCGCAAGGCGTCTGTCAGGCGGTATTCCAGTCGGCTTCATCTTCTTGTGTCACTCGTGTAATGCCTCCAAAACACGAGCATGGTCGAGCGTAACGGCATTGGGTACATTCTTCAACGTCAAGTTACGCCGATCCATTGGCTCGCAACAACACCATGCCCAGAGAAGTGGCTGTATCAATCTCTTCAACCTCAACAACGGTAGGTTGGATCACTTCGTCATCTGTGAACTCCTTCCTTGAAGCCTTTCCCATCTTCGCCTCCTTCTGCACTACCGGTGGCGGCTGCTGCGCTGCAGTGTGACGTTGGCCTGCGTCCGTTATCTACCATCCCGTAATTGCTGTTTCTAGTCAGATTCAAGATGACCAGCATCTTGTCACACTACCAATCTATACGAACACACCAACTAACTTGCCTACTGATCGCTGCAAAGCAGTCTTGGCCATCATGGTCTATCGAGGTGATGCAATTCTGCTTCAGACAAGGCCGCTACTCCAAGAACTCACAAAGTCAAAATCTGGAGGCCAATATGTCGATAGGAATAACCTAAGCATCATAGGTTGTACGCCGACTGCCGTCAAGTTTGGTACTTCGATGACTTGGAAGGTGGATACCATGAGAGGAAGCATGATGCCGTGTCGCATGCTCGTGTTAGGGCTAACCGGTTGTTCTGTTGCTGCAGCACAGCCGCGATAGGATCACACCATTCTACCATCGCGGTGAAACGCACCTCTTCATATATAAGATCGTTGTTCTCACTCACTTGAGGCACAAGCCCTTCAGCTCTAGTTGTCAGCCAAACATAGCCTCTCGTTCCTTTCTCTATTACCACTCGTTCATTGCTTTGACTCCTAGAACAAGTGCTTTCTGTGACCTACAAAGAGTCATGAAGCTCAGTACTTGTATACCGTTTGCGGCCTTTCTGACGCTCGTTGCTGCCGAGCGGGCGCTATGTAAGTTTCAGTTTTAACACTGCTGCTGGAAGCATTTACCTTGTCAACCACCACATCGAGAATCTAGTTTCTTTTCGTCTTTCAATATGGACTGACAGCTTTATCTAGTGAACTTTCCACAGCACATACGGCCACGGCAGTATGCGCCGCCACCGCCTTACTCCCCTACTTATCCTACTTTGATCAGCAGTGCTACTAGCATCTCGCTGTCTACTGGTATTCCTCCGGTTTCAACACCCTCTTCGTCAGCAAACTTCACGGCACCAGGGCCCTCCACAATTGTCTACACTAGCGTCGTGGTCATTACATCGGTGGTTGTCCCAACGACATCGTGAGTTATGATAAGTTCTCGTGTTCAGTTCCTGTTGAACTAATATGTTGACACAGCCGAACTTCATCTGGAAACTCTACATCCACAAAGGCTACAGCAAGTAGTTGGGGTAGTAGCTCTTCGTCTGTGAGCATCTCTCTCTCAACTGGACCTCATTCTTCCGGATCCGGATACCACCCATCTTTACCACCGTACCCGACTTCCGCGCCTTACAGTAACAGCACCGGTACAGCTTCTTCTACTTGGGGCACAGGTACTGCAACAGCGTCTTCGATACCTTCGTTGACTTCCACAGCTAGTACCAACTCGACAGGTTCGCAAAGCTCCTATATCCCGAGATCTTCGACGTCAAGCACCAATGTTACTGTCATTACCTCAGTCATCGCTTCCACTACTGTCATCACTATTTCCCCTCCATATCCTTCTAATGGAACTGTGACCGAAACAAACACTGAGCCTACAGCGACATCCAGTGGTGATGGGACTACTTCTGGGACTACTACGTCCTCTGGCTACTATATTCCACCTGGTAACGCTACCAGCAGCGCCAGCAGTCCGACTGAAACAGACACTGTGTACTCGTCGACCATCAATATCTCGACCATCTCCTGGATCACCTTTACCTCAGTGGAGTCATACACTACGACTGAGACACCTACGTCAACCACCGACGTTTCAGTATCATCGTCGACTTCAGATTCATCCAGAAGGTCAAGAACCACCCGGAGTCGCACCAGCACACGTGATTGGTCTCGGACTCATACTATGTCCAGGCATTCCACAACTGATTCTGCCTCATACACGCCTACTTCTTCCGAAGAGTCGTCAACGGCATCATACACTCCGAGTTCTTCTGAAGAGACGCCTAGTCCGTCTAGTGCGGAGTCCTATACACCATCGTACACAGCATCTTCTACAGATGATATCAGCAGTGTATCTAGTGCGTCCAAGACCTACTCTGCTTCATCTACGTTGTCGCAATCGTATAGCTATTCGTTTAGCTCGATCGTTACAGACACATTCTCGCCCACCCCATCGGATGCCACAACTTATCCGGAGCCAACGCCGACAACGGAAAGCTTCTCGTACTGGACGACCTTGTCGTCATCAAGAGATTCGGCCAGTGAATCTGAGACCCCTTCGTACACATGGCCGATCAGATCAAGCACTACTTTGGTGCTTCCTTCTGAGACATCATCAGAAGCGTTGAGCAGTGAATCTGGTACCATCGAGACTCCTTCTGCCACGCCCTCACCTTCTAGCAGCTCTTTCACGTCCGAGTCACTAGTCACATCTAGCAGCTCGACAAGCTCAGAGACACTTAAGGAGTCGAGCACGTATACGTCTACCGAAACGGAGTACACGTCCTTCACCTCCTCAATTTCAGCATCCGAGAGCTTTTCCAGCTCAACTTCTATCGTAGTCAGCTCTACCAGTACTGACGCCACCACTACCTCTTTCCCAGTTGGGTCTTCTACCTCAGGCTATTCCTACTGGACTCCGCCCATTAGCTCAGCAACTAACACGGATGCTACCGCTACTTCTTTCCCGGTGGACTCCAGTACCGACTTCACGAGCTTGACTGGTAGTCTCACTCAGACGACCTTTGAGACGAGCGTAAGTTCGACCAAGAGCGGCTACGCACTGCCGCCTGTAGAGACGTACGAAGGGCAGGGTGACAAGGTGAAGAGGGGCATGGTAAGATTCTATGATGTTGATTGAAACACAAAAGAACAAAATCTAACTATTCTGGCAGATGGGTATGTGGTTTATGTGAGAGCGAAGCATCGGATTGGGTAATCATGGACCCTTTCCGGAAAAACGATTAGATGAAGCATTACGACATGTCATTGCATCTCACCAAAACAAACCCACGTTATTTTCTCTACTTGCCTCGATTAGTGTAGACATTCATTTCTTCTCCTTCTCAAGTTCTTTTCGCTTCACTCTCTTCTCACCCAACCGCTCTGTCAATGGTTTCTGGGAAGGTGTATTTAATACGCAATGACTGCAAGATGTTGGGTCATAGTTCGATATGAAAAACTTGTTTCTTTAGAGATTCAAACTTCTGCTTTGATATAATGACCATATGACACCATAGGGGACGGCGCCTTTATGAAAACTGAAGGAGAATTTGCAACGCTTCACAATGACATTGATATTCACCTCTGCCATAACGTGTTCCATCACCGGGCAGCCTCACTTGCCAGAAATCTACTTTTCGGCTCAGTACAAGTAAGCACCTTGGGCATTCCTCGTCCTTCGCCAGTCTAAAAAGGAATATTCACAAATTTTCTAGTCACAAGCCCCAATGCTTTGGTTTGACAATTTCGTCTTGTTGAGATGAAGAGAGTGTTATCCAGAGAACGTATTTTTCCAGAGTTGCGTAGAGATCACGTAGGATATAGCTTGGTGCTACACTACAGTAGTTGGTGCATGGGCAACTTGAACCGGATAGTGTTCGGGCGTAAGGGCGGAAAAGCGAGAAGAGGGTGCAGAAATGCCATGTGGTAGAGGTATCGGGGCGAGTGTGACCAAACCAGTAGACGGAGACGCCAAAGCTGTGATTGTTCGCCTACAGCCTAGACGCGCGTATAGTAGGTCAGTAGCATAGCGTCAACCAAGCACCCATCAAGTATCACCTTTCCACAAAGACCACACTATCGGCATTGAAACATTATTTCATTCATTCAGCCGTGACAATTTAGCTTCACCTTCCTGAGGCAGCTATGCCATCGAAGCATGTCTCGATCATGTCATTACGTATCGTTCCCAATGGATATCAACTTTTTTACATCTTGCTCTTGGCCTCGCCCTTGAGCTCCTGTGCCTTGCCCTTGGCCTCACCAGCGAGCTCGTTGGCCTTTCCCTTGGCCTCGCCAGCCATCTCGTTTGCCTGGCCCTTAGCCTGGCCAGTGGTCTCGGGGACGGACTCCTTGACGGCGCCAGCGACTTCCTCTGTTGATGTATCGTTAGTTTCTGTGTTTTTGTGCTACCAGGATATTTAAAGCTTGCGCACTGTACGATGTCGTCATGTTCTCGGCTGTGTGAGACAAGAGAGCATCAGGCGGTGCAATACAGATGAGAGGCGTGATGGATGGAAAGTGTACGTACCACCCTTCTCAATGCCCTTTACAGCGGCACCAGAGATTGTCCTGTCGACGGCCTTGGCAGCATCCTTGATAGCATCTACGGGGCTCTTGCGTGCGACGGGTGTGGTGCTGAAGAGGCGGGCCTGGCGGGCAATCTGTTGACGGAACATGTTGACGGTGTGTTGTGTAGTGTAGTTGTTTTGGAAAATGTGGAGGTCGGTAGAGGAGAGGTGAGGAAAGTGGCAATTGAGTTATTGGATGGTTTGTTAGATGAGGTTCTTGTGAGTGTGCGGGAGACGACAGCTTTAAAGCATGTGGACGTGGACTGAGCTGCTGTGCAATGACGTAGCTATGATCAACCAATCACGGATGTGGGTCCTAGTGCTGCCGTGCATGGCGGAGGAACATCGCGATTGCGGATTTAGCATGCCTAGGCCTCACAAAATTTTGCATGTGCATGTGTACTGTTATGAATGTGATTAATTCATTATGATTATTCGTGCCCTTTTATCAGGCGATTCTGCGTCTTCCTGCACTTAGTACAGCGCCTTCTGCCACCATGCACACCGGGCGTTCGCGTTGCTGTCGCGTACATCCTCAATGCCCGTGACATTGAGCTCCAGAACCGTAGCGTCGGGACCGTACATGTTAAATTGCTTTACGCCCATGGCGTCTGGTACGCCGTTCTCAGCGAAGCTAGTGATGAACTCTTGCAGAGCGATGGCAATGGTCGTGTTAGTAACGCCAGTCGGCGAAGTAGAAGCAGCACCTCCCTGGAAGTACGTGTACGCAACATCTTGGCCATGTATAGCCGGAGGGATCGCAAACAGATACGAGTATGTCTTGTTTCCATAGGCTCTGGAGAGGTAGTTGGTGTTGCATGTGAAGACACCCTCACTAACGATGAGGCTGCCGCGCTCAAAGTTGTTGGTGTAGCCCAGTGAACCATCGAACACCGGAGGGTAGAGGGTATTAACAATGTAGTCCACGGACGACTTTGGGGCATTTGCGAATGCGCTTGAGATCTGGTCTTCCAGTGCATCCTCGTTTGGAAGATAGAAAGGAGTAAAAAGTGCTCCTTCGTTAGCATTATGGCCGACCATTACGCGTACGTCCTTGTCGAACCGGCCTTGAGCTAACAGTTGAGCGGGCTGCAGAGGAGCGAAGAGACCGTCCACTACTGGTCCGTAGGTGAAAGTGCCATACGGAGAATCATAGATGATCTGCTGAGCATTCGCACGTATAATCTCTTCAGATGGAAGAGCACGCAGCTCTGCGAGAGACGTAGTGTTGGTAAGCTTAAGGAACTTCTGGTAGACGTCCTCCTGCGTAACAACAGAAGTTGTAGGCTGCCATCCAGGGCTCTGCGGAACAGCCTGTTGGAAAGGAGCCGATCCGTTAGCACCGCCATATGCAGTAATTTGATGCATAATCGATCCACCTCCAGCACTTTCTCCAAAGACAGTGACCTAAAAAAAAAACAGTCAGTTGCAGTTGCAGATTCAGATTCCAGCTCGACTTACTCGGTTCTTGTCACCTCCAAAGAGGTGGATGTTCTCCTGAACCCACTCAAGCGCAAATCGCTGATCGTATAGACCTAGGTTTGAAACACCTCCTTCCGCTTGGTACGAAGGACCACCCATCCAGCCCATAGCGCCAAGACGGTAGTTCATTGCAACATAAATGACGTCGCCATTGGTTGAGTTGCCGGACGCAGCAAGTAGCCCTGCTGGGTTATTGTTTTTCTCGCCTCCTGTGTAGCCGCCTCCGTAGACCCACACCAGAACGGGAGCCCCATAGCCTTGCCCAGCTTTGCTTAGCACGTCCTCGGGAACGAAGACATCCAGAAATAAACAATCTTCAGATTCGCGGGGATCCGGGACTGGAACTGGGCTGCTAGCGTTCGCCCCCGGTGTCGAGTACGATGAGTTAGAAGTAGGAAGACCGAGCACATATCTGGTCAAAGACTGGGCCGCAAGTGCATTCCAGCCTGGGGAAGCCTGGGGACATATTCTGTATACGTTAGTTTGGTCGTCTAAAGACTATAACCTCAGAGCACCTACCTCGATACACTGCCAGTGTTGATAGTTGATCTGTTTTCTGCTGGAGCCTGAGGCGGTGCAAACCTCAGGTTGCCAACAGGCGGAGCAGCATATCGTATGTTGGAGAAGTTGTAGAAGTTGCCGGTATCCTGGATTAGTTAGCAAGCCGACATCAAAACCTAAAGATTGACGAACGTTGAAACCTGAAGCCTGGTAAATCTCGTAGCCAAGATCGACAGTAGGCAGCGACGAGTTCTGTGCATAGGCGGCACCTATCAAAGCTGCAGCTGCGGCGAGTTGCAACATATTGGAGAGTTCAGTGAGATGTAAATAGGGCAGTTACGACGAGGTTGCCAACGTCTATATCTCCAAATGCCCGGGACTTGCAACGATGATAAGTCTACTTTTGTGCAAGGGCAGCCCGTCAACCAGGTACGGGTCGAGCATCCATATATACTCCTGTCATTTAGCTTAGCCCAATGAGCAACATGGTATGCCTCCGCGGTCACGCAAAAGCCGCAGACATGTCCCGCCTTGCCCTAACGCAAATACCTCCACCACAGTAACCGTCACCGGAATCAAACCTGACTCCCGTGCCGATGGCTTTCCAAAGCAATACAAACGTGCGTCATCGCGGCGGAAGCTTCGGCGACTAGCGCTGGAACTGATTCGCTCGCTGACAACCAGCGCGAATACGATCAATACGTGGCCAGCTATGCATGGCCGTTCAGGAACCTGAGGTCTGAGGATATCTTTCGGATTTTGTATGTGCTCAGCTGTAGATGTACTTTGACGTTTGACAGGTGGAATTAAACTTTCAAGCTGTCGTTCGGCGTTCCGGTGAGATGGGACGGGGTGTCATCTCGGTTCTATGATGCGAGACGATCTGACGAGGATGTTCCCCGCATAAAGGATCCAATGCTGTCAGGGCATTCTACCGAGGCATCTCGCTTGGCCGCGCAACTGTTTCCCTACAATGGCCTGGTATACTATCGCCCTGTCAACCATTGACCGCATAATACAAGCTGGACTGTGTAGCCCGGGCGAACTTTCGGCCGTCGCATTTCGCACGGGTCGATCATCTAGACGCAGATGTACGCATACGCTAAATACTGATGTCGCATGTAATCTGCGCGTAGACCCAGGCGCGGTTTGCAGCGTATGTACATACTTGACAGATCGTATGCGCTTTTCTACGTCGGTTGGTCTACCCTACGCTGGCCATACACCGTGAGCTATCGAATTGTGAACTGGGATTCAATTGCAAAGGATTCTGATGATGACGTTTGTCTCGTCAACCATCTCAACAACAATCGCCATGAAACTAGCAGCTCATCCTCAGCTACGCGGCATTTCAAGCATACCAGTAGTCATCTGTTGATGGCTTGCTGTGGCATAAACGTACTGCGTGTCGTGTTCATTGAGACATTACTGCTCGATCCTGTTCAGCGAAACAGAGTAAACAACAGAATGAAATCAATCCCTTCCAATTATTTCCACCTCCGCAGGAAGCTGCGAACAGTCGGGAATTTGGGGCAAGAAAAGAAGCCCACGACACGGACGTAAGTATGTTATCATTATATCCGACTTAGTGCCTATGGTGAGCAAATAGGCCATGTCTCCAGCGTTGTCCTTACTGGACCCGCCCCAGCCATGCTCAAGGCCGCTCACATGCTCACTGCGATCACTCACTTACTCGGGAGATTTGCAATTTACTCGAATTCGGAGAACATCTTGCGCTTCGGAAATGTAAGCTAGCGTTCACTGCGAGTAGACATTCAGAAAATCTCGATGCAACGACAGAAACTCTCGAATCGGAAGAGAAGAGACGGATATCAGGAGCGTCAACGGAATGGGGGCGAAATCTTGCGTTCTTGAGAATACTAGAATGCCCTAGTAACCTCCACGCCATAAAATATGCGATATTTCACAGTACTTCACTCGTTATATCATCTCATTCTAGCAAGGAAAGTATTCTAGTATGCAGGGTGAGAGAGCGTAGACAGTTTCTTTCGGAAATGCTTACTAGGACAGCCCACACGCATGGCCATCCGCTCTCCACTTGAACATCGTTAACTCTCCCACGGTCCCCGATGCTCCTACGCTCTCTTGACACTAGGATCTGTGCACAAATGGCCTTGTACGAAGCCTTTGAATATGTTTTGGGTACACGCATGATACATTACTGTGGAGACATTCTCGGAGCCAGCTACAAACCTCTACAGGACATGAGCCCAGCGCTTTTTTCTTTGAATTTGTCCAAGTCACGAGGCAAGCAAGTTTCTAAAATTGACGCAAATCGATCCAGTAATAGCAAATAAGCTGCCGAAGAGAATGTGTGACGTCTCGCACCCACCGAAGGGCTATTTCCCTCCCTCAGCCTATCACTTCCACAACCTGAAGCAGCGCGTCCTCTTCAATGCTTACGCCTACAATGTACAATCCTCCTCAAAAGCCGAACACTTCGACCTCATCACCTCCACTACATCAACCGGCCGTTTGGATGGCGTGGAGTGTCCAGGCTCACTCGTAGTCTATTATAATCCCAAGTTGCACGATCGGAAGACGCTGTGTTTGAACCCAAGTATCAGCTCAAGGTTATGAGCACTATAGTAGATAAGATGGATGAAGGAAATACATGGGCGCCAGAAGAGACAAGTGAACAAAAACCTTCAACTGAAGCGTCAATGAAGAAGGAGAAGGGAGATGACGTGCAAGCCACAAAAGACGATCTCAGTCGCCAAACAAAACTACTGATGATTGTGACGGCACTGGAAAAGCCGACAAGAACAAGGGCAAGGTCGTTCCGAAGCAGCCAACCACCCTCGCTGACCGGACTAAAGCTGAAGCTGCTACTATCATGCTTGACCTGAAGCGCAAGTCGGCCGCCGAGGATAATGTAGATCGCATGAAGAGTATAAAAATTGATGACAAGGAGGGTACTTTGTCGACGAGAAGAAGATAGACCCAACTAGCCAGTCACAGGAGAAGGCCCTGCCTAGCCCGTCGCCTTTTCCTCAATCAACTTGAAGCCTTCTCAAACTAAGAAGTAGCCTCAAGTGGCACATTGGTTCTGGGTTGGGGGCGAAGAAACACCTAGGAAAGATATGGTGGATACGGTTGCTTTGACAGCGACGATGATCTGGGTAGGATGTGAGCCTATAGGGACTTAGACGACACGACCACCGCCACCCTGTGTATTCTCAAGAACTGGAGAGGTTCATGAAGCAATCAATTATGTCTCTTCATTTCCCAAATTGAATTACTGCTCTTCTGTCACCAGCAAATACCATGACCATTAATAGCCTTCTTTCTGCACTCATAATTTCGCCTTTACATCTCCCGCACTGAATCGATAGACAATATCTTCGAATCCATCGGCAGCAAACACATACAGCCATACCAAATCCTCGTTTCCTTTGTTGAAAATCCCATGTTCCGCGTCACCCGGTATAAAAACGACCGAACCCTTATTGACTTCATACTCTTGCTGATCGATACAAACAGTCCCACTCCCGGATATCACATGATAGATCTCCGCGTGTGAATGTCGATGCAGCTGCAGAAATCCTGCATCACCCAGTGATTCTGGATTGCACAGAGATGGTACCGAAGGGCTTGACTCGGAAGCAGAGGAAGCCGTACAAGCCATCACCCTTCCTGGCGGGCAAGTAGCAATACCCACTGTGAAAGTATCCGTCGCAGATTTCTCACTCGACATGAGAGTTTTCCACGTCACGTTGCCTCCCGTACTAGGATCGGGGAAGCCTTCGGGTGGCATGCTGGCTATCCGTGCGGGATGCAGGACTAAGGGTTTGACGGGTCGCTTCGAGGTGGTGGAATGCATTGTTGTTTATGTTGTGTGACTTTCGAAGTGGGTTTTTCTTGGGAAGGGTTTATCTGCGGAGAGCGGGAGGGTACATGTGCATGTGCATGAAAGGGACGTTTTGATAAGGGTAGATGAGATGGGGATACGACATCGCGGAGGAGCGGGTGTAGGGATATACATATGCCTAGGTGCCTAGCTATTCTTTCAAGTCTTGTGATATTATGAGTATCTCGATTACTACGTCTTGTTGACATATGTATGTGGGGTCTGGAGGGGCACACTCGGGATTGAAGCTCCGAGTTCTGACTAGTTCGAAGCGTCAGTGGTCAATTCCAAAGCAATTCAATACTACCATTCTCGAGCCAAAACCAATGGTCGTCGCCCTACAAAGTCCAGGCCTCCGAGAGACCAAAGGCACATCTCTATTCCCGTGGAAGCGTCAGTAGCGTGTTGGGAGTTGGGTTTCTTCCTGCTCGCCTCGGACTGTCGTGAAAGCACTGCGACGACCCGGTGGCTTGGTGTTGTGCTACCGCATCTGCTGCTGTCAGGCCACATGGCAGTTGTCGTAGCGATCACAATTTAACTTTAACTTCCCGCATATGCATACAGAGCACACAAGAAGACATGCTGAATTTATCTTGTTTACTCAACAGGTTGCAATGAAATGGCTCGTCTTGTCGATTGGTTGTTAATGAATCCAACTCCACCATCTGTTATGTCCGGCAAGGTAACAGTGATTCAATGTGAGTGATGCTGTACCGAACATCTGGACATTAGCCACAGCGGGTAGTCCGGGTAATGATGTAAGCCATTCGGAGCTTACTCGTACCTGACAGGGGCAGCTTAAAGTAACGTTTACGTAGGTTGGGCTGCCACGTGGTAATGGCGACGAAGACGCAGCTAGTAGTCTATGACAGAGTCAGCCATCAGAATTAGGCACTGCTACATGGTTCGCATGAGACGCCTCTGAGTCAAAACGTCAACATGGCAGGGTTGGCCTTGTGGTTGATGTATGCTGTGCACGATTACTACTGATACTGTACATGCGGTCTGTCGCAGATGCACACTGACGGCATGACGTACTACTCCGTAGACCATCCGCCTTTAGTGCCATGCACAGCAGCATCTCGACTCTATCAGTCGCGCGGAGGTTGCACGATCGGATCGCGAATACACAATGACATTCTGTGATCGTACCGACGAGTCAAGCGATTGTCAGCACGTCTAGCGCGGCGAGTCGCGTCGTCCAGAAGCAATACCGCCTAACTGGCCTATTCTTAGGCGGTCCGGCGAATCCACTGAGTTTCAGAGTGCGTCCCTCGTGGCCATGTGGCTTGGACCGGGCCTCGTACCATGCCCTGTCGTGTTTACCGATGGCCGAACGCTGGGATAAGCTAAGGCCAATCTGTTCTGCATCTCATCATGCGCATGTGCGTCCAATCTGACTCCTGACAACTCCACCTACCTACTCGACGTCTTTCCCTACGCTTTTCTGTGCGACCAAAGGATGCTGCAGTCTTTATTGCGATAATGAAGTTTTTGACGTGGACGTGAAGCAACGAAATCGCGCGCTGAGCGCTGCCGCTTCCACAAGGCTGTGTTTAGCCTGGATTGGCCGATTGCGATGGCCATGGAGAAGTTTCAGCGAGGGCACCCAGCGCCCGAGCGGACGAGAAACCGATCTGGGACTATGACCGGGGACAAAGCCATTGCGAAGAAGAGATCGAGCTTGGGGAAGGCGGCGGGTGGCTTTCAGAGTAGATTCCTTGCGTCGCTGAGGAGTAAGAAGAAGAACGATGCAGATGAAGAGTTAGCGCTGAACCCCTCGAGGTACGTACTGTATCCCCTTGACCCTTGAGATGCCACTGATCATCGCAACATAGCCCATTTCTGGATGCACTATTTCGATTACCGGAGGAGCTCCACATCTACATGCTGCGCGAGTTATGTGTCGCGGATCTGCTCGCTTTGAGAAGAGCGTCGCGTGTGCTCAATATTCTCGTTACAGAGAACGCACCTGCACTCGTGCGCTATTGGGTGAAGCATCGGCTCGGCAATCTTCATTTGCAACTTTACCCGGCTCCAAGACCAGACGCCATCGACTTTCCATTTTTACTCACCATGAGACGGCGGCACATAGCGTCTATCAGGTTGACACGGCAGCTTGCAAATCACCTTGTGGGTGAGCCGCAGGAACATAAGCAGCTGTGGACGTCGGTGTATGAGAGAATGCTCCCACTAGTCTTTGGGGTCGGATATTTCTTAGATGAACATCGACGACTACTCTTGGAAAGAGATCTTGGCCATATCCGGCCACGCTCCCGTATTGGCTACCATGTCCGTACGACAGGCGGTATCACGAACCAGGAAAGAAAGATATTGAAGAATCTGGATGCACCCCTGCGGCTACAATACTTCTACATGTACTGCTTCATTGTGCAGGTGCTGCTTCGGAAACTACGACCATCAAGTCGTACTGGAGCGGTGGAAAAGTTCCTACGAGGGTGGTCCAACCAGCCGGCTTGTTCAGAGGACATAGCCTTCTTGCTGATATTGGGTGGTACTGGTCAGATAGCCAAACTCCTCGCTTGCCCAATGTACAGCGATCGGCGAAGATATCTCCTTGCGTACAGAACGCACATGTCGCCTCACACAAGCAAATGCTGGAGAAGACACTGGAAAGATGCTGGCGTGGTATCACCTGCGTTACTGGATGATATTCCCTGTACGCAGATCGGTATAACACAGCTCGATCAAATCTGGGTGCCACTGATAGCTCATATGATGGAGCCGGGGGCAAGGAATTTTACTGAACAGGAAAGGATACGCTACGATGAACTGAAGATGTCGAAGAAGTTCATTAACGAAGTGATGGGCTATGATATCCTGCGAGGCCGCGCAGCTGACGGGGGCGAATCGGACGATGAACATGAGCCATGAGAAACGAGTTAGTATCGTACATCGCAAGACAAGACACTTTGTAGCGGCCAAACTCTGCACCTTCCTCTGCGGGATTTGACACATGTCGGTTGCCGTGCAATTTCCGCATTTTGTCGGTTGTTGAGGCTTGTACCTGCTGGCTTGGCTTAGTTTCTGCTTCACGATGCCACCAGTCAATGCCAGCCCACAGCTATTACGTACTGGTCCGGTCGGGTAGCGCGCTATGAATGTTAGGTGATCATGAAGGCCGACGGCAACTATGGACCCTGCATATGTCAACTAGAAGAACGTGTTGCATGCGAGCAGTTTCTGTTCGTGTCTAGCAGAAAGCTTGGCCTAGCAATCTATCGTGCTTGACTTTGACGGGAGGGCGTTGGGCCTACCCACTTTGCTCTGGACTTGCCAACCCAAACCTCGGTCGCTGTGCATTCTACCATATAGACAAAATTTAATTGGATTAGGCGGGGGCTCTCATTCGTAGATGTGTATATTGCATTCCCCGGACTTTTTCTTTTGCAATTTTCCAGCGGCCGGGTAAGTGGCGGGTAAGAGAACCAGATGCAGACGAGGCGGGCTCAGAGAGTGACCAGACCCTTGAGTGGTTGCCGCGCAGAGGCCGAGCAGGCAGGTCGTCGTTGGAGAGGACCCACTTGGTAGCTTCCATAGGCGCCTGTGCGTGTCTTCTGGAAAGCGTCGATAGTAGTGTGTGGTGGAGCACGTTGCAAGGCTTGGAAGAATTGAGCCGATGTGACGCGAGGGCATAGCCAATGAGGTAGTCGACGGACTTTGCCGCAGCGTCAATGAGAGCGCGGGCAATTACTGACGATGGAGTCGCTCCACCGCCATGCCTCGAATGAACATGGCGGAGTTGACGCTTGCGCAGCTTGCAGCTGTAGGATGAAGAGTCTGAGGGCAGCATGACAGAGGTACAGTAGTGGTTTCAGGCGGGTGAAAGTGGAAGGCGGAAGAGAGTCGAGGTGGAATGGAATTGTTCCGTGGCAGATTGGGAATGACGCGCAACGGACGTCTAGAAAAGCAAAGCGCAACGTTGAGGGCGCGCTGATCGGTGGTGGAAGAGGCAGTCGCATCCCATCTGGATCGGGAAGTGGCGCATGGTGAGCGTGCAGGCGCAACCGGAGGGCGATGGATGGGGCCAGGGCTGCAGCTGCGTCATTGGCTGTGCGTCGGGGACAGACAGACAGATGCCATATGCGATCCGCCATCACACGTCGCACCGTCCAAGGCACGCAGGCTGCACAGAGCCCGCGTCACACCATCTGCCATGTCTGCGTCTCTGCATGCCTCTACACGGCAAGTGTGTGTTGTCTGGTAAAGACGTGTTGTGGCTGGGCGGCCAATAGCGCGCTGCTGATACTGACCGCAACAACAGCCCGCATTCACCCTGGTCGCAGTAGCGTCGGCTCTTGCAAAGATGCTGGTCCGCGCCCCCCGTAATTGCTCCCAGGAATCGTCGCCAGTATGGGAGCTAGAGTCGCCAGGTCCTCGGCGCCATGCGTGCAGCGTGCCTCCATCGTCTCCATGGCAGTTCCATGCCGTGCAGAAAGCCAGTCGAGTCCTAGCGCTGCCCTTTCAGCCCGTTCCATATAACCCTTTGCCAACAGCCCCGGCCCAACGTTTGCGACCAAGACCACGAATTCCCCATCCGAGTGCCACTCAACACCTCCAGCCACGGCACCACGCGACCTTGCCACCCCATCTGTGTCTTGAGACGTCTTGCTTTCACCACTCACAGCCCAACGAGCACCACACCAGAGCACCGCAGACCCGAGCAGCGCGGCAACTACTCCCCTCTGGGCCACCCACTGTCAGCTGAGCCACCATCTCCGACCCACCACGACACACAGCGAACACCATGAGACGATAGAGAGATAAGACAGAGAGCAGGAACCATGGACTTTACGGTAAGTACCCGCGCGCTTATACTCGTCGGCGCACCCCCAGACTCGGCACACGAGCCCGTCTAACGCAGCCCTCCAGATCTCCCTCGCACACTTTTGCGAGACCCACGGTCCGACATCCATCATCTGCACCCAGGCCTCGACCTCGCCCTGCGGCTCCTGCAACCCATGCGTCACGCCGCCCTCCGAAGAGCCGCACGCGGCCTACTCCTACAACGGCCTGTACGATCAGCCCACAACCCTCAAGCTTAACCCGCGCCTACCACAGCTCACCTCGCCCTTCGACTCCCCGCCCAACAGCCCGCGCTCCCCCACGCACAACCCCTACTTTCCAAGCTTGCCCTCTTCCTCTGCCGGTAGTTTCGGCGGAAGGAGACCTAGCAGCACCATCGACTCCGACTCGGACGCGTGTGAGAACTGCCAGATGGTAGTGCCCCAGAAGTACAGCGACAAGATCCCCAACGGCGCCCCTGGCAGTCCCACCAAGGACGGACGAGGAAGGAACGGTAGTCCTGTGCTGCGTAGCTCCCAGAACTACCCAGTGCGACGACCCATCTCCCGTGACGATGTCAGTAGCACTGATTCCTCCGATGTCTCCGATACAGAGCAGTCGACTTCTTTCCAGAGCGGCGCATCCAGCTCCTTCCCAGACTCCATACCTCCCTCGCCAATGCTCGTGTCGAGGGGCATACACACCCACACACTGAACTACATCTCCACCAGTCAGCCGCAGTCGCCCAGCACCTACTCGCTCCTGCGCCGCACCTGCATTCGTACCTTGTCTACCGAAGTCCTTCCTCTCAGTAAGCCTTCGGGCCCCATCATGTTTGGAGATTCGGTTGCCGGCTACACCATTGCCTACGTCTTCCGTCTGCAGGACCCGCGTTCGCGAGGAGCTAAGCGCACCTACGCCTTTATTGCCATGGCTGGTCGCGACTACCGGAGAGCCACCAAGGCCATGGTCAAGATCATCGAGGCATTCGAAGGTATCGCCAACCGCATCATCTCCCTGGCCGACAGAGTCCTTGAGCGCGAAAGCGCAGCATCGCACAGTCTTTCACGTCCGACCACAGCAATCTCCGGCAGCACGCCTCCCCTTGGAACTTCCGCCTCTTCAATGCCTCCAAACTTTTCCTCGGGCCACAAGGAACGAACCTTTTCCACGGCAAGCACACCCAACTTCCGCAACATCACACCCGTCTCCTCCTTCCTGTCTGCGAAGAAGGTCGACCCGGATGGCTTTCCTCGTGTCTCTCGCGATGTGATGAAGGCAAAGAGTCTCGTCGAGATCGTTGGCCAGGAGAATTTCTTCGTGGACCTTCATGGCCTCTTCTGCCATCTTCTGCACTCCCTCATTAAGCAGTTCGGATGATCGCTTCTCTTCCGTTGCTTTGCTCCGCTGATACGTTTTCTTTCCTCTTCTTTGCATGTCTTATTTGTCACTTTTTGTCGTGCGTTATAGCGTCTTCGTTGTCCGTTACATTGTGCGTTTGAGTACAGGCGTTGGGTCAGGTGCGATTACTTCAAAGACGTTCTTGTCTAGCTTCGCCGCGTAGAGTCGTCGAAGCCGAAGTAGCTTTATACCCTTTTCGAGATACCCAGGCTTCTCTTACACATTAGAGACGTGGACTCAACTTCACAACGGCGTTTTGGGGCGAAGAACTGGGGATGATGGTGAGGATACCATGTGATGATCGCGTTAAGACATGATCATGAAATCGATGGCGTGATGGCCGTGATGAATTAGGTGATGGTGGTCTAGCTTGTTTGTAGAACGAATGTGTACAATGCCATTCACATGTTAGTTTGACGTGTATTGCGTGTTTGCTTGAGGTACTGTTCCATTTCACGCATTCAGTATGCGAATTTGTATGACAATATCGTGGCACTAGCGAGTGGAGGTAAAGGTAGACATGTTCTCTGGATCTTTAATCCAAGCGGGTGACATTTGAGAGTGAGAGATATCAACCCATCACAGACACCTCTCTCCAGGCAGACGCGCCCCAAAGCAGACGAGGCAGACGAGCAAACGTGGTGCGTGCTCTTTTTGGTTAAGCGCAGGCATGTGCGAGGCTGAGGCAGCCCAGGCGGAAGCTTCGAGTAAGAGCATTCTCAAATGCAGGTGTACTACAGCTCGGTCAAACAGACACACGACCTCACGATACAGATACACCGAGTTCCACGGCTCACCTGCCGTGAAAGAATCCTTTCAACAAAATCGCTAATGCCTGCTCGCTCCACCACCGTCTCCGCATCATGCACGACACGCAAAGCTGACCCACATCTCTCGTTCCGCTTTTCGGTCCCAGTCTTGAATAGACAACCATCGAGAAGCATCGAGATTTTGCAGATCAAGCTACTTTACGCTGCGTCATACCGGGTAAAGTCTCCTTGAATTGGGCGATGTGATGTCATAGGCATCCGAGATCGTCGAACAGCGCTTGTACAGAGCGCTTCCGGAACCAGTGATAGAATATTACGAGAAGTTATGTCTCCGTGTTATTTGATAGGAGCGATTTCTCAAACTCAATAGATAAAGGTTGTTATACCCGTAGCCCACGCGGCGTCAGGGCCAAAGCCAAGTTTAAGTGCCCGAAAGCCAAGTTTTTGAAGGTTGGCAAACGACCCAAGATAGAGGATCGCATGATTAGGGATATGCAAGGCTGCTGATAGGGCAGTTGCGCTCGTCTGATGTGGCTGGTGATTCACCATGACGAGTTCCAGAATCGTATCCCGCTGCTTCCTATGTGAAGTCAGAGGTCCTACTTAAAGAACTTGATGACCCCGTGGCGCCATCATTACACGCTTCAACTCACGCTACAGTAATCACTACACCACTTAGCCACATTAGACTTACGTTGCGATCCGGATAATCCGTCTTGTAAGACTCAGACCCTGGATCGTACGAATCTCCTGCTTATACTCGTCATTCAGACCTTTTAGCTTTCCACACACTTCACACGCATAAGACAAGATGAACTCCATTCCAGGAAATGCCTCGCAAGAACCAACCAGCAACGATACATCGACGACGGGTGTTCAGCAGAACCAAGCACAGCGGGAAGACTACCTCGACAAGGGTCTCGACGCCGCTGAAAAGAAGTTCGGGGGCGCCGCGGGTCAAGATACTGAGAAGAATCGGGGCGTTAACGAGAAGATTGTATGCTTCAATCTTAGCAACTTCCAAGCTGTATAAGGTTCAAGCACTAACATTTCTGCAGACCGATGGCGCTCGTAACATGTTCGAAAAAGCAACCGGCAAGGACGTCCCCGACAAGTTCTCCAACTAAGGAGCATTTGACGTTCAAAGAAAGGATGCACAAGTTGGATGAAAAGTGGAACAAGTGTCGACCTTACCTTGAGAGGATCAATGGGGTGGCTGTTCCGCTAAGGCAGAGTTTCGATGAGCAGGACGCCGGCCATCGAGAATTCCAGCAACAGGGAGTGCAACGACAACCGGTTGGGACGGCCCATTGATGAACATTTGAATATGTATTTACGACCCGTAATGAAGCTTGACGATTTCTCACTTGACGTTTGATCTTTCACATGCATCAGAGTGTGATGACACCCATGACGTCATGTCACACCGCCTACACGCAGCCGTTCGCTCTTTCTGCGCGGCATCACATCCTTTGCTCTATTCACCCATACTACAGTGTCACGTTCGCGCGTTTGATTTTTCGTAAGCTGCATATTCCCAATAAACCAAGCTTCAGCGGCCCGAAAAGCCAAGTCCTCTGCACGATTGAGCTAAGACGCAGACGATGCACTATACGTAGTCCTGCAACCATTTCTGGTATGCATCCGGCTTATCATGGCAACAGCGCAAGTGAGCGTACGTGAGACAATTGTCAAGGTGAGCTGACAGACAGCGAACGAGACGTCATGAGAGGCGCAGTCCTACCACGCGCTCAAATCTCCGCGGTCTAGACGCTCTATCATCTACCATGAAAAGTGGCTGTGCGATGTTCGTGACTAGCCTGAGCGTTCAATTGGCCCAGATTCCAAATCGATAAGGAAAAAGAATAAGTGATGGCTACTTAAGGTTTCACAGAACAAGGGTCCAGATGAGGGAAGCGTTGGCAAGCGCATAAAGAGCTTGCCTCTAACTCACGGCCCTTTTCGCAAGCTTGCAAGTTGACTCACTTCATTGTTTACATACCGTCTTCATCCACACAAAGTACTCATCCGCGCGACAATCAACATCCACTATCACCACTACACACACTTCATAAATTTCCCAAAACAAAGCCAATATGAACAACCCAAACCAAGGCGGTGCCGCGGGAGGTGATGACTACCTCGACAAGGCCTTCAACGCAGGCGCCAAGAAGTTCGGCGGCGCACAAGGTCAGAAGATTGCTGCGAACCGTGGCATGAGCGAGAAGATTGTATGTACCCTTACACTCCCCCATTTGGCCATTTCGACTGCGCCAGTTGTGTTGAGAGGGAGCTAATGAAATAAACAGACCGACGGCATGCGCAAGGCCTATGAGAAGGTCACTGGCAAGAAGGTTAATCCCAAGTACTCCAACTAAGGTGGACTGTTATTTGCTCGGGTCCTCTGAAGTGCGGGGAACGAGGAGGCGATAAGAGACTTGGTTGTCTGGTCGGGTCAGCACGGCGCTGAGTAATAATGCAGCATGCGAGGGTAGTGTGCAGTCGGATGTGGGAAGGGCAGCCAACAGAGAAGATGGACATGATACCCCAGGAATGGAACTAAAGGTTAATTTCACATACTAGTATGCGTTACCAAGTGAGACAAGGCTATGCTATTGGCCAGGCACATGTATGTTGCGCTCTAACATCGGACGCATCCATCACCGTTCATACTCAACACCACAGATGCCTTTGTGACAGACTGGAATTCAACTATTGGATGATGACTGATCCGCGGAACCCTTCCGGGAATCCCACCGCCTCAAAAGCATCAACTGGAAACCCACAACTCTAACCAGCCAGCTCAACCCTCCTTCTCAGCAATGCCCGCGCCTCCGTCTCACTCAGAAGCTCCAATCCCAAGTCCTCGAGCACATCCCTCGCAGATTGGTTATCCGCAAAAAGACGCCTCTCCACCTCCCACAGCCCCAGTTCCCCTACATCAACCCCAGACGCGGTGCCGCGGGCGGTATTTGCTTTTTGCGGAGCATCATGCACCTCGTCACCGTCTTCTGCGTCCCAAGCCCCAGTATCCCAGTCCTCGTCTTCCTCGCCACCATCGTCATCCCGACCTTTTGCAGTATCAACCTGCGAGGCTGAATTACCTTTTACAGGTAACCCAACGATTTTGACGCCTTCAAGGCATTTTGCTAGACCCGCTTCTGCAACTCCTGTACCTACGTGCTTGTCTACGACGCGGCACACAGCGGCCAGATCAGCATGGAGCTGGGCAGCACCTTGCGTGGAGAATCGATATCGACTAAGCACATTCTCCCAGAGCGTGGTCGAAATGGTAGTCAATACGGCCCGAGTAATGCGACGCAGCGGCGCAGATGCTAGGGCGCGCGAGAGGAACGCTAGCGTGCTACGTAGGTAACTAAGTAATGGGTCGATTTCTGCAGTCGGGGAGAGTTCCGTGGCGTTCGAGGCTGAAGCGGAAGCGCCGCTAAGAGTTGCCCAAGGGTTGCTGTTTAAGAGAAAAAAGCAAAGTCAGTACGTAGGTTTAGGCATGTGGAGTTCTGGACCAACGGTGCAAGGGTCCAAAAAGGGAAACGTACATGTGCCGATACGGACGCAGCGCCTCACGGACGTTACTGTTTAGTGTGTCGATGATAATCTTCTCACTACGTTCACGGAGGCGCGCGTACCACGATGCCGTTTCGTCAAAGAGTGAGCCGCCATCGACATCGTCGCTTTCAACGTTTTTAGACGTGCGTTCTGCCACATCGGCAACGCTCATGGTACCAATATTGCTAGTCTGGCCACGAGCACGATCTTGTAGACCTTCCCAGATATCGAGGAAGAACTGCGGAACAAGGAGTTAGCTAGTGTTCGTGTCGTACGAGGATCATGCGAGTGAGAGCCTACCACATCGTCACTCCAGTCACGCATTGCCCGTTCGAGGTAGTCAGCACTACCATACGTCTTGCAGAGGCGCTCCAGTCCCTCGACGCCAAGCAGCTTCTCCTGCTCCTCCTTGGTCACACCGCCCATAGCGCGACCCAGTGACGTGGTCATGGATAGGTAGGCTTCCAGATTGCTCTGCAGCCTTTCATGGAGTTTGTCGAAAATGGCAATCTGAATGTCTATCAGGAAAGTGAGCTTCTGGCTGAAGGATGTCAAGGGTCTGTATCGATCTGCAATGCATTTTGGATTAGCGATAGATCTGGAAAGGAGGGGTAGGCGAGGACATGCCCGTTATGGTTTCAAGCAGGTCGTTGACGCGGATCGCTCCCTTGGTGGGCTTGGTGGCTTTGGGATCGACGCTCTCGTAGTCGAGATCACCAAAGTCTGGAGCCTCGACAATGTTCTGATAGCGAGACAGTGCGACTGCCGGATGTTAGCGATCCGAGATATGTAGCTCGGGCGGCAGGTCAACGTACAGTCCTTTTCCACCTGCAGCCACCGGCCAAACCAGTCGCCCTGAACAAGGAATTCCCATGACAGGCCCTTCCATCCGTCAACGCCATAGCCGCCGTCATATCCCCAAGTGTCTCTGATAGTCGTGTCAAAGCTCATTATCTCGTGCATGAGGTGGCTCAGCAGCTGGGGCTGGCCTGCGACCTTGGGCAGTAGCGAGCCAATCTTGGAGCGCAACATGGGCAGTAGAGCGGTTATGAAGGCGGACATGGCGTCGATGTAGACGGGGTTAAGCGCGAGATTTGTGCCCCGGAAGTGACGAAGTAGGACAGGTTGCACATGGTCACTAACGAATGCGCTGTAGTCGTTCAAAAGCGTGGTAATGTGAGAGAGAAAGTACTCTGGCCTATCGATGCGATTGGTGGGCTTGTCACCGTCGAAGTGATAGCGGAAGCGCATCTCGAGCGGTTGCACGAGCACCTCAATTGGGAAGAGGACGGGCGGGAGTTTGACCTTGTCGCCCGGCCCGCTGGCATAGCTCATGCCTTGCAGCTCGGGAAGCTGCAGGTCGAGCAGCTTCACGATGGCGGTCTCCCATTCCTCCTGCAGCTGGCTGGGGATAGTCGCCTTGGGCGTGGGCCAGTGTATCTTCTTGAGCGTGCGGTCGAGGTCGGCGGAGAAGGCGTCGAGGATCTTGGTGCGCAGGGCGTGGGTGATGGTGTTGACGTGGTGCAGCAGCTGGGGAGCAGCGCCCTCTGCGTCGTCTTGCAGGTTGACGAGGCGGGTGTGCAGTGCGCGCAGCTGCTTGTAGGGCGCGAGGGCGGCTTCGTTGGACGTCTGGAGCTGCGCTTGGGCTTGTTTGCTGCGAGTGATGAGCGGACGAGGCTGTCGCAGACACGGGGGGATGTCCTACCTGAGGTCGTCGACCTGGGTCAGCAGTTGGACGTAGCCGTGGGCGACATCCAGGCGGTGCAGCGTGTCGAGGACGTGTTGGAAGCGGGGCACGGCATCGTCACTCGTCTCCGAGGCGGTGATGACCATCAGGCGGCGGTCAATGTCGGCTTGCTCCTGCCTGAAGTGGTCGGCGCGCCGGGTGAGGTCGCCATGGTGCGAGTGCGACGCCTCCTTGGCCGTGTGTAGGTCGCGCTGAGCGTCGTCGAGCTGCTGGCGGAGCAGGCCATGCTGGGTGGTGATGTTGGCCAATAGGGCGTCGAGCTCGCCGAGATCCCCTGCGTTCTGGAGCTTGTCGTCGAGGAAGTCGGCGACGCGAGTCTGCTGGTTGTCGTCCATCTCGTACGATGTGTGAAATGCGTGGGCGCTGGCCTGCGCCTAGGCACGTCGCTACGCAGCTGTGGCGACGTCGGTAGGAGGGTTTGGGTGGTTCGTGCGGCCTCTCCCACGATTTTGTGGCGTCCCCGATCGATCATCCCAGCGATTCCCAGATCCCAAGAGATCCAACCGTGCGTCAGGCCACTATTGGAGAACATCCTTAATGCCAGTACTGCCGTGTCCTACGCCCCCGTAGACCTCTGTACCGCTGTCTCAAAACGCTCCGGCGGTCCTGTTCCGCGCAAGTCTATTTACTGCCCGTCCTGCCCTGCACCGCAGCGAGAGCACCGCAGACCTTGCTCCCCGCCGAATAGCCGACAGCTGCGAACTTTTTTTGTGTTGCGCCGCTGCCGTCATCGCCAGCCGCCATGCCCAAGGAACACAAGAAACGCGGCCGCCGCGAGGAGCAGAAGAAGCGCAAGAGGGACGTCGACGACGATGCGAGCGCAAAGCGGTTCAAAAAAGAAGACATCGACCAGCTCGAAGCTGAAAACCCTGCGCAACATGTCGCCGAACAAGACGTCGCCCGCCCGGATGCGACGCCCTTCTATGGAATGCTCGACGAGCAGGAGCAGGAATATTTCAAGAAGGCTGACGAGATGCTCGAGCTGAACCAATTCGAGACCTCGGAAGACCGCGACATTTTCCTCGCCAGCGTCTGGAGGGAGGCCGACGGAAAGGAACTGAAGATGGCGAACAGCCAGACGTCGCGCCTGCTCGAGCGCCTCATTCTTCTCTCCTCGCCAGACCAGCTCAAGGGCCTGTTCCAGAAGTTCAGTGGCCAGTATGTGCGCCGTCGCTCTTTCCGCATTCAACATGCTAACACATCGCAGCTTCCTCAACCTCGTCCAGAACCGATTTGCCTCCCACTGCTGCGAAGCCCTCTTTATACAAGCTGCGCCTGTCGTCACCCAGGAGACTGCCACCAAACCCGAGAAACCTCAAACGCCGCCGTCTTCTGACCCCGATCAAGTCCTCGTTTCCATGGAGAATCTGTTCCTATACACGCTGGGCGAGCTGGAAGGTTACATGGGCTTCCTGATGACGGACAAATATGCGTCGCATGTACTGCGCGTGCTGTTAGTCATCTTGTCGGGCGCTCCGCTAGAAAAACAGAACAAATCGGCCATGCAGAGCAAGAAGAAGGAAAAGGTCACCGTCTCAGGCGCAGAGAAAGAGCAGGAACGTTTGTTGGAAGAGAGAGCCGTCCCTGAAAACTTCTCGGAAGCTTTGGAGAAGGTCATTACCGAGAGTGTCTCCGGTATCGAGTCGCATTACCTCCGCACTCTTACCACACACCCACTCGGTAGTCCCACCCTACAACTGTTGCTCAAGCTGGAACTTTCCCACTTTGGCAAGTCGCGGGCCAAGGATGAAAAGTCCATCATCCACCGACTCCTGCCCGACAATCCTATCGCCGAGGGAACGGAAAGTGCCATCTTGATCAATGGGCTCGTGTACGACACTATCGGTTCCCGACTACTGGAAGTCATCATCGAGAATGCGCCCGGAAAGGTCTTCAAGGCCATCTACGGAGAATTCTTCAAGGAGCGAATGGGTACGCTAGCACGCAATGAGATTGCGGCCTACGTGGTTGGGAAGATCTTGGAACGACTTGGAAAGGACGACCTAGAAGAGGCTATGCGCCAGATCGTGGATCAAATTCCCAGTCTGGTAGAACGCGGTCGGACAGGAGTCATCAAGACCCTCATCGAGCGATGCGTGGCTCGAGAGATTGACTGCTCGCCTATCAAAGCCCAGCTCGAGACTGCATATGCTGGCTCCAATGGCTTTGAAGTCACACGTATTCTCAAGCTCAGTGAGGAGGATGGCAAGCCCCGTGCTAAACACGAGCATTCGCCGGAAAAGGTACACGGTTCGCTGTTGGCACAAACCATGATGACGGTGGATGGACCTCTTGGCCAGCTTGTTTTTGATTCTCTCGCCAATCTTTCTCCTGAACTCGCCGTTCAGCTTGCCCGGGACTCTACAGCATCGCGGACGCTGCAAGCAGCTTTGATGTCCAAGAATGCGTCCGTCATCTTCCGACGAAAAATGATACAACAGTTCTATGGAAAGATTGGTGAGCTTGCACTCGACCCTGCCGCGTCTCACGTCATCGACGCCATATGGCACGGTACAGCTGGCCTTGCCTTTATCCGCGAGCGCATTGCTGAAGAGCTAGCCGAGAATGAGAACTCGCTACGCGAATCCTTCGTAGGTCGCGCAGTCTGGCGAAACTGGCGCATGGATCTATACAAACGCAAACGCGGGGACTGGGTCACACAATCGCGTTACACAGCCGGTAACGATGGTTTCCAAAGCTTCCCAGAATCAAATGGCGATGCGACACCACCACAAAACCATCGACAGGGAAGACACTTGACCGCCATCGAATTGGCACGGCAAAAGCACGCAGCTGCCAAGGCCGCGCAAGCGAAGGATGGCAAGAAGCCGAAGAAGGGGAGCCAAGCAACAAGCAGCAGCGGAAGCAGCAAGGCAAAGAGTCTTGCGGCGCAATAACAGTCTCATCAAGTTTCCGTACAAGGATTTTCTATGTTTAGCACGGTTCCTGAACATATGGGCATGTAAAAACGGCGTTTTTCAAGCAGGGTGGGTCCTGAGTACGCATTTTTCTGATTCGACGACTCTAGATACCTTTTAGTGGCTTATTTGCATGAGAACCTTTTCGCGTTAGGAATGTGGGCTTATACCCCGAGTAGACACAATCGATGACTCCATGTTCGTCATTATTCCAAGTCGGCGATAACGCCGATCTCTTTAGCAATCCTCGTAGACTGTGACTTCTTCTACAGTCGTCTTACATCTAAATACCGACACAACTCACTACTTTGACACAACCCACGTCCTTGACAAAACTCGTGCACCTTCCCGTAACCCGTGCAAACTTACCTCGACATGTCTCACACACAGCAAGAAAAACCACTCAATCGCGCTGATGAAGTCAAAGACGTACGTACCTCGGAAGTGCATTCCGACAATATTCCGAAATCACCTGAAGTCACATGGCTCATCATCACATTATCACATACCAATCAAAGTTCAAGGTCAGCTATAGAGATACCTGCTAATGACACGAACAGCTTCTCGACGCCGTGCAAGAGCTGATAATACCCTTTATTCGCTCCGCAGATGATGACGCAGCGACAAAACACACAGGCCATGGACTGAAGATCGAAGGTGGCGGGCCTAGAACCGCGTTAGTGGAGCATCACCCACCTAAGAAGCTCGAGTCCATCCTCAAGGAAGAGCTGGAAATCAAGGATGAAAGAGCTGGTAAAGACGGGCTGGTGAAGCTCGTGGGAAGTGTTTTGAAGTACTCCGTAAACACATGGGATCAAGGATTCCTGGATAAGCTGTACGCAAGTACAAATGCTGTGGGAGTAGTCAGCGAGCTGTTATTGGCGGTATTGAACACCAACGTACGTTTTGCGCTCTAGATTCCATGAAGGCGGCACGACTAACAATCATCAGTCACACGTATACCAAGTCTCACCTGTTCTAACACTTGTTGAAAAACGCACTACAAAGTATCTAGCCTCACTATTTGGCCTTCCCTCCTCTACTTCAGGAGGCATCTCCCAACCAGGCGGCAGTGCATCAAACAGCGCTGCCATAGTGATTGCCCGCAACAACCTTTACCCCGAGACCAAAACTGACGGCAATGGATCCCACAAATTCACCATGTTCACATCAGCCCACGGTCACTATTCGGTCGAGAAAGCAGCCAACCTCTTCGGTCTCGGTTCCAAGAACGTGATTTCTGTCCCTGTTGACGATCGAGGCTGTATCATTCCCTCCGAGTTCGAACGCTGTGTGAAAGAAAGCAAAGACCGAGGCGAAACACCCTTTTTCCTAAACGCAACAGCCGGAACCACCGTCCTTGGCTCCTTCGACCCCTTCACCGCTCTCAACAAGATATGCAAAGAGCAAAACCTCTGGTTCCATATAGATGGCAGCTGGGGAGGAAGCGTGGTTTTCAACGCCCAATACCGCGAATCACGCCTCAAGGGCGCTGAACTCGCCGACAGTATAACCATCAACCCGCACAAAATGCTCGGCGTGCCCATGACATGTTCATTCCTTCTCGGTCGCGACATGAACACCTTCTACCGCGCACTTACGCTACCCGCTGGCTATCTCTTCCACAACGCACCTGGTACCGACGCAGCGGACATCTACGATCTTGCTGATCTAACACCTCAATGCGGTCGTCGCGCCGACTCGCTCAAGATGTTCCTGGCCCTTCAATACTACGGTGCGCAGCACTTCAGCGACTTGGTAGCCCGTGGGTACCAGAACGGAGAGTATCTTTTGAGCAAACTGAAGGAGAGCGGCAACTTCAAGACGATCAGTCCGGAGCCGCTACCGTGTCAGCAGGTGTGCTTTTACTATGCCAAAGGAGGAAACCTGGGGGATGAGGCGGACGCCAATAGTAAGGCAACGACTGAGATTGCCAACAGACTTATCAGTAGAGGGTTCATGATTGACTTTGCCCCCGGGGAGAAGGGCAAGTTCTTCAGAGTCGTGGTTAATGGGGGGTTGATCAAGGGGACGCTAGATGGGCTCGTCAAGGCACTTGAAGAGACGGCGACAGATTTGGGGTATTAGATAGGTTGATATGACAATGGAAATTATGGAAGCCAGCAGAAGGCAGAAGAACAAAGATACCACATCTGGAGTCTATATGCTCCACGCGTGAAGCATTACGTATCACGTCGTCGAAAGTCATAAATGGCAGCATTGTACAGGTAGCACACACACAAGTCTGGTAAAATACTTGATCTGGAAGCATTCATTCATTTGATATCATGTTATCTATGTTACATGACGCATGTTTTTCGTATCCATACCTGTAGGATGTTAACATCAGAAATGATCTTCCACGCACACTTGTGTAGCACTAGGCTGCAGGTACATCGGCAAGAAAGATGGCAAAAGTGATGAGCGCGCAAACTTGCTTGTTGGAAGATGCATGTCGCAAGATGCAATCCGCGATATCCTTCCAACAATGTGTGGTAGCTCCATTCAGCACGGCTAATCGATCACACCCCAATAACGCTCAGAGTTGAAGGTTGATGCAGAGTCTGCCTTCCAGCCCGAGTCGAAGGCGCTGAAAAGGAACATGTCGCTGTTGAAATTGGAGCGGATCGATTCAAGAGCGATACGCTGGTTGTCGGGTGAGGGGATGGCCGCACCATTGGCATTACCTTCGCGAGGCCAACCAGACTCAGTAACGACAACACGCTTGTTATCGCAGGCGGATTTCACACGCTCAACTTGGCTCTTGACAAACGTACCGGCATCCTGAGCCTTTGTATTCCTGTCGAAGAAGGCGTGAATGTTGACCATGACCACATCTGCAGCTCCACAGATAGCAGGATTGTCCATCATAGCAGGTGCAGTCTCGACTGCGCCCACAAGTCCGTTGTAACCGAAGCTTTGTAGCTGAGTGCGAGCACGACCAATGGCGTCAACGACTTGCGAGGATGTCATTCTGTGCTCATTGACGCGCTCGTTCTCGACTGCGAAGAGTTGGAGAACATCCCAATTTCCGCCAGCATACTGATCGATAGCGCTCTTGTAGGTCTGAATGACCTGGTCGAGGTCTTCGCCGCCACCGCTGGTATCCAGAAATGCGCCGCCCATGAGCTTTTGACCGTTTTTGATGGCGTTCTGAATTGCAAGCGGAATCTGGTTGCAGTCCATACCGTATATCCGGATCACTTTGTAGTCCTTCATCTTACTGAATTCACTAGCGAGTTGATCCGCACTCTTGCAATTGGCGGACCCAGTGTAGGCATCCCAAGTTATGCCTAGAGGCAGGGTACCGGCAGCGGCCTTGTCGACAGGAACATTATCAGCTGGAGCTGATGGCTGAGGTACGGGCTCAGGCTCTTTTGTGGAGGCAGGCACTGCAGATGATACTTCGGAAGTGGTAGAAGGGGGCGCCTGTGTCGTAGTCGCATCCTGGGCACCGACAGCAGTAGGTTCCACTGAAGGTAAAACGAGTGTAGACGATGGCCATTCGAACGAGGTAAGTGAGGGAGCTGGACCTGAACTCGAAAGCACTGCCTCGGCTGTAGATGTGGCTACAGTTACGGAGGGAGAACTGGTGAGTACCGTCGAAGTTGTGGTCCAATAAGGCGCGCCCGCCTCGTCGACGTAGACAATAGCTTCAGCGATCGTCTCGGTGACATATACCATCTCGGTGACGAGCTTACGTTTGTGGTCTATAGCTTGTTACGAAAAGGATACGCTTCTAATCGCTCTTGCAACTTACTGAGAGGACGTCCGCTCGCAGAGCTCACAAGAAGACTGGCAGCTGCCAGAGCGCTCGCTAAAACGATGGACTTCATGGCGATGATGAAGCGAGTGTTATAGAATGTCTGAGCTGTATATACAACGTAAAAGTGCTGTTTGTGGGAATGTTGTGGAGTGTTTGGGTGAGATTTGGTGAGTGAAGCGCAGCGCAGGTATAGCTATGAGAAATGAGCGACTGACTGCCTGCAGTTGAAGGAATGAAGAGGGTCGATTGTGAGAAGCCACGAGCCAAAGGCAACGGTAGAGACTGTATCCGGCGTGAAAGAGGAAGCGCAGCAGGTGATGTTGACGACTATGCGCTGTATCGGTACTCGTACCTGCCTACGCTAGCGTCTTTCGGGCTGCACCAGCGCCATTTGGGCAATGACGACAAACAGCGAAGAAGATCTTTCTGCAGGGACCAGATATTATGGTCGCGACTGCCTTTAATGAGGAGATGCGGGGTGAAACGCGGACTGGACTTGGAGTAAGGAACATGGGATGAAACATCAAACTGCCTCAGGCGCAGAACTACAAACATCTCAACGAGTAGGACCAAGTGGAGAAGGAAACAATTTAGGTCAGAACAGGCAGCATAATTCAGAGCTTGTCTGGCGAGCACGTAGCTTCTCAGGACTAGGATGCTGAAAAAATGTAGTTGCGTATCGAATTAAGTCATGAAGAAGCGAAGCCAACACGCCCATACATGAATATTAATGGAAATGTGAATGGATTAAAAATAAAGGACAGAGACATGAAGACAGAAAACGATCGAGATTCGCCAAGCCAGGCCACCTGGTTGTACGTTTGCATGTCTGTTTGTACACACATACAGCTTCGAGAGCATGCCATCGTGCTGTGGCGGACGTAAAATGTTTGCTGTAAGCAAAATGTCTGTTGGTATTGCCATTTGCGGTGAATGCTCCAATCAATCTTTTGTCAAGTGAGACGTTGGCGTGTGGTACTAGTCTCTCGTCCGTGAAGAACAAGAAGACAGTAAGTCCATTGATTGTGTGGGTTGTTGCTGAAAAGTGAAAACAGAATGAAATCGGTCCGAAGAGATAATAGGGGATACAGTACAGAGGGAATGATGTGTTGTGGAATGCATCGCGACTTGAATGAAGACTACTGAAGGCGAGAATCTAAGAGTGATGCTGTCAGATACTCAGACTGAATCGAGATGTCTGTCGTTTGTACGCGCGCTCACAAGTCGTGACTGGACAACAGCATTCTGAAGATTTTTGAGCTTGCAGGTGGAAGATGCAGTCCCAAGGAAAAAGAACAAAAGATCAAAGAGCTAGACCAGATGATGTTACGCACTTGAAACCAGTTGGAGACGACGCCTGGCATGACTGCATCACTCACAGGTAAAGTGAGGATTTCTGGATGCGCATCGATGAACCACGCATACGTTGCGAACAAATGACTGTGTCGTTCTCTTGTTAGATGATCTATAAACGTCGTCGGTGGGCACTGAAATGTGGACAAGTAGGCCTGCAGCCTAGAACGACCCTGATAACGGGGCACGTGTGCCGCCACAAAGCTGTCAACCCTCCTAGAAATCAAGCGCGGGGCATACACCATCTCCCCTCCTCCACCCCTTTCCGTGCCTCAATGCGCGTTGACTACCTGCCAACTCGAGACGCGACAAGACCACAGGTTGAACCACGAGAGTTGCGCGAATGGAGCAAGTCGCACGACTCGAGCGATGACCGCACAGGCAACACCGCAGGCCCAGCTCTTCGATGTTCGTTGCAGACCGTGGGTTTCGCCGCCTGCACTGGCCCTCGCTTCCATTAGCGTTGTCTGGCTCCAGCCTCGCACGCATCAACAATAACCTTCGCTCACTATATATACCCAACATTTGCGAAGTGTTAATGTGCAGTGCGAGGATTTGTACGAACTCATTTCTTGCCTTTTACCAGAAGTGACCGCGAGTCCCGCACAACACTGCACTTACTCAATCTTTGGAAAACATTCACCCTTCGTGGGTTCGAAACTCTGTTTTTGCCCTTTTTTTTTTTGCTCGGTCTTTTTCGTTCGCACACGCAAGAGTCACGACCACTCTAGTTCAGTAGACTGGCTACCCTCTGATTCACTTACAGTATTTGAGTGTTTCTCGAGTATCGAAAAATAAAATCCAGCTAAATGATCTGAGGCTGTCTTTATGCTTGCCGTGTCACTGGAACTACTTACTCATTTTGTACTCGTGACTACCTCGACCCGTTCATGGGTGTCTTTGGCACAGCTGTTGAGAAGACACAAGCGTCCGGTTGCTGACCAACTGTATGCGACATTGAGATTGATGATATCTCCGTGACCGACCACAAACTCTGAGCAACAGTGCTTGTCAAACACCGAAGCGGGACCAAGCAACAGAAAAGTTATAACATGGCTTACAACGAAGGTGCTTCCTGTATTCCGTCCTACGTGAGCAAGCGGGAGCTAGGCTGCTTGCTTTGTGAGACATACTGAGTGCTTTGACGGGAAGCAAACATATGCTAAGAGTTAGGAGAGGGAGAAGACGCGAAGTACTGTATCACTATGTAAGCTGGGAAGATGTCGAGAAGAACATGAGCCTTATGCATATCTCTAGATGTCACGAAAGACGTGAAGCATCAGCTGCGGTGATCACCAGCCGAGAGTAGTACTAGAAGGGCAACCCGAGTAACATCTATCTGTACAACCAATCGAATAGACCGCCGAAGTCTAACACTTCATCTTGATTCCCCTCCTCTTCTCTCTCTCCCTCCATTCGAACATAAACTGCACACCGGTGAACAACGCGCCACAAGCCGTAGCAAGGAACATCCAGCCAGACCATGTCCCCACAATGCCACGAACCAAGTCCTTCAGGCCGTCAACTCCTAGCGCAAAGCCAACGAGATTGGCTGTCATGAGCATCAAGATCTCAAATACAGCACCAACACCGCATAGCCAGCGATACGCATCCGGGCTATTTTTCCACTTCCTCGCGGGGAAAATGTATGAAGCGATAATCTCTGGGAGGACGAAGAGCGTGACAAGCCAACCCCACATGAGTAATCGAAGCTGAATGTCGTGCCAAATTGCTATGAAGGTAAACACGGCGAGATAGTTTCCAATTGACCTTGCCTTGCCCCACATGCCTTCGCCTCTGTTACCACCCAGCGGGATATAGAGATATCTCAAACTCCACTTATTGAAGCTGCGGTGCCACCCACGCCAAAAATACATGACGGAGTAGTTGTCAGACATGCATCTGACCATGTTCTCGGGAGGGTCAATGCCATCCATCAGCGACCAGAGACGGAAAAAGCGCCATGGGATGAGAAGCTTGAGCCAAATGTGCTTCAGGTTGAAGAAACCCAGCATACTAAGCTGGGCTGGTGTGTACTGGGACCAATCGGGTCTGGCATGGAAGATGGCGACCATGTACATGTAATGAATCATGATTTCCATGGTGAGCAAGACAACAATGAAACGAACAAGGTAGAGGGTGGTTCGCTTGGTAGTGATGCTGTGAGGTTTGTATCGGCATTGAGCGATGTAGTCATTGAAAGTAATGATGGGCCCAGCGAGGTAGAGAGGCGAGTACATGGCATAGGCGAAGTAGTTGCGGAACGTATAATCAGTAGGTTTAGCGGGTATAGTGACTCGGTCCCGCTCGGAGAGATTGGAAGGGTCGAGTTGTTTCTTCTTGATGTTATTAGCCATATCGAACTAAGGTAGGGTGGGTAAAGTACTTCAAGGGGACTACTAGTGCGGGTGTTTAGACTCCAGTAATAGTCAAGATTGAAGCTTATCAAGCGAAGAATGGTGAAGTTGAAAAGGACTTCCCAACGGGGTATCAGACCGCCGTAGCTGTCCAGAGTGTGACCAAAGTTGGATGTTGGCTCGCCTTTCTCGGACACAGTTGATGGGAGGAAAACCCCGAGGATATTGGCGTATGAGTATCCGTCCGAGAACTCGTTCGCAAACAAAGTGCCTACATTGAAGATCCATGTGGCAGCTGGTACATACTGCCGCGGAAGCTTTGTTCCGATACAGTAGTTGGCATATAGAATGGCAAGGATCTTGAACGCAGAAAAACCATGCAGAGCAGCAAGGAAAACGGCAGCAAAGAGAAGGTCGAAGGAAACGCGTTGGTTCATGCGGGCATCTGCTGCAGCACTGGGAGTCAAGCCCATGGTAAGACCTCCAATGGCTGATGAAGAGCGGACTTGAGTATATGTGTCGGCCCTCCAGAACGAATCATAGGCCTTGCGCAAGATAGGATGAAGCACAACAACGATGAAAAGATAGGGAATGTTCTGACGGAAACCGCCATATTGAGCGTCAGTGTTGTCCTGGAAAGTCAGCCTATGGCATGTGATAGCTAGTGATGTGACATACCACTTTGCGTCCAGGAATCCAACCATCAGACAATAGATGGTCGAACTTTGGATAGTTTGGGTGAGATTCTACAAACAGTCAGAATGATCTACCCTCTTTCTGCTATGCTGTACGAACCTTGAGACACATCTAGCACCAACTTGAACATAAAGAACACGCTAGTCAGAATGACCACGTAGTAGAAGTAGAATTCCGGTGTGTTCCATAGTGGGGGATGGCTTCTGTTTTCTGGGTTCTTGCTCCCGTCTCGACCATCTTTGACTGGTACTGGCCCCACGGGATCAAGTTTGGCCTCCTCGAGCGCCTCTTTCGGGGGTGCGGTGGCTGGAACAACGAAGCGTGTATCAAGGGTGTCCAGCGAGTAGAGCTGGCGAATGAAATTGAGCACCATTGTGTTACCTAGACTATCTTTTCATCTTCTGATGTTTGAATGGCTCTGCATGTACGTCGCTGACTTATGCGGAGTGGAGGCGCGGGGGACAGGTGCGGTGACAGAGGCCAGGCAGGTCCGCAACCTCGACTTCAACTTTTGGAGTTCGCGTCTGGCGACAGCTACGCTCCAACACCAGCACCCGGCCCCCCAACCACAACGCCCGAACAGTCCCAGAGACAGACAATCACGCGTCAATTAATCTCTGACTATACCACCAAACTTTTACCACGATTTGCGCATTCCGATAATCGCGCGCGATGAACATCCCCAACGCATCGACCGCACCAGCTGCGGGAGAATATGCTGGAGGTACGTGAAGCTCCACGAAGCTTCACGCACAGCGCATACTGATTGATATGTGTAGATGAGGTCTCCGCGATCGTTCTGGACCCCGGATACTCGACCGTACGCGCTGGATTCGCTGGCGAGGATGTGCCCAAATCCGTCTGCCCTTCCTTCTACGGCCAGACTTCCTCCGGCGAACACCTCTTTGGCGAGAACGCGATACATGCACCGGTCGGCGGCCTAGATATCAAGAATTACTGGGGCTCGGATGGCATAGTAGAGGACTGGGATACCGCGACCAAGCTGTGGGAGTATGCGATTACGAGTCGACTCACCGGCGCAAAAGCGACCGACCCTACGAAAAACGGCCTGAACGATGGAAACGGCGAGAACGAAAACGGGGAGGGTATGGACGTGGATATGGACGCGTTAGAGAACAACGAGAAGCCTCTGGAAGACAGCCCGCTGCTCGTCACAGAACCAGGCTGGAACAGCGCAAAAGCACGGGAAAAGTACATTGAGATTGCCATGGAGGACTGGGGCACGCCAGCTTTCTTCCTACAAAAGACAGGTGTATTGGCTGCTTTTGCATCGGGAAAAGCGTCAGGTATTATCATTGACGTTGGCGCGTCGCATACATCGGTCACTCCTGTACTCGATGGCATGGTGCTGCGAAAGGGCGTACAGAAATCGCCTTTAGCAGGAAACTTCGTTTCCGACCAGATACGAACGTCATTCAAGCAAGCCCAGCCCGAAGTACCACTGACACCACACTACATGGTCAAGAGCAAAACGCCCGTCGACGCCGGCCAACCCGCTCAAGCAACTTACAAGACCTTCGAGACGCCACCCACCGACTCGTTCCGTCTGAACGAAGAAGAGCGCATTCTCACGTCCTTCAAGGAGTCGGTTGTAGAAGTCTGGCCTGGCCCCGGTCGCTTCAGCACGAACGAAGAACTCGCAAAGAGCATGCCTGGTCGACCCTTTGAGATGCCCGACGGCTGGAACCAAGTCTTTGGAATCGAGAGGTTCCGTGCCGCTGAAGGCCTCTTTGACCACAGCGCCGCGCTCGCTAGCGAAACCATGCCCGCGCCGAAGCCCGAGCAGACGATCCCAAGACTTGTCCAAGCCGCAGTCCAACAAGTGGACGCAGACCAGCGCCCTCTTCTCCTGTCCAACATTGTCGTGACGGGTGGCTCAACACTCCTTTACAAATTCAACGAACGCCTCAACTACGAAATCAATGCCATCTACCCCAGCACCAGGAACAAGCTCATTGCACCGGGTAGTGTGGTGGAGAGGAAGTACGCAGCCTGGATTGGCGGCAGTATACTGGCTAGTCTGGGAAGCTTCCACCAGCTGTGGATTTCAAGGAAGGAGTACGAGGAGCATGGTGCTGGCATTGTCGAGAAGAGGTGTCGTTGAACAATAAAATTTATAGACGACGAGTACACGATGGGAAAGGACGTAGATGCTCGACATGTTGCCTGCAATGAAGGCCTCGGATCCATTCTGTTTTGTTAGGTAGCGTAATACTTAAAAGATGCCATGACTGAACATTGTCCTCATTTGATACTCGCTCTGCATGTCTGAAATGTTCATTGATCGTCATCATATTGCCTTGTAGCTATTCGGCTGAGGTGGTCCGTCTTGAACCCCGTTTAGGTGTAATAGTACACATTCATGTTCGTAACGCCATGTCACCTACACCCCTCCCTACGAATCTATGTCCATCGTCTCGGCTGTTCCGGCTACGTCGCCATCCTTGAGCTCATGTACGGTAACGTATTTGCTGATCTCCTCCTTTGTGATGATCTTCTCGTTCAGCACCGCCGTAGTTCCCCGCTGGAACCTGTAGTTCCTCTGCTTGGGCTGTCTGGTGTTTGGTGTCTTGTAGTTCCTCATCAATGTGGTCTTCTCCTCTGTGATGACCGCCACGTCCACGTTGCTACCTGAACCCAGATCGTTCCAGATACCTGCCTCGATGGCGTTTGCGCAGAGTGTGACGGCCTCCTCCCTTGTCAGGTTTTGCTTCCACTGTGTCTCGAAGACGGACATGGCGGCCAATGAACCCGAACCCATGGTGACGTACGGCAGCTTGTCGGTGGAGCCATGGGCGTGGACGGTGAAGAGATGTGCGCCGGTGGGGTCGACACCCGCAATAACGAGGTAGGCGCCAATGTGACCTTGGTGACGGAACAGGTGCTGCTTCAACATGGTCATGCAGGTAACGACGCGGGGCTTGCGGCCGGTGGAGAGGGCGTGCAGTTCGAGGTTGGAGGAGATGATGGCGGTGGTGAACTCGGTGTCTGCGGCGGTACCGGCACCGGCACACCAAATGTGAGGGGAGATGTAGTGGAGTTTCTCGCAGTTCTGCAGCACATGTCAGACCTATGTCCACGGTGATTGCTGCGTCTCTGGCAGGGACGAGCCTACCTTGTCTGCTACGATGGGGCCGCTGGTGGCTCGTGTGTCTGCTGCGATGACCACGCCGCCGTCAAAGAGACATCCGACAATGGTTGTTCCTGTGCTCGTCGCCTTGGGCAGCGGGATGCCCTGAGCGTGGAGAGCCGCATTGCGGTTGTGGTTGGAGAAGTCGAAGCCGCCCATGGTGTTGTTGCGAAGCTGCCGGTAGAGTCGTGGGGGTGGTTTGTTGCAGAGACGGCGTGTAGCTTGGTGTGTGTGTTGATGGCGCGAGTCTGGTCCGGGGGTTGTGTAGGCGGCGGCGGCGACGGTGAGGTTGCGTAGCTGTCGTGCCTGGAGCTTGGAGGTAGGCTTGGCGCGGCCATGCAGCTCCACTAGCTCGGGAACTTTCTCAGAACAACAAAGCGCGTCGCTTCAAAGTGTCGAGCTAATGGTCGCATGCTTGTCGCTCACTGTCCAGAGCGCCAGGCACATCCTCCTTACATCACCGCCGTTTCAATAGTCTTCTAGTCTTTGGAACGCCTTCCGCCTAGCCTATAGCGGCCTGTTTGCTCTTTCCCAAAACACATCAACCCTGTTCACGCGCGATCGCGCACGTTCTCCGATGCATATATGAATAAGCTGAGAACTCCTACGCGCGACACCAAGCCGAGCCTCCTACGCGCCAGAACCTGTTCGGCCTGCAAGTCTTGCAGAATGTCTAAGATTCCCGCGCCGGCTGTCGAGGCTGGGCCTGAGGTGCCAGAGGTCGAAACTGAGGTAGCTATAGCTTGCACCACACCGACATGCGACAGTACTGACTGACAACTACACAGCATCTTGGCTTCAAAGTCCTCAACCAAGGCAAACAAGGCCCCAAGAAGGTCAAGATCCTGCCCCAGCCATGGCCCACCGACAATCTGCCTCCCGCTTCCGCCAACCTGCTCTCTGTCGCCTCCAAACCCGGTCTTCTCGCTGCCGCCGGCCCCAACGCCCTCGTCATCACATCCACAGACACCTTGCGCAAAGCTTTCCAGAACAAGACCATCGCCGATGCCATCGAGCAACCCGATGATCCGCGCCTCGAAAACCGCGACATTGATGTAGTGGCAGATTACACACCTGACATCAACATCTCCACTTCCAACCTACGCCATGTCGCATTCTCCGCCGATGGAGACTTTTTGGTTACGTCCGATGAAGCTGAGGGCGGCGTGGTTATCTACGGTGTTGCGGATGTTGTCAGCCGAGGCAAGAGAGATGCAGACAACAAATTGGCAACCGACACGACTATTCGAGCACTCCTACCGAATCCCTCTCCTGATTTTGAACAGTACTTCGCTATTGTCCTCGATTCCGGCAAGCTCGAGATATGCGACGTGGGAAGCGGCGCCAAAAGGACGATCCTAGAGCACGATGTCAACTGCGCCGCTTGGAGCGCGCGCGGAAAGGCTGTCGTCTCTGGCTCCACTGACGGCACCTGCGCTATACACATGGCCAATGGAGAGCTCAAGGGCGTCATTCCTCGGCCTCCGGACGTGGATGAAAGCCACGAGGCGACGGGCGTGTCATGGTTGAAAACTGCAGAGTTCCTGGTTGTGTACTCCGTCAAGAACCAAGACCAGGACAGCCCCGAGCCCAAGAAGTACAGCGTCATACAATCTACCAAAGACTGGAGGTCTTTCACATATCATTCTCTGGCCTGGGATCCTCTTCCCGAAGCATTCGAACCTCCACGCCGCCAACTCCCTGCACGCATCTCGTCCACGCGCCTACAAAACTGGAAGCCCGATCTCGACGACATGCTCATCATCACCTCCTCCCATGCAGATTCCATTGCGATCTTGGCCTCGACCAGCAGCAAGATCTCTCCACATCAGGAGAATTGCAACGAGCTCATGCTTGTCAGTGTCGACGACACCAAAAAGGCTCAGGTACCGCGAACGGCTTATGGAGAGGACGAACTCGATAGCGTCTTCATTGGTGAGGCACTGGATCTGTCTAGCAAGGAGAAAATACTGCGTCCTATCCCTGCCTTGGAAGAGATCAACGAGGCGCCGTGGCCATTGCCTGCATACATGGCTCTTACTCACGAAGGTCTTCTTTCAGCCTGGTGGGTTGTCTGGAACAAGTCTATCGAGGCTGGCGAACGCTACCCTGGTCTCATTTTCAACAGCGAAGCTACCAAACATTCATCATCGTCAACTCCAAGGGCTTCTACTCCTGCGTCAAAACTTCCCATCGCTACCTCTACCCCCTTCAGCAAGTCCGTGGGAACACCCGCAACTCCAGGAACGTCGGGCATTCCCGCATTTGGTGGCAACACCGGAAATGGCTTCAGTACACCAACTCCCGCTCTGATGAAGCCCACACCACCTGGCTTCGGAACGCCTGGATTCGGCACTGCTGCTACGAGTCTACCTGCCCCAACGTTCGGTAAGCCTGCACAACCTGCATTCGGCGCCCCGTCTTCAATCGGTAAGCCTTCTCAGCCAACTTTTGGTGCGCCTTCTCAACCTGCCTTCGGTGCTGCCTCGTCATTTGGTAAGCCTTCTCAGTCGGCTTTTGGAACACCGTCTGCAATCGGTAAGCCTTCGCAGCCAGCTTTTGGAGCACCGTCCGCTGTGGGTGCTGGTAGTGGCTCTGGTTTTGGAGCAGCGGGCGGAATGGGAAACAAAGCATCACCATGGGGAGCACCTGCACAATCTTCAGAATCCAAGTCCAACCCCTTTTCGGCTGCTGCTGGTGGCTCATCTGGCTTTGCCAAGTTTGGAGGTGCTGGAGGATCGAGTTCCTTCTCGAGCTTTGGAAGCAACAATTCCGCGCAAACAGGCTCAGGTTTTGCATCGCTTGGACAAGGGCAACAAAAGTCAGGCTTTGGGGGTCTGAAGACGGAGCCAAGCTTTGGCTCTACTGTGACTGTTGGCTCTAATACTGGATCTTCACTACCCTCCTGGGCAAACACACCCGCACAGCAGAGCAGCTCAATCTTTGGACAACCAGAAAAGTCTTCGTTCAACACAGCCTCATTCGAGTCTAAGGCATCTGATAACAGCGACGCGAATACCGACCGAAAGAGGGATGAGGCTACACCCACCCCACAAGCTCCAGCATCACAAGGCCTCTTTGGCCTTGCAGGTGGCTTCAAGCTCGGCACCACCTTTGCTAGTGACGGCACGGCTAAGGACGATCCAGCGAAGCCTGCGGCTCCTGCCAACGGTTCATTCTTCGGTAGTGACTTTTCCAACATGCTAGGAAAGACAGATATGAAGCCGCCAGCTACCCCCGCGAGTGAAGCTCCTCCAAATTACGTCTCAACCACTCCGGCATCGCCACCAAAGTCGAAGCCACTATTCCCCAGCGATACTCCTGCAAGAGAGAGCGCGACCCCCAAAGCAGCACCGCCTGCACAAGAGGCCGCCACCCCTGCGGATGACGCACCTTTACCGCCAGATTCTACCAAGGCTAAACCATCCAAGGTTGACGACGCGCCTCTACCTCCGGACTTCATCAACACGAAGCTACCGAAGTCGACTAGCGACGATCTGCCTCCTCTTGCTGGCAGTCCTGGTGTTGAAGTAGAAGCACCCAGTTCTTCCGTCGATGTATCCCCTATTGACAACGAAGATGAGGATGACCACGATGATGACGACAATGAGGAGAGCGACGAGGATGAAGATGGGGACGAGCAAGACTCTTTTGACGAGGATGAGGATGAGGATGAGGATGAGGATGAGGATGAGGATGAGGATGAGGATGAGGATGAGGATGAGGATGAGGATGACGTTGAAGAAGTCGATGAAACATATCCACCAAACAACGCGTCAAAGTCGCAGCCTACGAAGCCGTCTGGCTTTAGCTTGCAGGAAAGGATGGATCAGTCAAAGAGCTTCTTCCCTCCTGCACCGACTCCTCCTACCATGAAATCCGGCGCCACATCCCAGTCTGGTAGCAGCGCTTCACTTGCCCAGCCCTCCTTGTTTTCACAGCCTTCGAGACCCGCTGTTAGCCAGCCATCGTTTGGAGGCTCATCGCTGTTTGGACAACAACCAGCCAAGGGTCCCAAGCCCGCAGTGCCTGCCAAACCGAATTTCCCACCCCCAGCGAACCGCGCCCAAGACCTTCGCTCGCCTAGTCCAGCTCGTTCAAGCTCAGCGTCTCGTCCTCGAAGAGAACCTCTGGTCGCACCGGGTGCTTCATTAAGCTCATCTATGCTTGGGTCTAAACCACCGACGCCACAACCACAGTTCTCCGATCTTGAAGATGAAGAAGATGAGCGGATGCGGGCACAGCTTTCGCAGCCGATCGAACCCAGCCGGAACCTGGAGGAGTTTGTCGCATACCAGAATTACAGTGGTGGCAAATCACCTAGCAAGACCGGCCACGCCGCTCAGATCGAGTTGATCTACAAGGACATCAACGGCATGGTGGACGCGCTTGGCTGGAACGCGCGATCTATCAAGTCATTCACACAATATCACCTACAGCCTCGGTCCGACCACACAATCGATCGACGTATGCTGGATGATGTCCAAGACGAAGGAGCTCATGGCTCTTGGTTCGAGGAGTTCACCCTGTGTGAGATCCAAGCCTTACGTTCTCTCGAAGATGAGCTTGAGCGAGAGCTTGATGCTGGACGAGTACAAGACGTGCTCTTCAAGCTTACACAACTCGCCCGCTTACTTCACGACAAAGCCAAGCTGATGACTCGTCTTAACGATATCCGCCGCCAGATCATCAATCGCAAAGACCCCGAGAAGGCAGAAGCACTCCGTAAGGCGCCGTTGCCGAAGGAGCTTGCGGACGGGCAGAAAGCCCTGCGTAACGATTATGCCCAGTTGTTGACATCGCTACGTAAGGCTGAAGACGCCGTCGCAGTTTTGCGCTCACGTCTAGCTTCGCACAACGCCCAGAACGGCAGCACAAAGGCGGTGCCATCTATGGAAGCTGTGAAGAAGACAGTCCTTCGACTGGCCAGCCTAGCTGAGCAGAAGAACAACGATATCCTCGTCCTTGAGGCACAGATGCGCAAGATCGGCCTTGCAGACTCCAGCCGTCCTTCCTCATCCTCCTCACGCAACGCCGGCACACCCCGACGATCACGCGGCACAGATCTGCGCCGTAGCATTGCCGACACACCATATGCTACGCCACCTACCAACCGTAACAAGATGAGCTTGAGCGAGCTGAATCGTCGTGCTCTGACCCCAGACGTTGAGGCTACCCCTACACCCAGCAAGGGCTATGGCTTGTTCTACACGCCCGAAGGCAGCCCGACAACAGGCAAAGAAATTGCACGTCTAAGCGACCTGGTTGACGACAACATCGACAGCTTGCGACAGACTGCCAGGACGAGGAAACAGGTTGCCAAGGGTCTCAAAGATGCGCTTCTCGATCGTGGAATCAAGGTTACTAAGGTTAATTGAAAGGTGTGTTTGTCGATACAGGTGTTGGATTATGATTGTGTATGATTAAGCGTAATTGTTATTTGGGACGTTTGGATAGCGATTGCATGCATATGGGATTGAAAAGGAAAATGTAATACATCTTGCATACATGGAGTGAGCAGTGCAAATCATGGGTTCTCGCTGCGGTTTAGTTGATATTGACTGACATCGAATCGTTCTCTCTCGCTCTCGCTTTCTCTGGCGGTCTGCAAATGGGTTGCAGTGGCATGGCGCTTAGAAACCACAGCCTCGTCCAGGCTGCAGCCTCAATTTCCTCATAATGCTGAATGCTTCTAGCATTACGTCTCCGTTCAATCGTAATCTGTCTGCACCAAACATTTTAGGATGTTATGACTTCTAAGGGCTTTCACTGTAACAGCTAGTCTACGCGAAAGATGGCTCCCACTGCACCCGCACACGATTACTACGTTACCTTAGAGGTGCTACCAACCGCACTTCATGACGAGATCAAGGCATCGTATCGCCGTCTCGCACGATTGCATCATCCGGACAAAAACATCGGATGTCAACACGCGACTGCGAAGACTCAGCTTGTAAGTATCGGTACAGGGGGGGAGTGCGTTAGTACGTGTGCAATGTTAACACTAGGCGCAGATTAATGCAGCATGGGAGATCCTAGGAGATGTAGAGAAGAGAGTCGAATATGATCGAAGCCGACCACAGCCAAAGGCGCCATCATCTGGCAGTCGATCTGGCCCTCAACCTACGTCCACCCAACAACCGAAGTATCAAGCATCCCCTCGTCCCGACACAACAGCTCAGGACGAAGCACGTGCGCAAGCAGAAAGCGATAGAAAGCGACGAGAGTGGCTAGAATTCCAGAGACACCAGGAAGAGCAAATCCGACAGTCTCGGAATATCATCAAGCCCCTCGAGGCCGAAATCGATCGCCTGAATGCCATAATTGATGGGAATCGAACAAGATTAGCGAACGATGTTCCATACGCCTGGAATGTTTTTGCATTCTTGAGTAAAAGACTGAGTGACCAAGAGAAGAGTGAGATCAGATTGGCCTCCATAAACGCGGACAACGCTATCAGGATCAAACAGATACCCCTAGATAAAGCCAAAGCACAACTGAAACAGCTCGAAGAGCAACTCGCGCAGCGAAAGGCTCAAGAAGAGAAACGAATAGCGGCTGAGCAGGCTCGAAAGGCGAACATGGAACGGCTTGCCAGAGAAAGAGCCTACGAAGTTCGACGCCAAGAGCAGGCAAGACAGCAGGCTGAGCGGAACAAGGCTGCCCAAGAAGCGGCAGAGAGGTTCCGACAACAGCAAGCCGAGCAAGCAAGAGAATCTGCAGAGCGCGAGAGAAAGGAACGTGCAGCGTGCGAGGCAAAATGGAAAGCCTATCAAGAAGAAGCACAGCGTGTTGCACAGGAGAGATTTAGAAAGCAAGAAGCAGACAAAGAGCGAACCAGAACATCTAATGAACGTAACACGAGTTTCGGTAACTGTAAACACAGGCGTTGGTGGAACAAAATTGAAGGTCATCACACCTGTGCGCATTGCACCCGACCACTATTCAAGTTTGCAGAGCAATGTCCCAGCTGCAGCACTATAGCCTGCGCGTCCTGCCGACAAACCTTGAAAGCAGGAGGCGTTCCATCTGCATACAAGAACGATGGAAATTGGAGTACGGGACATGCGCGGCGTCGGGATCGCAGGGGCTGATACATTGGTAGTGCATTCCTTTGCGCATGACTTGGATCGAGGTATTTATTAGCACTTGTACTTGAAGCGTACTTGGAGATGCTTAGAGTCAGCGATCGGCTTGGAGTACGAGTTGGAGTTCTTGTTCTGTCCTTCGGGGGTATCAAGGTATCCGATCGGCCATTGATGGAGCCCTCGCCCATCAAAACAATGTGCGGCTTTTTTTATCTGACCGTTTTCCCATATCTGAAGTGGGAATCTCTACTTGACACCGATATTTTGGCCGTAAATTGTTTGCTTGTAGACACCAGTCTAGATATGTCCCGGACATGGAAGAATGCAATGAGCCGACGGTGTCTGAGTTCCCACTTTGTTCGCCAACCCCGCTTCGCACCTTCTCACTACGTCAATGTGGGATAAAAGGCTTATCATACGCACGTAACATATGATACTCAGGTACCACTGGGAAACATCATCTCTCTTGTATTTTTCTCCTTCGTTATTATCCTGAACTCCATACAACAGACACGAGTTCTGATTGGCATTTCTCTTGTAACCTGAACTCTCTCCCACCGCACTATACTCAGATAATCGTCGTCGTTTACATCCCCGAACACAAGATGTCTGGAAGTGTCACAGAAGTTGTTTACTTGCATATGAAGCCTGGTCTGGATCTTTCATCAGGCGAAGCGAAAGAAGCATGGCAATCAACCTTGAGTACCATTGCCAAGCAGCCTGGTTGTAAGGCATTATACTGGGGTCGTCAAGTTGAGAGCCCGGATACAGTCCAGATGCTCGTAGGTATGTGATAGCCATTATGTCCCTGGTCAGCTGACCGCTATCATCTTCTCGCTGATCGACTATAGATTGGGAATCTATCGATGACCACAAAACTTTCGAGGGCACCCCGGGATACCAACCCTTCTTGTCAAACATTATGGAGAAGCTTGTAGCCAGCGGCCCAGAGATGTTCCACGTCAAGTTCCCCGCTGAATACTCTACATCCGACAACCCATTTACTATGCCCGTCACTGAGTGCATAAACGCCTACTTTCCGCCCGACTACCACCAGGACCAATACAGTTCCCAGTTCTCCAAATTCCGCGCTCAGGCTGCTGAGATGCCGCAGTCGGGAGCTAAAGGCGTTTTTGGCGGATGGAGTGTTGAGCCGCATCAGCATGAGAATCTGGGTGAGGGTGTCAATGGAAAACTGTTTGCAGGATTTATCGGATGGCCGGACGTAGAGGCACATATGGCATTTCGTAAGACTGAAGATTTTGCGAGGATCATCCCATTGTTGAGGGAAGGGCATAAGGGAATGAAAGTCTGGCATGTCGCGTTTCAACAATATAAATAGATCGGGTACAGTCATAGGATGGGTAAAGTGGAGCTCTCGGAAGATACAGAAAGGTAGTTTTCTCTGGGTATATATATGTTGCCGAAACTCCGAACGGAGCTGTAGCTTGATAAGAATTATGTTCGACGCTCCTTAGAGTGTAATTCTCGATTCGTCCCGGGTCATTCGTTCGCCATTACTGGAATTGTATCGATTGTTTTGCAAGTCCAAGAGCGCACCAGTCCTCCAATCCAGTCTCCAGAGAGTCCATCGGTACGTAGGCGATAATTAAGTAGTCGCTATGTGCTTGCTCGATACAAGCTTTTGAAGGACACTGCACGATCTGATAATGCGCAGAAATCGTGTGTGTTATGGAATCCGCACCCATGATCATATGTCATGGATACGGACTGCACATGCCAGGTTCGCAGAAATAAGATCGTAGGGCTGTTGATAGGCGCGGAAACCTCCAGGAAGTCTCGCAGAAACCGCCGCCTCCCGCACCAGCATCAGCGATCCCGAAAACCAAAAGCAATCGCCTGTCGCGCAATGAAACCACTAGAGCGTAGCATATCGGCCTTTTGATAAGCCTTCGGGGCCGCATTTGGAACAATTTCCAGCGCTCATGACATGCCCTTTGGTGGGAAGCTAGACTCCTTCTTGAAACCTCCTTTCGAGATCCTGGAAAATTTGAGCGTGGCAAGCTGCGCCCACTGGCCGTTCCACTCCTTCAACTTCCTCAGATTGATGACATCCTCGAGGTCCGGTACCCAGAAGCCAGAGGCATACTCGTCTTGCTCAGTTTTCTGGTTGATCTCCAACAGATTTTGACGTGTGCTTGGTGGCCGTCCCGGGCGACGTTCTGCCTTCAGTTTTGCCAGCTCTTCGTCATCGCGACCTAAGTAGTCCTCGATCATAGCCTGGATTTCTGATACACTGAGTGGTGAATCATGCTCTGTGGTATATGATTGGAACGATTTGACTCTCAGCACTATCACGCGTTAGCTATATCATGTCAACCTACTGGCAACAGTATGCATACGGTATGGGCGATTTTGGTGTTCTCGGACTTTAGTAAGGCGATTGAGCTTGTCATCTCTCTGCGCGGCGCTCTGTAACCGCTTTGTGTCCCGGCTGCCTTCATGGAGATTAGGGTTCTTGCCCTTCTTCTTGGTGATCTTTTTGTGCACCTTGTCGAGGCGATTGCTGACCATTTTGAATGTTTGATACTTTGTTTGGTGCTGGTGTTGGGAGTAAGAAATTTTGGATATCCATCGGCGAGTCGGCGACGGAAATCACGCTAGCAGACGGATGCGGACTAGAGCAGGTGTTAGCGGGGCGCGTTCCTGTCATCTCGTGTACCCGCGATCAATGACTGCTCCACACTTTAGATCGCGAACGCGCTTCCTTTTCTCTTGTCCTTTGTGTACTAGTGTTCAAGAGCTTCCCTTCTCCTATTGCCTGTTCACGATACCACCATGTTGCGGTAGTTGCTGCGTCTCAGTCCGTTGTATAGACCGGACGCGTGAGCGGCAAAGGGTACAAGATGGGCATCTCCGGTTGGTACATTCGATCACCCACCTTGCAATACTAATCCTGGAACAGGCCTTCTTCCACTACTGAAGTCGGTCCAGCAACCATGTAGCCTCAAAAAGTACACCGGCAAGACGATTGGCGTAGATACGTATGGTTGGCTGCACCGTGGTACCGCAGCCTGTGCCGTCGAACTGGCGCTTGAGAAGCCGACAACCAAGTATGCACCGAATGCGGCGTACATGTGACGCTCACATGCTAACGTAGTCCTAGATATGTCGACTTCGTCATGCACCGGGTCCGTATGCTTATCCACTTCGGCGTCACACCCTACCTTGTATTCGATGGCGACAACCTACCGAGCAAAGCTGGCACGGAGAAGGGTCGAAGAGAGCGGAGAAAAGAGGGCAAGAGGCTTGGACTCGAACTTTTGGAAGTTGGGAAGACAGCACAAGCGCAACAGGAATTACAGAAGAGCGTTGACGTGACACCGGAGATGGCGCGCATGGTCATCGAAGAGCTGAAGCGAAACAATGTCCAGTACGTTGTCGCTCCTTACGAGGCTGATTCGCAACTGGCATACCTGGAGCGGAAGGGCATCATCGACGGTGTCTTATCCGAAGATTCGGACCTGCTCGTCTTCGGCGTCAAATGTCTGATAACAAAGCTTGACAAATGGGGAGAGTGCATCGAGGTCAACAGAAATCACTTTGCCGCCTGCAGGGAGGTTAGCTTGGTGGGTTGGTCCGACGCTGATTTCCGAAGAATGTGCATCCTGAGTGGTTGCGACTACCTACCGGGCATTGGTGGACTGGGCCTCAAGACTGCCCACCGCATGCTGCGGAAGCACAAGACTGTCGATCGCCTTGTCAAGGCTGCTCAATTCGACGGCAAGCTCAAGGTGCCAGCTGGATTCATGGAGTCATTTGATCAAGCAGAGAAGACCTTCCTCTACCAGTGGGTCTATTGTCCAGTCGCAAAACAACTGGTCAATCTTACGCCACTCGAAGAGGGCGTCAACCTTGCCGACATGCCTTATATTGGAGAAGAAGTACCTTCACATATCGCCACGGGTGTTGCCAAGGGTGAACTATACCCACGTACGAAGCTTCCGATAAATGTCATGGGCAACAGGAGAACTAGCGGAATACCTCTTGCCTCTTCTCGCAGGGCTTCAGCAGTTGTACAGACACCAGATGCGAAAGGCATGAAGCCTATCGACTCGTTCTTCAAAGCCAAACGTACTCCTTTAGCGGAGTTGTCTCCAAACTTGTTCACACCATCACCAAGTCAGCAAGTACTATTGGAACAGCAGCGAGATTCTAGTGGATGGGCTGCAGTACCTGCCCCAATCTCACGCTTGCGGCCGCATCCGCCAACGCCAAGTACGGCGCCTCAACCACCCCGACGTACGATGACTGATCCAACGGCCGGTCGACGATCGGTTCCGCATCCTTCTAAGAGACAACGACTGTGCTCCGATTCCGTTTCCGATACCCCTACTGCTGGCGGTGAGAGTATCGTCCGCAGTGAATTCTTCAAATCGTCCATACCAGAGCCGAGCCCAACATTACACCGAGCGAAGAAGAGTAGGAGAAAAACTGACCAAGATTTTGAGCTTTACTCAGATGACTCCATCCAGGAAGTTATGGTCGAGGTGGCTGATCTAGAAGAAGCTGCGACTCAATCCAAGAAGAAGCTACGCGTCTTCAGCGACACGCAGTCTAGCGGAGGAAGCGAATCACAGTCGACTGTCTTCTCTAGAGGCAGTACTGCGCAATCTCAGGATACTATCGGTACCCTCACACCAGCATCCTCACCGGAACCCGACTCGGTTTTCAGCACTGTAATGTCATCTCAGATGAGTGAACTACGGACGAAGTTCACCTACAAATGTCCCTCGCCATCATTGGGTGTACCGCGAGCCAACAAAAGCCGTCCAAATCGTCGACCTGCTGAGGCATGGCAACCTACACCATCACCTCGAGAAATCACACCCACATTCGCTGTCGTGCTCGATGCAGAATCCATACTCCCCGGAACACCGTCCAAGAAGGATGGTGGAGTGGGGCTTGCAGACTCTACTTGGACTGCTACGGAAGCCGACGTAGTCATAGCTGCGAGCTCACCACCTCCTATGACGCCTGCCAAGAGAAGGAGATCATCATTGAAGGGGAGTGAAGACCTCCTTGTGCCAGACAGCGAAGCCGAAAGCGAGTGCTCGCCCCGAAAACCGATGTTCAACCTCAAGCGATTTGCATTTGCCGGTTAGGTTCACTTAGCGTTGCATGACTCTTAGCATATCTTTACAACGAGCGTACGACTTGCGGTATTGTTGGCGTTCTTGTAATTAAGCGCGTTTGGGTTGGTTTTAAGGCGCATTTCATCACGACCATGACAAGCAAGGATACACGAAGTATTGTGACACGTATCTTCATTTGTAGTATACCCTCAATACTTATTTGTTTAATGGCAGCCGGTGTATCTCTGCGCTTATGCATTCAATGCGTCTAATGCTCTGCATACGCTGAAAACTTTCAACCCATGGACAAAGGGATAATGACGCCCACAGTTGTTACGTCGATGAAACTGGCTTCGACTTCCCACATCTCGAAACAAAGCATCCTATCGAAGTGATACAGTGATCATAGTACAACATCACTGAGCCTTTAACGTGGCATTGTTTTCGACCTTTTTGGTCACGTCTGGCTGTCAACTCCAGACAAGGCTACTTAGTATAGGCTGGATACCTACTGATGGACCAGAACTACAAAGTCATTCATCAAGCCTTGCTGCACAATCAGGTTGTATTAGTTAACAGATACGGATATCGCGCCGCCAATACGATCCCGGTTCCGACATCTGGATCATCCCAGAAATCTAAAGCTATCAATAAACAGCATCATGCCACAGAAGTTTGCTTCCGCTACGGCCTCTACACGCACCCGACTCTTGAGAGAGGCGGCTCCGGCTTCACACAGTCTTAATGTGAACATGCACAAGAGGATGCGGCTAGGGAAAGGATTACGGACGAGGCAAAAGAGTGGAGAGGGACGAAGCTATCATGTAAATTCAGGTCCAGCGTCAAGTCCGAGCCCAAGGCTAAGAACGCGAATAAGTCTCGACCCCAAAATTGAAAGAAACTCAGCGCCACGGAAGTAATGAAGGATGTCTCGAACGAGACCAAATGTGGTAGAGTATCCAAAACGAAGGACAACAAGATGGTGCTTGTGCCTAAAGGGAACGAATTAGCAGACGTCTGACCCGAATTGATAAACTTTCTTCGCTTGACCTCGTAAAATTACCGATGAGTTCCGGACGTCGCAAACTAGAACAAAAGGTTTCCTCCCCTGAGCCGTCTGAGGGTGAAAACGAGATCGAGATTGACGACGACAGGATCATAGTTACGAATGCATCTCGTAGTGGTATGATAAAGGGTTGCAGCTACGGTAAGATGAGGATGGTCTATATAGGGCTAGGAGTAACAGATGGTTGAGACGAACGGTTGAATGAGTGACACCTACGTAGCCCAACATAGACAATCGCTTAAACGAGAGTAGAGATTCTTCAAGAATGCAGGAACCCCGGCTGGATCGAGCGAAAGTGTCGAAACAGCTTCAATCAAGTCTAGTAGCGACAAAGTCTTCGACAAACTTCCAATCGATGTGATCTTCATCCTCGTCATTGTCTTCGACTTAAGTCTTCATAGTGTTGTTGCGAGCAGTTGGGTGCACGAATGTGGTATTGAGCAAGGTATCGATTGCTAGATGTAGATCAGTACTTTTATGAACGATCATATGTCTCTGAAGAAGAGAGGGAACTTACGCAACAAGACTTCCATGCCGCTGGACATCCGGAGCAGCGCAGACTGGGCCACAGGTTCAAGCTCAGAGCGCTTCTTTGTTGTGGGACGCACATCCGGAGCCCCGTTCTTGTATATCTTAGCAATTTGGTTGTTGATGCATTTACCGTGCGGATTACTGTAAGCCTGGCAGTATTGTACCCCAGCTGCGGCCGGGTTACCGAAGCCGACAATGAATTTGCATGGCTGACTATTGCAAGAGCTTCCGTAGTACTGTTGGATAATGCGACCTTGGCCTATATGTGAGAAGCCCGTTAGTTGAATAGTTGAACCCCAGCTCTAGGGAGAATTGAACTAACGGCTATTGTGCCTGCTGATGACACACTTGCTAACTTGCCCACCCTTGTCGGCGTCAGAAGTGCTTGCGAATGGATACTCGTCGCAGTTCTCGCCAGCTCTCGGATTGCCACCGCTAGTCTATCGAACAGTCAGGACATGGTTTTTGATCTGCATGCTTCAGAATGGATAGAATCTTACGCTGCAACGGTTGGGCCTAGGAAGACAGCCAGCCGACTTTTGGCGAGCTTTTCCAATATCACTATCGCGTTTTCCAGTACCTCCGTAACGATCATACTTCAGTGTTGCTCCAAATGACGGTTTAGTGCAGTAAGCGCCCCAGCACATGTTGTTGCAAATGTCTAAGCGACGATGAGCTAAGTTTGTACCCAAGGGGCAAATAGTTACCCTGCATGTTGTCTGCGCAATTGAAAATCATACCAGGCGCGGCGATTCCAGAGCCTATGAGGCTGGTAATGACAAGAGTCTTGAATAGCATAGCTGCGTACTAAGTAAAGAGCTTGAGAACGCTTCTGTGAGGTTTGAACAAGAACAAAGCCATATCCTTTATACTCATGTTGGCCCCATGGATCAACTGACCGTGTAGATCAACTGGGTGTTGCGATTCTTCTTACTTGTGTACACTGAAGCATGGTGGATCCAACCATTTGCATGAGATGAGAAATGGTGACAGAGTTCAGTCAAGGATTTGGAAGACATCAGTTGAAAAGCTTCTTGGAATTCATGAAGGGCCGTAATTGCCCCATTTGTACTCCCCGAGTGTATTGATGTAAAATGTACCATCTGATCTCACTGGTAAGCAAAGGTTCATGCTGACATTGAAGACACGAACTCGGGTCTTGCTGGAAGGCTGCTTACTTGTATATTCAAAGACCCATACCTTAGCATCTCGATTGATTGCATGATTACGAGGCCGATAGTAGCTCTGAACAGACGTTGCACTTCCTGGCCGTGGTTGCAGGCACATATAGAAATGTCTACAGAGATCTTACCTAAGATTGGTGAGCGTACTTAATCGGTGCCCTGGAAAGACAAGCAGTTTTCTACTACGCAGTCGAAGATCGACTTCCCCCATTGTACACCGATAAGCACCGAAATTCCACTGCCAGATGCGCTGATTGGAAACAAGACATCCTGAAAGTAGTGCGTGGCGTCGTAGGAGTGTAAGAAGGAACGAGACGGCGAATTCTATACATGGACGGGAGGCTCAGCCCGTAGCTGAGCGAGTCCGCATCATAGCCAGCCTCTGACATCATAGTTTGCGTCTACGCGCTTTCCTATAGTACCTTCCGAGCTCTGTACGACAGTCACTGACATTTGCCCCACTTGCTACCATCGCCACACCGTGCGTTAGCAACGGATGCACGACTCCAAGGCATCCAACACTAGGGCTGGAGTAACAATAAACAAACCGGTTCTGATTTCTTAGCTCGCCCCGCTGTAGTCCCTTCCCTTTCTTCGCTTGCGGTCGTCTGATGTGGCCCGCCTAAGACGGCTAGTAGGTCATTCCCACCTGCTCATCTACCTCTTCCGAGACGACTCCCTCTGGAAAACAAAGTACGCGCAATACTACCTACAACAACATGTCTTTTACTAAAGACATTGCGAAAACACTTCCCAAGAAGGCTCCCAACGCGGAACATCATCGCGCGACGCTAGACGGCTTGTCTCGCACCAAGTTCGCTATTTTCCACACAGCTGCTTTGAACGTATCGGCTCGCCAGCAGCTTGAAGAAAGCATCAACACGGACGAAACTAGTACAGGGAGTTCTAAACTTGCCCCTCAGCCAGACTTCAGTGGTCGCTCTTTACGAGACGTGTATGACTATTTCATCCACCTGCGCGATCAAGACGACACCATCCATCCACTATACTTCATAGTAGCCGACCAAGAAGATTTTAGCCGTAACGGGGTGGTGGTCGTTCTGCTCAACTCCAGCCAAGACGAGGAAGACATTGTGGGTGTTGGGCGCTGCAGCAGTGTCGAGGCGGACTCATGGGGTGCAAACATCGATATTGGTAATCAAGATTGGCTCGACTTGAAAGAAAAAGAAGCTGTAGAATGGGGCGGGGATGATCCGTACGGGAATGACGACGATAATGACGGTGATAAACCAGGTGTCGGCGCAACAACCTCCCAAGGCACAACAGTGCAGAGCCCAACGACTCTGACTGAGCCACGCAAGAAAGTGTACGGGTGGTATAGCTTGGTCGAAAGAGGTACTTCATGATTACGCTCACATATAACACCCTGCATGTTAGCTAATTCCGCAAAGCTGTACCGATCAACTCCATGCTCGAGCCGTCATGGCTTGATATGAGATCAGGAGATTCTCGATTCCAGATGCTCGGCAACTTCTATTCTTCAAACAACCCTTGGGATGAGATACGTGTAGCGCATCCACAGCAGTGTGTTTTCAGGCCTTCCGTCCATCGAACTCTCATCCTTGTTGCAGAGCACGATGACGCTAACGGCCCCGAGGGTATGACCCTCGCTCGTTTGAAGTGGGATGGCAATATTGAGGCAGTGGAGAATGCGAGCCCATCACTCATGCCGGAAATTGAGATAGTGGCCAAGGTGAGCGCGGGAACGGCTTTGGAGGAGGCCGATCGAGCGGCGCAATAACTTAGTGGTACTATCATGCGTGCATGAACCAAACTCTCTGGACTATGAGTCGCATCCGGAGGACTTTAGACTTTCGTTGTACCAGTAATTATGTTTGCGCATCATTGAACGAAGATGGTTAGCGCTATTTGATAAGATAGTGGTGGACCAATGGTCGAGTCAAGAGTGTACCGTTATATCAAGCTTGACACCACTGTCGTGTTACAGCTTGTCAAAAACAACATCATATGTAAGCTGGAGAAGTTGATGTCTCTCCAAGTATACTTGATCCTGATAAGGCTCTTGATTTCCATAAACATCAATGCGGTTCGTTGCACTCTGGTAACGTAGACACGAGAGATCATTATGATTTGTAGAAGAGTTTCACACTATTGTCGTCATCAACCATACAATCCTCGTCAAAGTGCTCTTCACTGAAGATAAAGCATTCAGGAATAGTGAAAGTCTCTTTAGGTCTGGTCCACCCGACCACGACTTGCACACTACTATAGTAATTGTGCTAGATATGGACCCAGACGCGGTGAGTAAGCGCTGAATGGTGAGCTCATTAAACTTTCTCTAGTCTATCTTCACTATTTTGGTGGCCGAAAGAACGGAAGCTGGATGGTTGAAGCGTCTTTGGCCACTGTAATGATAATCAACTGACAGAGGTGAGTAGGTGACCGTTGGTCAAGCTGAACACAAGTAATACGAGTCTCACGTCGATACTGTACAGCATGCGCTGTTGCTAATATGCTGAGCTCTTGAGCGGCTGACGTCCCGTGGTCTTTTGTTACGACGTCACAAGATGTCTGCATGATTACACTATCGTTGACGTATGGTCTTGTGCGTAGCATAAATCAGGTCTAGAGTTCTTTTTAGATCCGCTGAGTCTATGGAACATAATGCCCAACGTCTTGCACTGATGGAAGAAGTTGCCTTTACCTATTCATTCACTCATCATATTAGTGAGACTAGGTCATTGCGATTGCTTACCGACCTGTCGAGTAAGAGTCACGAACTGAAAGTGAAGGCGGATTGATACATTGAGACCTCACAGGGCAGGCCTTTTACCTCATACTAAATCTGTACTTGTCCTGGGTCTCTGATAACCTACAGGTATCCTTCGCGAGACAACGTCGACAGGTTCTTTGCACGAAACTTCACAGTCGGTATTTCCTAGCGAACAATCCGAGATGCCGCTATTGAACTTGCCCTTGGAGGTTTTCGAGGAAGTAATTGCGGCTCTTACGAATAAGGTTAGGCAACGAAGTGTCGTACAGTATCGACTCATCAGCAGTAAGTACTATACCGGCGTAAAGCTCAGCGATTTAAACAAGAAGCAGGAACATTCGCAAATACAATCAAGAACCAAATCCTTGCAGCCATCGATCCCACGGACCTCGCCAAATTCTTGCACAACACTTCCTCCGCTCGTCTTTTCGAAAAGTATGGTGGCGAGATCCTTCACAAGTTCGCTATGAGCCGTCGAACAACAAAAAACCAAGTCGTTGACTTTGTCCGGGGTTTAGCCAAAGCAATTGAACCAGACACTGCACTTTACGCTGCGCGAGTGATGGTCCTGTGCATAAGTACGACGGCTATAGAGCCAAGATACCTGTGTGCCTACATAAAGAGCGTCGAGATTGTCAACAAGGAGAAGCGACCATGCTCTCTCAAGGACATGATGCTCGCTGTTTCTGCCGCATCTGGAGATATTGCGCTCTTCGAAAAGCCGACGCTTACACCAGCATTGCTCCTCAGACAAACTCACGATCTCTTGCCAAGTGCACTTAAAGCTGCCATTGTCGCGGACCAGTATACCATCCTTGAACGCATTCTAGAATATCTTGTGGAAAATGTCAAGGGCAAGCGCGACTCCGGATCATGGAAAAATATGCGGAATACTGCCCAGAAGATTGGCAAGGCTTTGTGCATGGCCATACGCTTACACAAGAACGTTGCTGGAAACCTACTTTTCGACTTCCGTGACAAGAATGAGCTCTTCGCGAGGTTTGCTCCCGATGAACTGGGCAATTGGCTCGTCAACGATGCTATCGGATACTGCAATATAGACCTATTGTATCGTGTTCTGGAGGTCGACCATCCCGGATTCGTAGCCCATATTGACGGAGGATCCAACGGATACTATGATCTTACTAGTCAAACTATGAAGACTCTGTGCAGAAGAGGAAGAACTGAAATGTGGGAGATGCGTAAGTGTACATGTATGAATTGTATACGAGACGTATACTGACTTCCTGAATCTATATCTAGTACTCAAAGATGGTATCGTCGGACCAGACAAAGTCTATTTTAACAAAACACCACTACAGTACGCTCTTCAGAGACGACGATACGACATTGCGCATATCCTCATCGAAAACGGTGCAGCGATCGACGGTATCACTCCAGAAGGGCACACCATCCTGTGGCTGGCGTCGAATGAAGGGCACTCAAAGGATGTTGAGTTTCTGCTCAATCAAGGCGCGGACCCCAATTCTTGTGGGAAGGGCGGTATATCTGCGATTTCGGCTGCGAGGTCATCAGGATATAGCAAATGTCTTTTCTTGCTTGAGGCAGTAAGGGATCACGGAAAGGAGTATCTCAAACGCCCCGACCTATGGGATGTATACGAGTTTGAGGACCTTGGGTTTTAGTAGCCATGAAGACGGCTCAGAGTCTGAGTATGGTGGTGAATACTGGGTCGTTGGTCACCCGTTTTTGGCGCTGTAAAGAGCACTGAAATTTATCGGGTTCACTAATAGTTTCAGTAATCACTGATAAGAATTGGATGCTTAAAGATATAATCCTGCAGCATAACTTTTGCAACGTCGTGTCGTAAATGAGGGATGAAGCGTTCTTCAACAAGAACCCTGAGGTCGTACAGACTGAGGTGGCGCAACCCAAGACGCGCCCCACCATCACGTCAGTAATGTTGGTTAGTCAACATTATCTTCTGATTCTACAACTAATAAGGTCCTGCTGACTAGCATTATTCTTCTCCCCCCATCCAGCAGCAGCGCACCACCACAGCATGAAATTGTTGGATCTTCCAACAGAACTAATCGAACGTATAATTGGCTTCTTTGTTAGAGATACAGGACCGTTGTACGTATCCGACTACCGACTTGTCTGCAGTACGTCTCAATAACACCACAATGTAACTCCAACTTATGCGCACAGAACTATTCGCCCATGAGATCCAAGAAGAGATCTTGAAACGACAACCGCTCATCGTGTACTCAACAGATGAGCTCAGATTATCCAGTCCAGTGAACCGCCACATCTTCATCGCGACAGATAATGCGAGATTTGAGAAGCTTTTTACTCAGCATGGCGGCACGATCATAAGTCATGAAGTTTTCCGACGGCAGAAAGCGCCGTTGCCAATAGTCGAATACCTGCGCAAACTCGTTAATGCTTTACTGGAGCTTGAGAAGGGTCAGTTTGCGGACGACCTACAGAAACGATACACGATACAAATTTGCACAGCTCTATCTAGTGTATACTACAAACAACTCCGCTGGCGCCTGTTCCTGCGCGACTACTCTGAAATCCGAGAGCCAGACATTGCAGACGACCTACCCGCAGCACTAGCCGCAACAGGGAAACTGCAAGAGCTCCTAGATCTCGTTTCGGGCAACCCCGGTCGTTTGAAAGAAAGCTGCTCTTGTCTTTCGAGCCCTCTAGAGGCAGCTGCAGCATGTGATCAAGTGCACATAGTCAAAACCATTTTAGATATCTTCTCAACCCACAATTTCGAAACGGATAAGATGTCCCAACACTTCTGGCCTTACCGAAACGATGCGATCCACAAACGTGTGAAGAGATCTGGACTAACTGCTGCGATCCGCAAAGGTGCGAAGGAATCTGGAAACATTCTACTTGATAAATGCTTTCCTTCCACGCGACCAAACAGGTCCAGCTGGACTCAATTGACCAAGGAAGTGGCAAGGTATACTGACAAGGGCTTCATGAAGAGAGTGTTAGAAGCACCCAAGTACAACGTCGGGAAAAGGAGGGGATTAGAGAAAATTGACGCGGTTCAGGTGCTGAAGGAAGGCAGTTGTTCAGTTCTACGTGCTGTCATACAAGACGGTTACCTGGATCCCAACGAAGCAATTTGTGACGTCACACCGCTTGCTTTGGTGGTAAACTTCCATCGCTACGACCTCGCTCGAGTACTTATCCAACACGGTGCCTATGTTGATGGCGTACCCGACACGGGAAAACCTGTGACCGCGTTGTGGCACGCAGCTAGAGCGGGTTATCGCGGATATGGAGACGATGTCTTGCCTGGAGTAAAGTTTCTTGTCAGACATGGAGCGGATCCTGATTTTGGAGGGGACTGGAGATCTCCGCTTCAAGCTGTGGAAGGGCTGTGGCCCGACGTGCAGTATCTCTTACGACAGGCAAAAGACCATGGCCAGGACGTGGCGCTAAGCCCGGAAACATGGAGAAAGTACGAAGAGAGACCTGTAAGGGATACACCCGTCGTCGTTGACCAAAACTCGTCTTGTGGAGTTAGTGAACGCGTAAGATCGTGGGAATCAGACCAAGAATGAAAGATACGCCATTTTAGAATAGAAAAGGACTTCATTTGAAAACAGTAAACAGTACCTAGAATATATTCATGTGGTACTTGAGCCACTGTTGGCCAGCAAAACGCCATGATCTCTCTGTAACCGTACACTGGATATCACAAATACAATGGATCGTACACAGTACCTCAGTACTTCTCCTCCAGTCGTGCTGTCATGCCGGTGACTGCTATTCTCCTGCTCTCCTCACGCTCTTTGGTATGCATCTCGCGCTCCAGCTCCTGCTGCCTGGCCATCTTCTGAGCAGTAGTGAGCTGATCGAGCACTTTAGAAATGCCTTCCTCGGTCTGCCCATTGAAGAGACCCGCCAGATCAGTCTTCGTAGTCATGGCGAGCTGGTCTTCTAACGCCCTTAGTGCTTTCGTGCCGAGCTCGGAGACAGCTTTCTTGAACTTGTCCTCCTCATCAGCCTTCGCCTTTTTGGCTGCCTGCTCACGCTCATCAACATTGGCCTCTCCAGCTTTGCGCTTGGAGGCTTTCAGGGCCTCTTTCTTTGCTTTAGCGGCCAGGTAGCGAGCCGAGTGTCCCAACGCGCGTCCATCTTTAGTCAGCGGTTGCTCCACGTTGAGCGGCGGCGCAGTGAAGAAGAGGATACGACCCTTTTCGTCGCGCTGAAACTGCTCGCGGATCTCAAGCGGTATACTAGCGTTTGCATGGTCGGCCATGACGTAGACCTCTACAGGCTGTGGAGCCTTATAGTTGAGCGGCAATTGCTGAGGATAGGGCTGTTGGTAGCCTGGCGCAGCGCGAGGCGTCTGGAAGGCCTGCATGGGGGCAGCTGGTTGGGGCGTGAAGGGTACATGTGGCGTGATGGGCTGGTATGAAGGCGCCTGAGGTGCCTGCTGATGCATATGTGGAGCGGGTGATTGAGAGTGAGTGTGGTAATGTGTCGCATGGGTTGGCGTGTATGCTGGTGCAGCATGGTGCTGTTGCGGTGTTGGAGCGGGCATTGGCGTAAGGGTCGGGGCTTGCGCAATGGGATAATTTCTTGAAGATTCGTAACCGTGCGACGAAGCCGTGGGCAAACTTGGGGTGGGCATGACAGGCGCAGGTGGGGGTGTCGGTGGTGGCGGTGGAGTGGGTTCAGGTGGTGGAGAGTCCTATAGGATCTATCAGTATCGGTCTTCATGGTAACAAAGAGCATTTTTCGCTTACCTTGGGGTCACGCGGACGACGATGCACAGCGCCAATCTTTGGAGGAGCATTTTCAGCACCCCATTCCGGCTTTGGGAGATCGTCGTCCTCTTTTTGGTCGTCCTTGAGCAAGTACGCAATCGGGCTGGGTACCTTTTTCAACTTCCGAGGCGCATCGAAAAGATCCATAACATAGTCCTTGTCGCGGACCTCGTCGGGTAGACAACTGGCCCATGTCTTGATCTTGTTGAGCTTGTGGTTCTCTTCGTTGTATCGAGCTTCGCAGACGTAAATCTCCTTGTCGGAAGGAAAGTCGCGGGGACGGCCTTTGTTGTAACGTGTAATGAACATGACGAAACACCGGTCCACTACCTCGTCGATGCGATGGTCTCGATACTGGCCAGTCTTAACAACCTCATTTTCGAAGAAGTGCCGGTCGAAACGGTGCACGGTCTGCTCTGGACGGTAGTACCAACAGGCGTTTACCCACTGTCCGCCGTTTGCGTCTTGCCAGGTACGATAGATCTGGGCCACAATTGGCTTTGTGAGGTCGTTCGCGTTCTGTATATGCACCCAGTCACCAACCTTCCACAGTTCGCCATTGTGAACAATGCCGCTAGGCATGGGAATACGTCCCTCTTCCATGACGTAGTCAGTGTCAGGCCTTTCCTTCTCGGCCTTTGCAACCTTGCGCGACTCCTTTTGGAGATGCACAGCGTCCTTGTAGATCTGGCTGTCCTCCTCATTGTACTGCTTTGCGTTTTCGAACATGAGCTCCACATCCACCATAAAGTGATCGACCGAGTTGTACTTCTTTCGCTTGAGTTTGCGCTTGAGAATGTCCATAGCCATTGGGTTCTTGATCTCGGAGTGGTATTCAGGCATGACCGTCTTATCAGGAACGCGTTCGAATGCGCTGACCATGAGCTTGTTAAGCTGATTTCGAGGCTTCCTTATGGCTTTCATAATCGTCTTGATTCGCGCTTCCATAGGTGTGTCGACCCGCGGCGGGCGCCCACGCTTCTTTCGTGATTCTGGGTCGTCGTTCTTAGCGTCCTCCTTTGCTGCTCTCGAGCCGCCTTCTCGCTTGGTGATAGCTGCTGTGGATCGCGGACCACGCCGCCTCTTGCGTTTGCCTTCGTCTTCCTCGTCGTCGTCTTCTTCTTCATCCACTTCGAGCTCTTCTTCGTCATCATCCTCTTCCTCCTCTTCCTCCTCCTCTGGCAGCAGCGGGTCTTGTTCTGGAATCTCCCCAAGGAACGGCAGCGTGGCAACTGTTTCGGGAACAATCTTGTCATCCACCAGCCTCTTCAACTCCCGCTCAATGACCTTCTTGACCTCGAGCGCATCCACATATGCCTGCGAGTCCTGTCTATTGTACACCTGCGCATTGTGGGGAATGAGCGCCAAGTCGCGTACGAACTCGGAGACATTCTTGTATTCTCTCTGCGCGATCTTGGCCTTGATGGTGCTCAGGGCCATAGGCTCCTTGATGATGTCGTAATAGTCGGGCACGGCGCGCTTGTTCACTTTGCGCTGGAAGAGCTTTGTGGGATCATATGTTCCACTGCACATTGATCAGCCAGGGAATACATGGCGCAAGTAGTGAGAGTACTTACTCGTCGATCCTGTAGTCGTATACATTCTTGAGGAGGTTTGACATGGCCTCCCATTCCTGCGCCGTGACAGTCGACGTTGCGCCAGCGGACTCGGCCGTCTCGGTGGTAGGCACCGGAGTCGAGCTTGGGGCGCGTCCGGATGCCATGTTTGCGATAATCCAGTCGATGCCGTCGTGTTGCGGTATCCTTGTTGCGCCAGATAGCGTCGTCGTCGCGTCGTGGATGTAGAAGTCGCGACTCTGGAGCGGAAGTTTGGATTCGCCGGTTCGCCGACCCCTGCCATCCCCGGGTCGGCCTACCTCCATGATTCGGGAACATTCACTTACGCCATGCCACTTGTTCCATGCCAACTGTCGCCTTTGTAGCGTCTTTCCGTAGCTGACAAACGATTCTTTTCTAACAAAGCTTCCTTCGTGTTTGCGCAATCGTGAAGTCCTCCCTCCATACACCCACTCACTCATCGCAGCTTCCATCTAACAGCTCTCCACCGCTAAATCGCCGCCCCACCAGTCAACTGGCATCTCGCGCCACGCCCTCGAAGCTCCCTCACTCACGCTCGATACTACTCCGCTCACGCATACCAACTGTACCAAGTTATCCCAGCCGACCCATCACAACATGCCCATCCGTATCCGGTTACGCGCGCCCAACGGCACTCACACAGTATCACTCAACGATGACGCCGCTGTCTCAGACCTTCTGTCCTCTATTAGCGAAAAGACGGAACTACCACTGTTCGAGTTGAAATGGAACCATCCGCCACAACCGCTCGATCCTTCGCTGTACGGCATGTCGACGTTGTTGAAAGACATCGATCTCAAGCTAAACGGCGCATCCATCATAGTCATTGCACAAGCTACGGGCGATCCAAGTGAGCGTAAGCAAGAGCAAGAACTTCAAGCATCTACATCTCAGGCCGCGCCGCTGTCACTCCAACGGAAGCAGAACTCTGCACTCAAGGACACCCCCGAAGTTCCGGTACCCGACCGTGGTGGCACCATGGTTCTTCGAGTCATGCCCGATGATAACTCTTGCATGTTTCGAGCAGTCGGTAGCGCTGTCTTGTCCGACTCCCTTGATTCCATGACCGAGCTCAGATCGATGGTTGCGCAGGCTATACAGCGAGATCCAGAGCAGTACAACGAGGCCATCTTGCAGCGCTCTCCCGATGAGTATTGCAAATGGATATCATACTCTGACTCGTGGGGTGGTGGCATCGAACTCAGCATACTGTCTCAGGAGTTCGACATCGAGATCGCCAGCGTCAACGTCCAAGACAACCGGGTAGATCGGTTTAATGAGGGCAAATCACGGCGGTGTATCCTAGTGTATTCTGGGATCCACTACGATACCATTGCTCTTGTGCCACGCGGTGTGTCACCTCAAGACCCCTCGCAAGATATCAAGTTGTTTGACGCAAAGGACGACGTAATTCTTGAAGCGGCCAGGGAACTCTGTGGGCAGTTGCAGAAAGCACATTATTTTACTGATACACAAAAGTTCGACATCAAGTGCAACAAGTGCGGCTGGAAGGGGGCTGGAGAACGGGGTGCGATACAGCACGCAACCGAGACCGGGCATAGCGACTTTGGCGAGGCGGATTGAGTACTCTTCCGTTATATCTTCCTTCCCGGCCAGACTTCGTGCATCTCAATCGACTAGAGCGTAATACATATCTTATTTGTACGACTACAAGCACACGAAAAGGGCTTGTGAAATGGAGCTCTTGTTGATAAACTCACCTCTGCATGCTGTATTTTTGCATCAATAACATTACCGGATATTTCAATATTTCAATAACAAGCGGCGAATTTTTCTGAAGTAAACACATCTGGTACTTTGCGGTTCATCACTTAACACCCGAATCAGCCTTTAGTATGTTTCCAATAGCTGTACATATGCACTATCAACGGCATCTTCCCACAGCCCGTTCTAGACAACTATAGACTAGGGCGCAAGCCCGGACCTTCGCCATGTCTTACACCGAGCCCGAAACAAGCTTTGCGATGACAGTGGGACTTCCAAGGATAGCGCAACCGCTATTCTGGATAGCTCCGGTGGTATGGGACGTTCCAGAAATCTTATGACAGATCAAATCAAGCCTTCTAAGGCTCCCCCATTTGCGGGCCGAGTAGAGTATTGATGATGGAACTATACGAGAAGAGATTTCACACCTTGTCGTTCGGGGAATCCGAATGGAGACGTTGTGATCTGTTTAGTGAAGACGGACGAACATTTTGGGATGATCCCTACATGGGTTTTGGGGCCCGACTGATTAACATGACATCGGAATGTTTAGCTGCACATTGTGACTATTGGCTTTTGTTGTTAGGCACATAATTCGAAACATGATAGGAATTGCAGAGCAGAGTTTCATCGAAGCTTTGCTAAGACTATACCAAGCAATACCTCGGTGATAGCCTGGTCGTCGTGCCGAAATTTTACTGGACAGAGATCACGATCGGGCTCTTTTCAGTCCAGCAGCATTAGTGTCAAAGTCTGTAGCTCAACGTCCAGAAAGGAGGCCGGCACTTATCTTTGCACTTATCTTTGAGTGCGCATGCATGTTCGTGTCTGTGCTGTTCCAGGGGCCTGGAACAGTGACGGAAGGCTTGCGTCTTAACTGCGTTGGTACCCTAGACGCCGCTGGAGTTGACCATGTGCGCCAAGCCGGCGCTCTCAACGTCGAGCTCAGGGCCTCACAGATTATTTCGCCAGCCATATCATGTGCAGTCCTGAAGCTCGTCAGTCCGAACTGCTTGTACAGAACGCTTCTTGAATACATGTCACCCGTCTTCTGCTCTTGCCATAGATCCCAGTGCGTCGGAGAACGCACCGAGAACTACGGTTAGCCTTGAAGCCTAGGAAGTCTCGCCCGAGAGGATCAAGATCTTCCCCAAGGAACGACAGGGATTAACTGTGGTTGTAATATTCTAGCGCGCACGCAGGTACGCGGTCGCCCCTGCATTCGCCGCAGGAACACCCGGCGCATATCGCTCTCTCAACTGCCGTTCTCGATTCCGTCATTACAGTCCACCATGGTTCCGATAGTCGAACCGCTTTTAGCGATGCGCCTTAAACATACTACATATGAGCTATACGTTGCTTCCAGCCACGGCCATCTTCGGCCAGTAAGAGTACGAGCAGTGTCTGCATGACAGTGACACGTCCGAGCACATCGCCTCGGCCCAGTACAATCTAGTGAGAGACGACGGGTAAGAAATATTTACGTCCAAAGTAGGATGTTGTATAAGTACCTGCCAAGTTCCATTTCTGCCAGAACCATCAGCATCTTGAAATCCCATCGACTTGATTCTTACACGTTCTTTGCTTAGATTCATTCAACATGCGCGCTACTGCTATCGTCACCGCTGCCGTCTTGGCCAGCAGTGCTACTGCTGCTCCTACCCCAGGTCTGATCAGCAGCATCCTGGGCCTGCTCACCAACGATATCAACAAGCTCCTCTCCTCGTTGGGTATCCACCTCCACACTGATGGTGCCAATCACGGCGCCACTGTTCCTTTCCACAACCAGTGCCCGTTTAGCATCCCAGCTGTCGATCTGAGTCCCATTCGCCACAGCCACGATATCAACTGGGGTAAGGGTGTCAACGGCGGCAACTTCATCAACTGGAAGACATTCAAGGCCAATGGTGCCAACCTAGGTGGATGGCTGGAGAAGGAACAAACTCACGACCCTATCTGGTGGTCTGAGGTGGGCGGTGATGGCGCTCCTGATGAATGGACTCTCTGCCAGAACCTCGGTAGCAAGTGTGCTTCAGTCTTCGAGGAGCGTTATGCCTCTTTTATCAACACCACCACTATCGACCAGCTTGCCAATGTTGGTGTTAACACCCTCCGTATTCCGCTCACATATGCTGCCTTCATCGAGGTTCCTGGTTCTCAGCTTCACCATGGCAACCAATTAAAGTTCCTCAAGACCATCACCGACTACGCCATCAACAAATACGGCATGCACAGTAAGTCGACTTACCCTAGGCTCATATTGTGGTGCCATTGCTAACAAGCTCTTTCAGTTATCGTCGGTCTCCACTCGCTTCCCGGTGGTGTAAACAACCTCGACATCGGCGAGGCACTCTTCCACCAGGCCTGGTTCCAAAACTCTACAAACCTTGACTACTCCTTCCAGGCTGTCGATGGTGTTCTTAACTTCATCAAGCAGAGCGGCCACGTTAACGCTTTCACGATCGCACCAATCAACGAAGCTTCCGACAACTTCGCTGGTTTCGGATCTGCTGCTGGTCTAACTATCAATGGAACGAACTGGATCAACACTTACTTCAGTGGGGTACTCAAGAAGATCGCCAAGGTGGATAAGCGCATTCCTATGATGATTCAAGATTGCTTCATGGGCGCCAGTTACTGGGCACCCTTCTACGACGCATCTGAAAACATTGTCTTCGATTCTCACGTCTACTACTTCGCCGCCGCTGGCACATACGCCGGCTACGTCAACCCTGCCGTGTGCGGCCAAGCCCAATACATTGCTCAGGAGACAAAGTTTCCTGTTTTCGTCGGCGAATGGTCCCTGCAGGCCATGTACAACAACACTCTGGATACCCGCAAGACCATCTTCGACACTCAGCGTTACGCATGGAACAAGTACTTGGCCGGTGGCGCCTTCTGGAATGGAGTCTCTTACGCAACCGCCAAGGTGGATGGAGAGGGTACTCAGCGCGAGTACTGGAGCTACATTGACTTGATCAACCAGGGTGTGATCACCAAGGTTACAAACGAGTCATACTGTTAGGTGGTTAGAGAACGATGAGTTACGAAAGCATATATACCCGGATGGAATAATTCTGTAATGTTCAACGATTTAGTATTTTAAAGTGAGATTTTCGCGTGCTATCGTCTCTTTATTTCCTGTTATGCGAACTGGATCTCATCGAGGATACACTTTGCTTTGAATCCTGTGACTATGCCGTCAGGAGGGGGACTTCCTTGCTTGGGTCGAACAACAGACTCACTTTCACCTCTCATCAGAGCAGCAGTGGCAGCCTAGTGGTCAGTTCACTGGATACACAGTGTCCGTGTATCAATTTCATCTCGCCGTAGCCTTAATTTCGTAGGTGGTAACTCATCCACGACTTCTGAGTCCCTACCCTGCCCACGCGGTCCGCCTACCAGGTTTTGCGATCCTCGAACGCTTGCAACGAGTCGGTATATTCAAGGAGGTCACCCGAATACAAGCGATATCAAATCGAATCAGCAGTAGGAAGCAGGATGGCGACTCCAGCTTTAGCCAAGCCGCTCGCGCCTACCCCCAAGCTACCAGAGTGAGTGAGCGCACATGCCTACCTCAAGCTCCAATGGCTAATTTTCTAGCCTCTCCGGTGAAACCATCGCTGTTCAGGTTGGCAATGAAGTCGTTCACGTACACGAATTTCTCATTAGCAGCAGTTCCGAGTTCTTCAAGAATGCCACAAAACCAGAATGGAGGACCGAGTCTCGCCCAATTGATCTATCCGACGAGCAGCCCCACATCTTCAAGAGATACTGTCAATGGCTGTACTCTGGTCACATTGCCCCAGACCTCCCAGAAAAAAGCATCCTCCAGTGTCTCGCGTACATGTACGTCCTGGGTGAGAAGATCGTGGATCATGAATTCCAGAATGCAGTCATACAAGCCATAATCTCTGATATGGGTCGAAAGAACAAGGTACCAAGCCTGGGAACTATCAAGATCATCTACGATGGAACGACCGAGGGATCTGCTGCAAGACGTCTTCTTGTTGACAGTTGGGCTCACGACATAATTTCTTCCTGGAAGGCTAAGAAGGACCTTCTCGAGGATGCCTATAGGCCCTTTCTCAACGACTTGTTTCTTGCGGTAGTAGAAAAACGATTATCGTCACCTCTGCCCGAAAACGAACCATGGATCTTGCAGCCACACCCGTATCACCGCGAGGCTGCTGTCCTCAAGAGCGACGTGGCGGAGCAGAAGGATGGCGAGATGAATTCTGAACTTGTAGGTCGGGACCAGATGGATATCTCGGAGGCTTGAAAGGGGCACATCTGTATACCATACTCAGCTGCGCGACAAGGCTTTCAATAACTACATGCTGATGAGGGTACTTGAGGACATCCGTTAATGGGATGTGTACGCGCTTGATAGACCTACGCAAATGCAATGTTAAGATGAGACTACCGGATGGCCAATCAAAAAATTAACATATTATCAGTTCACCTTCACTTAGGCGAGAAACAGTTCGCATCATTCAGGTGAAGGCGCATCTATTAGCGAGCGAAACTGGGAGCACTCCTCTAAGCTTTCCCATCTACCACTCTCTTCAGTTCACAGACTTTACCGTCCCTATATCCAACGAGATGTCGACAGCAACAGCCACCACTTGCAGCACTGCTGCAATTGTTCTAGTGGCGCCACCCGAGGACTTTGAGATGCCCAGGTAGATCAGATACGGCAGTGTTCCATACCGAATACTAACGATACCACAGCCTGAGAGACGATGTCGTGCCCATTCAGGTTGGCTGTAACAAAACTTCGCTGTTGCGCGTACATACCACCGTCTTGATTAAGAGCTCCGAACTGCTCAAGAACGTAATGAAACCAGAGTGGCGCACTGATGCTACAAAGCCTATCGATATGTCCGACATGGAGCTCACGATATTCGAGGCATATTGCGGATGGCTGTACACCGGGAAGATTGTACGTCACAAGGAGGTCGATCGCTTCAATCTCCTTGCTAATTATACGCCCTGGGGGAAAAGCTGATGGATACTGCCTTCAAGAATGCCATCATCGCTGCCATCATCCGTTCAACAATTGACCACAAGATGTATCCCAGCCTAAAAGCGGTACAGATCATTTACGCCGGTACGCCTAGCAGTTCGCCAGCGCGACGTCTAATGGTAGACTTCTGGGTGTTCAGTGCCAAACCAACATGGACAGGGCTTTCGGATTTGATCGAGAAGACCTGCTCTGATTTCGTGAACGATCTCGTTCGCGAGCTCATTGTGAAGCGAGGCAAACCCAGCGGCGTTTTACAGAGACCATGGGTCGAGGATCCTGATTCATACCGTGTTGATAGCTAGACCAAGTAAAGAAGCTCATTTGTTTTGAGTTGTGCGGGCAGATGCTAAAGGTTGCTTGGTGTACCTTGCATTAAGCGAGATACATGTAGGACATGGCGACTACCTTTACAGTATAATTTACTCAGATGCAATTTGCAGCATGAGCAGTTGGGATTGGAGGACATAATGTTGGGCATGGCACAGAAGCAAGAAGGGAAGTGGGTTGACAGGAAATAGGTATCTTCTCACTTACTATCTACCATAATTCATCACTCAATACTACCACCAAAGCAACAATATCATACAGTTGAAAACGCCGAACACTCTACCCTTGTGACTGATTGACCGCTTTGCGTGCTCCTAAACTCCAATTCGTATACTCAAGCAATAATCGTCTAGAAACCAAAACCACCAGGGAAGCCGCCGGGAAATCCGCCACCCTGCTGGAACTTGAAGCTACCACCGCCGCCAGGGAAACCACCACCTTGCCTGAACATGAACTGCTGGCCTCCGAATGGTGAGCCCTGGAAGGGATGGCCTTGTTGCTGCTCGTTGTTGTTGGGGTCGTCACCGCGGTCGAAACGTTCCTTCAGTTCAGGATCGGAGAGGACTTCGTAGGCTTCGTTGACGGCAGCCATCTTCTTCTGCGCATCCTCAGGAGTCATATTGTTGGCTGAAGCCTTGTCAGGGTGGTAGACCTTGCTCAATTTGCGGTATGCCTTCTTGATCTCGCGTTCATCTGCATCACGCGTTACGCCGAGAACCTTGTAGTAGTCCTTTGTCTTCGACCGCTTGAGCAGTGTATGTGCTTTGTTGTGCAGCTCATCTAGCTTCTGGCTTTGGTGGTGTTCTTTGGCATGGTCTAGTGTACGAACACAGTCTTCGAATTCATCGGCTTCGAGTTGGCCTTGGGCCTTGTGGATAAGACCATGTAGCGAGTTGGGGTTGAGTTGCAGGGCTTCGGTACAGTATGGTGTGCCCTTCTTCAGGTTGTTCATCTCGACGTAGGCTTCACAGGTCATCTCTACAAGGGTTTGGTAAAGACCATTGGGTGAGTTGGCATAGATGTAGCCTTGTTCGGTGTAGTCCTTGAAGTCTTGCTTGACCTCCTTCAGTAGACCGGGGTCTTCTTCGCCGCGGTCGATAAGGAGTTTCGAGGCAGTGGCGAACTGGCGCTTCTCGAAGAACTTGCGAACCTTTTGGATATCCTTGTCGAGGTTCTTTTCTCTCCTGCGCAGCTTCATGCAAGCCTTCGAGTCAGGATCCGATTGGAGACATTGTGCGATATGCTTGAGACCCTTGTCGGTTTCACCCAGCGAGTAGAAAGCCATGGCGGAGCTCTGGAGATGGGGTACGATGTCGCCGGTGTTGATTTGGAGGAGATGTTGTAAGTCACTGATGCCTTCAACGACCTCGCCCTTCTCGAAGCGACAGCGTGCTCTTGTCTTGCGAATGTCGTATGCGCCACCTGCGACTACAATGGCGGTGCCTGCATTTGAAATGCACGAATCCCAATCACCCTTATCCGCCGCTTCTTGTGCCACGATAGCAGCGCCCTGTGCTTCTTCCAGCTGAGCGATCTCATCCGTCTTGCCGGCAGCTTCATAGTCTTTCCGTGCTGCAGCCCAGTCGGCCTTTCTGGCTCTGATCTTGGCTCTCTGCACCAGTGCGCCCTCGAAGCCAGGCTTCAGTTCCAGCACCTTGTCGAAGTCATGCTGCGCCTGTGCTGTTCTTCCGATTTGCAGGTAAGCGGCGCCGCGCCTAAAGTAGGTGAGGTAGTTGCGCGGATCGCGGGTGATGGCAGCGTCGAAGTAGAGGAGAGCGTCTTGGGTGTTGCCAGTAGCAAGTTGAACACCGGCATCCTTGATCAGCTGCGATACGGGAGTATCCGCGGGAATGTCCGAGGCAGAGAGTGCGCTTGCGAGCGGGAGCAGCCCGAGGGCAATGGAGGAGAGTCGGAGTATCATGGCGGATTGGCGTTGAGGTTGCTATGAATGAGTGACGGTAGGTTGGATGGTGGTGAGGACGTATAAGGGTCCGCGCAGAGAGGCAGCGGCAAGTGCGACGGTCAGTTCATGGAAGGAGCGAGTCGTGTCTTTATTTGGTCTTTCACTCAAACAATTGCAACTTGTCCTCAGCGACGCATGATAGCCGGGGTGGCGCACTGGCCACCCGAACATTGGAGCCCCAGACGCTAATGCGGGCAGGGGCATGGATGATGACGCGCCCGTGAACGCCGCCGCCGCTACGCCATCAGGACTAGAGAGACGCATACCTCATATCTAGCTCCCCTTCACGCTCGCCTGGCGCACCTTTTCCCTTTTACTCTCTTTCACTCCCCGCAAACATCTTCGCCAGCCATGTCTTCTATTCGACTACGCATCGACGGTCGCATATTCCGCGATCCTCAGAACCGCGAAGTCACCCTGCACGGCATCAACTGCGCGGCAGACGCCAAATTCCCTGCAAAGCCAGATCAACCATCACACATACCAGACAACTTCTTCGACGGCGATAACGTTTCCTTCGTCAATCGGCCATTTTCCCTAGAAGACTCGGCCACCCACTTCTCGCGTTTACGTAGTTGGGGCTACAACACCATTCGCTATGTCTTCACATGGGAAGCCATAGAGCACGCGGGACCAGGAAAGTACGACGAGGACTGGATAGATCACACCATCTGTCTACTGCGCAAGGCAAAAGAATATGGCTTCTACATCTTCATGGATCCCCACCAGGATGTCGTAGGTAGCGTTCTAGCACACTCAATTACCATTTCTCTAACACACCGCGTAGTGGTCACGATTCTCTGGAGGCTCTGGTGCGCCCATGTGGACTCTCTATGCTTGCGGGCTGGACCCCGAGCACTTCGCCGTTACCGAAGCCGCCCTCGTACACAACACATATCCCGATCCTGCCACATTCCCTAAGATGATCTGGACTACCAACTACACACGATTAGTAAATCAAGTCATGTGGACACTCTTTTTTGGTGGCAGGGATTTTGCGCCGAAGGCTATCATGGACGGCAAGAATATCCAGGACTATCTGCAGGAGCACTATATCGGAGCATGCGAGCATCTCGCCAAGCGGATACAACAAGCCGGTGACTTATGGCATGATCCAGTCATCGGATGGGAAAGCATGAATGAGCCCAACAGAGGCCTCATCAGCTACCAGGATATCACCCAGATCCCCACCGAACAGAAACTACAAAAGGGTACTTCACCGACTGCTTGGCAGGCGATACTTACCGGATCGGGTAGAGCTTGCGAGATCGCGACTTGGGAGTTTGGTGGTTTGGGACCCTACAAGAGCGGTTCGGTATTGGTAGATCCCGAAGGCACAATAGCGTGGCTATCAAAAGATTACGACGACACCAAATACGGCTGGAAACGCGATCCGGGCTGGAAGTTGGGCGAGTGCTTGTGGGCGCAACACGGCGTCTGGGACCCAGCGACTGATACTGTTCTGAAGAAGGACTACTTTGGAATTGACCCTAAGAATGGAGCCAAGATTGATTACGAGTACTTTACGAACCACTACTGGCTACCGCACTACCGCGCGTACAGTAAGATGGTTAAGTCGATATTCCCAGACTCCCTGATGTTCTTCCAGCCTCCAGTACTGGAGATACCACCAACTGTCAAGGGCACAGAAGATGACGACCCTAACATGATCTTCTCACCGCATTTCTACGATGGAATTACTTTGATTACTAAGAAATGGTATGTTCTATCACACCGAACCCGGATACATTTCATCTAACCATGTACAGGAATCGCGTATGGAACGTTGACGTTTTTGGTGTTCTGCGAGGCAAGTATTTAACGCCAGCGTTCGCTATCAAGATTGGAGAGAATGCTATCAGGAACTGCTTCTCGCACCAGCTCAAGGCAATCCGCGACGAGGGTACAGAGTACATGGGAGTTCATCCTTGCATCTTCACAGAGATCGGCATTCCATATGACATGGACGATAAATACGCGTACAAGACTGGCAACTACAGCAGTCAGATAGCAGCGCTGGATGCGAACCATTTCGCTCTTGAAGACAGTAAAGCTAACGGTTTCGCATTGTGGACATATGTTGCAAATGTAAGTTTATGTTCTGTGCAAAGCTGAATCCTGGCTGACATATACAAGAACTGCCATTACTGGGGCGATCTTTGGAACGGTGAGGACCTGTCCATCTACTCAGTAGACGACAAAGCTGTACCAGCCGGTGCCTTCTCGCCAGCCGACTCTCGTGCATCACTAGACACCAATTCACCTACTTACTCAAGGGCGCAATCGACCGACACCCTGAGCATCAGTCCTTCCAACCTGCAGAAGACCATTACGCCAGAACGAATGAGTTCCAAGAAGGACGAAGGCGATGTTCGTGGTTTACGCGCAGCAGAAGCTTTCATCCGCCCTACTCCTGTCGCAGTTCACGGAGACATTTCATCATATGGGTTTGATCTTAAGAACTGTACATTCAAACTTGCGCTTGCTGCGCCAAGCTCGACAGCAGAAGAATTCCCTACGATCTGTTACCTCCCTGAGTTCCACTTTCCATCGGGACAAACCAGCGTCGAAGTCAGCGGCGGCAAGTGGACCATCACATCTGAAGAGACAAATGGTGCGTTGCAGCAGACGCTGCGGTGGTGGCATGCAGAAGGCGATCAACTCATCACGGTCAAAGGCGTTGTGCGAAAGGCAGGTAGCGCATTAGGCACGGAAGAGGATGAAGGGTACCTTCAGCAGTGCCAGAAGCAGACTTGCGTTGTCATGTAATGTCTCGAGCTTCTTGGGGTTTTGGTGTGGTGGGGGAATCGGACCAACGCACGGTGATGCAATGTCATCCGATGCTCAGGTCACGCAGTCAGCGCAGTTTTTGTGCATATGATCCGTTTGGGTAAACATGAGCGTTGTACGACTTTCTGATCTTGTCACGGCGTTTTGGGGCATCTACGGTAGTGTTGAGCGTGTATATAGCGATATTCGATGAAGACTAGTTGAGAAGCGACGAGCCTAGTTCTGGCGGCAAAGCAGCTGACATCGCGTTGACGTGACGTGCCTTTGGGACTGCAGCCTGCAAAACGCGTCCGTGGAACGTGCGACGTGAAGATAAGCGTCAATCGCCTTTTTGAACCGTTGGGACAAAGTGCACCACGTCTCGGGCCAGCAAGTCAAAGAATCTGGGCTTACACGCTACACCGCCATCTTCTTTGGTTTGTCCAGACATCGGCGCCAAAGCTTCTCGACCCACGATCCTTGTCCTCTACGTCTTCCGCTTTCAGCAACCTCCGCCCAAATAATCTGAGACTCGGAATAACAAACACACACCATTTCCACAATACCCGCTGCAGCTCACGAATAGACTCACCCGACCCTACGTCCCCCGGGCCCAGGCTAGAGAAGCCGTCTCAAGATGAATGCTGGCGCAGACCAAGCCCCGCAAACAAATGGCGGCGATGGAGCACAACACCAACACCACAGCGCCAACAGAGACTCGGACCTCTCCCAAATACTAGAGGCGCTGCAGGCCATCTACGCAAAAGACTCGACCAATGATACCCGCCGACAGGCAACCGAATACCTCGAGCAAGCAAAACGGCACCCCGAAGCGCCTTCCCATGGCCACACGCTCGCTCTCGACCGCTCGCAGCCCGTGCCCCTCCGCTACTATGGCCTTACCATGCTGGAATACTCGATGAAGTACAGCTGGGAAGATCTCACAATGGACCAGGGAACTGTGTTGAGGGGCTATGCGATCGACCTTGCACAGAATGTGTCCGAAAGCGAGCCTGTCTTCATTAGGAACAAGATCGCGCAGCTGTGGACAGAGGTTGCCAAGCGCAGCTGGGGTGCAGAGTGGCTGGATATGGATCGGCTGCTCGTCTCACTGTGGTCGACTTCGCTGCACCACCAGGCTGTGGTCTTATACATCTTGGAAACGCTTTCTGAGGAGGTTTTCAACCGTGAAGACGCTACAGCAGGCCTCCGAGGAAGCGACTTGGGACGAGCATGTGTCGAGATTTTCACACCGCTCTCTGTAATACAAGAACAACTCCCTACACGTGAGAAGAGTCTTGAAGTGCGGTGTGGGGACGAAGGGTGGCTGAGAAGGCTATGCGATAATTTGGGATGGTGCTTGGGACAGGATTACCAGAATCAAGAGGCTGTTAAAGCGAACGCGATCAAGACTATGCATGCGCTTAAGGCGGCTATGCCATGGATTATGCCCAAGGCCATTGCTGCGACACAAGTCATCGAGGCCGTCTGTAAGGCGCTGGCTACCCCAGCCGTGGAGATGCAAATCGTAAGTCGCCTCTAGCTACCCACAACATGCACAGCTGCTGACACAAACAGGCCGCCGTCGAGACTCTCCAAGCCATCTATAACCGAACCCACCTACACGACGACGAGTTTGTAGAGCTTGTATGCCCCATGTTCACACCTGGCAGTGTTTCACTCCTGCGAGAAGTATACAATTGGACACTCACGGACATGGATGTGAATGATATAGATGACCAGAAATATATGCTCTGCAAGAGACTTTCAGAAGTACGACTCCAGCTGCTCTTCCCATTCGCAATGTTTGCTAATGATGGTAGTTGGCAAATAGTCTTGGACTCTTCATCGAACAAAAACCCCAGTCGATACCCGATGGCAGCGACCTAGCGGGCATATTCGGTTTCCTATACGACATTATGCGCAACCCGAGTCTTGTCGTCTCCATACCTGTCCTTCATTGTTGGACTAAGTTGCTACGATCGAGCATTGTGCGAGACTCTGATGTCGTCAACTCCATGGTCGGAGGATTACTTGAGACATGTTGCGCTCGACTTATCCGATACGAATCGTTGCCGGAAGATACTGAAGACGTCACATTGCAGTTTCTCAACGAAGATATTGATACAATCCCTGAGCGCCATGCCTTTCTGGGTAACTACCGCAGGTTTTGCGCAGATGTGATCGAAGTCTTGGTTCGCAAGACGCCTGTTGAGGCAATGGAGCATATCCTTGCTCAGGCAACAAACATGCTCCAGAACCTGTACAATGGCCAGCCCACTTTCCAACGCCAAACCTTCACTAAGAATTCTCCACAAGTTCTTCAGGTCGATGCGCAGGTCACTGTCATCGAAGCCGCACTCAAAGGATACATGAAGTGGCAGCAAGGGCAGGGCGAAGATGCGCAAGACAGTGAACGGACGCGCAACACCCTAGAAGATTCACTCGAACAGTGGGGCAGGCAGATTCTGCGAGCTCAGTTTGAAGACCCTGAAGTCGCAAGGAAGATAATTTCCTTGATGGCAACACTCTCAACAAAAGCTCTGGGCGACCGGCCCGGTTTCGCCCTTACTTTCCTGGAGTACATGCTTACAATACGGTTAGCCGATGACACGAGCTACCCACAGTACTCCGATTCTGTCAAAGATCTCGAGCGCATATGCAGTCTCGAGATGCAAAAACTAGCGATGAAGTTTGCTGACGATTTTATGAACGTCTACGAGCAACTAGAGGCCAAGGTCAATGAGATGATTAATGACCCAACGACTGACGAACGCCAGCGTATGGCGTACTCCGCTTTCCTTTTCATCATCATACATAGATGTACAACTTTAGAGCGTGCCACACAAGAAGAGCGCATGAGGCAGATGCTCAACAGCGTCAAGGATGCTTGGCGCAACGATGAGTTCACCAACGCTATCTCTTCATTCCAATCTTTCTGCGGCGTGTTGGGCATGGGTCAATTACCCGAGTTTCTATCTGCGAACAACTTCCGTGGCGTTCAGGACTGGTCTGATCAACAACTGCCTAGTGATGGCCAAGCATTGCAGGCTTCGATACTTGAGCGTTCCCAACATCTGCCACTGCGACTCACTAAGACGCTACTGGCAGCGTCGACGGAGAAGCTTCGCGATGGTACTGCTGCGTATGAGACCGCTGCGGTACTATGGGCTGAAACTATACCGGTGCTGCTTCCCAATCTTCTTCAGCTTGTGAGCCATGCGCAAGCATTCAACGATATTGAAAGCAATTGGTCACACTTACCGGTAGAATTACAGCAGGTTATTCGAAGAGTATTGACAGATCGGTTCTGGCAAGCGGGTATATCGACAGAGAGCAGAGATGATTTCTTTGCCAGAGTCAGTGGCTCCAAGTCGACGTATGAGGGTTTCGCATCGACAGTACGGGGCACTGTACGGCAGATTAGGGAGAGCTCCTACTACATTCTGTACTCACTGACACGGTTCCGAGACTTCTTCTATGGCATACAAGACCTGCCAGGACCGCTGAGTCAAGCACTATTCGGTCATGCTGGAGCTTTGACAGCACACCATCTATCCGTTCTGCTGACAGTATCTACCCATCTCATCGAAGGTTGCCCAGCGCGGTTACGGCCACACTTCCTGCCACCAATGATACAAGGGCTGTTCAGAGAGCTCGATCGAAAGATATCTGGAGAGTGGGATGAGGTTGCCCGACAAGTGGCGGAGTCAGGGGACAATGACAACTTGACGGACGAGATGAAGACGGAGAGCATACTACGTCAGCTCACCTATTCGTCTGTCTCGCTTGTCGCTGTCCTGCTCGATTCGAGACAGGGTAAGTCATTCATTGCTCGTGAACGCAGGTGGTGCTTTCAACGTGAGTGCTTTGGGCGGGTCGAATACGATTTTAGCACCGCATCTTTGGATCATAGTTGTATAAGAAGAAATAGCTAACCCTATCGTAGAATTCGCCCGTCACGATGAGCACGGTCGGAAAGAAGCCAACGCACCGCCCATGTGCGACTTTATTCTCGCAACGCCCGCAGTCCTCGAGCCCATCCTCCTCTTCTGCAACTCAACTATCCGTGTTCGAGATACCAGGTCCGTGGTCACCATCGTCCGTGTGATGCGTACTCTGCTTCTACAGTTTAAAGAAAAATCCCCCATCCGCGATTACTTTTGCAACGACATACTCAAGTCAGCTATCACATCCCTCCACGAGCCCTACTTTGTGGATTGTCAAAAAGAGCTTGCTTCCCTCATCGCCGGCATCATTCACCTGGATGAAGACATACCACGCTCGATCATCCTGTCCTTACCTGGCATGGGTGACCAATACCGTGTCGATCGCCGACTTGCAAAGCTCCGCAACGCCAACAGTTCTGACGAACGTATGCAACGCAGCATCGTGCTCGATCTTTTGAGTAGTATCAAAGGTGTCAGTATTCATGAGCAAGGCAAGATCCAGAGACCAAAGGCCAAGCCTAGGACGGCCATGATGGAACAGTACATGAGTGTAGATCAGCAACCAACTATAGTCAGAGGAACTTCCCCAGGTCTGGCAGGAGTGGCAGACATGTTTGGAGAGCCGTAAACATACAATGTGGGTGGTGACCATTGTCTCAGATGGAGGATAGTATTTAGGTACGATTTCCTAGTGGGGAGAGACAACTCGGCTGGAAAAAAGGGTATTGGGTACTGCAGTACGGTAATGGGGTGAATGAACTGGGAAAGCATTATTGGGACGACACGAAACGGCAGGCTGGATATAGGATGACTGGTATGCATAGCATGGATATTTGGTTTCTTGAAGACGTCGCGTTAGCATTGCATGTTAGGCAAGAGGTTTCTTTGTGCTGTTGCTTGTTAGATGTCATATCAGAAGCTTGCACCAAGAACCAACTCTATTTCTATACGTCGCTAGTGTCAGATTTTAGTGAATGTATCCGTCTTATCGATTGCCCCACCCCCGCTCCTATCCTACCTGGTACTTGCCGTGCCTGTCTACCAAAAGAAGGAGCAACGTGCGAATCAGCACCTGCCTCGTTGCACTCTATTTGTGAGCTGTCACTGCTTATTCGTTTATCTGCATTGCCTCCAAGAGGTCACACACTGTGCACCGAGGATAATAAAACATCCTCTTTATCATGAGCGAGATACCAGTTGTAGATTTCGGCGCTTTCTTACAGGGCGGAGAAAGCGATAAGAAGAGGATTGCCGAAGAAATTGACGATGCATTCCGTGGGGTCGGATTTGTGTATTTGAGGAATCAGTAAGCGTCCCTGTATGAACTGTATGTGAGACATGTACTAACGCTGTATACCCACATCTAGTGGTGTGAAGAAGAAGGTGGTGGAGGAATGCTTCGCCTGGTCCAAAAAGTTTTTCGATTTACCGCTCGAAACGAAGATGTTGGCACCTCACCCACCGGGTGGAAGTCATCATCGTGGCTACTCGGCGCCGGGTGTAGAGAAGGTTAGTCAGGGAGTTTATGATGTCAATGAACTGAACAAATTGAGAGAGGTAGGCCCTTTCAATCACCAGGCTACAAATTGCATGCTGATAGAATTCAGATACCTGACTATAAAGAATCTTACGAATCTGGTAACGTGAAAGACGAAGCACAACCAAACATCTGGCTTCCAGAAGAAAGGCTTCCAGGCTTCCGCGCATTCATGGAAAGGTATTTTACTGAATGCGCCAGTCTGATCCACAGCATCTTGGATGCTCTCTCTATTGCCCTCAATATTCCTGAACCAGGTCTCTCCCCAACACATTCAGAGTCACTCTTCCAACTCCGGCTCCTGCACTACCCCTCTATTGACGCCGAACAGCTACGCAACAACGAACGCAGCAGGATCAACGCCCACTCGGATTTCGGCACTTTGACCCTGCTCTTCCAAGACAAAGTTGGAGGACTGGAGGTACAAGATCCTGTTGAACCAGGTACTTTCCGCGCGGCGGAACCGATCGAAGACACCGTGTTAGTCAACATTGGAGATCTGATGGCGAGGTGGAGTAATGATCGTTGGAAGAGCAGTGTTCATCGGGTGGGACTACCGCCAACGCTTCAGGGGGGAGGCAAGGCTGGCGAAGTAGTGGTACCAGATCGTTATTCGATCCCCGTCTTTGCGACGCCGAACATGGATACTATCATTGATGCACTACCAGGGTGCTGGGATGAGGAAAATCCGAAGAAATATGAGCCTGTCACGGCGTGGGGGTATGTGCAAATGCGTATGGCTGCATTGTACGAGTAGCGATCAGACCGGGAAGGCCGTAAGATGCCTGTTTTCCAATACCCGAAAGCTGCATCTAGGCTAAGAAAGTAGACAAACCGGTCAGTTATGTTTGGTCCTGAGAATGACATGTCGCAATGTGTTCTGCAGAATGCCCTGTCGTATCGTGCCACGCCACATGCAGCTCGAGGTCCTGCAAGCACCCATCCCACGGTCGTATTGGCTTAGGCAACAAGACGGACATCCCTTAACTTGATATCAACACAGCTTTACCTATCGTAGTATCGTAGCTACACGATCATATCTGGTAGTCTTTCTTGCTCCAAAACCAAGGTGAAGGTGACCCCGCACGTGAGGACGCGTCCGCAGGTTCTCGGGGTCGTTAGCGCCATCCCCACTTTCCTAATTGGCCAACTCACTGAGAGCTGTATCTTCTTGTTTGCTTCGGTACCTAAGTTCTACTCGACTTTCGGTACAAACAGAGACATATCCTTCGGTATCCTGCGGATCAGCCTGTCGAGGCGCCGCAGGCCTTCGCGATGGATATCTATATTCCAGAGGTAAGTAACGACGCTGGAGTAGGGCTAATAGCGTCCCAGCCACGGTACTAGGCTAGCGAATATCGGGCGCAAGTAGTAAACAGCTAGCTAACCAGATCTTTTAATTATAGGTTCCCAAGAACGCCAATAATGTCCAGTTGAAGATCTTCTTGAAAGACCTACTCCTCAAACTAGAGGTGCTCGCGTTCGACATCCAGAAATATGGGGGTCACAATGGAAAGCCTCACTTCGCCATTCTCACCATACCGAGCACAGCTAAAGGCAACAAATTTCTGCAACTTTATGGCAGTCGAGGACGACGCGTAGCACTTCAATCATTGGAGTTTCACGGTCAGCGACTTGTGTTTCAACTGAGTAATAGGCCTGGTCAACCGGATCCCCTCAAGGTCAAGTCATTGCAAGAAAGAGAAGAAGCTGAGAGATCGAAGCTGGGAAGTCAGGCGTCTACCTTGAAGCTGCAGCGCCCTTCAGGACTATCGACACTGTCTTTTCGTACGTTGATGACAGGTGTTTGGGATTATGATCGCCTAGGCAAGCTCGTTTTTGATCAGAAGTTCAAGGATAAAAGGAATGGTTTCATCACGTTTGGCAAGAGCGCTCTAGTGGTAAGCTTATTCTTCTAGCCCAGCCGTGGCAGGGCTACAGCTGCTGACCTGATCAGATATATCTCCAAGCAGGTGTCTCCGAAACCTTCAATTGGCACTGCAGAATCGACATTCCCTACGCGATCATAGAGCATACAATTCCGTCAGCCGACAATGGCAGACACGAAACGATCACATTCACCCTCAAGTCACCTCCGAAGTTCTACGAGATCCAGTCTACAGATGATCTGCACCTGTATACTGGCCAGCAAGCATCGCACGAGCCGACTGACATTTCTTCCCTGCTAGCGAAGATGAACATGAGGCCACAGAAAAAGGTTCTCCGTCTGCAAAGGCTCTGCAAGTTGAGCAAAGCGAACGACAAGAACTCTGCTTTGTGCATGGTGTACAAAATTGCTTTTCCTAACCACCAAACCGCAAGGTTCGCTTGGAACTTCGTCAAGGACTTCTCAGTACCGGAAATACACTGTTGGAAGACCATGGTTCCCGCATATCGGACGAACAGCATCGAAGCTGAGTATGTGTTTGTCGAGAACAAACTTCGCGAGGCCTTCGAATTTAGGGTCCGGTATCAGCTATTAGCACTCGTGCTAGAGGGCACAATTACGCCGCTAAAGATGTTCGAACTCATACCTGCCATGAAAAATATCGCGAGACAGCACGGTGAAGATCTCACTGCAAGCGCAGTTCGTCGCCTAGGGAATCAGATACCTACGCCTGCTCCAGGGGTCGAGGCAGCCGAATTCGAGATCAAGACTCTTACGGACGTTCTCAGTGAAAGCATCGCAAAGAGTAAATTCCACGAAGTAACTTCGCGAGACTTGCGTGTTGAACATAGCAAGCAACATCTCGTGTCAACTTACAAGGCTACGGTCACCCCCACAGGTATGGGCTTTTCTACCCACTGTGGTTCCCAAAATCTTCGAATACATGACTGAGATTAAATATAGGTATCTTGCTGCGTGGCCCTGACTGGGGTACCTCGAATCGCATCTTGCGAAAGTATGCCACCCATAGCGAATACTTCATGCGTGTGTTCTTCGCCGACGAGGACGGGTTGTCGGTATTTCACGACCCACGAGCGTCACAGGAAACGGTCTACGAACGCTTTAAAGGCGTGCTTCAGGATGGTATTCCAGTCGCCGGGCGGACTTTTCACTTTCTCGGCTTTTCCCACGCATCGCTTCGAACTCACCAAGCTTGGTTCATGGCTCCTTTCGAGAAGAACGGCATCACTGCTCACGCAAGAGATGTCATTCGCGACTTGGGCGACTTTACACACATACATTGTAGCGCTAAATGTGCGGCTAGAATTGGGCAAGCATTTTCTGGCAAGTAACACATCAGTGCTAAATGCATGTTAGAGATATGCTGACTCCGTATACCAACATGTAGATACCATATTTTCGGTTCAAGTTCCATCGACCGCGTTCGCCACCGAAACCAAAGACGACATTGTGCGCAATGGTCGGACATTTAGCGACGGTTGCGGAACGATATCCCTTGAACTGATGCGCAAAGTGTGGAAGGCTTTACCCCCGGATCGAAGAAGCCTCAGGCCGACCATACTGCAGATCCGCTACCGAGGGGCTAAGGGTGTCTTGTCGCTCGACCAATCTCTTCCAGGCGAGCAGTTGCATGTTCGAAAGAGCATGACAAAATACATCGCCAATGAAACTTGGCAAGCTCTCGAGCTGTGCGGAGCTGCCTACAGGCCCTTACAAGTGTTTCTAAATCATCAGTTCATCAAGATCCTAGAAGATCTTGGTGTTCCGGCAAGGAATTTTAAGGCTGTGCAAGACGAAGCAGTCAGTACCCTGAAGCGAATGACAGAGCATCCTTTGAATGCTGCAAGTTTTCTCGGTAAGTTATCCGGTGTAGTACGCACATACATCATCATAGACCGGAGTCATTTCGAAGCTAATCCAAGGCACCCTATGAAGAAATGTACTAACATTCGCCAGAATATTCGCACTCTGGCGTATTCGCCAAGGTCCCCAAGTTGTTCCAGTTGATGCATCAGATTAATCTGACCTTTCACGAAGATAAGTTCCTTACCGACATTGTAGAAGTCGCAGCTATGGCGAATCTGAGGAGCATGAAATATCGCGCGCGTATTCCTGTCGAACGAGGCTATCTTCTCTACGGAATCATGGATGAGACGAACACGTTACGCGAAGGGGAAGTCTATATCGCGACGCGAGACTATGATCTGAATGGCGGATTGAAGACGAAACGTCTTGTCGGTGATCGCGTAGTGATTACCAGGGCACCCGGTAAGTTTTGACTGTACGAAACGGACGTGATCCAGATACTGACTGCGCATCTTCATCTCTGCAGCACTCCATCCAGGAGATGTCCAGCTTGTTACCGCCGTTGATGTTCCGGACGGCTCACCCCTCCATGCGCTCCACAACTGCGTTGTCTTCTCGCAACAAGGTCCACGAGATCTGCCTTCGCAGCTGAGTGGCGGTGATCTCGATGGAGATCTTTTTCACATTATCTTCGATCCACGACTCATTCCCGACTTCACCGTACCGCCTGCGGATTACCCATCGACACCAGCCAAAGATCTAGGCCGTCCGGTAGAGGTCAATGACATCGTCAACTTCTTCATAGAATACATGAACATGGATCGATTAGGTCAGATCTCGAACAAGCATAAAATTCGCGCTGACAAAGCGCCTGTTGGGACTCAAGATACAGAGTGTCAACTTCTTGCTAAGCTCGCGTCCGACGCTGTTGACTTTAGCAAGTCCGGAATTCCTGCCGACATGGCTTCGATACCGCGGGGTGCTGACCATATTCGTCCGGACTTTATGGCGCCCGTGTCAAACCTAGTTATCAACGAATTGGGTGCAACCGAACTTGAAGAGCTCGAGGGCGATGATATTGACGATCCTGACAGCGTAAGTGTGCTTGACCCAGACAAAGCACGAAGTCGGTACTATCGGAGCGACAAGATCCTCGGAGTTCTGTATCGCGCCATCGATGAGAAGAAGTTCTTCGCACGTCTGAAGGACAATTTCGAGACGCGTCGTCCCAGGATTGGTGAGTCTTTGGTGCGAAAGCTCGAGCGGTATATCGTCCGAGAAATTCAGGGTGTGCAATGGGAACACTATTGGGATTTCGCCGAAGAACTCCGCGAAGCATACGAGGAAAATCTACTCGAAATCATGGATACGCTTCGACCGACTCGCGGCCAGCCTCTCACCGAGCTGGAGGTGTTCAGTGGTAACATCCTGGGTAAGAAAGAGCGCGCGCCATCACGCTACATCCGCGAAGCCAACCAGGAGGTTCAAGAGCGCTTCAATCGTGACGTTAACAGTATAATCAAGAGTATCGTAAAGGTTGACACAGATGGGGACGATGATGCTGATTCGGAAGCGCTGCCGCGCTCAGTTGCATGCTTTATGGTAGCGCTAGAGACCGTTGGCTGGGAGAATTACAGGAACTTGAAGAGCTGGAAGTATGTCGCTGCTGCGGTGTGTCTGGAACAGTTGGAGAGGTACAACGGGCACTTGCGGCCACTTTGAGCAGTGGCGCTACGTCTTGCATTGGCTTTCCATGGAGGATGTGTATGATATTCCCGATTTCACGAAGATGCCTGGGGTAGAACAGGATACGCTTTGACATAGGGTAGCTAAATGAATTTTACGAATCTTACGGCATCGTGATTGAATGCATCAATTAAGGATCCATGTAAGTTGTGATGGAGTCGACCACTATTAGGCGTTTGCAAACGGTACATACGATGAGCAGCGTAGGAAGTTCATGATGCTGTTGAAAAAGCCCGACACTTTCAGTATGTAGATATGCGCAAGCAGCCCTTGCCTCCAAACTGCGCCTGGAAGCCTGACGAATCAGCGTCTTCACATGCGGAGAAGCGGGTTAAGGGGCGAATGTTCGCCTCTAGGACAGAAAAAAAAATGGATTTAACTTAGAGGCTCAAAGAAGTCTTTTACTCCTGTAATTACAACATGTTGTCGTTGTGTTTGATACCAGCGTTTCTGCGCAACCATGTGTTCTCGAGGTTTGTGGTCTCAGCCAACTAATGTCACATCGTGGCCCCGCGTCCCCCATCTGGCTGGCTGGCTGGCTGGTTGGGTGGCCGGCCGGCTTTCGGAAAGCCCGGATTGCATCACAAGACCATTCATCAGCAAACCCCGCACTCTAATTGATCGGAAATGAGTAATCACCCATGATAGAAATACTGGGTGGTTTATATATGCAAAATTTACCTCTCTATTCATCGTACAAACAACCATCTGCTTACGTCATATGACGCTAATAGCAATATCTTCGATGGTCTAGTGGTCATGATTTCCGCTTGTCAAGTCTTCAGGATTTACAAGCGCGGGAGACCGGGGTGTATGTGTACACTTATCCAAAAACAGATGAACGTGTTCTAATTATTCAACAGTCGATTCCCCGTCGGAGAGCTTGTCAGACATGTTTTTTTTGTCGGTGGGAATTCGAAGAGGGGTAGGCGTGGCTTCCGTAACTTTTTGGGTAAGAGTGCGGGGTTGTTAGATAGGACCAATGCTCCAGCCGCCATCGGGTCCCTTGATAATGCTACAACACTTTTTGCTTTACATAACTGTTTGGATTCAAAACTTCAAGAGAAATTGTGTGATAATCGACCGTGAAAGGGTGTGCATGTTTCTCTAATTCAAGCGCTCGATCATGATCGCACTATTGTTGGGTATTTCAAGACGCGGTGTGCAGGAAGACATGTACCATATCTATTAACCATGGATCTGTGAATTGACACAATTCCTTCAGCTAGCTGAGAACCCAGCTCGAGCCATCTTCTTCCCTCGTTGAGCCTTACGATTATGGTTGGCACTCGAACTCTTGTTGGCCTCTTTTCGTTGCCGCGAGATCTGCGTGCCTTTATCATCAGCGGGACCTGCGACGCTAGCGCCACCTCTTCCACCACCACGTCCGCGGCCTCTACCTCTACCTCTACCGCCGCCACCTCTGCCTCCACGACCACCTTGCCCGTCACCACTACCCTCGTCGCCAGATCCTGCAGGACTATCCCGCCATGATGTTGATTGAAGTTCCCGTTGTTGACCATGGAAGTTGGAAAACTTCGCTTCGAGTCGCCGGAATTGCCTGGGATTGCGTCCCATCATGATAGCCCAACCTTCAATCGCCTCGTCCGTCATACCCGTCTCGCTCTTGAGTGCTGTTCGAGCCTTTCCCCTTCTTATCTCTGACTCGCGACCGAAAAGCTCAGGTGACATGGTGTAGGCGCGGAATAGAGCTTCTTCGTTCTTGTCGCCCAGGTCAGCATCCTCACCAGGCCCAGGTGCGGCAGTGTCGACAGATGCGCCAACATCCTCCGCATCGTATGTGTCATCACGCTCGTCGTCGTCTGAATCGAAGGCCGCCAGAGCTGCCATTATGGCTGACTTGGCGGGCGCTTTACTGCGGTCAGACAATATCTTGTCGGCGTTCAGGTCTTGACCTCTTCGGCCCATATGGAGTCGGGATGTGTCGATTGCGAGCTGATCGAACTCATCTCCATCAAACACATTGCGCCGTTCTGGAATATGTTGGCTTGATCTGGGTGGGGGCAGTGGTTGTGAAGGCGTAGCTGGCGTAGGCCTAATACTCGTTAGTGATTCTGTTTAAAGGCAGAATTGCGTGATTATAATCGACAAACTTACAGCTTCTCGCTCCGATCTGCTTCGAAGAGGTGCGGCGGCAGCGAGTCTTCTAAGAGATGCGCAGTAATCTGCTCAATATCGTCGTTGTACTCATCCAAGCACTTCACAATGAAGCCTGCACCAAGATCTGGGAAGAGATCTTGTATTTGACTGATCATACTCATGCGATGAACATGGATCTCACCAGTGAATGCTCCATGTCCATAACTATCTTGGTCCGCGTTGGCTTTGCCTTTATCTACCTTTCGTCGAATTAGCCTCTTTGGCCGAGCTAGACCCGATTGCCGAGATGCGCTTAATGATGCTGCAGTATTCTTTACTCTTGCAGCTTCGGGAGTAGTAGCCTGTTCTCTTATTTTCTCCAGCAACGGCGTGTTTGTGACAAGATCAGCCACCAACGTCTTCTTCCCGGGCTCTTTCTTTTGATCTTGCTCTTCGCTGGATTTCAGGCTATACAAATGATCGGAAAGCAACGAGTAATTAGGTTTTGGCCCCTCTAATGCAGCTGTGAGACCAAGATATGCTGTCGTGACTAGCTTCTTCTGCATTGATTGAGGTACTTGTGGATATGCGGCAAGGAGAGAATCGAGGAAGTCTGACCCTGTGAGCATGAAGGTGCTGGCATCTGACGAGGCCCTGAGAAGAGGCGCAATCCGGTCAAGTGTCTTTTCAGCCTCTTCCGGCCGCTTCGATTCCAAATTCCGGATTAGAGACGTTTTTGCAGTCTGTAACGACTTCTCGATGGCCGCGCTCTTTCTCCTCCAGGACCCCTGCAAGAGCGTACGAAACTGCTCGCTCTTTGGATATACATGACAAATATCTGATAGATTTGACCAGCTGAGCAAGGCAGTAGGTGCATCTTCCTTGGTCAAGATCCTGTGTAATAAAAAGAAAGCCTTCTTTCGCAATGACGCAACTTTGGATGCTAGCTCATCATCCAGGGCGAGCTCATGGAAGAAAGACAGCAGGAATTGTGTAAGCGAACCCTCCTCTTTGATTGCTGCTGAGAACTGCTGGTCCTCTAACCTCAGATAAAGCTCAGCTAGTGAAGTCCAGGAGTCCAGGTATAACTGCCATTCGTCGGGAAGTATGCTCTTTCTGACTTTTGCATCTGGAAAAGGCGCGAAGTGGGGTAGCGACATCACTATTGGAAATGCAGTAAGTTCGAAGCGCAGGCTGAGGCGTGAGGTGCAAGGCGATGCAGGAGGAGTAAAAGAAGCTTATTCACGGTTCGATTTCTGGTGTTTGTCTGCAGTCATGTAGTCATGATGGCTCATGGGCCCGCCTGCCGAGCGATCCAAAGGGAGCGATACCCGATACGGCTCTAGCGTCCGCAATCTTGGCGCTTGTCGCCCACAGATGCAAAATGTCGCGAAAGAACTTATCGACTCCGAACGCCGTCGCCAATTTTAACGCCACCCCAGTCATCACATTACCGCGATCGAGGATCCAGGTCGTGACTGGAATCTAACTCAGTACCTTACAACAACACAACACTCCAACCCGACAAGATGTCTTACAACAAGCCCGAGAAGGACTTCGGTGAGGGTCCCAAGATCCACAAGGCAAGTCTCCCCCAATGCTATGCGCGCAAGGCCGTTTACTGACTGTGGTTCCAGATCCGCATCACCCTCACCTCCCGCAACGTCAAGAGCCTCGAGAAGGTCTGCCAGGAGCTCATCGACCGTGCCAAGAACAAGGAGCTCCGCGTCAAGGGCCCCGTCCGCCTGCCCACCAAGCACTTGAAGATCACCACCCGTAAGACTCCTTGCGGTGAGGGTTCCAAGACTTGGGACACATACGAGATGCGCATCCACAAGCGTAAGTGCATACCGCTCCAGGCAGTTGGTTTGAACAGCAGCTAATTGCCATCTTAGGCCTCATCGACCTCCACGCCCCCACTGAGGTCGTCAAGCAGATCATCATCAACATCGAGGCCGGTGTCGAGGTTGAGGTTACCATCGCCGCATAAGGGCTTGGTCCGCACAAGGGTTATGAAAGAGTGCCAAGGGTCTGAACAGACATGTGGCTATGAACAGCTCTAGAAGCTGGATATACACGAAATGGAATGATTCAGACTTGATTACGCGTTCCTTTGGAGATATGTGCTCTTGACCGTGAGACGACACACTAGGCATCCTGCACATGTTTGACATTCGACCCGAGACGTAATTTTAGTAAATTCCAGGATGACGAACATGATCACGGATTGCTACGAATGGGAAAAAACGTAGAGCGTTCCTCAACGCAATCTGAGTTACAGCTACATATGTTCAGTATTTCGTATTATTATTCCTTTCTCCTCTCAACTTGGTATATCAAGGATGCTGCTCCCTCAGACCATGTATAATCATCAAATTGATCAATAAATGGACAGGGCCACGTTAGCTGGGGCGAATGAATACCAAAGTCAGTCGCTGCATACGTATATATACTCCCGGTCGAAGCATCGTTCTTGTATGACGAGGACTAAAAGATTGAAGTGGAACACGTTAACATTACCATACCTGTATTTGCTCTACCCTCCGATGTAGCGCCAGTATACCTACAACGCATCACACAACGCCTGGATACATTCTAAAACTATAGCTTTATAGTATTCGAAGCCTCTTATGTTGACCTGTAGTGAGGTCATAGTAGATCGAGGATCATGCGGTAGTATTTATTTGTATAGTACCATGTGCCATTGCCGTGCATGTAGACCTTCACAGAACTATCGGCCAACAGCCTCAAACCGAATGATGAGGCTTGTACGCCTTCAACACGCTCACCACGTACGTATATCCAGACATAAGTGTACCTAAGCGACTACCGAGACTCCGCAAACATCACATGTCACCATGAAGATAGTGTTTATCCAGTCAAAGACTTTCTTAGTATGAAGCGCTAGTCAGCTAGCTATAATCTCTCAAGACCGTGTGTCATATCCTCGTGAAGACCACCCATTTTCATATCCTAGTATACATGATGATTAGAGAAGGTAAACTACTGAGAACCACCATAACCCTTTCAAACATGGTGCCAGTAGTAGCGGTAAGGTTCATCAGGACCAACTGCCGGTGCGTACAAGATCAGATCCTCCACGTCCGCACCGGGTTCCGGCGTATTGGGCGGCGGAGGCGGAGACGAGGGAGGTGTGTCAGGAGGATACAAGGGAAGCTGCTGGTAGTGGGGGATCACCCAGATCAGACCACCGGGAGTGATGAAGACCGTGAATTGGGTATACATATTCATGGCTGTTAAGTAGTTGTAGTATCCGTAGTGGAGGATTGCTTGCGGGTTGATAGTTGCCGAATCAAATATGAGCCTTTGTGCCACCAAGTCTTGATGCGGTCGATGATACGATGTTTGCGGTAGTCAACTGCTCTCATGCCCTCCGCGTTACGGAAGGTATGGCGGTTTGCAGTAGTGGATGACGTGAACGCTTGAGCTTCACCAACACAGTCCTGCAAGATCGAATTCGTAGACGGCTTGGTAGACTCGGGCGAGGCAAGGTCTTGTGCGTTGGTCTTGCTTCTGCTAGCTCGGATAGCTGTTTGGTTATCAAGCTTAGCCTTGCGAGTTGACGAAAACCGCTTCCGCAGCGAGAGCCTGGTTTTGTGCGTCGTGTCGTAATGCTCGTCGTCAGAAGTGTCAGAGGCAGAAAGGTGATCGCGGAAGATGGCCGTAGGGGGAGACAAAGCTGACGTAGGATAGCGTTCTCCGACTGCGTGCGGCTGATCACCGTTACGGCCAAAGGCGCTGAAGCGATGATGACGTGCGTGTGCAGTGCTGTCAGATGGTGAACCGAAGGGCGATGCTGTAGCTGTCTGAGCAGTCGAGAAAGAGCTCGCAGTACTCGCGTCAGAGACTCTGTTGCGGAGATGGGAGGGACCAGGGCGAGGGGAGTGCTTTGAGACGGTTGGACGAGGGAGTGAGATCTCGATCGCGGGGTTTGTTGACGTCGCCCAGGGATAGTTCTTGTCCGAGTTCCAAGGACGCGTCTCGGTTGCTGTGGGTGTCGAAACGATCGATCTCAGAGACCTTCTTGACGACAGAGCCGAATCCCCTGAGATACGAAGCTCTTGAGGACCGACAGTATGGGAACGTGGACGTAAAACAGCAGGTGACGGAACTTGAAGCTTTGGAAGCGGAGCTGTCTTGTTGTGTGTTGGGGTGGCAGTCACGTCGTCCTCGTAGGCCGACTCGTCTGCGATTGAGTCTGCCTCACTAGCGCTGTTTGCAGCACCCCCATCGTTGGGACGACCTGGACTGCCACTCCCCTTCTCCTTGCTCGTAATCTCATCGTAGAGATCGTCCTCCATAACGACCATGTGGGATACGCCACGCATAGGCCGAAGTCGAGCTGAAGAGCGCTTTTGCGTCGGATGAATCTCGTGAATCTCCTCCAATGCGTGCTTCTCGATCCCTTCCTCAATCGGAAACTCAGATGGCTCACCACACTGATAGTACTCCCTCAACGACGGAAAGAACTCCGAAAAGCGCTGCGTGAGGCCCCCAACAGAAGGTATAGTTAGCCGCTCAATCTCCGCCATGAGCTCCGGCGAACGCGCACGATGCATGGCGAACAAGCTCATCATGGCGGTAGGCTGCATTGACAATCTTGAGCGCTCGGCCTCATTCAATTCTGCGAGAGAAAGGCGCATTCCAGTGACATCACCTGCTGATGCAGGTCGCAGTGGACTACCTCTACTCATTCTATGCGACGCGTTAGGCACCTCCTCCATCGACCTTGAATAGCGGAGGCCGAGCTCGTCGGTCAGACCATCAAACAGATTCATTCGGCTGAACCGCATCGAAGGCAAGCCGTGGGCCTGACCAAGCGCGCTGCCAACATTGCTACCGATAACACTCTGACGACGCGACACCATAGAAGACCTTCTCGAGAAATTGATCGGATCCTCTCCCGAAGCCCGAACACCCGACGGTATCCCAAACGGAAAGCGGAAACTCGAGCCCTTTAGGTTGCTGGCACTCGTGTTGAGGCTCGAGTCCTCGTGCGACTCCTCTTTCAGATCAGGCAGATAACGAGATGGACCAGGATACCTATATCCGGACAGCCTGAGGTTCGTTGTAGTGTCCTCCTGAATGTTGGCTAAGGGGGTCAAGGCAGAAGAGTTGGAATGAGTCGCAATAACGCTTGACGGAAGCGATTGCTGAGCTCCACCACCTGTCGCAGAGGGCGCATAGCGGTGCCATTCTAAGTGTGTAGTAGTCTGGCTGTCGCGATAATTAGGTACCGGAACAGCCGCAACTCCATCCGTTGAGTCTGCATGTGAGTTTGAAGAGTTATCTTGCATTGAATACACAGATGAGGGCTCCAAGGTGGCAGGGGTCGGGCTATTGAGATCTCCGTATTGCGCAACAGGAAGCGGGCTGTTACCAAGTACCTTGTACGGGTTGCAAGCTTGTGGTGTATCAAAGGTAATGGCTCGCGTTTTCACGGCAGGTACCCCTTTTGGCTTGGATGATGTAGCTTTTGGTGTATCGTGCACCTCCACAACAGGCAGGGATGAACTTGCGACCTCATCACAGCTCGTGGCATCGCTCACGTCTTGATTCACATCATGAGCAGATGGACTTGTCTCATCTGACCTCGGCAGATCGCCTTGCTCGGAATACTTTCGAGACCTAGCAAAGCGCGATGGTAGTGGGCGCATTAAGAAAGAGACTGCAGCATGCACACGTTGAGCTTCCTTTGAAGTAGAAGACTCACGTGGTGGGACCACCGGCGTCATGTGCGTGGTGCTAAGCGTGGATGACGAACCAGACACCGATACTGAGCCTTGCTTCATGTTCTGCTTTGAATTGGTCCGCAGTCTGTTTGCCACGATGGAGAAGCTTGATTCTCGGCGAGGCACTGGCGGCTGCTTGCGAAGCATAGCAGAGGAAGGCTTTGACCGAGGCACCTCAGTAGTCGCCCTGTTTTGGCTCATGACCAGAGTCCCTAAGTTGGACGACGGTAGTCGAGATGATGATACGGAGGAAGCCCGGACAGGACTTGCAGAAATCTCGACAGAACAGGCATCTGCTTCCTTGCAAGATCTATCTTGTTGGGACACAACATCGATCGCAGACGCAGAATAGCCTTTGCCAGGGTCCTTTCCCATCTGGAACGATGTCGACTCTAAAGATGCCTCTGGTTGATCTGTGCACGACTTGAAGGACAGTTCATCGGACGACTTTTGGACGTGGCTGTTCCTGGAGCGAAGAGCAAGTGGCAGTGGTTTCAAGTCGTGATCTGTCGAAACATCTGTATGCTCTTCCGTATCGCTCATGTCTTTCTTGATCGTCCCGACTCGCACAAGAGCGCCAGTTCCATTCTTGGAATCGTTTCCTTGGTAGCCTGCAAGGACATCCGACATGCCATCCTCGGTACTGTGGCCAGGACTGACAGTGTTCTTGCAAACATCAGGTTGAACGCCAGATTCATTTCGGAAGCCACCGCTTTTGGCTGTTGGTATGGAATGTTGAATTGCAAATTCAAGTGTTGACGAATCAAGAAGGCTGGATCCAGTTTGCGACAAGATGCTATGGCAGTTATCTGGGCTGTCTACCGGACCCAATGCGGCTCCGGATATCATATCGGATGCAGAGTACTTTCCATCAGGTAGGCGATCCAATTGAGTGGACTCACTCGTCTTTGACGTCGTCGGAGAATTTGGAGTCAGGGACTTCGGGGACAGAGACCTTGGAACCAATGACTTTCTTGACGGCGACGAGGGCTTCCCCGCGGGCGATGGAGATGCCCCCGAAAAGCTCGTTGACTTTATGGAAGACTGGATATCGTCCGTCGTTGAAGCCTCCAGTCCTCTTAGGATCAAATGCCTCGTGATACGGCGAGCTACTGGGGACGCTGGGAGTTCCGCAACGCCGTTTACGATATGGCCGATGCTTGATGACTGGGGAGACACGACCTCCATCGACATTGGTCGTGCCTCTTGTCCTAAAAAAGGATCACTCTTCAACGTCGCTTCACCAGGACTAGACTGTTGGACGACGATTTTGGTCCGGTCTGTGAAGCTAATAGGGATCGCTTCAGCTCCTGGTTCTCCAGCCTCATTACGTTCGAGCTGTTCATCCATCCCATGATGTGGCACCGCAGAATGTTCTTCTGTAACGACCAGGCGGTTCGTATCTGCGACTTTGAAGACCTTGGTTCTATCGAGGCTTCGGTGCACTTCTATAGAGATGCCATCTTTCGGAGTTGGCGGTAGGGCCATGTCAGACGATGGTGGGTCTGAGTCTGTACGCAAGTTCGTGTTAAAACTGGACATGGAAGCAGGCGCAGACCTCTTGAGACGAGCTTGTTCGACAGCAATACGGTGTTTGTGATCAACGGGCAATGGCGGAGCCTCTGAACGAGGCTCACCACCCCTAGGCCTATGATCCCTTCGATCTTCTAAGCGAGCCTCGCGGATGACGTTGCCCAGCGCCTTACGAGGGATCAGATGTCCGCTGTTCAGGTTCTGCATCTGCCTGGGCTGATCGCGATGATAGGATTCACCGTAAACAGGGAATTCTTCGTCCTCGACGGCGGCACGATCTTCAAGACTCATGGTAGATCGGGAAGACGGGTTCGCGGCCCTTATATGTCCCGGATTGTGCCGGCTGCTGTAGCCACGATATTCTTGTCTCTGCCCAGCATGCTGCTGCGGATGGTTGTAGTATGCACGTACTGGATTGCCATGGCTCTGTGGTTAGACAGCATAAGAAACTCGTTGGTCGTCGTACGCTTGTAATCCTTGGGGTGGTAGTCGAGCGTCGTCGCCCAAGGCAGGTGAGACTGATCTCTGGTATGGACCAGGCGGTCTGAGCCCACTCCCATATGATATCGGGTAGTTGTATGAGTTCGAAGATCGAGATGCCGGCTGAGGGCGCAGACTGGTAAGAGACCTGTTGCTTACGAGGCCGAACCTGGGTGGCTGTATGGTATGCGTCATCGAATGCGAGCGATGCGAGTCCCTGTCGCTCTTGGCCCTTCCATTAAAAGGCGATGAGCCGGAGGCGTTCATCGTTGTTGGAGAGAGCGTATCGGTAACATACTGCTGCCCATAATGTGACATTGGCTGGCGCGGTGCGGAAGAAGACGAAGGGAAGTGACGGAGCTGCTTGCTGGCTCGGCTAGAGGTGTTGGACATGGAAGAAGCTGTCGACATCCTGCTGGTCGCGCGCGAACGCATGGGACGCTGCATATTGTTGATGCCAGACAAGTCGTCAAACTGGGCGCCGATGCCGACGTTGCCCATCTCGGTCCCGGTTCGGAGCATAGACGAGACACCGCGATCGAGAGCAGGTTGAATCTCAGAACTGGGTGCCCGCGATGCGGGTTTACCTGATGTTCGGCTCAGGGCGGAGACGTTGGAGGCTCGAGACATGCGGCCGCCGCCATTCGGATCTTGCTCAGAGAGCAACATAGTGCCGTCGATGCGAGAGTTACTGAGAAAGGAAAGCAATCAAGGGCTGTATGCAGGGCGAGAACGACGCTGTTGCGGTGGAAGCTCTCTTAGCTGCGGTATTGCAGAAAGATGTAGGAGTTATTGGTATGACCAAAAAGAAGAGGCGATACTGCACCAGGCGGCAGATATCCAAGAAAGACGAGAGCGAGTGACCTTTACACAACTCTCGCCAACATCTCCGCCAAAAGGAGAGTGCTGTTGAGAATATGAGTGCTGTGGTGGGGGAGGGGGAAGAGACGGAGGGAGCTCGGTGGAGACGCTGTTTTGATGGCGAGATCCGCGCCTACTTCACGTCCACTACGACAGGAGCTACCCCACCACGATTGTTCAGGAAGAAGGTACAGACGTCGACGACGAGAAGAATGCAGGGAGGATGCAGAAAGAATCAGTGGCAGAGATGTATACGAGACTGAGACTGGCCCCTACTTACTTGTGTGTACAGCTTCTCATATCCCCAGGACGGGAGCATCAAATGAGACACCAACACAGCAATCGGCAGCTAGCACTCCTGCGCCTCCTTCCCGAGCCTCGCCTGCTCACTGCACGCGATACACGCAGTGTGCAACGACCACCACAAACTACCCCCAAACGAGCATAACGGGCCACCGCATCTCCAGATTCATCCGCACGACTGTGCCTTCTGACACGACCATCTCCATACACGAAGCCAAACCCATTACGCATTGCTCGTTTCCGCATCACATCTACGAGAGCAAGAATATATACATCCAGAAGCCCCAGTAAACCATCCAGAAGACCGGGCACAAGCCACGGTAGAGACTATAAGATTTGGATTGCGCAATACAAAAAACGCAGTGTCAAAGGGGTATATAGCCTTGCAACGCCAGACAATAAGATCAAAGACGGCACAGGGAACAACAAAGATCAAACTAGGAGGGTATCACTCAGCGATGGGGCCTATATCGCCAGATTTCTTCTTGGTGAATAACCGTTTGAGAGATGTGAAGCTACTTCGCTTCGATAGCCGCTTGGTCGAGGCGTCTGAGAAGGTGGACAAGGAGGTCGGTGGACGATTCGGTATATCCACGGGTTTAGGGTGCTGTTCCGGACGATCGAACGCCGGAGAACTAGCACCTAGTCGGCTAGATATCGAACCTTTCGGCGTACTTAGATTTCTGCTAGGGAAGAGACCGAATTGGGCAGTCTGTCGAGAGGACGTGGAAGATACTGAGCGGGGTGATGCGAAGCCTGGTAACATGGCCGATGCGCCTGACACGGAAGAGTATGCCGAATCTTTTCCGGTTAAAGGTGGGCTATAATCTCCGTTCTGTGGTTTCGCTGATAGACGTTTCGTTGCTGGTGAGCTCTCCTCTGCAGATAAATTAGATGGCGAAGACACTTTATGCTGATGTCCCAAGAGCTGACTTGTGCGACTAGACTCTGCTTGTAGTGTCGCTCCTCCACGCTGCTCTCCATTGTGCCAGGCATCACGGTAGTACCCCGTCTGGTTTGTCTGACGTCGCACATCCATGTCAACATTAGAGATGGCTGACGCAGAAGAAGAGTCTTCGCTTCGTTTTGGCGTCTCTGTGGAGTCGGACACGTTCGTGGTCTCGGGCTGCTGTTGAGGTCTTGCTCTTATGGTCGAATGTCTCTGAGGAGTGCCAAAACTGGCAGGGGTCTCCCTACCAGAGGACGAAGCATTCATGAATGGCGGGCGCTCGGGCGGAGGTGTAGGAAGAGGTTTGTTGTTGGCAAAATTTCGGAACGGACGTGCTTCGCGCGAGTTGGACGAGTTTCGTGAGGATGAACGCGTTGCAATCTAAACTCGTTAACAAGGCTCAGACATAGAATCCGGCTGGCGATGCTAAGATGGGATGGGGAATCATAGGCGGCCATACCAAACTTCGGCGACTTGCAGCACCACACCGCTTCTCAATCTCATTGCAGTAGCTGCTCACTTGTACGAGCACAACACCTAGTCTTTCAGCCTTTGCCACAAGGCTTTGCAAAAACTGCGACCAGCCTCCAGTATTGCCACACATGGCTGAGTATATGCGCCCAATGTCCTCATTACGGTATGTCCACGCGTCGCCTACGTCGCCCAGGTACAAGTCGAGTTCTTGGTTGGCTTCGCGAAATACGTTTATATCGATCAAATAGTCGTTGAGCAATTGCGACATGCGCCCGATGGTGCGCTCGATTACGATGTTGCCGTCGAGAAGTTGGGCGCGGTATGAACGGTCTTCAAGGAGGCGATCGAATTCGTTTACGTGTTCCATGGGCACTTTTAAGCATTTATGTCGGAAGAGCATGTCTTTCATGCTGCTTTCCAGATCTTCGTTTGCCCTCTGCAAGAAGCTGTCAAGCTCATTGACATGCTTCAGCAGGATGTCTGCTACATCCGCGACCGACTTTTCCAGATGCTGATGCAGCAGATGGACGCCGAAGACGATCTGCGCGACGGTCTTCGTCAGGGGATGAAATTTGCTTTTCGGGTTGTTTCTCCAATGACAGTTGTATGTAAAGTTCCATGAAGGCTCTGACGCGCTCTCTTCTCTGCACAACATCTGTTGGCGTGTCTTGACGCTCTTCTTGGGATTGACGAAAGGGACATGGCCAGTCTCGCCGGTTGCATCGAGCATGGACTCCTCGAAGGGCGCCTGCATGGAGGCGAGCGGGTGTATGGGGAAGGTTGCCGTCATGATGCGTTGATCTCGTTCGTCTTGCCATTCGTAAGAGTCGCGGTCTTCGAAGCTGCGACGACCCCTCTGCGATAAGCGTCGAAAAGGAACCATGGCGAGGCGGCGAGTTGATGTGACTAGCAGCTCGGATTATGGTGCTACAAGAGCCAAAGCCAATGCAAGCCGCAACTCGCTGTTCAAGGATCCGGGCTGTGCATAAGCACGAAACACAGAGTGGGAGGATCCGGGGCAATGGTGTATCGTCGTCGGGCCTTCTTAAAGAAGCATGGTGAAGGATGGCATTGTGTGAAGAGGGTCGACGCCGCAGGGGATGGAAATGTTCAACGTGCCGGAGATGGCGGAAAGAAGACTGGACACGGTCCCAAGGTTCAAGGACCCCTTCGGTTCGTCAGTCATCAGGTCACAGGTCACAGATCAGCCTGGGGATCTGGCACAGAGACGGGGGTTTCTGGTCGCCAGGAGGTCTGCAGGTGGTGCAGGAGGCTTGACCGCAACAAGTCTGGCGGACGCCTTAGTGCCCGGGACGGTTGGTATTCAAAGGCAGGGCGGGGAAGCGGTGGCCGCTCTCCACCACACAGCTATCGCAACTAGAAGTAGACGAACAAGCCTCAAACAAGAATAAACTTTGGCATTGGCTATCCCCAGCGGCGCGCACCACTACAGTTATCCGTTTCCTTGGCCCCGCTGCCACCTTTACCTAGGTGCAAGCGTGTCAAGCAGGTAATTTGGCCAGATCATCACCCAACACCCAGGCCCTCTGTGTGCGCTAGAAGATGCAATGCATTCGCCTGGCCCAGACTAAGAGACGCCTCCAAGCTTTTCCATGGCTGCCCTGAGTGATGATCCCGCGATGCTGCCGTCGTCGTCCACGGGCACACCAAGTGCCGAGGCTAGTCGTGGCCCCATTGATGTTCTAGTCAGCGAAACGGCGCAGCGCATAGGAGACGTCATCGATAGCTTCGAGCGTAAGTTTAACGAGCGCCACGGTGCCTGGCCGATCTCAGCGGGATGTTTCGAGTTCGGGCTGCAAGCACAAACTTACAATCTCGTGCTTGTGCCTGACGGCTGAGGCCACGGGTGTCCAATCACAGTGCACACGACACGCAAACTTCACGTCGCAGCCGTTGCGCTTCCACCAACTACCATTGCTACTTACGCCTACCAGCCCGTGCAACATACTTTTGACACTGAGACAGAGATTGGCTTTCACCCGCCAAAGAAGAGAAAGTTAGACGACATGGCCAGAACTGCGAGAAACAATGGCGCGAACTACCCTCTTGCGATGTCGTAGCAGCAGACGACCTAACACGTAGTCTCCATCCCGTCAACAAAACTCGGCCCCGACGAACAAGACGGACCCGCACCAGAGGCTACACACCGCGAGATGCAGCCTGTCCCGCATTAAATTACGTGGGTAGAAAATCACGGAAAGGTCAGTGTAGACACATACGAGAAGCGGGAACAGATGTGACGACAGTCGTCAGCAGCCTTTCGCGACCGGTAGCACAAGAAGCGTGAGGTTTTCCGAAGCCAGATACTGCGAGAATCGAACTCTGGGCGATGTCACGGCGATCGAATGCATGCGCAAGCCAGGCCGTGAGAGATCCCGAAATTTTTGTTGTTTGAGTCCTCGTTACCCATAGTCCTTACACCAAAACCACAGAGTCAAGAGGGCGACGGCTCAGAGGCTGTTTGGAATGCTCTCACTACAGCAATTGGACACTTTTCAGGGCTGGCGGAAGTGGCATGATGAACGATATGGAGCATGCGAATTATGTGAATGTCCGTCGCCTTTTTTACCAGCCCCTCCATCTAACCCAGACATCCACCACCGTATCTCCATCTGATTCTGAGTCGACCACGAGATACCATCCGAATCCTGCACCAGCCACGCATGCATGGTTTGGCCAAACCATAACCCTATCACCAATCGTCAACTCGTTGCATTCGCTCCTATCGCCCTCCCATGTCAAGATACCGTGCTCTTGACTAATGCGTCCTACTATCCATCCCGTCTTATCTTCCCGCTCATCATATATGTGCTTGGTGGAGGCATTGCCCAGAGCAGGTGTAACTATGCCCCAACCTGGGTAGGACTTGCAAGGTTCACGACCCATCGCTAGAGAGCCAGCTGACACGAGGGCCTCGGGCTTTGACCGCTCGTTATACACACTCGTCACTTCGACCAACATTCTAATGCCGATGTTCGATTTAGCGAGAGGCTGGAAGGATGACGTGGCTGCGCTAGAAGTAGATGGTGGTCTTGCATGTGTAGCGACTTGCTGGCAGTCTAGTACGGGGTATACCCCAGCATGTAGCTCAACGACATGGTCTTTCTGTAGTCGTCCAAGCACGTCGTGAAACTCCTGGACCTTGGGACTCGAACTTGATAGCATGTTCTGTGCTGCCGTCGCCGTGGGTGTCGCACCCACACTAAGCACCAATTTTCCGCTGAAGCTCTCTGGAACAGCCTTGATCGCTGTTTCCAAGCCCAGTAGCTCCTCAATTAAGCCATTTGCGGCATCATCTTCAGATGATCCACCATATGAATGTCCGAAATGCGAGTAGAAACCTTGCAGGAAACACCCGGATTTGGGTTCCTGACTCTTCTCAACTACTCTTTTGACGAGAGAAGAAAAGTTTGAGGAGGAAGTTTTGATGCCAGCACGTTCATAGCCAGTATCGATCTTGATAAAGACTCCCATCTCCACTTTGGTCTCAGAGGTGCTAAGTCGTTCGTGGAATTTAAGAAAAGCATTCTCGTTGTCGATGATAACGTTGATAGATCTGGGTTTCAGCTTCGAGGCCAGGGAAATGAGGCGTGGAATCCCAGATTGAGGCACGGGTACGCCATAGAGGACCTTGGAGGCGAGCGTTAGTTGCAAGTCTTTAGATAACGAATTACGAAAGCTGTTATGAAAGAAAACAAAGACACGAGTTATCATCGGGATGCACTCGAGAGAAAAAACATCTCAACACATACACTAGCTTCCCTCCCTTTCCCCTGCGCATCGCACAGCTCCGGCAACAAGTTCTCGGCCTCAGCAATCGTGCTAACGATAAAGTTCGCCGGACCACTTTCGCCGACTTGCATCTTTGATAGCTCAAGAGTCTTGTGGCTTTTGACGTGTGCACGAAACCCAACTTTGAGTTCCGCGCAGATGTTGAGCATGGCATCGCAATTGCGTCGTATGATAGCGCGGTCGAGGACGACGGCTGGAGTGGGTAGATCCTCTAGCCTTTTGCCCAGGTATTGTGAGAGGAGAGAGGCGCGCGTAGGAAGTGGGTAAGCCAACAAAGGGTTGATATCTGCCATCTTGGTGTACCGGTAGTCGTGAGTACTGATGTTGTTGGTTGTTGGAGTAGTCACGGCTGTCAAGAAGCTGTAAGAATAGCTTTTAAACAAATCCTACAAATTGCGTCGCAAAAGACTTCCAGATCAGGTGCCGAGCTGTGAGTCACTCTCCAATCCTTGGACTTTAGATCTAGGTTCTTCTCTTTCCAAAATTTGTCGTGTTGTCTCTTATCGGCCGTAGGCGTTATACGCGTTGGCCGTCGGACAAAGTATGTGCGATGCGGAACGGCCGCGCAGCTTTGCCGAACAGGATAATCACTTCGCAAGGCCGCGGATGTTCAATAGCTCTGGTGTGTAGTAAGCTGGGGGTAATAAATTCTGCTATCGTCGCGATGCTACCTCAATGTGGAAGATATGCAATAAGCTGGGGGTAATAGTTTGCCGTTGGAGGTGGATCTACGGAGTTAGCATAGAGTGGGGTGTTGCATCGCGACGTCTTGTGTGGGTCCGACATGAGAAGCGCTGATACGTGATAACAAGCATGCTCGCATGAGGAATTATATAGGTGTAATTGATAAAGAAGTATGAAGTGCCGAGATACAATCTAGTCTGTGTACCGAAACCGTCACAAAGTTTTTCACATGCAGCATGCAGACCGCCAAAGCGCATCTTAAGAGCCCGGCCCCGGCCACACACTGCTCAATCTCCTCCTTCGCCCAGCCATTGCACTTCCTGGACTAACACTCCTCGTTCCCATGCCCGTTGCCGCAAAACTATTCTCAAGTATAGCATCTTCAAGGTCATCTTCCTCTTCGATCCTCTGCACTATATCGGCTGGTGGCTCTTCTTCAAATACAGCCTGCAAATCGGCATGTGGACTCAATTGTTTCCAGCTCCTCCAAAATCCAATGTCCTGCAACCAAGTTGTGCGTTTTGAAGGCCCCGGACCATTGATGCTGAGTTGGCGCCGTGGCTTCCACAGGTAACGACGCTCGTAGTGGGAGATGGCAAGAAGGATAGGGAAGTTCAAGATTCGTATCGCTGAGACATTGATCTTGTGGAACCATCGTGGCGATAGGATGAACTTGAGAGGGAGTAAGATTATGAATGCGAGTAGATTGAAAGGTGGTCGATAGGCGAACAGGGAATCGGATTTTACACCTTCGAAAGTGAGCACCGCGCGACGGAACTGGATTTCTGCCGTCGCATCTGCGGCGATCTTGCTAAAAGTGTTGGACAAGATTGATACTAAGACTGTCAAGAACAGGGTGTTACCCAGGAAGGCGTAGATGACCATTAGGGTAGGACCGAGAATCTCATGGAAACCAGGAGCTTCATCAATTCCAGTGCCGTCCAGACCGAACCAGATCCAAAGCATCCATTTTGAGATGGTGATCGAGTTTGGTGAGTCTTCGTAGCCGACTGCTGGATTGCTGATACTCAGCCATTTGAGCGCTAACAAGAAGCCACCGAAACACCATACAGCGATTAGACTGAGGGCTGTGAACTCCTTCACCATTGCTCTTAGGGCGATGAACAACATGTTCTCCGGCATAAGGTTGAATGCGATGCGTGGGAATAGGATCGGCGACGCGACAGCCAGAACGTCGAGAGCTTGTCTGCCCGTCTCGTCTTGCCCCATCATCCACCCATGACATCGCATGCCAAGGTATATAAGGAAAATGCCGGCAAATGTGACATCCAAGAAGGCCCAGAGCTCCTGCGTATGCACTTCCCAGCCATGCTCAAGACAGGATGTAAGCTCATCGAGCACCCAACCGCTACCGTACAGTAAGAATGTAATTTCAGCACCAGTCAGAAAATGGTCTTTGCGCATAGTCATGCACCAGCAGTAGAGTGCGAGTAGTGTGATGAACTGTACTACTTCGATGATGTTGCGTGTTCTGGGTACCATAAGACGGTACTGGTTTAGTGTCGGCGCCTTCCGTGGATCGTAGAGGGAAATGGGCTTGTGCTTGTAATGATCTGGTATGATATCCATGTATACAGTGGGGGTATACACGATACGCCCGCGATATATAGCATCGATAACTTTTTGGCTCGCAGAACCAGCTAACAATACCTTACTCTCGGAGACGATAGCCACCTCCAGCGCTGTTAGCTTGCCCTCATAATCCCCCTGGCCCTGGTACTCTGAACTATGGCGCGGCGGACAGCGTTCATCTGGCGCACCCTGAAAAGGCTGGAAAGGAGCTACCATAATTTGCGCCAGAAGTAAGAGGCCAGCCTTGCCTGTAGACTCTTCATCGTGGCGTCGCAGCACTTTCATAGCAACCAGCTCGCAAAGATTCGCGCGCGTTAGGTCAACGGTTTGATGATGTTGCTGAAACTGTTGCTCTCGAAGGAACTGCATGCGATTGACAAGCAGACAGTACACGATGGATATATCTTCTTCGTCGTAGAGGCGATCCACTAATGGCTTTACGATGAGCACGTTCATGCGAGGCTCTCGGAGCTGGTCCACGGTGTACGGGTCTTCAATTACTGCCAGGACAAGGCGTCGTATCCTAAGATATGATTAATGTCAAACTCAGGCTCCTTACCTGCCGCAATACACATACCTGTGGATATTGAAGTAAGTCTTCTTGTTATTGTTCAGATCGGGCGCACTAGCAGTTCTCTCAAGCATTGGCTCGCCTTGACCGTTGAAGCATCCGTCGGCGCCAGCGTAGTCTTCCTCAGGGAGCAATGTCTCCTGTTCCTCTCTACTCTTTGCGGATCTCAATGCATCGCTCAGCGTTCTCTGGTTTTCCATCATATGAGGGCGCTTCAAGTACTTTCTAAACTCGATGTGCCTTGACGGCTTTCGTTGTGGTGAGGGCCTGCGCGCAGTAGGTGAGACATCCTCGCCGCCATTGCTAGAGGGTGCGACAGCACTATCATTACTGTCGTGACTTTTGGTGGGATTTGGGTTGAACGGTGGTCGAGTAAAGGTACCGTAGGCGGGACTGCCACTTCTGTTCCAGTCTGGGCTTGACGTCGGGCCTGACATGTGAGGCTGCTGCCAGCCTTAGGTAACAGTAACAGAAGGAGTCCAGTAAGCTGCACAGGGTTGAGCTTGAGCGGGTCTTTTCCAAGGCTGAACGGGACGAAAGTGGATAAGCCTGAGGTCCGTAGAAGCTTGGATAGCAAAAGCTGCTACGATTCTATCGAACTCCAATGCGCTTCACGCGTCGCAAAAAATAGGTACCAAGTCTACTCAGCGACAATGTATAAGTAGTCTTGTCACAACTGATGTCTTTTCGTGGATGCTGATAAGGTGGGAAAAAGGAAGCATGGACCGCTGCACCGATTGAAGGGTCGGCAAGTGAGGTTTCACGCTAACGCTATTCGGTGTAGATCTTCATGATCATCTGCGACGTCACTCTGTGACACTATCTCGAAGCTGCCAATTCTCACAACAACGTGCTTGGATAGAACCAGTTTGGTCCTTATACAATGATACTCATATGATTTGATAGTGTCAACACAAGGACGCACCATAATACAAGTGAAGATTGAAGGTCTGTTGCTTTGTAGTCGCACACGTGAGCCACTTGCCGAGTTAGGCCATGATTGCGGGATTAACCTCCGCAACAAACAAAGAGGAGACGTCGTATCGCAGAAACTACCGGTGAGAAAAATGAGGCTGAGAAGGAGATAGCTGAGGCAATCTTTACTCATTTAGTTGGCGAATTTGTACTCGTGGCCGACTGGATAGGTTGACATACACAAGCTGCATCTTGAAGCGGAGTCTTTGAGATACGTGCCTCAATACACTCCAATCCTCTACTGAGAAGTACATTACATGTACTACCTAGCCAACCAGGGCATGTTAACCCCCACTGCTATCTACCTGTTGTTCTCGGAGGTCTCTCAATCGGACCGAATCAATTCTGTGGCGCCTACATTGAAGCTCAGCGGTGCTTGAGACCTTTCCTTCCACCAGGCCTAGTAGCAATGTCAGCTGTGTTTTGATCATTTGACTCTCACTATCACTTACCCCGTGGACTTCATTGTGGTCGTTTCAGGCTCCTTCAACTCGATAAATTCCCGCGGGTTCAATGTTCGGGAAAGATACTTTGGAAGGTCACGGCGGGCTAAAACACCAATCAAAACATCTTTCATGAATTCTGTGTTGTACTGCTCTTCCTACGAAATGCAATCACCGTTGGGCAAAGTCAATATAGTATGCTGTGAGAAATCTGCGCAAGGGATTGGTAAGCTGACGAAAGCGATAGATGCTCTTCATCACGTCGCTCTCAAGGTGTAACCCACGCCGTCTGGTTACTCGTGATGGAACAGTTCCAGGATGACGCAGAAAACAGTTTTCAACGAAGTCGAATCTTCTGATTGTTCGCAGAGTATGTAGAGGACAATCAACCAATGATGTCGGGATTTGATGACACTTGACATGGATGAAGTGCCATCAGGTGAATACTGTAGGTCAGGAACATTGCCAGTCTGAAGGACTGTAACATAGTCCTTGATAATGCCTGGCTGTTCAGCCGTCAAATCCACCGTATCGCTATGTATTCGCTTGTAGTGAAGCGCTATTCTTGGGGATCGCTTGAACAGAATATCTTTGTGTACTTGTATGCGCGTAGTATCAAGAAGATGTGGTTCGCGAATAGTAAAGTGATCTTTCCGGCAGTTAAACTAGAGGGTCGATGTTAGATAGGGAAAATGATTCGGGAAGTGGAGTAATACTTCTCCACCATATCTCAAAATTCCAGAAACTCTTTTAGCACTCGTGCTATGGCGAGACGGGTCATTCTTTGCTTGTATCTGGCCAAGAAGTTTTGTAAACTATCAAGGAGGGCGGTCAAAACCAGGGTCCACCGTTGATTACCTAGATTCGTGACGTCCCAGTGGCACACGGAGCGTTCTCTTACCAGGATACGTCATTCGTATTCTTCATTTACAAACACCGGCCACCATGTTCTAAAGAGCTGAGTATACAGATTTATCGTTACACCGCACTCATCCCTATAAGGACTTGATGCTGAAGTATTTCCTTCACGCAAGCTGATCGTACCTTTTTACATGATGGTAGCAAATGAACAACTGGTGAAGCAAGGGATAAGTTGAACTATGCTGGGTACAAGACGAGGATGACCATGGGATAGACCAGCGGCAACGAGGACTTGGAATGAAGAGTAAACGTGGTTCCCAATTGATGCGTTTGATGCTGTGAGATTGAGAACCCTGTTTGCACGATGGTTCAAGGTGGAGCCCGCGTTATGAGAAGTATTGTTGGAGTTGATGACATGCCTTCATCATTCCCACCTTGACGTGAATATCTGAATGAGGCTCGCTCGGTCGTCGGGCTGGCCTACGAATGAGGTGTCATTATGCTCATACCTAGTACAGTTTCCCGTTTTGTTCTCTGCCACCTCCGCCTTCCCCAAGTTCAAGTCTGTAGCACCCAATAGATCATGCGTCACCAACTAAGACATGTGATCCAACCCGAAAGGCTTTCGTCTCATGCACCATCATTGATACTGATCGTGTCCACAACGAAAGCAATATTTCGGTCAGTGTTCCGCAGTTCGTGCATTCTTTCAGCCCGCATTGCTACGCCAACAAAGAGCGGAAAATGTATCGCGTGGTCGCGCCACATATGATAACTACTCCGATCACGTTATCTGGCTCAGGCAAACGACCTTTTTCCCTACTGGAGGCGCGATGATGGAACAAGCTTACCAGCAATAGTGTAGCACGCGGCAAAAGATGGACACTGCGCAATATCCATGCTGACGCAAATAAGATTCTGCAAGATATCTTAAGTATGTCACAACGGTCTATGTGGCGTGGACCCTTGGAGCGTCGGCATCACATGACTCCGCGACATCGTGACAAAAGAACCGATTTGTTCGCCCAAAATACCATTGTCTCACCTAAGGCAATGCCTACACACGGAGCTCTTCCCCGCCTTTGAATCGCGCCATTATTTCGAACAGTCATTGCCTGTACAACCAGCATGACCCACATTTTACGTGATAACAGCCGCGGAACCAATGGAATCGTCGAAATTCGCTCGCCGGTACTCTCAGTCCTGTACACCTGGCGTGCCTGTCAGAAAGAGAGGCGTGATGATTTGTATCGTTGGTGCCTGACAGGCATCCATCCTTACTGAGATAAGCGAACGGAAACGGTTATCTTTGCAGGAGATAGATTGGGTCTACTCAAGGTTACACTCCTTCTCTTTGACTAGATTCGGAAGTACTCGCAATCACTCACAGCCCATCCTTCACTGTGATCGACATCTTGATTCCTTCGCTGCTCTTCCAAACTTGTGCAGCCATGCCCTCTGATTCTTTCAAGGACTACTATGCTGATCTCGGGCTCGAACTTGGGGCTTCGGCTGGAGCCATTAGGAAGGCGTTCCAGGATCTTGCTAAGAAACACCATCCAGACAAATCAGGTATAGCAGACGCCACGGTCTTCCGCCGCGTCCGCGAAGCTTTTGAGAAGCTTTCAGATCCAGAGTATCGTGCTCAATACGATCGCTCCTACTGGCGCAGGAAGTTTCAGACCGACGACATTCCGACTGAGGAAGAGAACCGCAGTGCAGGCGAAGAAAACTTTGGTGACACACGTAATACAAGTCATGGCGCTGAGACTCAAGAAGCCCGTAGCGCAAGTCCACCGCCTGTCAAGCCGCAACGCAAGCCCAACGAGCCAAGTTGGCAGTACTTCTTGGGCAAGGCCTATACCACATGGCAGAAGGAGGAGGCCGCTTACCGTGTGAGACACCCTGAAGTGTACGAGAGGTATGTAGGCCTGTTTGCTTCGTACCTGATATATCTACTAAAGCCTTTCCTAGTCCGCTCAGCAGTGACCCACCTACTCCCAAGCCTGGAGGTATGGCACATGGCATGGTCGTTCTGATGTCTCACCCCTGCGTCCAACAGAGCTGCATCTACAAGAGCACAGCGTGGCGCCTTCAGACCGGCGGCGGAGACCATTGCGTATTCTGCATGGCCGTTCACACCGGGGGTAGGAGATGTCCTGGCTGTGAGGTGCTGGCATGTAAGGTTTGTCTCGAGAAGGTTCGCGCATTGAAACGGAGCCCTTTTGAAGGATTGAGATCGAAGGCGCAGTACTGCTCGTCCGGTGGTTGAAGTGGAAGGTGGGCTCGTATGCAAGATGGGTCGTGATGGCAATCTTTAAGGGAATGTCAGATAGGATTAGAGATAGCAAGATGTGCAGGGAATCAATGCACAAGACGTTATATATATATATATGATGCATGATCTCTGAGTATGCTTCCGACGCTTCAACTTCAGCATCAATATCGTTGTGACAGCGCAAATATGCAAAGCCGATTTTACTGATGGTGGTTGTGAGCAGTTATCGTCATAGCTGAGTTTCACGCGGCAGCTCCGCCGTCGGTTGTTCCTGCCTGCTGCCGCCCCTGACGGTGCATTGACCCCGCACATCCAAGACCTGGGCACGGGCTTGCATCATTGTCGCGCTCCAGCGTCCCACATTTTAGAAACGCCGTGGTGTGTCACTCCACTTATGGACGCGCAATCCGTCCAAGCCTATCGTCAGCCCGTACCGCGAGGATGACCCCATGTATGGTACCTAGTCTTGTGCCGCTCCGCAGGCCTTCATTGGGATCAGCTTGTCCGGGTGCACGAGGCGGACGATCTATTTGCAACCGCTGCAAGTTAGCATACCGTGTTCGTATCTCCTGGTCTGGGAATGTTGGCGGCGTTAGCACGGGACAACAGCATTCCAATCCATTCACCGGACCCTTCCGGAACTAGTGCCATTTACAACCTCTTCACACATTGAGACCTTGGACTTCTACATTCCTCCGTGTTTGCTGGACATACACTTTACAACAACCGACCAACGCCTTTCGCTCATTTTCAACAACATTAGTCCACATTCAACATGGACCTTTACCGAGCTACATTCGCTGGATCGCTGCTGCTCAATGCACTCGCATTCTACCAGTCGCACCGCTCACGCAAGGCGGCTGTCGTAGAGACAGCGACTACAGACAAGAAGGATGAACACGAGCATTTAGAGCCTGATTTGGAGGGCCTAAGCAAGTTGAAGAAGCGCTTCTTTCCTATTTATTTGCTGGTCAACGCTGCAGACTGGCTGCAAGGACCATATATCTATCCTATCTACAAAGGTGCACTCGACCGATCTTTATATTGGAAGTTGGAATGCTAACAAAAGTATAGATGAAAAGGGTCTTCCAGAAGAAACAGTCGCGTTCCTGTTTCTCATAGGCTTCATCTCCGCCGGAATCTCTGCGTCTTTCGTAGGCACTCTAGCAGACCGATACGGGCGTAAGACAGCATGCTTGGGATACTGCGCCCTCTACTCCCTATCATGCGCCACGCTCTTGTCCGACAACATCTACGTTCTCTTCTTCGGTCGCATCCTCGGTGGTGTGTGCGGAACTGTTCTTTGGAGCGTCTTCGAAAGTTGGATGGTGGCTGAGTTCAATCAGCTCATGCTTCCGGACGGCGAACCCCATCTGAGCGCGATATTCAGCACGATGACTACTTCAAACACATGTGTGGCTATCGGTGCGGGTATCTTCGCAGAGTGGGCGGTTAGAATGACAGGCACGGCAAAGACACCCTTCATGGCTTCTATTGGCTGCTTGAGTCTGTCTTTCCTTGCTATCTCAAAGTACTGGGGAGAGAATTATGGGACGAGCAGCCGCAGAGCTTCAGAGACTGAAGGGCTGCTCCAGCAAGAGGAAGCTACCCCAGCTCCGCCAGCCACGTCTGCTCTCCGAACGATTTTGCGCGATCGCAACATCATGATGCTTGCATTGGTATCGGGCTTCTTCGAGGGGTCTCTTTTTCTGTTCATCTTCTTCAAATTCCCAGCGTTGAAGCTCAGCCATAAACTGGCGGGCTCAACTGACGGTAAGCAATACTCCAACCAACTGAAGCCGGGTTCACAGAGCTAACATCTACCAGAACTTCCGTTTGGTCTCATTTTCGCCATCTTGATGTGTTCTATGATGTTTGGTTCCCTCCTTTACAAACACCTCTCCACATCCGCAACACCTGTGTCGGCGCAAAAGATGCTTACAGGCATCCTCGCAGTTTCATCCGCGTGCTTCTTTGTTCCTGGCCACTTCCGCGACGAGCGCCTCACATTGTGGTGCTTTTGCATTTTTGAGTTGTGCTGCGGAGTTTACTATCCTGCAATGGGCTCGCTGAAGAGCAAGCTCGTTGAGGATGGCTCAAGAGCCAGCATTTACGGCATTCTTCGAATTCCGTTGAATGTTTTTGTTGTGCTTGCTCTGAGCACTACGAAAGAAGGTAAGCACTAGTATTTTGTCTAGATCCGAGGACCAAGAACTAACTATCAGCCCAGGCGAAGCGCATCGCGATACGGTGTTTACCACCTGCAGTCTGCTTTTGGTGGCGGCTGCAATAGTCGTTCACAAGACACTATCGTGATCTCATTACTATCCACTTTCCTATTTAGTCTATTTGCATGGCGCTAAGGATAAACATAACCTCGGGGAAATATGTTGTATAATCATCATCAACAAGCCTCCCGTAAAGCGGAGCAACACCCAAGATAGACACATCGCGAAATAGCGATTTACACAAACAATACCCACATTTCCTTTCGTAGAAGACAGATCCTATGACATCATGCATTGCGACGCGATTTTGGAAGGCACGTCCTGAAACACGCGCCTTGTTCAGGAGAGCGTCGAGACAAAGACACGGCCGAAACAAGACTTGATGATCAACGGCCCACATGTGCCCCGCCGCTTCATCGTACGTTGTGCGGCTAATGAACTTCCCCGTCATCCACTAGTCGCTCCCTCGCTCTCAATGGTGCGAAGATAGCGGCATGCGGCTTGAGCGGGGTTTCGTATGATCGAGGCAGCACGGGTCCTTGGACGTTCTTGCTCCCTCAACGCTAAATCTGTAACGGGGCATTACCTGATGTTTGGTTGTGATAAGCGCTCGGCAGATGTACACGTAACACTGTTGGTCGTTCCGCTGTTGTCGTTTCGCACGTCCTTGGCACGTTCTAAAGGACCGACATCACACAGCCGGACTAGGGGCGGAGTCGTTTGAGGGTTTACATGTTGCGTTTGTCTTCCGATAACTTGAATTCATTCTTGTTTTCTCCTCCCTTCACCCTGCTTTCTCTTTTTTTGTACGCTTGACGCGATCGTTACCTCCACCGATTCAACTCGGAGGTTATACATCACAGTCTTTCCTCGACTCGACTCAACTCTCCCACTATCTACAACGTCACTCTTTCACCCGCCACGATGTTTCGGTCTTTCGGTGGTACGTTCGATCAAATCAGTTCTGATTGTAAACTTGCTTACAAGTGTCCCAGCCCGTATATTCGCAGGAGTATTCGTGGTCGTTTTCCTCATCGTCATTTTCCACAACGAAGAATCCGCTGGCACGGCTCTACTTCCTTATCTCCCTGTCCTCCCATCAACAGGCTCTTCACAATCCTCCTCGATACTCCAAGCATGGATAAAAGACCGATCTGCGCTGTCAGAAAAGTCATGGAAAAAGAGCGTTGAACTCCGCGATCAGATGGCGAAGCAGCATCCGGACAACCCGAAGATTCCATTCTTCCCAATGGACTTCTTAAAATACCCATTCACAATCTGGGACTTCTTCCCAGCGACATGGACATGCCCTCATGACATCCAACGTGTTGGCCGACTCGGTGACGGAGGAAAGTGGGTCTGCGGAATGAACATCTATGAGAGTCTTCCTGCCCCCAAGTCCGCGTCTGCGACCATCGGATCACAGGAGCCCCTATCGAACGCACAAGAAGGTCTCGTCATGTACAGCTTCGGTATCAACGGTGAATCCTCTTTCGAAGCCGAAATGCTCGAACGTATTCCTAGCGCCCGTATCTGGGGCTACGACTTCTCGGTCGATGCCTGGGGCCCGCAAATCGCAGAGAAGCATCGCCATCGAACATTCTTCAAGAAGGTCGGACTAGGCAAGGAGGATAAGCATGACTCGGAGCCGCCATTCTGGACTCTACCCAGTTTGATGAAGCAGAATAACCACACCTACATCGATATTCTGAAAATCGATATCGAAGGCAGTGAATACGACGCTTTAGACACAATGATGAACGCTTTCGACAACATGAAAACAGCATCTGGAAAGTCCGTCCTGCCTATTGGTCAGGTTATGATCGAACTCCACCTCGGCGACGGAATCAACACCGAAAATGCGAACGCCGGCGGTAATGTAGACTTTGGGCGGTTTAGAACTTGGTGGGAGAGGCTGGAACGCATGGGCATGCGACCCGTGTGGATGGAGATCAATCTCTTTGCCGTCACTTTGGGAAAGAGCAAGGCGAACCCAAGGTGTACGGAGTATGTTTGGGTCAATGCCAAGGACCAGAGAAGTGTCCTTTGGAATGTATAGATAGCATCTGGTCTGAAGATCAGCGGCGTTTGGGGCCTCGAAGTGGCATTTTTGAAAATTTCAGGTACAACCCAATCATATTTTTCCTATTTGTGACAACACCAGTCGTTGTTGAGGTACGTGAAGCTGGGATATCGTCACTTTCCCAAATCCCAGAGTACTGGAAGTTGGCATGTGCCGCATGATGTCAGATTGAGGCTTGACTGAATACGATCTAGCGTTCAATATTACGCCCCCTCTATCCATCTCAGGGAGCTGCACTTGACCAAGCATCCGTTCCGCAACCATTCAACAAGACTGAAGAAGACGCAAACCATCGATCAAACAACGATCCGCTCCTTGTGGGGCTTCCAAGGTCGGTAAGCCTTCTCTCAAACCTACTACCGACGCCTCACATCCTGCGCCTTGCTCGGGCAACTAGCGTTTCGGCCGCCGAACACCGTCCGCGTTACACAAACAGCCTCGCAATCTACATCAGTGTCCAGGCGTTTTGTCCAGATGCTTTGCTGCCGACCCTGTAGAGACTGCGATTATGCGGATCCGCTACAGGTGGTCCAGAGCCGGTTCTCATGTTAAGGAGATCGCAATCTTAAGGATGAGGTTTGTTGGCTGAAACTTACAGTAAGCTGCAATTAGATTTCCCCACGATCCGCTATCCCATCTTGGTCGCGTGCATCGATGCCAGGGTCCAATATCCGAAGAGCGACCGTTGGTAAGCCCTAGAAGCCTAGAAGCGTATGTTCTCCTGTGTATCTCAACCGTCAACGCAAGCTCGCGTTGATGATGGTATCCTGGATTACCGTGCATCGTGCTACCTAGACTCTGACGACTGGTCCGAAACCAACGCCAAGCGCCGAGACATTGGCAGCCTTCGCTTCTAGTAGTCTGACTGCCCGGGGAGAACGAAGAAGGTTATATCGCCTGAATTCAAGGGCCGCACGACTACAGGATTATGAATGATGTTCTGGTTGGAGGGCTTGCTTCTGATGGGAGAGGCTGCAGCTACAGGGCAGGTCTTGAAGCTGTAGTCGAGCGATCTGAGTGGACTATTTTCGTATGAAGCGGGCCGGACCGAACAACGTCGAGAGCGCGTGTATGTCATGGAGAGAAGTCGGTAAGATTTTGGTAGCGCGAGGTGATGGAGGTGAACTGTTATGCTCATTTTGTCCACATCCACGAATGCAAATGTTGCCGGCAACTCCATACTTCTCTACAAGGCAATGGAGAGTGCAAGTGAGACTGCGTGAGTGATGGTGTACGGACATGTCACCAGATCCCACCTGCTTACATTGGTACATTAGAGTAAGGGTCTGTTAGGCCAGCTTCACACATTGGATACAAGGCAGTTTACAGGTACAACAAAGTCTCTAATGATGCGGGTGTATCTGTAGATTGTATCTCCGATCCAACTCAATCTCCATTGCCCAGTCCGCTTCCAAAGATCTTGTCTATCCTCGTCGCCCTCTCCCATACTATATCACCCCTTCCGTCCTCACCACCCTTCCTCTTGAAATATAGTATCCGGTGCTGAGGTATGAATTCCTCGTCTGTTTGTTCAGTCTTCCATTTCTCGAGTCCGGTCTCCTTTGCGCCCAGGAAACGGTCCTCATATCCAATAATGTAATCACTCGGATCAAGACTCGGATCCCAACGTAGCCGATTGAGAACGTCGGATGCAGGACGTAGTTTGGTACTCGATAAAGGCTTCGACGTAGGCTTTGGACGCTGAGGTATCGCACGCTGAGGCTTTGTGTCATCAGCATCTTCGGTGTCTTCGTCGATAATGTCTTCTTCGTCATCCGAGTCTGAATCCAATTCCGTGGCATAGATTCCCCACTCCCGGTCATCCAGCTGCAAATCCCTGACTTCGCTAGACCTTACTAGCGATGCATCAATCCACGAGATGTTTGGGTCAAAGTTCTTCTCGTCGGTTCGCAACTGCGTTAGGAAACGATCCAGCACCTTGTCCAAAGCCTGCTTGGCCACCTGCTTCTCCTCCGCACTTGCTGCAGAAGCGGTCTTCTCAGCTTTCGAGAGTCCGATTAGGTAACATCCTTGGTAATCTTTACCATCGTCGACATCTTTTGAGTCGCTATCGGCGAAGCGAGCGGGCCAGATCTGTACTTCGGAGTTGGGTATGGCTTTGTGAATGTCTATCAAGATCAGTATATCGATTAAATAAGGAGTAGATGTATTAGAGTGCTTACCTATGACGAGGGATATGCACCGAGACTCAACCCAACCGACTAAACTCTTGCCCTTTGCTAGCGTTCGGCCCCAAAACTGCATGTCAATCTTGATGAAATTGTTGTAAGCGTGGAGAAAGTCTGCAACTCCATGCGGGATGTTCAATTCCTGTCTCGGAGCTGAGGGGGCACCGAAGAACGTCTCCCACGTAATGCCTGGCTCGCATAGCTGCTGCTCAGCGTTCCTGAAGGCCTTGACTAATAATTTCAGACCGGGAACAGTAGCCGTATGAGCAATGTTGGAGTTGGGTGCATGATAACCCAGCACGACCATTGGTTCTCTTGTGCTGCGGTAGTAATGCGGTCGCTTTTTGTGGTAAATGGCATCGTAGACGATGTCGTTTGTCCAGTCAAAGTGAGCGTAATGGTGAAAGAAGCTTGTGACTACGTCTGCAGCCGTGACTGAGCCATAGTCATGTCCAAGCTTCTTGCATACCCAGGACAACATGAGGGTGATGTGGACGCCACCAAGAAAACCGAACTTTGCACTGTAGATTCCACGCTGAACAGCCCATAACTTAATACAGCGATACGCTAGGCGGAATGCGGGAAGTGATGGCAGTGTACGTTGTATGTACAGTAAATCGCGGTACGGCTTGAGTTTGCGGAGTGAAAGAACAGAAAGGTTGAAGATCGGATCGGATGCTGGAATATTACGGAACTCGTGCCAACTATTTGCTATGTGTCAGAACTATTGCGGGATAATAGCGAAATGAAACTTACCTTTCGACAACTAGAGGGGCAGGACAGTACTGTAAATCCATGAGTATCTCATTGACGGATAGCTCAAGCATGGTGCCAGTACTAGCTTCGACCTTACGCAAGATCCTAATACCCTGACTCTCGGCTTTGGAAAGCCGTTGCCGAGCAAGCTTGAAGAATGTCTTGGAACTAATGGTTCCAATGCAAAGGCAGTCAATATCTGAGTCTGCCGTCCATACACCCAGTGCATACGAGCCAACTGGTACTATGACCAACGGTATGTCAGGTTGCGCTTGGTTTGAATCCTCCGATGTACCAAGTAGGACATTTTGAAGGCTTGCGAATGCGTCGCGCCATTCGCCAGCTTGTTTCTCGTTCGGGAACATACCATGTGTTTCAAGTACGGAGTGCAAACTCGTGGTGTCTGCCAGGACCCCCGCTGCTCGCCTGTGTTCGATGATAAGCTGCTTTGATGATAGATCCTTATTCACATCATTCGATACCGCAGCATCCGTCGACTGAATCCTTGCTCTTACACCATAATGGTCGCTAGCAACGACCTGCTCGCCATCGATCATTTCCGGAACGCCGAAATGGTTGAAGTGAACTATGCGGAGCGATTCTTGCGGCTTGAATAATATCCTATCATAGCGTTGCGGGCGATCGTGGGAAGTGGTCGTAGTTCCAGCAGCAAGCCGGTTGTTCTGGGGGTCGAATGTCGCTCCTTCTTCACCCTCGAACAGGTCACCAGACTCAGTAACACTTGTTTGGTCAACCCCTTCGACACGCGCGACAGACCATGCATCAGATAATCCGGCTTCGCGGATCTCGTCCTCGATCGCCGATAGTGTCGATACAGTCTCGCTGGATATGGACTGGTTCTTGACCGATAAGTCGATGGTGTAGGTCGATGTGACGAGGTTGAAATCTCCAGCAACAACCCATGATTCACGCTTGTAGTGTCGCTCCAAGTAACGTGTTAGAGTTCCCATTTGAGATTTCTTGGTAGCAACTGAGCCGTCAGTAAGACCCGCAGTCAGGTGCACTCCAGCAACAACCAAACCCTCCGACTCCACAGAGCTGGATGTCACAACGCCATTAAATTGTGCGATAAGGGCGCTCTTGTGCTTGCGATGGAAAGAGACTGAGTGCCAGGAAAACGGGTAGCGGCTTAGGATAACGACGTTCCGTAGACTAGGAAGGGGACCGAGATCGTTCTGGCAGGGTGGTCCATGTGAAACAAACGGATATCTTTGGGCGATCTGCATGACATCGGGACTATTCCGCAGTAGGTAGCTAAGGAAATCATCGGAAACTTCTTGTAGCACAAGTACATCGGCTTCCGCTGAATTGGATAAGATTGTGCTGACAATCAATGGGTCGCGATCATGGTCTGGCGGATACTCGGTGTCCACCAAGACGTTGTAGCTCGAAACAGTGAGTTCTCTGATTCCAGTCTGGCCCTTATCTCCATCTGTGTATGCTGACCATTTGTTTTCAGTTGGATCAAAGCAGAGAGCAGGTTCAGCTAGCACCTCGTGATCGTCAGATATAATCTCTTGTTGACCTGCATCGCTATCAGATTGAAGCGTAGGCAGATTTGAGTTCGGCGTTTTCACCCAATAGTCCGAGCTATGAGGTTTCCAGATGTCACTCGGAGCGCCGATATCGATGGTTCCATACAGACGCATATGATCCGTTGAGAGTGTTCCAGTCGTCCTTTCGCGAATCAAGATAGCAAGCGTGCCGACGCGGAACCGCATATCCGGCAGTAAACGCGCCTTGCGTAGGAGGTACGACTGCGATATCAAAGGATTGCCCTGTGTTTGGCCAACAGTAAGATGTGCGGTAGATCGAGCAGGTCCCTGTCCTAAAGCTCGTAGTACGATCGTTCGCAGTGAAACGAGAGGCGAGTCGACATCCTCGCCACCGTCGTCGGTAAGATAAACGTTCATGTTGTTCTTTTGAATGAATGCACCCGCTTGAACTAGTTCTATGTCGATCGGAGTCTCTTGGTCAAGATTCTCTGCCAAATACTCTCGAATTTGTTGTTGTGCTCTTGGGAGCTGCTCAGGTGCCACGAAAGGGTAAACAAGGTTGACGTGCGGTGGCCACTGCAGATGAGAGAAAGAAAAGTCAATGTATGTTTCTTGTATCATGAGTTGGTGCAGGACTTGCCCTTCCGTAAGCCTTGTCGTAAAGTTCCCGCAAATGGTCAACGTGACGGCATTGAGAGATTGGTGGAATAATGCACAACGCAGTGTCGTATGATGTCGTTGACATCCTAGCTGGAAGTAAAGATTGTTCGGTAGACGCCATAATCTGAATGTAAAAGATGCACGGAAAGCTATTGCAAGGGGTATATTGAACGCGTGATAAACAACTTCGGTATTGATGGTCCTGTGCTCTTGTGATTCTCCAGAGACCTTTATGTCTTGTATAGTAAATACGACCAAACACTGTACTCCACCTGTTGTATCAGTCTACTTCCCGATCGGGTGGAATGTATGACTCTGGAGGTTGCTGAGCCTCATATGTGAGGCACAGGCCAGGTGAGCAAAAATGAGTCATTTGCGCTAACCAGAAGCAGGTCTTGCGCCACAAGTGATGAGTGCATCCAAGTAACATATCCACGAATGCGCAGTCTTGTTGGAGGACTACTCGCGGCAGCATCATCGGCGTAATTTGAGGTGACTCCTACAGCATCGAGAACTGTCCGTGCCTAGGTGAGATGAGAGCAATGCGTTGAAGCTGTCCAGCTCGAACGGCCCGAGGCTCAAGTGGGGCCGACGCATCATAGGTTATGGTACACGAGGCGCCGCGAACAGCCCGTAAACCTTCGTTTACACGACACTGTCGCAATCTCTAGCAGACAGCGGCTATGGTTGGCCTACTGGATCTACCGAGTGAGCTACTCTTCAACATCATCCACATTGTGCTGTCGTCACCGATTGTGCAGTCAGAGAACGGCAAGCGCTATCGAACCAGCTGGTGGAACACCACTGACCGCAATCTGTACTGCGTACTCAGCCCGGATCACTCGAAACGCCCGAAAGCTGTAGACCTACTACTTGTCAGTCGGAAAATACAGATAGAGACTACAGAATATCTATCAAAAGCGCCAAGAAACTTCGAAATCGACATCGCGGTTGTCGACGACCATTGGCTCTGGCCAACACGACGCGTCATTCCCGTAAGAAAGCTTGACGAAACCATCGAAAGGTTAGACATCAATATCATTCCATGCTGTACAGAAGGACAAAGGGCTCTGCAAACGGGTTGGGACGACTATATGGGGCCAAATATGTTTGATCTGTCCATGGGCAGCTTCGTCCCGGAAGCACTACTAGCCCCACTATCTTACTTCTTGCTCTATCCACAAACGGATGTATGCATTGACAGGCAGATATCGAAGATATTCCGGGGGTTGGAAATTTGGCTCGACCCACCTTCAGATGCTCGTTCAAATGATCAATCAAACAATGACCAGAATCTGCCTGTCACTCGGATTAGTACTGTCGCAATATTCGTCAGTACATTGGCATATGGGAACGGTAATGAGGTTTTAAGCCTAGCAGCAGTGCCTTCACGGAAGATACAAGGTCTAGCCCACCTGGATTTCGAGCAGCTGTATCCAGTTGACCGTGCAAAGTCAGAACGCTACCTACGTGGGCTGAGCAGCTATATCGAGCAGTGGGCTCGCTATTGGAGTACAGAAAGAGTAGGACAAAGAATTGGTAGGATACAGTTTTACCTCAACGAAGAGATATGGAAGGAGCTTGATTTCGAAAGTTGTGTCACGGACATCTAAACCATAGCTTGCATTCCACAGGCGTGCCCAGCCATCCCGCCAGTATTTTACCACCTTTGGGAGCACGACGTGGTATTCCCAGCCGCTTTTCGCGTCCCTAGAACGCGAACGATGCCCAAACTCTTCAATCTACCAAAAGAGATGTTCCTCGACATAGCGGGCATGAATGTGTCCGCACCGTGAGTTGCTATTATTTGGGTCGCTGAGCGACATTAATGCAATGATAGCGTTCAAGCCGCAAGACACGCTACAGTGATTTGGAAGTCGTCTAGAAGAGTGGTGCTAAACATCGCAAGAAGCTGGAGCCGAGTATGCATGACGGATGCTACATAGTATAAGTCTCGTGGCTTGTTTTGCAGTACATCGTAGGCAGATCACCTAGCATTGGATTGATCGGATTCGGATTCGGATAGCGGCATTGAGATCGACGGGGCGATTATCCAGAGCTCTTTCCTACGACAGCCACTCACTGCTCGCGCAATCGGGTGTTCGTGAGAAAATCGTTTGGCGGAACCTTAGCTCATCTGTCGCTTAGGCTGCTGAAACAAGCTTCACCATGATCGACTCGAAAAGCAAGCGTTGGCGGCGGGTGGGGCTTGTCATCTTGCAATTATCCGCTCTGGGATCGAGCGATGCTGCAGCCACGTTGAAAATCCCATTGGAGATCAGCAAGGGTCTGGCCTATACTGGACTCGTTGCATGCGATTTTGGGGCACGTTCAAGAAAAAGCATGGGAAAGATGTTGAGTGACGCACTTCACGTTAGCTTCGTCACGTGCTGCGCTCCCCAGCCACCAATCATACCTGCATTGTGGCTTAGCGTTTGAGAACTAGGCAATACCATGACGCGCCTAAGAGTTTTGTAAAGGCAACATGTCTTTGTGCAACAAGCGCAAGAACATATCCGCGGTTCCAGGTTTGGTTCGGGTGCAGGGTGGCTGACAATGACGGTGACGATGAGTGACGATTGTGTCAAACGAGCAAGAAGGGTCCTTCGTGTCACGTCGCACTCACCTCGTCTCCAGCGCTATAAGACAGTTGCCCAACACACTTTCCAACTGCCTCGAACATCAGTCAGCGAACATCTCCAGTCCAGCATCACCATCAACGTCAATACCTAAAAGCGTTTCATCATGGTTCGTGCCCAGCAGCCAATTGACGGTCCAGTCGACTCTTACGCCATCGACAAGCGACAGCAAACCGGCCTTCTCACGCGTTTTGTTCCCGACAAGCTCAAGAACACCTCTTTCTACCGCTGGTTGTTGCGTCTCACCCGCGTTCTTCAGCTTGTCTCGTCCGCCGTCTCTCTCGGCATCTTCAGTCAGCGCCTATACAAAGTCTACCGTCTCGTCAACAGTGTCAAGACACGACGCGGCGTGAACGGTGCCTATGGCGCTGTGGAAGGCATCCTTGCTGCTGCTGTGCTATATACCCTGATCACTATGCTGCTGTCCTGCATCAAGAAATCCGCCAACCCCGGAGGTAGAACATTGAGGTGGATCTGGGTACTTCTCGACCTGCTCTTTGTCGGTGCATTCATCGCCGTCACGGTCTTGACACGCCCAGATGGCGGCCTCGCTGGCGCCAGGCACTGCTACAACCCTAGGCGTCTTGCGAACGGCACAAACCCTAGCACTATTACTGGCGAGACAGCAAGCCGCGATGACTCTTGCAACTTGCCTTGGGGTACTTTCATCTTGGCAATCATCAGCACGTAAGTTCTCCATATTCCAAAGTTCTAGTAGCAAGTCTTAACCAGCTCTTAGCCTCCTTCACGCTATCACCGCCTCTTTCCACGAAATTAAGGACTATCGCCGAAGTCACAGGCTCGAACAGGAAAAGGCCGCTCAGCAGCACAACGAGATGGGAGCTGACGGCGCTCGTTATTGAGCGTGCATCTACCGGACGTGCAGATAAAATGGCTTGCATAATTCTCTCTTCTCCTCAATCTGCGACTAAACAAGCACGGTTTTGTAAAGTGGGTTGGTTGCAGCCTTAGTATAATGCTTTTCCACGAAATTCAAGTTTAGCGATGGCGTAATTAGGTCGGGTATCTCTACCTACTGGGCAAGAGTCTTCAGTATGAAATTAATACGATACGAAGTAATCGCTTCCATTCATAGATACCAAGTGTGGTAGACAGTCTTCAACGTGCTCGTATATCAGCATTCGTTACTCGCGCGTTGTGATCAATTTGCTGGCCTATGCATCGCTCAACACAGCCTTCTCAAACCTCTCTGCCCACCCTCCAGAACAGATTCCTCCAAGCCAATATCCTCCCCTCGCGTCCTTACCTACACAATTTCCAATACCACCTGGGCCTACACCTGAACCACTTGCCCGTTTGTCGGTGCCGTACACATGAATATATGTGGGCTTGCCAGTAGTTGGCTTACCGACAGGCCCGCCCTGGTTGTCGGTGCGGGGAACAACTGCAGCGCTGAAGTTGATTTCAAACAACTTGGCCTTTGCCCAGTTAGAGACTACGAACACTGCTGGCGCCATTTGCGCATCCGGTGGTGCCATGTTAGTCTGTTGTTCGATACGGCTCGCACGCTGAGAAGCTTCGACAGCCTCCCTGTTTCCTTGCTCAACTAGGTCTTTGCGTATACGAGCAGCAATATGGCCTAGTGGCATGTCCAGAAATTGCTTTAGACTGAACGGAGAGACGATGCCGGTTGCCGCGTTCCCGATGAACGCTGTTCCTCTTGGGATCAAGACTTTGTACTTGGATGAAGATGTCGACAGCACGTCTCGCATTCCCAACACATTGACGAATATGACTGGTCGAACGGGCGGGGACTCAAGAAGAGTGGCATCGGCGGATACGAGGTGTTTGACCAACCACGCGGAAAAGATATCACCGTCGGAAAGGAAGGGCTTGGGCTCGGAAGAGTTTGAAGTGTTGTAAGTGATTTGTGAGGCATCGAGGGAGGTGAGATCGTTCATTGCCCTAGTACGCAGGCGAGCCATGTAAGATGCGGGCACGTAGAGCATTCGGCCGGTTGGTGCTTTTTTTGTTTCAGAGGCTGGAGATGGGGATTCTTGTTTCTTCTCTTGCACTTTCACATCAGGAGTGTTCTTATCCTCCACTGTTGTTTTGTCTTCGCCGAGAGGCGCTCCAAGCTGTGCCAGTGGGTCGAAATCAAACCCCCAGAACTCTGGCACATCGTCATTCCTGCCCTCCAAGACCGCCTGCCACGCCTTTAGGAGGGCTTGTCGTCCCATCGCGTCAAGAAGCGTATGCAACCAAGTAAGCGTGACAAGCGTAGTATCCTTGAAGCTCACAACGTGCAAGCCGAGCTGTGCTTTATCTGTATGGATCCAGTCATCGAGGACCGTAGTGCTGTTTTCCGTCTGCGTAACCTCACGAAGCGAGTCTAGTACGTCAAAGGATTGGACACTGTCGTTGTGCTCGTCTACCACCGGAAATTTGCGGCCGATGGGATGCTCTTCAAACCTCATGTCGTACGTCTTCTGAGTAAAGTTGACTGGTGGACGTTCCTTGGTGTAACATGATGGTACTAGATGTAGGTATGCGGACTCAGTATGGGTATCACATATAGTTCGTTTGGGGAAACTGACTGTGGTATTCGAGTTTATCATTTGTGGTGTTGAGGCGCAATCGCGCTCCCACTTTGTTCCAGCCAGGTTTCTCAAGCAATTTCCACAGCGAGTCGACTAGCTTCTGTGAATCAAGGACGTCATCAAAACGCATGGTGAACTCGATGGAGATATTCCTGTTTTGATTCGTGTCATCACGGCTATGGAGTGGTACGACGATGTCTGCGGGTACATGAGGAGACACTTCTGAACGTGCGGTGGAGACGCTGGTCAAGGACGACATCGTAAAAGATTTGGAGGCTTTCAAGGTTTATGCAAACGAAAAGAGGGGAAACACGCGATGTGATATATAAATTAACCAGAACATCTCACGGAGAGACCTAGCAGCGTAAGCGACGTTATACAGGTCAAATGCTACCTGCTCTCGCACAGTCGCAACACCCGAAAGCCCCGATGCCGACTACTCACGAAGTGATTTCGGGGCGCTTGGTTTTACCGAAAGGCGTGGCAAACCAGAAGCGAGGTGGCCTGACCCGCGCGAAGATCACTGCGACTTCTCTGTATATGGGATTCGCTCTTTCTGCTCCCAAGATAAGGCGCTCGTCAGCAGCGCGGCTGCTTGTGTTCTCGTTCCCGCCAAAGGACTGACATTAAGCGGTGCATCGGCTGAATAGGTAGTCCCGCATTAAGGCTTACATCTCCGCCTGTATGTTTGCTGGTGCACTCGCCTTGTCGGAATAGCAATCTATGAGTTCTGGAAAGAGAGTGTGATGGGAATTTGTGATGGGACAATGAGAGGACCCTAGCAGATATTCCTGTTCTTCGTCATAGTCACGAGGAGCTTGTACCCATCTCGGTTTCAAAACACACATATCAGATGAGTAGGTATATGTCATTGAGATCGTTATCATTTCATCATTATCGTTGTTCTCGAGGAACAGTCAATTACCAGGTCCAGTGAAGTTCCCAATGAATACAACCAAAATTGCACAATATGCGGCAGACGCCGCGAAAAGCTCGTGTCTCGCAGCCTTCGTCAGCAAGCTCATCGCAGCACTGAAGAGCAGAGTGAACACTATGAGTACACCGACCGCATTGAATGTATCTCTACTGTCAATATCGGCTTGGCTTGTCGTCGTCATATTGCCTTGCGCGTCCGTCACCACATGTGCAGCAGTGTTGGTCAACTGATACATAGTGACGACGGGAATAACCAGGAGACAGAATATGACGAATGTGATGAGTATGTTGACGAGCTTGTCGATGCGCGAGCTGCTGTAGAAAGAGACAAAAGGGTCTGTTGTCTTTTCTTGTGCTTCTGGAGTACGGAAGTACTTCTGATGGTTCGTTAGGATGGCGAAGTTCCGCGTTGCACTGATCATCTGCTTACTTGTAGTGGAGGCGCCTTGGTACCAAATATCTTCTGTAGAAGGCGGTCTGTTTGACTGATTATAGTCTCCACACCGCCATCAAAGGTTGCCCACTCGCGGCCATTGTGCAGTGATACAATGTCTTCTTTGCTACGGATAGCGTCCATCTCGGCATCCATGAGCGGCTTTTGATTATGACAATAGCGCCGTACGCTACGGTAGTTACGATCTGATGGCTTTTGGAATGACTCCAATGTTCTTGCCTTGATGAGAACCTCATCTGCAATATGTTAGTCTGACTCTAGAAGAAACAGAGTTTGACCTTGGCTGCTTCAGGTATACGTACCATACTCCATCAACTTGGCTTTAATTTCTCGAAGTATGACTCGTCGGCTACATTCGCCTTCAGGCTGACTGACGTCAAAGTCCCTTGACTTCAAACGTGCCGGTTCTTCATCATAATCTTCCCAATCGATATCGTCCAATTCTTTCTCTAGAGTTGTGATCTCATCCTGCAAGTCAAGCAGAACACGTGAATGCAGATAGCTAAACGATCGGTAAACTGAAAAGTTCGCTTCACTTGATTGGAAAGCTGCAAGTCTCGGGAAGCCATTGGGTGTTTTTTCCACTAATAGTCATAAGTGTTGAGTGAGGTAACGTTCATAGAGCGACTCACGTGTTCGCGTTCTGTTCTCGGTCACATATTCAGGATCAGGCTCTGAGCGGAAAGGGACTGTAATCCTTCGCAAGAACTTTGGTCTTTTCTTCTCGTTCTCTGAAGCTGTGTCAGTCTTCGATCAACCACCACCAGCCTTTAGCCCCCAACATGGTTAGGTTGGTATCTTATTGCCAGGTCATGCATACGTAAGCTGACCGCGATGTGCTTTTCTAGGTAGTAGCTGTATATTGCTGACTGACATCTTTGGCGCCAAAAATGGTGGGGCTGGTGGAATTTGGGGGCCAAAGAAGATTGCATGGGATTACCTACGGGGCTGTGCGCTCTCAACATCGAATGAATCTGTCCGTACCGAAGGCTGAATTGTAGAATGACTGTCTTCGGCATCTTCGATAAAATCTTCCGTTAAAGTCGCATCAGTGTTCGTGGGCGATACTGGCGATTGGGGCATCTTCTCATCGGTACAGGTGTCCCCGGTCATAGTACGAAGAGGGGCCATGATGATGCAGAGAAGTTGGTCTGGCCCGCACGCAAGCGAAAAAGCGACAGGAAGAGGATGAAAACTTTTGCGCGCAAGCAAGAATCGCTCAGATGGACATTCAAAGCGAACTGTGGCTCAACAAATTGTGGCAGAGAGCAGTGTATGTAGTGATGTAAGAACGAAAGTTGACACCGGCGATCGCCCTTCCCGTAAGACTCAGCCCCAACGCCATTAACGCCCCTTGCACAATTGGCCGTGTGCATCTGAATCACAGCTGCCTGGTGACTGTCCGGTGAGCTCAGCCTCAGGCAATGTCGCACGGCTCAGCTGCCGGGCTTCAACTCCTTTTCGCGTGTCCAGCCACTTGTCATCTGCGTGGTGTAGAAGTCTCGTAGCTGGTACTCGTAATATCCCTTGGCAGAGTTGTACCTGCTAGCATAAACGGTGAAGACACCCTTTGTTCGTTCACCATTTGCAAATACTGGCTTCTGCACGACTTGATTCTTGCTGAAGCGCGCGGTTGACTGAAACAGAGAGTCAGAGCGTATCGCCTGAAGACATGGACAAGGACTTACAGCAGCAGGATTCGGATTCACAGTAACTGAGGCTTTGGTCTCAGGAATATCGTCTTCCGACGCTGCACTCGTGTATTCGTCCTGGATTCATGGTCAGCCTCGTGAAGGAAGGAAACCGTCAGCGCAGTGGCTAACCTCGACTGTCTGCACAGGCTGTTCTTGGAGTGTGGTGGCCATGGTGATTGAGCTGATGGAAGAATGAGGCAGGAAGCCTTGTGGATAGTGCCCCAGAGGATGAGAAAGACGTCCGCTATTATAGGAGTGCTTGTTGATGGCCTCTTGATAGTTTGCCTGCTGCAGCCCTAGGCAGCACAGGATCGTGACCGGTGCGCATCATAGTTGGGGGCTCAAATTGCTTGCACAGCCGCGGCTTAGCAATGTTTGCATGCAGATGGAGCGACACGGCATAACAACCCACTCTGCGGGCGTAGTCTTGATGAGCTTATCACATCAGATGGTTCATGGCCGTAAACAGTAAATGCATGGCCAAACAATCCTAGCAAGGTGGTGTTAATGTTGGGGTGGTGGAGGCTCAGCTTTGGCCCCCATACGCTGGCGATAAAGTCGGCGAGGGCGGTGATTGGCGGCACGAGGGTCGATCTCCCATCTCCGCACTCTTCGAGCCGTGTTGCATGTCCCACCCAATATGGGGGCTGAAGGCCGCTGCGAACGATTCCACTCATTATGGCCTGTCTCCGCGAACGTCGAGCCTCGCATTCTCTCGGCCTTCCTAACCAATGGCTCTTTCTTCGAGCACAACGGCGCAAGTCGTCGATGCAATGGCGACCGAGGTGCTTCCTCACACCATCGTGAATCCATACCCAAACAAAGTCATACATGCCGACATACGGATACAATCGATTGACGACGACAATTCGGGCCAGAATGGTGCAGCAACGGAGAGCAGCGAGCCTGTGGTGGAGAGCAAGCCGAGCGCGGCAGACGCCGATTACAAGGCGAAGACTGCTGAGATGCAAGAATGGTGGACCGAAGCCGTCGCAAGGAATATGGACCTGCCTGAGGGATACCAAAAAGTTGCAGTCTTGATCATCAAGTGGGCAGATGAGCTGGACGAGCTCAAGACTGGGGGCGAGGTATGTTGGAGTCCACGGACGCGTTTGGCAAACCCCCATCTGACCAAGACTAGGCCCAAGAGCTCAAGGCCCTCTTCCAGAACCGCTTCAACTACCACACCGACATCGTCGCCCTGCATGTCGGCACGAAACCCCAGCTCCAGCTCGATTACCACGTCAGCGGCTTCATTCGCGACCACGATGGACCCGAGAATCTGCTTATTGTCTACTACACGGGACACGGCGTCTACAACGAGGACAGGAAGTGCTTGGAACTCACGGGTAGTCTCAGGAACAACCCTGTGTTATATGGCAGGGGACTTCGCAAGAATGCTCGCGCAAGCTGGACCAAGGCAGAAGATCAGCTGCGCCACGAAGATGTAGAGAGCGATGTCCTGACCATCTTGGACACCTGCTACTCTAGCAACTTTGCCAAATCCGGCAAGGAAGGCCAGAAAAAGTTCGAGCTTCTCAGCGCCTGTGCGATTGATCAAACCACCGAAGCGCCTGGCAAGAATTCATACACCCGTGCGCTCATCGACGCCTTGAAAGAGCTCCAAGACCAGGATCCCGAGGGACAAATATCAACCTTTCGTCTGTACCAACGTATCAACATGAATCCGAGGCGCAAAGATACACCCTCGCAGATATGGTCTCGTGGCAAGAGCACCCAGCATAACGATCAGCACATCTTCCTGGCGCCTCTAAAGCCAACCCAAGTCAATGCATTCAACTGGCGACCTAAGCCTAGAAGCTATCTGACGCTGCGTTTCGGTCTCCGAGATCCTATATTGAACCATGAGCAGATTGACTTCATGACCAAAACCCTGTCCAAGGCCTTCGGCAACAAGGCAATGGTCGGCTTGAGAAGGGTTGATTGGGAGGGTATCGAGCCTGCTCCACCCACATCGGACTTTGAACGCGTAGCATCCACCATGCGCGTCATAGCGCAGTGGAAGAGAGTCGTTATCAAGAAGAAGGAATCTAGAGAGTCTCAGCAAACGTCCCAAGTTAATTCGGTTAGCGAATCGCAAAAGCGTACAAACGAGGACGCGGATGACCTTCCAGAAGCCAAGCGTCGGTACCTGGATACATCGCACCCGCCTTCACCACCCGTCTCGGACTCTTCACGTCTCGACTAAGGAACACAGAGCGAACTCTTTCTTCCTTCGTGTACGGGATGTTTTTTCGTCACCTCGAGTTTGCTTGTTTTCAGGATACCCATAGTGTTGCGCCAAACGACACCCGTCTCGGTCTTTACCCTTGACAGGCTCACGATTAATTGTTGGTTTATTGTTACATAGCTTTTTCCTGCCAGAGATTTCATAATAACGCGCTCGTAATACTCGAGTGACGTTGCTCCAGAACTTGGACGCTCAATGTCGTACATACAGTCTCCATCATTCTTCATGGATATTATTAGCTTCGCCCGTTTTTCGGATACCATACACAAAGAATAGCGAAGTTCATTGCATACTATAGTCCATCCTCGGGTTGTTAAGTGATGCTTTTCTTCACATTCGTAGTATTGGGCTAAGGCCCAATATGATCAGACGCACCGAGGCTGAGGTGGTGCCACCTGCAGGGGACACTTTCGATCTCACCACCTTCGCCAAATTAGCACAACAAGATAACGCCACCCGCGCAACACGCTGAGCAACGTCGCCTCGTATCTTCTGGTCTGTTGCAATTTTTGCGTGATAGTGAGACCAACACGTTCTCGATATTGTTACAGTATAGTATAAAAGGTTGGTCATGATAACAAAACATACTCATATCACTATCAACATCATCATTACATCCACTACTACAACAAATACTTGAACAGCATCGAGGCGCTTAGAGAGCATAAGTCAGCCGTCACTCTAAAACACCTCTCAATGACTGCATCCACCACAACAACCGCCGCTGTCGTCTCGACAACGAACCAACACGACCATATCATCGGCCATTGTCGGGCACAACGGCACACACTCTACTCGTGCAGCGAAAGCTGTATCCCTGTACAGCTACAGTCGAACCAGAAGCCTACCGCAATTCCACAACTAAGTGAGGATACATGGATGGATAGTCAAGAGGAGCTCGAGCGCTGGGGCATGGAAGCTACCGAAATGACGAAACCCGAGTCTAGTCAAACCACAACACCAAATGATACACATGGAGGTTTAAAATATGAGGAGGTAGCGAGGTTCTGGCAATAGTAGAACACGAATACGGGAGAGAAAGATCTGGGATTGAATAGAATGTCAATGAAGTTTATTATTGTTGATGGTTCTTGCGACGACAGCATACACTGAAATTACCACCACTGATATACCAACCGCAACTAGCTAGCTCATGCATGCGACTCTACGCGCTCGACCCCATTCTGTTTCTCGTACTGCATGGCGACGTCCGTCAACGCAGGCTTCAACGCATCCGCAGCCTCACGTGTAAACTTGCGCGCAGAAACCTTGTGCTCGAACATGAGATCCAGTTCAGAGTAGGTAAAACCCTTCGGCTCAGGAAGACGGAAGTATCCCCACGCGATGAACAGAAGTGCAATACCAGCCCAGAAGAAACCACCCTTCGCGCCCCAATTCCAGTCGTTCTTGCCAACCATTTTCGGCATGATTGTGTTTGTGACGAAGACAATGGAGTTGTATGAAGCGCGAGAGAGTGCGACAGTCTTTACACGGAGGCGCGACGAGGGGATTTCGGCTGCAAGAGAGTAGCAGATGGGTCCCAGGGATAGCTGATTAGGTTAGCTTGCGATTGGCTGCAAGACGTAATGTATGAAACTTACCTGGAAGCAGAAGATCATGAGAATGATTAGAACACCTCCAGCGAGACTTGCATTCTTGTTCGTAGACGGCGCTAGGCCGATGAAGCCAACAATCAAAAGTATGATGAAGATGGCGGACAATCCAACGAGGTATATGGGTCGTCGGCCAAAGCGCGTCATGATCCACCAGGCGATAAAGCATCCAACTAGACCCAAGCAGTCCTGACCGATGGTTAGATGGAAGGAGTCATCTTGACTGAGGCCTACGCCTTGCATGAATTGAGTTCTGATAATGTCAGTGTATACCCTCCATGTAGCACATGATAGAACTTACCCAAAGCCCATGAAGGGAACACCGCAGAGAGCTTGGGTGATAAAGGCCATGGCAGAAACCTCAGTGCGGTGTAGATCGCTTCCTCGGAACAAATGCCAGTAGTTGGTTCCAGCACCGACTTGTTTCTCGTACTGGTCAGTGACAACCATCATCTCTACGTGCGCATCGAGGTCGAATTCAACGCCGTCTGTAGGTGTAGTGATTTGGCGGATCGCTGCTTTGGCCTCATCGATGCGACCTTGTCGGACTAGCCACCAAGGTGATTCCGGTGCGAGGAAGGTAGCTAGGATGATAGGGATGGGCCAGATCCACTGGAGAGCGAAAGGAATGCGGTATCCCCATTGAGTCGTGTTCTTCATCAGTCCAGTGAGAATGCCAGTAGACAAGAGACCGCCGATGACCCAACACATGTTGATCCACGAAGTCATGTATCCTCTCAGATGCGTGGGGCAGAGATCTGCGGCATATGAAATTGCCAGTGTTTGGAAGACACCCCATGGGAGACCCTGGATTATGCCTCCCACAAGGAACATCTCCAGTCCTGTAGAGAAGAACGGAATGAAGATGGCGCCAGTCATGAACAGCATGCTGCCGATCATTGTCTTCTTGTATCCAATCCATTCAGTGATATAACCGTTGACGATGAGACCGAGAATGCATCCGACCTATGTGCCTGTTAGTAAAGTCCATTGAGCTGATACCTTCACTGGTGTATATGCGTACCTGAGTACCATTAAGGATGATGGTCTGCCATCTCGAAGAGACAAGCTTGTTGCCATCGGCATCAATCTCATCGCCGAACTTGTTTCGAAATGGTTGAAAGGCGAAGAACTTGTTCATGAGACTTGTATCGTAGCCTTCCATCACAACGCAAAGCGATATGACGAATGAGAATACGATCGCTTTCCACCAGAATCTCAAGGACTGCCGGACCGACATGTTGTGCTCATTGTTGATAGCCGCGCTCGTCTCGTCGACCGCATTGTGTTGTCCTTGTGTTGAGGTGACCTTCTCGGTGGCCACGTTGCCGGTGGTCTTCTCCATTGAAGCCATATTGGACTTGACTCCAGAGTATGCGAGGGACCAGGAGAGATAGTCTTTGGTATTGACCTGTCGAAAAGATGCAGGTCAACCACATGGACGGATCTGCGGTCTATATAGACCTCAGCCTTTTGTATGCATAGTCAAGAGATGAACCATTTACAGGAGCCATGCCACAAGTGAAGGGCTAGCCCGAGTGCTTGGGAGTCTAAGCCCCGGTAATGGCCGAGAAGGGGCAAGAGCGGGTTGTCTTGCGGGGAAACACATGGCGGAATATTCGTACAGAGTGCCCATGGGGAGAGCTGGGGCGTCTAAGTGCGCGAAGAAAGCCAATCACAACTAGAGCGAGGTTTGCCCAGTCGGCCACCAGGTCGTGAGAGACTTCTCCGCCAGTATACCGCCGCTAAATAGGTGCTTTGGCCTAGCGTAGCCGTTTCCAGTTTTGGTCAGCCATCCGGGGGGACGTGCGAGTCATGCAGGCCCGCTTCTCCCTTCTTTTGCCCATTCATTCGGTTCTCCGCCAGTTTTCCGCTCTCCATCCCCAGATTATTGCGCAACTTCAGACCTAGTGATGCGCAAACCATCTGCATGCAGTGCATGTCGGTAAGCCTCTGATATGCTGTCCTAGTCCATATAGGCGTGCACCCGCTAATTTGGTCGAAGAGCTCGTCGGCGCAAATGCATCTATCCGACAAACCGGCTGGCAACGGTGTGCGAGCATTGCTTGTCACATGGTCTACAATGTCTCCGAGGCCCACCAGAAGGAGGCTATTATGCCAATCGCCAGGCTAGACTTCATGAGAGTATTGCAACTCAGCAAGCTCTCTCGATCCAAGCCAAGACATTGCCAAACCAAGGCCACGAGGATCTACCACCGGCCGCCTTGAGGCGAGCGTTAGTGGAGCTGTATTTCGACTACATTCACGACCAATTTCACTCGATGTATCACAAAGCGTCATTCATGGACGATGTGACCAATGACCGGGTACCGCATATAGTGCTCTATGCTATCTTTGCGCTTGCCGCAAGATTCTCTATCGACGAGTTCTTTGACGGAACTGATCCGAGAGAAAGGGGCGAGGTCTACCGTGCATCAAGCGAGAAGCTCTTTAGTATCCGCGAGCTCACCCCTGTAACAGTTCAGGTATGCGTTTTGCTGGGAGCATATGCCGCTGCGAGTGGCGAGACAGACGTCGAGAACCTATACTACAGTATGGGCGGAAGGCTTGCTCTAGCCCTCGATCTTCCCAATCGTCCCGTCACAAGTCTGGTGGAACGCGAAGTCAACATCAGAACTTGGTGGACTCTATGTATGGTTGATGTCTGGTCATCCACAGCCGTGAGACTACCACGTATCATGCCATTTGATAGCGCTGTGCCACTGCCAGTGGATGAGATACCGTTCTCCGTAATGAACAACGATCTAACGGGAGACTTCAGCGACCAAACGCCGTACCTTAACTCTCCTCTCCTTGCTGAGATGGTAAAGCTCAATCGGATCCTGGCGAGAATCATCGACTTCAATCGAGTGTGCGTATCAGAACATCTCGAAGGCCCACCGCTTGAAAGAGGCATACGAGAACTTTCTCGCGATCTCGACGTCTGGTTAGAGGAAGTTCCGCACCAGATGCGTGATACGCCAGCAAATCTCGAAGCCTTCGCATCGCGTGGCCTTGGCCGAATGTTTGTAGCTGTGTATCTTGGCTATTATCATTACGGGCTGCTTCTCAACTACCAATTTTTGTCTTCGTCAATTGACGCGCCAACCGACTCTGCAAAATATGCTGACGCCTGCAAGCAACATGCAGCCCGGCTATGCGCCCTCGTCTACCGCTCGCATTCTACACCTGGTAATGAAGTTTTGTATTCGGCAGTTTCACACATTCTCGTCGTTGCTTCCACTGTCCAGATCCATACCCTACTCTTTTCTGGCGACGAGGGTGAGATACGTATATCGAAGTCCAGGTTGGAACGCAACTTTGAGATACTCTTGCGTCTGAAAACGTATTGGCCAAGTGTTGACGGCGCGATGAGTCGTCTACGGGCGTTTCATCAAACTTGTCTCCGAAGCAAAGAGACGAGCTTCGTTCTTGATCGATGGTTGCTGCGCTTTCTGGTGCAATTCGCACCTCATATGGAGCTCGAGCCGAGGGACAATGATCCTGAGTACGAAGCACTGCTCGCGTTAAGCAGGCAATCCCCACTATCGTGCTATTCAGGATTATCTCTGTAATCGTGCAGGATCGAGTCAGTAGCTCCCATTCAAACATGGTGGGGTAGCATGAGCGTCAGGCTCTAGCGGCGGAAAACTCGCCAATTTTCCTGCCCTTGCGGAGCCTCCGACATGCCGCATCCAAGTCTGCGGACTTGGCGCAAGGGTCCATTCATCCGCGCCTAAGATCCACTTGAGATGGTACATACGTAGAAGACTGTTTAAGACGCCGTTGGTGCATCTATCACCGAGAAACAACATTACACTTCCATCATGACCAATTCACGTAGCAGCGTTCTGCTGGTGACGACGCTGCTGGGCAGCGCAACTGCCATTAACAATGGTCTCGCTATCACACCACCAATGGGCTGGGTAAGATCCATCAACAATATTTCAGATCTATAACTGATCAGACAAGAACAATTGGAACGCCTTTGGATGCGACGTCTCCGAAGACCTTCTCCTTACGACCTCTTCACAAATCCTAAGCCTAGGATTGCGAGATCTGGGTTACAACTATGTCGTGCTGGACGACTGTTGGCAAGATCCAAAAGGTCGGGATGAGGATGGAAAACTCCATCCAGCGCTCGACAAGTTCCCCAACGGCTTGAACTCCATCTCAGATCATCTGCACAGTCAAGACCTCAAGTTCGGCATGTACAGCAGCGCCGGTGAGATGACATGTGCGAGGTTCGGTATGATTTAGCAGTCACTTCTGCTTTCTGCAGCATGCTGACATCGATTAGAGGGGTCACTAGACCATGAGGTTGACGATGCAAAAAGCTTTGCAGGTTGGGGTGTCGACATGTTGAAGTATGACAGCTGCTACCACATGGGTCGCGTTGGCACACCATCAGTGTCGTTCAATCGCTTCAAAACCATGTCTGATGCTTTGAAAGCGACAGGAAAGAACATTCTCCTCAATTTGTGCAACTGGGGAGAGGATCTTGTTCACACCGTAAGCAAGATGAAATTACAGCCTACCGTGATATGCAAAAACTGACTTCTTGTAGTGGGGAATGAGTATATCTAACAGCTGGCGTATCACAGGTGATATCTACGACTCTTTCACGCGTCCTGATGACCTCTGTGGATGCAACAGTTTGGCACCAGGCGATGTCAACTGCGTAGCACCAGGTACACATTGCTCGGTACTTTTCATTCTCAACAAAGTCGCCCCTTTTGCCGACCGTAGCATTCCTGGGGGTTGGAGCGATTTGGACATGCTTGAAGTCGGTCAAGGCGGTATGACCGACGAAGAATACAAAGCGCACTTTGCGCTTTGGGCCGCGCTCAAATCTCCGCTCTTCCTTGGTAACGATCTGCGCAACATGCCAGCTTCTGCTCTTACCATCATCAACAACCCTGCCATCATCGCGCTTAGCCAGGATCCCCATGGGCGAAGTGTAACGCGCGTCAGAAGGGACACGGAAGGTGTGGCGAAAGATGAGTGGGGTGTTGGTGAGACACACGTCTGGGCTGGACATCTCCAAAATGGAGACGAAGCCGTGATACTCCTTAACGCTGGTGGCAAGGACATGGAGATGAGCGTCTCCCTGGCTGAGATTTTCATACCATACGGACCCGGTGGATCAGCACCGCACGTAAAGTATGACTGGGCCGTACACGACCTCTGGGCTCATCGCATGCCTGAAGCTACCGCCGAAGAACTACTCAGCGCAGATACTCATGTGCAGAGAGAATCCGTCCTTTCAAAGGCCAATTGGTACAATGCTACTGAGATCCCTTACGCTAAAGGTCTCGCTCAAGAGGATGCGCGACTGTTTGGAGAGAAGATTGGCGTAGTTGAAGCTGGTGGAATGCTCAAGGCAGATGTGAAGAGCCACGCTGCGCGAGTTCTACGTCTACGTAGAGCTAAGAAGGAGGGAGATGCATTCGAGGCAAAGAGTATCTCGAGAGAAGATGGCAACGAAAGGGACGAATTGTAACGACACTGATGATTAGTAAGATGCCTTTGGTATAGGGAATAAGAAGTGGCCTTGGTGAAGGCCAATCGAAATGCAGATTGTTGACATACAATCCTGCGTATTTACTTTCCGAATGGTATATTCCACCTACGTGCGCTTTTGCGAACAACTTTCTCGTTCTCGTCGGCATTGTGGTAGACCGAGTTTAGTAAGCCTGGTGCTTAAGCCCGATGCAGCCCCCATGCTCAGTCAGCTGTTTGTGACTCCTCATGGACAGTCATGCATCGCAATGGGAAAGAGCAGCAAAATGAGAGCATTGCATGTGAAGCACATGACAAAAGGTCTAACGAGACTAAAGCTTCGTTTGAAAGTGTCGACAAAATGAAAAAAGATAAAGCCGTGCTTGCGGACGTTGAGTTTCTGAAATATAGCTAGTCTTGACCTCTTGCATCATGAATCTCTTCAATATTATCAGTATTTGCACGTTCGCTCTAGCGCAGTTTACGCTCGCGCAATTATCGAACTTCGATGAATGGGAGCATGAGCGCATCCAGCTCGACGACGTTTCGATTCATTTCCGCTACCATGGTGAAGGTCCGCCCATCCTTTTGGTGCATGGCTTCCCCCAGCACTCATTAACGTGGCATACCATCGGACCCATCTTGGCGCAGAACTGTATGTCCATCCGTCACTTCTCATTACGAAACCCCTCCAGGCTAATGTAACAGCAGATACTGTGATCGCCCCAGATATACGCGGCTGCGGAGACTCAGCGCTTCCTTTCTCAAAGAATTACACGGCTGCAGCTGCCGGCACCGATCTCAAAGCCATCCTAGATTACCTCAACATCACGTCTACATACGTCTTTGCGCATGACAAAGGCGTAGGGCTTGCGACTTCTCTTGCTATAGAACACCCATCGGTTGTTGAAGCTATCATTCTCGCAGAATACGCTCTCCCAGGTTACGGGTATCCTACCCAGGTAACGAGTTCTAGCTTGTACCAGAATTGGCAACTCGCATTCTTTGCCGTGCCTGATGCAGCCGAATTCTTCATTCAAGGGCGCGAAAAGCAGATGCTGAGCTGGTACTTTTTTCATGCGAGTTATTCTGGCACAGCGGCTTTGAGCGAAGACCACCTACAGCGCTACACGAACGAGATATCCAAACCCGGGTTTCTAAGGAGCGGCATGGAGTACTTTGCAGCGGCCTGGGATGACGAAGCCTACTTCACTTCGGTGTTCGGTAGCGGGAAGAGGTTGCAGATGCCATTGCTGGTATTGGGAGGCGAAGCAAGTTTTTCTCCCGTGACGCTATTAGAAGAAATATGGTCGCAGATAAGTGATGATTTCGTTGCTGAGGCGATTCCAAAGGCTGGACATTGGATTGGTGAGAAACTTCTTTTCATGGTCTTTCAAGATCCGATCTGGGTTCTATTTGCATCTCGAGCTAGAACAGACCAGCTAACTCTCGAACTAGGCGATGAAAATCCAATTTGGACAGGTAAGCGCGCGTTGCAGTTCTTCGGAAGAGCTGGGCAGATAAGCAGCATCAATCTATCATATCTCAAGGACAGAGTAACTTTGCAGGGTGGAATTGTTTGACGATAGACGGCCAAATTCTTGCAAAGATAGAGAATAGTATGGATAGATTGCCGAGAGGACTTGGAAAGACACTTTAAAGCTACGGCAGAGTTGCACTATCATCATGTGTTAGGACTCCCCTCAAGCCCACTACGACGACGAAAGTCCTGTAGCCAATTGGCATTGTCAGCTACTGTTTGGTTCCACCCATCGTCCGGATCCTGATACAACAATCTTCGCGATTCGCGTTGAAACATCTCATCCGTTGGAATAATTCCTGATAACATCTGCTGTCTTGCGAAGCGACTAAGATGGCGTGTAAGAACAGTAGCAAAGTCGTGATCATGTTGTGTTGACAATTCTCGAAGAGCCGTCAAGGAGTCTTCAAAGGCTTGTTGATCAGGCGTATGTGTGGTTTCTGCTGCCGGAGGCTCTTGTGCTGGCTCTTCAAGTTGGATGCGTGAGATTAATTGCTTTGTGTGGTCGATAGATCCAGGGTTAGTTGCTGAGAAAGGCACGACGGTATTGGCTTGTTCGGCAAGAAGATAGGGTGGAAACGCATTGATGACACGAGCCGCCACATCGGGCTCAAAGCAGTGCTCGCCTTTCCAATCGGCCATAGTCTTGCCTTCACGAAAATGAGCTGCCAGATGGTCTGATCGCTCGTCCCAGCTGTTCAGATTCGCATCACAAATGCCGCATCGAGATTTTACTGGCAAAGTCTCAAGCTTCCAGTCGTCAATCAGAGGTAGCGTTTCGACTCCATGTACTAGGCGAAGGTGTTGGGTAAGGTGATCTTTTCGATGAAAGACACGCGGAGTATTGTTACCATCAGTACATGCCGCATGGTTGTGTTGCTGCAGATGCTGGGGCGTCGGGTCTAGTGCACTACAGTATGCACAATGTACTCTGCCGGTCAGAGGTAGTACCACAGAAGCCCCGTGTGGCGTACACATCCAACTTTCGAGGTTTAAATGCAGAGACTTTTCATGGCGTGTCCAGTCGTACTTGTGCTTGAATGTGTCGCAGCAGAATGTACATTTGAAAATACGCTCTGGGTCGTTCATTTTGGTGCCTCTTACTCTGCCCTTCCGGGTTTTGGTGGCCTGACTGCGACGCTTCGACTGTGACGTGGCGGAATGGCTCGAGTTCACGGATCGCAATGAAGATTCGCTGGCAGCGCTGTCGAGACTAGTCGTTGACGAGGGGCCCCGATATTTGCGAAAGGCGTCGCTACTAGAGGGTCGGCTAATGCGTGGTGAAGCACCTACCGGTCTGTCTTCCAAAGCATGGTAGATAGCCGATAGAGATGCAGCCTCGTCTTCAGGCGGCGAATTCCGCCACCGCTGAATAGCCAGCGACTGTCCTTCTTCGTGTCGGGGACTTCCACCAGGTATGGCTATCGGACTTGCGGTTCCAGTCGATCTGCGCTTAAAGTACTTGCTTCGACGACGTGGAAGTGTGTGTTGTCGTTGCACCAGTGGGCGTCCGTGAGTCTCATTCAATTGGAATGCATCAAACGGATGACTTGGAGAAGTCACAGTGCTCATTGGTTGTGATATGTTTTCGAACGTAAAGTCGTGGAAGTTCGGGTCGATTGCCAAGTCGTCGTCAACGCTGAATGCGGCAGGCGCACCAGATGCAGCATTAGGCGCATCCTGGCCAGGATCGGTGGCTAGGAAGTTGGAGAACCACGAAGGGTCAATAGTGTCCTCATTCCAGGGCTGCATTTGCCAATCGCTCATTCGCTGATGGTCCATAGGCTCGGTAGTCGCAATTGTCGGGTTGGTATTAAGATTGGTGAGAATGACTGAGGAACGATGGTGTCAGATGAATGGACCAGCCCGAAGTCGGCGCCGCTAACTTTACCACAAGGATGTGTATAGATGTGGTCTAGCAAATGGTTGTGATACACTCACAGCTGCCCCGGACTTTCTCTGACCGATGCCTGCGTCTCGCAAGGCATGCGCATCTCAAAAGGCGTAGGGCGTGTGGTGGGGTAAGCTCAGAACGCGCTAGTCCCGCGATCTAGAGCAATTCTTCCGTCTAGCGCGAAGGGTCAATCACCTACCAACGCGACGTAACGTGACGTGACTGACAATGGAAGACCAAGACAGGACGGCTGCCGGACAACAAGCTGAACCAGTCTTAGAGGGCATCTTTGGTATGCCATCTTATCATCATTTCGCAACTTGTCTCTGACTCCACCTAGCGGTAGCCAAGCCTGCACATGTCTCATCAGCAGACGTCCTCCTCAAACTTCAATCAACATTCGCTCCATCGACTACATTTGCGCCGCTGCTCAAGCATCAACCTAAACGTACCAGCAAATCATCCGATCAGGTATTTCGTTTAGGTCATGGTGGCACGCTCGACCCTTTGGCTTCAGGCGTACTCATCGTAGGGATCGGGCGCGGTACAAAATCACTATCGCAGTTTTTAGCATGTAACAAGACTTACGAAACAGTCGTTGTGTTTGGTGCTAGCACCGACAGTTATGATTGTACGGGAACCATTGTTGAATCGGCAGATACCTCGCATATCACTCGTCAGTTGGTCGAAGAAAAGCTGGAAAACTTTAGAGGAACCATCCAGCAAGTCCCTCCAGTATACTCTGCGCTGAAAATCAATGGTATCAAGGCTTGCGAGTACGTGCGACAGGGTAAGGAGCTACCAAGAGAGTTGGAGAGTAGAGAGATGAACGTCGATGAATGCACGCTACTAGATTGGTATGACATGGGAGAGCATTCCTTTGCACTTCCTGGCAAAGAAGAGCCTGCTTCAGCGCCTGCAGCGCGTATCAGGTTGACTGTGTGCTCTGGTTTCTACGTTCGCAGCTTTGCGCACGATCTGGGTATCGCATGCAGCACTTTTTCATACATGGCGTCTCTGGATCGCACTCGGCAAGCCAACTTCACCATCGATTCCTCACCCAGATCTCCGGATACTGTTTCCGCCCTCACATACCCAGAACTGGATGCTGGCGAATCCACATGGGGTCCGAAGCTCAAACCACAGCTTGAGAAGTGGGTTGTGGCGAATCCGATTAACTCAGGGCATGTCAATGGACGTCAAGAAAGCATGAAGAGGAAGATGGCGCAGGACAAAGAAATGAAGCCTAGACAGAGATTCCGTGGAGAATGGGTAGCTGAGACGAAGAAAGAAAGGATCAAGCAGCAAGGGGGTAAATTTAAGGGTAAATGGGGACGGAAGCCCAAGGTTGAGCCAGCCTCGGAATTGCCTTTAGCAGCACCCTCAGACCAGACTACAAACACCAAAGGAGACTCACCCAGCGAAGCGAAACCAACAACATGATAGAAACGTCTGTTTACCCCCAACAGTCTCTTGAGTCTGGAACGCGATAAGGCGTCAATGATACAATGGCGCCCCAAAGTTCCTCAATAGGCCCAACCACTCCGAACTCCTGTCTGTCAACTCACAACATTCCAACATAGTCCACATACCCAACTCCCCACGCGGCTGCGCTCTACTGTTCAACACTAGGCTGCTGCCATCTACTACGCCAAGTTGAAGCAGCTTCTCCATACCAATGTAGTTGTCTTTTCGAATTGCCGACAAGATTGCCGGAAGTTGCGGACATTGTAGCGCGTATCCAACGTCCCACTGCACGATCATGTCGATGAGCTCTAGGTATTGCGTTTTGAGCTCCGGTTTGGTGGGAGGAGTGCAGTGGAGAAGCATATCGTGAATAGGCGGCAGAGCGGCGATCTGTTCGCGTCGAGCGGCTGCGGAGATGTTGTCCAGAAGCACACGTACTGCATCTTTGTTGATGCCGTTGATGGCAAAACTCAACGCGTCGTACGTTAGTTCCGGGGCAAGGCCAATCATTTCCGTAAGCATCGAAGAATTGGTTGCACTACTGTGATAGGCGGCGAACTGCAGTACGTTCATGTCATCAAACGCTGGATCTCGAGGATGCGCGCCAGCGCGAAGTAGCACACGCGCCGCTTCTAGAGAGTTGAACGAAAGAGCAGCAGCTAGTGGTAGAGCATTTATCTCTCTTCTGTTTCGACGGAAGAAGACGTCTTCTCGTACTAGCCCGCCTTGGGCCTGCAAGATAAGTTCGACTCCTTGGGCAGCGTCTGCTGAAATCGCTCGCCCGATCGCTGTTCGCACCCCCAGATCGGTGGCGGTGCGTTGTGCGAGACATAGATCAAAGCCTCTGTCGATCAAAAGTCTTAGTATGCGAAGTGCGTCCTCTGGTCGCTTGCTCCATGTTTCTTTCGTCAACGCATTGATTGGTGACACATAGCGGGTGACCTTTCCTTGATATTGTAAGACATCGTCTTCTTTTTCATATTGTTTCGGTTTTCCCTTTATGCTCAACATCTCTTCCACCGCGTCTGCCCATCCAGCGCGGACGAAGCAAGCTAGCACCGAGTACTCATACGTCGTCTGCCATGGGCGATGCCCAAACTCAGCGCTCTGCAGCTCGCTCTTATTATCGAATACGCCGGAAATTAGAGCCGTTGGATCAAACTTTTCATGCTGCATAATGAGTTTTAGTGTGTTTGTGCCTTGATCAACGTTCTTCCATTTAGAAAGGCCATCGAGGAGGCTAGTTTTCGCAAGTCTGACTTGGTTTTCCGCCCAGTAGTGTTGGGCGTCATACATCTCCCTCGGCCATTGCTCAACCATTGGGTTTACTCCATGCGACGCTACGAGGCAGTTGATGAGATCCGCGTGCCCTTTGTAGGCAGCTGCAAGCATCGCGCGATCCATTGGAGTATAGTCACTTCTCTTCGCGGTCTCTCCGTAAGTGGCCCCTTCCCTCAAAAGATAGTCGACCACTTTTGCTCGTCCACTCAAGGTAGCCTTTGCTAAAGCTTCGTGCTTCAGTCTTTTCAATTTACCGATTGATCGATATATAGGATCGGCTCCCATACTAATGACTGCTTTGACGAGAGAAAGGCTACCTTCTGCAGCAACTTCTTCAAGAACGTCAGTCAACGTGTCCTGTGACGGTCCACTAGCTGGTTTTGCCGAAGTGGCTGCCCTTTTAAGTGAGAAGCTTTTCTTGAAAGACGAGAGACCCGTCTGACTTGACGCGTCATTTCTTCTACTGACCCTGCGCAATATCTCAGCCTGAGCGTCGCTGGGGTTCATCTCAGTTGCCTCGCTCTCTGTACTCTGCATAGTGGAGATGGAGAAACCCCTCTGTGATGACTGGAAAGGACTACCGGGCAAGCCTTGCATGGGCGACGAGATGATACTAGAGCTGCGAGTACTGCTTGTATTGCTGGTAGTAGTAACATGCCCAAAAGTTCCATGAGCTATCCTCAATGGCTCTGGTGCCGGATTGGAGGCTCTAGGGTGTTCAGAAGCGATATAGATGGACTGCATCCGGTCTGAGAGGCCATCTCCGTTGCTAGCGCTACTTCCCCAAGACATCGGAGGAGTCGGGGGGGCTGTTGAAGCACGTTTGAGAAAGTGTAGAGGTTGTGGTTGCGAAGACTCAGCCTTGTCCTGTGATATATGAGTTTTAGAAGCTTGCGCGCCCGGGCTGATCGGCAGTTGAGAGAACTCATTAGTTGCAGGATCACGACTCTGGGCTCTTTGACGATAGTTCAGCGGCGAAGGCGCTATCTGTGGCGTTGGGTAAGATGTCGAAGGAAGGTTACCATCCTTTTCTTTGTATCCAGGCGCCGTGTAAGCAGGCTTGTAGGGGTCGGTATCTGAGCACAATGCGTGTTCGTTAGACGCTCCTGCTATCGCTGAGGAAGTCGGTTGAGCCGGCGAGAGGTAGTCGAAGGAAGGTCCACCAAAATAGCTGCCGTATTCAGCAAAGCCGTCCGCATATCGTTCCTCATCATCCTGCATCTTTGTGGATTGTTCAAGCTCTACATTCGAGAATACCGACGGTGTGTTGATTGTGAGGTCACGCTGCTAGGCTGGCGGCGATGTATAGACGGCGCGGGGTAGAAGTGTATACTCGCAATGAAGGTTCAGTCGCCTTGCAGCCTGCCGTATATGCAGCCTAGGGGCATGGAAGACCACTTCAGGCGTCCACTAGGGTCGACTCCGATATTGAGATGACATATATATATATATATATATGTGCCTGAAGGCTCCTTGCAAGCCGCAAGCATGCTGCCATTCTGAGGTATAGAAAGGGCATCGTAAGTAGGGGTCTTGGACACAAAGAGGCGTTCGTCGCGTGTTGGTCCGGGAGAATCTGGGTAAGTAACCTAAGATCGCAATAACGGATATGCTGACAGACGAATGAGCTTCTCGCACTTCGCACGTGGGTGGAGAGTTTCGAGATACCTGCACCTCAGCCACCACGGGCGCTCACGCAGGAATGTCGCATCAGCGCTGTGTTTCGCTGCTCGTAATTTGTGTTATTCTGCTTGCCGCCTGCGGGACTTTCAACGCGTCGTAGGGCGGATGGGATGCGAGCGATTGAGGTATTTTCGTTCCTCAGACCGCGTGGACAGTATAAAAGGGACTCGGCACGCACGTCTTTATTCGGACGCATTATCCCAAGTTTGTGCTGGGTACTGAGCGATCTTCTTCTCGCACCAGCTATTGTCATACATGTTATAGCGACACCAAACGATGTCTTCCGTTCACACAGAATCGTGAAGGATGGTAAGGGTAGGAATGGTTACTCAGCAAGAAGCTTTGACCATGTCGTTTCTGGTCTCGCTCGCCCTCAGCATCAACTCTTCCTCAACCCTGTCATCTAACCTGCCACTGCAGACCAATACACTTATCGGGATCAATGTCTAGGAGGCATTACCGAGCCTGTGTATGATTGCACGCATGGCTGAGTCGAGAGCGCTCTCTACGATTTCTATGCTCTCTCGCTGTCAAAGCTTCTCCATCGTGGAAACCTAGGTAGGCTCCAGAGTAAGAAGGTAGACGTCAACACCTTGCACTTCTGTTCCAGGATCATTTGCGACATTGGGCCTTACGCGCGCTCTCAATCTCTATCGCCTGGGAATCTCCACGCCTATTAACATGAAGTGGAAACCAAATTAGGATTCTATAAGGTTTGTTGGCGTCGCATCGCCTCCTCTAGCGTAAAGCCCCTGAGACAGTCTGAGCGAAAGTGTGACGCCATCCACGGCAGGGTACAGTACCCTCGAACCCAGACCAACTTCATGTCCGCGAGTCTGTTGGTCCACTCCGCAAAATTTCCTGGCTCAAAGCGCCATGATTGTGGGATCTGGGCTGTTCGAGAAACAGAAAACCCGTCATGACGCTACACGGCGCCACACGTCGGCTTCATCGAACAGAATGCCATGGATAAATGCAATTAGGCTTATGACATGTTAGAGGTCCGCCACAGATTCTTAGTCGCCTCATCTACGAGAAGTAGGACCGACATCTCCAAGGGAAAGTCAACCGCGGCGGCGAGCAACTGTAGTTGGGTCGGAAGCAACCCCGCGACGTCGCCAAGTCCTCGGAACGCTATCAACATTTGCTGCGATTCAAGCCTGCGTCCCCTATCGCTACCAACGCGACTTATCAAGTTACCGGCGCGTCTAGGCAAACGCCACGAGGGCGTTCCAGGAAAATCCTGTCGGGTGCAGTAGCTTCACGACAAGCTCACCCAAGAATGTTGTAGTACCTGATGGCTTCCGGCAGTAGCTTACCACGCTTCCAACGCACTTCAAGGCTCCTATTTGTAGCTTGAGGTCTTCAAGCCGCTTCCGGCTTCTTCTAGTGCTGCCTAGGCTTGGTAGCGAAGTTTCATTGCTCAGCTTCGGCTTCCAGGAACGATAAGGCATCATGCCTGTCAGACGGCAGAGACTGAAAAACACGCGGCCAGGTTTGAATAGGTGATGAACGAAATGGGGTGTGTTGTCGCTCATGTCCGAGACACCACGCGATATCAGACGACATGCTGAAGCTGTTGACTGGACTGGGCCATGCGACACTTGGAGGAGCTTCATCATATATGGGTTGACGTTTGCGCGGCAGCGCAAATATGATGTCTAGAAGATGCCGAAGGTCATCGCCCATACGGCAAAAGAGTATGTCTCGTCTTGCCGGTAATAGGCTGCGAACCGCGGAGCTGGTTGATCGACTAGTGATCAGCACGGAAGGACGACGCTACCAGCCGCTTGGAACTATGCGATTCATGATACTCATATGCAGCATAACACGCCTGATCATATACCACCAGTTCGGAGCCGCGATAAAGCTGCCCCTTCGTGAGATACCCTGACCCTTGTCATCGCGCTACCCGGTATATGCAGGTGTCAAGATGTCAAACAGCCCCAGGTAGAGCCCACAGTCGTCTTCACATACACTCCTTCCATCTGACCCCATTGGGGTGAAGCAAGCCTCCGCCAGCCACACACGCACTGTGGGTTGTTCTGCGCAATGGAGATCATCACTTCCATTGTAAGATGTTCGCATACGCAATACTCCGAAGTCTCACTTATCGTCCACAGGTCATCCAGGGTATCTTGCTCGCTCTAGCACTAGGCGTCACGATCCTACGATGTTGGATTCGTCTCATTGTAGAGCGGCGCTCACTGACATTGCCCGACTATCTCGTGTGGGGAGGAATGGTTTGTGCGCTTGGCTGGTTCGCTTGCTCTACGAAAGCGCTCTACATCCTGATTGACCATCCTCTGGATGAGGAGACCAGAAGTGATTCCGTTGTTTACCTAAAGGTACGTCGATAGTACAGCATGTGGCATGTCCGACTGAACAGATAGGCTGACTAGTTCTCGGCGACAGGTCGTATTCGTGTCAGTCTACTTCTTCGACACGGGATTGTATTTTCCCAAAGCCTCGCTCGTCGCTTTCTACTGGTGGTTAATTCCTCAAGGCTTCAGACGTCTCCGGATCGCAGTTTATGTCACCACCGTGGTTGTGGCTTGTTCTTTTGTCGCCAGTGTATTGATGGATACTCTTATCGCACCAAATATATCGGATAACTGGTAAGGCCAAAGCAAGATTATTATACTCAAGTGTTTTTCTCCAGCTAACATTGGCTCCTCAAAAGGTCTATCGAGAACCAGCTCAGTTCAACATGGAACACTTACTCCAACTTGGTGGTCAATTGGACGCTCAATTTCGGCACTGATCTCTTGCGTAAGTGATGCTGAAGTCGATCCATAGGGCGTTAGCTAAGACATCTTGACAATTAGTATTCGGGCTACCGTTCTTCATCTTCAACTGCTTGAAGCTTCGTAAGCGACAAAAGATTGGTCTGGTAGGCATCTTCTCTCTCGGCGCAATCACGATGGCGATCAGTCTTGCCCGGTTCATCGTCTATAACATGGACTATGATGTTTCCGATGCAGATGGAAGTAAGTCACCACCTCGCCTGATTTATCTCGACAACCTTCGTTAACACAGCTACAGATCTATGGTGCACCGCGGAAATGTGTACAGCCGTTATCGTCGTCTCACTCCCCTCTCTGAAGGCGCTCATCATTAGACCAACGCCTAACAACACGTACGATCGCAGCAACTCTGGTTACCTGCAAGCCGGGGATGGCAAGACTATTGGCAGCAAAGGCAACGGGCATAGCTCGCGTGTTCAGGGCGGCACGTTGGACGATGACGAGATGGAACTTACTTTTCTCGTAAGAGATTTCCTTGAACGAACTGCACTTAGGACACGTACTGACTTCGCACCAGGACCGAAAGGCTAGTCCTGCACCAACTGGAGCCACTGATGAGACTAGGGTGCAAGATGGGAAAGATGGCGTGATTGTGACGACGGATTTCACTGTCACTAGAGATGTGCTGTAGATTGAGGCATAGGAACCATCCCACTCTGGGCACAAGTGTATCAAGACACCAATGGAAGCAAAATTGCGAAATCACAGCCGTAGTTTTTAGAACACTACAAGCATGAACTCGTGCTTTTCATGCGGCTTCTGTTCACCTACGCTGGTCTCTGCTGTGTCACCGTCATACTCAGACATCGGAACCGGTCCCTTTCTATGAGAATCTGATGCTCGGCGTATGTTGCCAAATTCCATCGCATCTGGATTAGACGAAATTTCGATACAGTATCGTATATGCGTCAGAGCCAGGACGGCACGGGGGCTAATGCAGAGAAAAGAAGTGGAAGGTACAGGTGGACCTGTGGCTTGATGGAGCGAAACGCAGCTACCATAAATCTGCGTATCATGAATGAGCACAAGCCACAAGCAAAATCGTTCTAGATCGAATGCTTGCTTTGATGTTCTTGTAAACCGAAGTAAACGGGTCATAGCTGCTGGTTCTGGTGTTTGGACCGAATCATAGTTTCTCTAATGCCACTCTGCACATTGGTTGCCCAGGGCAAGGTTTCCGAGTCGCAATCGTTCTGATGCAGTGTCTTGTGTCCGGTGAACGCCTGCCAATCGCGAGAATGCTTTCAGTCCTCCTTGTCCATCTTAGTGTGACTGTGACAAGTGCTAGGCATAGAAAAGCATGTGACGCTGGAGACCGAACCCAAAGGATGAGAGAAGGAGCCTATCCGCACACCTGCTGCATCAAAGTGTACAAGAGCGCGGTCCTGCCAGCACTAAAACGGGGTACAGCGCGATTTATAGATGTGAAATGTGCATAGGTACAGGAGGTTGGCGAGGTTATCATCCGTTGTGACGTCCGTGCGGATATGACGGCGAGGAGGCGGTGCAGCGCCCAACCAGCGATTCGCTCAGATGACCCACCCACCCGCCATCATCCACCAACTCCAGTTCTCTCCTGCTGGACGTACGCCAGCGCTCCACGCTCCACGCCGTTCCTTCACCCGCACCGACCACTGCACCCTCGACTTGCGCATACTCACGACGACGTCCACGGGCGTGTTCTGGATGCCGGCGATATGACGCCCAGTAGCTGCCGCCTCGTTCCCTTCTCGACTCTGCTGCTGGCTTGGGCGGGCTTTGCGCTGGCCGGCGACACCATCACATCCGGGAAGATCAAAGTACAGCTGTTTGCTGCGCCTTCGTTCTTGAGCGAAGTTAGTGTGGACGCGTATAATAACCAGTGTCTATCGTTGGATAATAATCTGTATGTCGCACTCGTATTGCAGCATTCGGGCAGCTGCGCTAACTCGGGAATAGTATCGATGGGCGCGTACAGAGCATTTTAGTAGGCGGGCATGATGTCGCGACTGTGTTGGCCAGGGATGATTACTGGAATTGCCGCTTCTATGAGTAAGTGGTGGATTGGGCTTTGAGGGGGGCTAGCAGCTGACTCTGTGGCAGCAACTATGACTGCGATGGCGACGACAATCTGGACCGGTACCTTGCGATATCCGACGGTGCAAACAACCTAGGGAGCATCGCATGGGGTACGAAGATACATGGCCTGAGGTGCCGAAACCGTGACCATGACGATGATTGAGCGAGCGAAGAGTCACCACGAGAGACGAACACGCGCAGCGATGCGTCTAATAAGCTTAACCAGAAAGAACAGCGAGTTTCGCACACGACATGGCTTCGATATCGACACGCCAGCGAGAAACCTCCGTCGCGAAGACGAGAACGTGGTGGGGAAGAGCAGAAGCACACGGTGCATACGTGTGCCAAGCACCGCACGAGCTGATGAAGCATATAAGCAGGAAGCATGGCAGTCGTATACCAAGGCATGCATTATTCGATATAGCGATGGGGTTGGCGTTTACGTTGGGTTCTGCATCCACATAGGACAGGTGACAACACCGGCGTTCGAAGTGCTCGACGCCCACTTTTAGTGCTGTACCAGTACCGAACAAATCTAAATCTAAATCTAAATCTAAATCTAAATCTAAATCTAAATCTAAATCTAAATCTAAATCTAAATCTAAATGTAATAAATTGATTAATCACATGTTCTTGTTCATTGACGGCCTGAATACCTATGACTGTCGCGTTATAAAGGATTCACCAGGTCGAAGGGCTTCTCTCTCCGTGGCGACATGTCATATCTCAGCCGTACACGCTCATCTGAGATCTGAAGCAGCATCGTGAGAGGTATGTAACACCTGTCTATTCATTCATTCGTGCCATCATGAGCACCTGGGTATCTCCAGTGCAAAAACCAGCCGCTAAACGCCATGCTATGTAATGCTTCCACACTTGCTGCTTCTATAAATCGATCAAGTCCGGCGCCTCTCCTGACCCTACACCTCGCAGAAGGACAATCATATTCCCAGACGTACACGGCTCGCCAATCTTCTCACTGAACTTCAGCAGTCGTCCGCCTTCCACGTGGAAGACGCGTAGTTTTTCCTCCTCACCGCCGCCGCGGTTGTTCACGTTTTGTACCTGCAGTGACTTGGCCGCCATGTCAAGCACCCGCCCTACGGTCCACTCTTTGTTGTAGAAGAACTTTCCCGTGGGGTATTTCGCCTTGGTTGTATCGGCTGATGCTTCGACGTGTAGGTATATGCGCTTCTCTTGGGGTACGCTAGCTTCGCCCTTTGCTGTCCGCTTCAGCGCATTGAGTTCAGCCTGCGCTGAAGCTGCCGCCGACGACGCTGAACTCTTTCCTATTCCCAGGAAACCCGTCTTCTTGGGGGCAGATCTCCGCTTCTCGTCGTCCTTCTTCTTCTGTTCGGCCCATGCTTTCAGTCTTGTGAGTGCTGTTTGCGTGCGCGCTTGTACGTAGTTTTGCGGTCGCGCGCCGATGGGCGTGAGGTTCTTGCAGTCGTGATCCTCTTCGAAGCGGTGCTTCAGACAATATCTGCGATTACATCGTGCACAATGTACACCTTGCGCGCGGGCGGTATCGATCAATGTCTTGCACGATGGGTCGGCACACTGTTGGTCGTGGTTGAAGACGGTCGGTTTTGGGGTAGACAGCGATGAGCCCTGGTTATTCTTGGCTCTCTGTCTTGCCCATTCGCCTTCCTTAGGACACTTGTGCGCGTATTCGGTGCGGTGGTCGAGACAGAATTTCCTGGGTTTGTTAGTATGACAACACAATCGGATGCTTTACGCGTTGTACCTACCCATGACAACTCTCGCATCGGAACGGTAGGAAGTCCAGCACGTTGCAGTACTCCATCTGGCAATGCGCCCCAATAGCTTCCAAGTCGCCCTTCATCTCGGTGTAGCTTGATTCGTTGGACGTCATGTTTGTGGTAGAGACAGGGACAGAATATAAATAAGGCACTGGTAAGGAAACTGCTAGAGAGTCACCAAGGCAAAGGCAGTGTATAATAAACAAGCTGAGCAAGCATGAGAAGCCTCGAGAAGGCCGCTTAGGCTACCAAGAGCTTACGATTGTCGCCGCGCCATCTTCGGAAGGCGATTCCGATGAAGGGCGAATGGCGCTAACCATCAACTCGCTAGCGCCAGGGTCCAGCGTTGCCATCCTATCAGTACGCGTCTACCTTTACCACAACCATGAGACTCTATAGCCACCCTGATGTCTGATATGTCTGGAAAGAGAGCAGAGTACTGCTATGGGTTCGCACCGCTTCGATAGTTCGCCCGTGATCTCAATCCTAAAGTGGAATTTTAAGTCGAGCTTCTCCTTTTCATCAGCCTTCTAACGAGGCTTTACTTCAGCCTTGCCGACACTCACATTCTATCTTTACACGATGGTAGCTCCAAGCACCGAGACACATCTCACAAGCCATCACAGGATGAGTTTAGTATTTGGTAGACTTATTGTACTGCACTCGCCCGTTAGACTATTGCCATACCTGCTGTTGAGGGGTTAATGCTAAGCAATATATGATGGCCATTCGTGCTTGGCGAGCGCCATCCCCATGCATGTAGACGTATCTCATTCGCTGAAGCAGATAGTCGTCAGCCGTACCAGTGCATATGAACCTATTGCCTGCAGCTAGCACTTGTTCCTCTCATTACAACACCGTCAATGGCGGAAGTGGTAGGCACCGTCGCTGCTGTCGTCCAGTTTGTGGACGTAGCTCTTCGTCTTTCATCTTGTCTAGAACGTTTTTGCTCAGATGTGCGCAACGTGCCGCGTCGTTTTCTTCAGCTGCAGATCGACCTACGTCAGCAAATCGAGATTGCGCAGCACATACAGAATGACCATATACCCAGTTTTGCGACAACAGTATCGTACTCGACGCTTGACGCGCCCCTCCTCGAGTACGTTAGTCTTGCTGACGAGTTGAGCAAGACGTTAGAACGATTGCTCACCCGTAAGAACGATGGAATGCTACAACGAGGCTGGAGTGGGATTTGCTCCCTTCGCAAGAAGGAAGAAGTGGCAAACATTTGCGATCGACTCGAACAAAAGAGAAGCATTCTCTCCATGTGGTTGAACGCGGCAAATCTGTAAGTAGAATCGCTGGACGAAGCAGAAGTCGGTTGTAGGTGACCGAGCACCACAGCACTGACTAGCATGCAGCAAGCTCTCGTCAGAAACTGCGGCGACTACCGATGAAGTGAGACTCAAGATTGGAGAGGCATTAACGCTAGTGAAGACAGTTGAAAAGACATCGAGCGCAACCGAACACAGTACAGCACAGCTACTACCTCACGTCGAACAGATCGACCGAAACGTATCGGCTACTTCTGGAAAGGCCGAACGGATACTGCAAGACCTCCAGTATCTGAAGTCTCAGTCGATGAGTCTCTTAATAGACCGGAATGTGGATACCACAGCACAGGAATCGAGCCGTCAGATGACGGCAATAATACTCTCAAACACCGAGCAGATACTTGAGGCCATCGAGAAGCTGGGCTCTGATTCGGATAGAGCCATTCTAGGTACAAGAGATGACTTTGTCGTAAGTCAACTAAGCGTCGATGCATCAGGCACACGTCTTCAGCGAAGCGCTACGGATTGTATTCGTAGATCTCAGAGATGTAGGTGTCGCACTGTCGGTACTGCTCGCCGCTGGCAACCGTTATCTATCCTTCGATTTACACGAACCTTCCGGGCGCAGCACTTCTCATACTGTCCGGAATATCGGGTCTCAGAACAAAGTCTCGAGGTTACCATGCAACTTGTTCCTCCGATTTGGCTCTTTTCCAATACCGTCAACCTCGGTACCCGCATAAGAAACTGGTCAACGATGAAGCCGTTCTCAATAAGTCCGATAGTAGTCGGCACAAGCAGACTTGTCGATCCGAAGACGTCGCCTGTATTTCGTGCGATTACAGAGACCATCGAAGAGCTTTGGGAGAATGGACAGCATCATATATCCATCCCTCGGCTCCAAAACACACTGCAAGACTTGTTCGACAATAATGAAGCATCGGTTCTTGATATCGACGATGATGGAAATACTGTCTTGAATGTAAGCTATGCCTTTCTTGCAGGGCATGTAATTTTCGTTGATCGAACAACAGAAAATCGTTGGGATATTTACAGCCTCTGAAGCGCTTTGGCGGGCAGGCGATGAGTATATCGCCATCGTCCGTTTTCTGTTGAAAAGAGGCGCCGATCCAAACGTCCTGAGAGGCTCGAAGGACGACGAGCTTTCAAATTCTTTCAGTTGCCAAGGCACCACATATGACCAACTTACAGGTCCGATAGCGTATGGTCTGAGGATGTTTTCTCCGGCTAGAAGATCAAGGTACCTGGAAGTTTTGGAATCGATTGTAGAAACTGGAGGCCATACCTCTAGACCTTTCGTACACGAAGTTCACCAAGACGCAATACACTTTCGTGATGAGATTGAACAACTACTTGTCTTCGAGGATCAGATCGATAGTGAGTTGTCTGAAGCGTTTGATCGAAAAAGATTGCTGATGTCTCCTAGTCCGGGACCATGGCGATTTTGTTCCAATGATACTTCGACAACAAGTAGAGCAGTTTCAACGCCTTACAAACAAGGCTAAGCTATCAACTCTGAACCACACTTCTTCAATCGATGGACTTGCTCCGATCCATTTCGCTGTCTTGTGGCCTACTGGACTGAGAATGCTGCTCGACAGAGGTGTGCATGTGAATCCTGAAGACATCTACGGTCGACGGCCTATACACCTCGCTGTGGCGCTGGGTATCACTGACTCTGTGCGTTGTTTGCTTGCTGAAAATTGTGGACTCTTTACTCCGCCAAATCGCAATAGTCTGTTGCAACTTGCATTGAGATTGCAAGATCCGGAAAGGTCGCAGATCCTGCACTTGCTTGTTCCAGCTTTGATCGATCGCTTTGAGCGCCTTCAAGATATGGCGAGCAAACTCCTGCCGCCCTCTGTTTTCTCTCAACTCGAGTTGGCAACTGGGCAACTGCACGAACAAAGAGCGCCGCTGATAATCGAAACGCTTACAGCGCATGGCATAGACGTTCCTCAGGCTCTGGAATTAGATGGAAAGAGCTTCTACAACTTCGCGGACCTCTTTAGCTGTATCAAAATGACACCAGAAACTGCGAGTGTATTCTGGGATGCTGGATTCCACGATATCGACACGCCTGATAGGAATGGGTTAACTCCGTTCCTACAAAGTTGGTTTTCCGCCAACTTTGAAATGGTAGATTGGTTCGCACAAAGAGGAATATCTGTGAGATCAGAGCACGAGTCTGCCTCATTGACGGCTCTTCACTTCTATGCCGCAAGATTGCGTTTTCCCGGCGATGGTTTCGCCCGTGACATCGATGCAGTGCCTACAAGTGAGCACTACATGGACATGGTACAAAAGGAATTGGGTATACCATACGACGATTGCCGATGCGCATGCTCTCCTGAAGGCTGTGCGCCTATCAAATTCTTGTTCGAAGAATTTTACGAAGATGACAATCCCAAGCCGAGAATCAAGAAGTGGTTCGAAAGTGTCAGACCATCCCAAGCTCTGGAGTCACAGTACGTACATGATCTCACACGATATCTGCTGTTCAAATTCCTGGGTGGTGAGCATACTTGCTGCCATCTTGGACAAGAGGGTTCCGTAGAATACACGAAACTTCGAATAAAGCCATCTATGAACAGATGGAGCGCACGGACCCAGAGAAATATAGAAAAGTTTGATGAGCATTGTAGGCTCTGCGAGAACGACATACCGACACCCCAGCGGGACTGTCTACAAGCTTTGCAAGACCTGGACATTTTCAAAGAGACTTTGGACTCTGCAATGTCGCATTACGATGAGATGGATCGGCCTGATACTATGCCACTCGAGGAACAGGCATTTAAGTATATCAACTGGCTTCTGATAGAAGGACATTTGGATATCGACGTGAGCTACGAGTGTGAGCACTGGAGACGCTGGTAGTTTTCATATCCAGACTTCAGTCCTACCTCAACAGTAAAGTTGCTGGATGATTTCGTAATCGAAAACTTCAGCAATAAACTTTGGTCGTTCTTCAGACTCTTCTTAATTCCAGCAACCTTGACGAAGCAAACACGAAGCTGTAACGATTTTGAAGGGGCCTCAGTATTCTTATAGTATTACCCTGCATCCAAGTGTTTCAAGGCACCAGAATTGCTGTATTACTTGTGCTACCAAACGCCATATCCATGCTTATGCTTCTATACAACGCCATGTGTGTGTGTGCAAACCCTACCCGAATCCATGCGAAGGAAAACTACGACTTCGTCCTCGTATCAGCGTCCGAAACTCTCTTCACTAACCCTCTGATCTTGGGCCAGAGTTCCGGTATGCGAAAAGGTTTCGAAATGGCATCATCCATGCCTGATGCCAGCGATTGTTCAATCTGTTCCATGCGCGCATTCGCGCTGACAGCTAGAATTGGAAGGCGTAAGGATTGTTTTTCAGCCCGTTCGTGGGAGGCGGAAGAGGCAGACAAGGTTTTCCTGTGCTGAGCTTGAGTAGATGGTGCGGAATGAGGAGCCGACGGAGCCGCGAGGAGGCCTTGGTGTTCGTAATCGCGGATGAGCCGGGCGCAGGTAAGACCATCCATGATGGGCATTTCAATGTCCATGAGAATGATGTCGAGTTCGTGTTTGTCTTCAGTATTAGAGCCGTCTTTCTCGTTTCGCCAATAGACACTGTCCTTTAACCATTCTAGCGCCTCTTGACCGTTCCCAGCTACGCTGATGTTCCAACCAAACTTTTGCAGTTGCTTTCTAAGCACTTTTTGGTTGACGAGGTTATCCTCTACGATAAGAACGTTGAGTTTGATCGTCTGCATAGCCTCCTCACCTGTCATCGTTCTACGAGGAACAGGTCGCGCCTGTACCGCGCGAGCGGCAACATGGTCAGCTGGTGGATGCGCGAGGCGGGTGCTGATGAAGAACGCGAATGTCGATCCTTCTTCCTTCTCGGAGTGAACTCCGATGGCTCCTCCTTGTAATTTGGTGAGAGACTTGGAAATGAAAAGGCCCAGGCCAGAACCACCATATTTGACGTGTGTGCGAGGCGTAGCTTGAGAAAACCGGGAGAAGAGTTTCTTTTGCTCATCCATGGTCATGCCGCAGCCCGTGTCCTTGACCTTGAGCCACAAAAATGCTATTCTGCCTTCGCCCCATTCCGCCTTCTCGGTAATATCGGTCTTGGGCTTTTCGTCATCGGTGAAGGTTACTTCATTCCAACATTTTGGTGGACGGCTCCAGGAACCACCGATAGTAACGGTGATCGCCTTTTGCGGGCGATCTTTAGTGAATTTGATAGCGTTGGTGCTGATTGTATCAGTAGATGGCACGGAAGCTGAAGATTATGCTACTCACAGTAGGTTTATGAGAACCTGTAATAAACGTGACGGATCGAGCATTGTCCATTCCATTCCACTGAACGTTTCATCAACGCGGAAAGTGAGCTCGATACCCGACTGATTACACTCGACTTCGAACATTCTGACTGCGTCTGACACCACGACCGCGGGCTGAACACGCATCGGCGTGATTAAGATCAAGTTAGAATCAAGTTTAGACAAGGTAAGTACGTCGTCGATAACGCGTTTCTGATGCATCGAACACGACACGATGATGAGTAGTGATTCAATGCAGCTCTGAACTTCCGCCTCTGCCTTGGATATGTCGGACGGTTGTTTTGATCTTGCGAATTGGCGTCCGGATAGTTGTTGGAGCGAAGCGATGACTGAGTCAGCGCATTGTATTACCGCTGACAGTGGATCTAACAACAGTAAACGACGTTAGCATGTATCTCGTATGTGGTTCGTACATGAAGATGACTAACTTCTGAGTTCGTGCGACGTCATATCAATGAAGCTGTTTAAGTTAGTAAAGGAAAGTAAAACAGTGCGCGCGGAGTCTTACTTTTCTTGCTGTCGTTTAGCTTCCAGCGCCTCATCTATGCGACGCCGCTGTACGCTCTCCGCCCACTTGAAATGTGATATGTCGAACAAAGTCCCCATTATGCCTTAACTGGTCAGCACATGTATCAATTAGTGTTCAATGAAACGTCATCGTACTTATGACTTTTCCATTTTCGTCCAGCTCTGGGTAACTCGAACTTTGTACCCATATATTTGACCGTATGCCGTCTTGGTTAATCCATGTTTTCTTTAAACGGAATTGCACCCCACTCGATTTACCGCATTTGAGCATGCCGTCCCAATCCTGCTTTACTCTCTCCACATCCTCGTTGGAGATTAGATCGAACCACTCGTATTGGTTGACAGGTGCATGTGCGTGGCCTGTAAGTTCGAAGAACTGGTCGTTGACAAAATTCATGCCTGAAACAATGTCAGAACAAATCGGATTATGAGCTGGTTGTACTCACCACTCTCAGGGACGTATATGTATATAGCTGTAGGCGAGGTCTGAGCGAATCGTGCAAACTTCCTTTCTGCAAGCCGCGCTTGTTCTAGTGCTTCCCTGAACACGAAATCAGCATATGAGCACCCTATATGCTTGGAAAGACACTTACACCTGCGCTTGTGCAGCTTCTTGTGACTTCTTCTGTGCGTTGATGTCTATTGTATTGCCGGCAATACCGATCAATTGCTTATCGTCATCGAATACAGGGACACAAGCTGAGAGTACCCATTGCGCAGCGTCTTTTGACCCTGAACGTGCCTTCCAACGCATCTCAAAAGTAACGGATTTCCCTTGGGTAAGCGTGTTCCACATGGACATTACTAGTGCTTGGTCATCTGGATAGACAAGATCCATGAATGAGTACTCGTCGGGTTTGGCGTCTCTGGGTTGGGAACTTGACTTTGTTAATGAAGTAATGAATAATGTTGCGTTCAAAGTTACCTGAGTCTATACCATGCCTCATTTGCATGTAATAGCTTTCCCTCTGCGTTATACTCAAAAACGCCAACATCGCTCATCTCCATCATGGTCTGGATACTTTCCCATCTGGCATGAAGGCTTGTGTATGGAATGTTCCTGAGTGACACTGCTCTTTCGCGCTTGAGTTCACTCATCAATTGCGCCTTTGATCTTGTGAAAACTGGTATCCGGCCCATACTGAGATCATCGTTGTCGTCCGCTTCTTTCCCTAACGAGGCTGAATCCTGCTGATTTGCATCCAACTCTCTCGCCTTTACCACTTTCCAACTGCCATTCCGCCCCGATATTTCGGCAGTCCAGACTAAACCTCCAAAGTCATATCGCGGCTTGTATTCACTCAAAGCCTGCGCCCATGAGCGGAAGAGGAGCGCTGCTCTGTCCTGGGCTAATATGGAATTGCGGAGATGGAGTTTTCGGAAAGCTTCGTTGCAGAAGAGAAACTCAAAACCCAGAGTTATTTCTCCCGCTCTAATGACGAAAAGTGGTGCTGGATCAGACTCCAGCTCCTCCAGGTCCAGCAAGCGTGCGCTGGCACACTCGGCCGACGGCATTCCGAACAGGTTCCGATGACTTTCGATGGAACATAAAGGGACAACAGGCGATTTAATGGTCTGATAGTGTATGATCTTAGGAGTGTGCTCGGCGCTCAGCGCTCAGCGCTCAGCGCATCCTGTAGGATGTAGTTGTAGCAATGTGATGGAAGGGGCGGTGTCCACCGGGAATGGGTATTGTAAGGAAACTGCTGTTCAAGTTCGCCACTAGGGAAATCAAACGACAGTGATCCCAGATGGTTCCACGAGCTTGTTGTCTAAAACGATGAATATGATGTGTATGATCCAGGATGTAGTTGAGCAAGTCGAGGTGTTCGTGCGCTGTCAGTGGTACTATGTTGGCGTACCTTAGATGCGCGACCTGGGCTGCAAGGCCGGCGAAATGCACCAATGTGTGGCATGGCAACTACTGTATGCGGGCTGGGTGGGGATGAGTCGGACCGTTCTAGTCCTCGATGGCCGGAATAACAGACTAAACGTAGATGCGTCGGATATCGGATCAGCATAGAAGAGAAGGGGGACGTCTCCGGCTATTGGTCGCCGTCGCGAGTGTAAAGCTCTGATTTTGACGCTAGTTCAATCTCGACCGCAACCATGAATTGAAATAGCTGAAGTGCCGCGTTCAGGGTCCAAATGATCGTCGATATCGGCCCAATTTCCCATCGACTGCTGTTGAGGCAACAACTCTTGCCCAACCCATGTGGCCCTGCAGCCTTTTCCGGTGTGTCATATCGGGATCTCCATCTCAAAGCACACACGCAAGCATCGATAATCCCAGTCAAACATGAAAGAGTCAAAAGACACCTTGACAGACATTCGGAAAGGGCAAAGCAGGTCATGTCAAGTCAACCTCGCTCTCCGTAAACAGGGCTTGCTACACAGTAGGTGTTCGCTGTCGCAACATCGACAGCCGACAGCGTTGATACCTAGATGAATCATGTTCTTACCCCCAGGGTTTTTCTTGTTGTTTTCGATTCTAGTAGCACAATTCCTCGCTCATCTCTCTTTGCAGTTTTGCACAGGCACGAGTGGCCAGTTCACGCTACGAATCACGTGCTAGCGCGCTTTCAACCTCTTGGCGTGTAACACAGGACGAAGTCGCGACTCCTGCTTATTGCTAACACAGCAAATCCCCGCCCACAATTAACGCCCGTACACCTACTATCGGTAACTGAGGGCACTGCTGCCTGTCATAATTCGCCTGATTCGCCAATATGAGCGAGGATGAGTTCGGCTGGTCATCTGGCGACGAAGAGCCATTCGCGGCTACCACAGATGCTGTGCTAGACGGAAAGCGCAAACTTACTGTCGACAGCGGTAACACGACGTCCTTGTCCAAGCGAAACAGACATGAGAGTAGTAACACCGTCACCCCTTCACCAAACACGCTTCTTGCGAATCGAATCCTCAAGGAACGCTTCGCGATAGATGGGTTTCGGCTCGAACAGGAAAGAGCCATCACTCGACTTCTGGATGGCGGCAGCGCGGTCGTTGTATTTCCCACTGGGGGTGGCAAGAGCCTTTGCTACCAGGCGAGTCATGTCTTTGTGCAATGACTTACCCGTCTGACTATCCAAGGTACCTGCCGTAGCGTTTAGATATCAAGACGAACAGCTTGGTCGCCGGACTGCCGATCAAAGCGGCGTCACCTTGGTCATCTCACCGCTCATCGCTTTGATGAAGGATCAGGTAGATGCCCTCTTACGCCGCGGAGTCAAAGCTGCTGTGTTGAACTCGTCCGTCTCCCGCGACCAATTCCTGGCCACACAAGACGACCTCAAAAAGGGCCGCTTAGATCTTATTTACTGCGCACCAGAGCGTCTCAACAGCGAAGGTTTTATCGCGTCACTCAAAGATATCCCTGGAGGCATCCGTCTGTTAGCTGTCGATGAAGCGCATTGTATCTCTGAGTGGGGCCACTCGTTCCGCCCAGACTACCTCAAAATTGCTCGATTCGCAAAAGAAGCACAAGTTGAGCGAGTTGTATGCCTCACCGCCACAGCAACACCGAAGGTCGCCGAAGACATTAGAGATGCTTTCGCTATACCCAAAGAAGGCCTGTTCCGGACAACCATGTACCGCCCCAACCTACGCCTCCTGGCTGAGGCGAATGGCAAAGACGCCGATTACGTGTCAAAACTAGCTGTTCATCTTGCGAAGTACCCTGGTCCTACCATCGTGTACGTGACAGTTCAAAAAGGCGCAGAGGTACTGGCCGGAGAACTGCAGAAGCGTGGCTTCAAAGCTAAGCATTACCACGCTGGAATGCCTGCGCCACTGCGCTCGAAAACACAAGACGAGTTTCTCATCAGCAAAGACATGATCGTTGTTGCTACTATTGCGTTCGGTATGGGCATCGATAAGCCAGATATCCGTAGCATCGTTCATTTCGACATACCTGACAGTGTCGAATCGTACAGTCAGCAAATTGGTAGAGCTGGTCGAGACGGCAAACCAAGTGTGTGCATGTTCTACCTCTCGACAAAGGACTTCTATCTGCGCAACATCTTCACTTACGGTGATCGGCCTTCGTTACGCTCATTGAAGCTTCTGATGCAGGATATATGTTCGCCAGCTCGTAGACAACTCAAAGCAGGCGATACTTTCCAACTCTCACTGTACACGCAGGGCCAAGAAACTGACATCAAAGCCATCATTCTCGGTATTCTGTATGCGCAGATGGAGTTGCATTTCGAACTCTTCCGTTCTGCTGGGGCTCTGTACGCGAAGTATAGTTACATTGTCAAGAATCCGAACATCGTGCGGAACGATGGATCGGCAGCAGCGTCAGCGATTGTTAGGGCATCAGTCAAGAGTAGCAAATGGACTCACGTGGCATTGGATGATCTCGCCGATTCCAGTGGCATCACCCGAGCGGATTTAGTACGCAAAATGGACGAATGGAATGAGCGCGGTGCGATTGAACTGAAGAAAGAGGGCGTACAGAACGTATACCGCTTGGAGCGACCCTTGCCGTCCACACCAGAAGAGATTGACAACATCGTCAAACAACTTGATGAAACCATGGAAAAGACAGAGCAACAAAACCTTGCCCGGACAAAAGCATTATTGGATCTGATCACCGACAAACGCTGCTTGTCTAGGTCTATCGCGGACTACTTCGGAGAAAGCACTGATGTATCAGAAGAATGTGGACATTGCACGTGGTGTGAGACACATAGGCGAGTTGTGCTACCTGACGAGCCGCCACAATCTCCTGATCCCAAGAAGGTTCAGCAAGTACTGAAGGATATTAGTGTACGCGATGACCCTAGGTTCCTTGCCAAGCTCGCATTTGGAATCAAGAGTCCGCGTATGACTGCACTGAAGGTCTTTTCATCCTCTGCGTTTGAGTCGATGAATGTGTGTGACTTTCCCGAGTTGTTGAAAGTTTTCACAAAGGCTTGCGAGGAACATAGCAGGAAGGGGAAGGCGTGAGCCGAATGCGATGAGCATTTTAGGATAGTTCCTAGCCCTTTAAAAAGATGTACATGCGGTTCATCGAAGCACGCTTGCCATCACAACGATTCGTCTTTCTAGAGAAAAAAGTTATACGTGCAATCCAATCAGTTCTAAGGGCGCATCACATATGTACATTGATACTGAGTGGATTATATGCGTCGTGTATCTACAGATGTCGATTAAGACATGGTATGCCTCTATAGCAAGAGCTCTCTACAACTCCTTCTTCAACTTATTCGTTTGTGTCTCCTCTTTCCTCAACTCTTTCACGCCAACCGCCGGTCTGCCCGCGACTGCTTCCTCGCCACCAAACGTCTTGAACGCATTATAGAAGATCCATTCAGTAGCGTGTTCGACTGGCTCGTCGAAGACAAAGGGGAGGAACGGGACTGCTGCAAGACCAAGCTGCTCTTAGTTAGAACCACATCGAGATCGAATAGCTGGAATTTACTTACCCCGATGGGTCCCCAAGTCCTCAAGGTCTTGTTCTTCGCATCCTTCAGTGCGCGCCCAGAGTACCTGACGATACTGTGGATAGTAAAAGCAGGTAGACCCATAGAAGCAACAGCCTGGAACACGGCTCTCTGCGCCATCACAGCCCTGTAATCCTCAATCGCAGGTATCTTGCCCGCAACCACCTGCCCACCGGTCAATGGGCCCCCGGCTTCACCATACTTGACACCTTCTGTACTTGTAGCATTCCTTGCCAGGTCTTGCACCTTGTCGAGAATGCCTGTACTAGTAGTCTTTCCTGTTGCCGCGAGATCTTTATCCTTGCCTTCTCCTAGACTCTTCTCTGCTGCTTCGTCGATGTAGTTCTCGGGGTGGAGTATGTGTTGGTTGCGACAGTAAGCTTTGTAGCCTTCGTGGGCAACGTCACCAGTGAGGTAGAGCCAGGATATACCATAGGCACCTTTGACTAGGTAGGGATGTGCGATGGGGCGGAAGGACTCGCCAATGTCAGAGGTGTAGGCTACATAGCGGTGCGCGGAAAGCATGATGGTGCGAATTCGGGAAGCGTACGCGGCATATCGGATGTTCGTATCTGTTGTGTCTTCGGCTCTGTAGTCTTGTCAGCTGAATCTATGAATCGTGGAGAGACTCGGAGCATCGCGGACGGTCGTTCGAATGGGCATATAGAGGACAATTGAGGGATCAGTACTTACTCGCCGTCGTAGAGCACGTCCCACATCTTCTCGTCATCATTGAGCGTGTCCTGAAGCTCTTTCGGCAGCTGTTTCCTAGCTGGTGGAATTGAGAAATCCGGTCGCGTGCCTTGACGCTCCACCGGTACGCCGTCGACCTCTACGATCTTCTTGTTGTCGTCTTTCGCCATGGCTAATGTGTTGCAAGGATTCTTCCTATGCTCAGATTTTCAAAAGATGGACAAAGGACGGACAAAGGACGGACAAAAGAGAGTGAAAGCAAGTCCTGGAGAGATGCGCAGGCGTAGACCTCCATGCTTCTTTGGTACCACTACTGCCTACCCTAACCAGAGCGCACCTCGGCAGCTCGACGTCACACCCACTCAATCGTTGTGGCTGTGCTAGTTCTCACTAGCCACAACCTGTCAGCCACATAGCGCCAAGACCCCATCTTCTCTTCCGAAGAGAGCTCCGCGCAACCGCAGCATCCACCAACGCTCCACCGCACGACTCTCCATCCATTGACACTCCATCACCCCGCTTACGGCACGGATAATCCTTAAATACCGCAAAGATGGTTGCCATGTACACTATTATGGGCCGCCAGGTCGGATCGCACGTCGTATGTTCTTTCCCTTAGAGGTGTACCGGAGGAAGAAAACTTTGGTGAGAGGGAGGACCGGAAGCATTGGATGAGTGCTTCGTGGCGCATGCCTTGGAGGCCATCCATGGCGGACTTTGGGGATCAGAAAGACGATATGGACCATAATCCCTGACATGGGCTGACAAGTACTGTGTTTAGCTCGCAATGGCCACCCTCGGTATCACATTCACCGGTGCTGCGCTCTCCATGGGCGGTAAGAAGGCTGAGGACCCCACCACTCCCCCGATCAATGCAAAGAGCAGCGAGGAGGAGAGCTTCGTAAAGTGCGTACACATACCCTAGAAGTGACATGCAGCTAGCTGGTTGCGAAAGCAGTGGAGTACAGGCGCTTGTACCGGAAGACGGAGGCTAACAACATACTAGGGAGTACGTCAAGAAGGCCGCCGACAAGGTCCAAGGAAAGCAATAAACATGACGTTCGGACTGGAGCAATGATGATAGTGGACGAGAACACGATGCGGCGGCGAGATCTCTTCGGATAGCCGCAAACGTGCTTCAAGGGTGTGGAACATTGTAGATACGCCAATTGTACCAACAAGCAAGCATTGGACCGATCTATCCACTCTCACACAAGTTGCTGTTTGCCATTTTGCGACATGAACATGACTGGGTATTCGATACTACAAAGCAGAATATAGACATGAGCGTGCGCTCAAGACCAAGGTATAAAGCAGCCGTCATAACCGTCATATAACTAGAAATGTGCAAGTGCGCCTCCCGTAACTCTGGACTTCTCAAAAAGTCCCCAATTTATTATCAACCGGCTTCTTCCTCTAGTCCTGGTCCTCTTCCAGGATGATCTTCTTGCTCATACTATCCACAACCTTACTATAGAATTTGGGCGCTTGCGCCCTCGGGAAGCAAATCTCTTCTGTGAGATAATCGGGCAGTAGATCCAAAAGCTCCTTGTCTCTTTGTTCGTGAAGCAAAGGCTGGTAGATGAATTCTGCGTCTTCGTAGGATGTACCGCTGGAGGCTACTGTGAGGTGGAAATGCAGTGCTGCAAAGAAGTGGTGTCAGTATATTGGTTATCCTAAGTTGAAAGGCACGTGGGGAATGCGACTTACTGCCGTTACGCCCTGTTTGTAGACAATCGTAAACGTCTTCCTCGTCTTCGGATCTCTTCACACCAAGAACAACGAGGTCTGTAAGATCGCTGTAAAAATCGACCTTCTGCTTTGCGAGTGTCGCTTCCTTGGCTGCTTCAACAGTGCCTGGCAAAACGACGCCGGTTGTCCTAGCTTTCACCGCGCTTCCCGGCACATTCTTGGTCTCTGGCTGCGCTGATCGGGCTGCTGCGAGCTTGCTCGACAATGCCTTGCTCTCGCCCTGTGCCGATGTGAGCGAGTCGGCGAGTTTCTTGTTTTCGGCAGCGAGACGCGCTGACTCCTTGGAGACTGCTGCCAGCTCTTTCTTTATCGATGCGAGGTCCGAGGTGCGTGATTGGAAATCAGATATTTGTTGCTGAAGGGCTTTGATGACTGCATCTTGGTCTAGAGATGTTTAGTATACACTATTGAGTTGCGTTCGTCGCGTCGTACCTTTTGCGATCTGGTCTGTCCGCTTCTTAAGCTGTTCAAAGTTCGACTCCTTTCCTGACGAGGCAGACTCCTTGAGCGTCTCGTACTTGGCTGTCATGGCGTCGAGTTTCTTTGTTAGGTCACCGACTTTCCTTCGCATGGCAGGGTCCCGCTCAGAGTCTGACACACTTCCTGTTCGTCTCACTCCAGCTGATGTTCGTCGCGCCCTGCTGTTCGGTTGGGCTCGACGCGCGGAGGGTCGCACGTGTGGTGGCGGCATGCTTTCGGGTATTTCGTCGACTTCGACTTCGACTGATTCTTCCACATCCATTGCGTCTGCGTCTGGCTCTTGTTGTGTCTCAGGGATTGTCATCTGCTCAGGCTCGGTCTCGGGCTCAGCTGCGCGTTTCGTCCCTCTTGACTTCGTCGTAGGCTTCGCCTTGGTCTCCTTCTTCGCAGGCTCTTCTTTCGCGACAGCCTTGCGCCCTCTCTTTGCGGGTGCCGCCTCTTCGACCTCGACCTCCTCCTGCGCCTTCTTCGCTGGTCTACCTCTCTTGGCTGGTTTGGGCTGCGCAACCGCCTCTTGCTCTTCTAGCTCTTCCGTCTCGTCCATATCGCTTTGAATGGCTTCAGCAGGCTCCGCTGGCGCCTTGCGACCACCCTTTGCCGCTACCTTTTTCGCGCCTGCTGTCGCGCTCTTCTTCATGGCTACCGCACTAGTGCCGCTCGTTGGACGCGTCGATGATCTGCCCTTCGCAGTCGCCTTGGTCGCGGAGGCCGTTTTCTTCGTTTGTGCAGCTCCACGCGTGCTTCGCGACGGCGCTTTGTTTTCGCTGTTGGATTCGGGTGTAGGATGCGCATTGAGCTCGTCGACAGTCATTTCGTCTTCCGAAGCGGATTCGACGGTAAAGGAAATATTCGCAGCTTTACTTCGGGGCGCCATTTTGTTCTGTCGCGAAAGTTTGGTAAGGGCGGGGAGTTGGGTGTGCGGCGGCATGGGAGCGGGAGTGGCATGTAAACACACGACCCTAGCGTCACTTCCTAACACAGCGCTTCTGCCCCCGAAGACGCAACCAGATCTTCACCAACAAGGGCAATGTTGTGCATGGAGAAAATTGGCATGAAAGAATCGTTATTATGTACAAAAAGCTATATACTGCTACAGTAGAGCGGGCTTGGTTGCCCAGCCCAGGTATCATCCCAAAGCATGTATCCAGAACGCCTAAGATCAGTTCGTCGTGAAGTCATAGCATACGCGACATTACTGTCAAAACCTTACTCGCTGTACTTTTATCTCCCAACACTGCTTCCGCCCCAATTGCTAGGCGCCAGACTGCTAAGCTTACTGGATACTGTACTGCCAGAGAACCAACTCGATGACACACCGCCGCCAAATCCGAACTTCCACCACTTCTTCCCACCATACTTTCTGCCGCCACCAAGAACAGTTCTATTGCTCTTCTTGTCGTCAATCTTGTCTTGCCATTTAAGCTTTGTTTCCATGATCGCTTGGATGGAGTTGATGATGAGGAAAGTCGTGGAGCCAATGGCGCGGAAGAAAGCAAGGCCAGCGACAGCCCAGAGAATGAATGTCAAGTAGAAATTGTTTGTCACTTTGCGATCCGAGTATGCTTCACTGATAGCCATGGCGAAGATAGCGTTTGAGATAAGCCAGATGACAACCATGTAGGTTCGGACAGCACGGTAGTAGTCTTCCTGTTGTTGCGACTCGGAGATCGGAGGCTCAGGTACTTCGACACGATCACGAAGATTCCGTAGGGCTTCGTCGTAACCACTGTCGATATCCAATTGCTCTGATGGCATTTCGAGTTCGACAACATCTTTGTTCTTTCCCTTTGCGTCTCCTAGATCTGTCTTCGCTACGTTATCACCCTTAGTTCCCCAGGTGATGTCGTGTGTATTGCAGAAGGCGTACACTTGGAGAGTGGCGATGTAGGACGGGAGAAGAGCGAAGTATTGCGCACTGGACGTGAACATGTGCCAAGGATCCAGGTACATGAAGGACATGAGGAAGTAGAGACCAACCGTCGTCCCCATAGAGACAATAAGGTTGGTGAAGACATTAGCCCCTATTGTCTTTGGTGCTTTTGGATCTTTGAGTTGGACGATGACGATGTAGAAGGAGGCGAAGGTAGTGTACGCCATGATGATACCGTACATGACCATACTCCAAAAGAACATCTTCTTGGCTCCTTGGGGTCGGTTACCCATAGATAGGATGAATTGCATGCAGATGAGCAAGGTGCATGTGTAACGTAGGATGTAGAAGATGTATTTTCCGATGTTGTGGCCGAAGGGATCGAGTTCCGGGTCTGACAGTGAGCCAGCAACGAAGTAGAATGTCAGGTAGAAGTTGGCAAGCGAAAAGAACGTGAACAGAAGTTGCACGAACTGGTACACGAATTCGATGTGGAGGAGGATCTTGCGCCCGATGGTATGGTCAGTTGCCCATACTTGCTTGAAATGAAGCAATGAGTAGACAGCGGCGAAGAAAGCACCGTTCAGCCATCGTCGACGTTGGGAAATGAACTCAGGTACAGCATCTGCGATGTGTTAGCTTCGGTAATCGATAGGACTGGCGAACATTCTTACCTGGCACATCAGTCTCACCAGTTGCCGCTTTGACGTATTTTAGAACCCATTGCTCGCTACGCTTTGCTACAAGCTCCCAACATAGGATACGATCTTCAGCCAGATACATGTTTGCCGTGAAAACGTCTGCATCTTGACCATGAAGCGTTTCTCCCTTAAAGTACTGGCTAAGGGGACCGTGGCCTGTGTGGTCGTTCTGCAACGCGTGATAACGGTATGCTGAAAGCGCACCAGGCAAGACAGTAATGTACCCAAATACAGACTCCAATGGCTTGTCGAGGATATTGGACATCTTGTATTCGAAGTTCTGCGACGCGACGAGCGGGTTGAGAAGACCAAGCCAGGCTTTGCCTTTACCTGCCTTGATTTCTCCAGCAGCTCCAGCGACAGAAGAGTCGGTGTCGAATGCTTTCCACAAGTGGTACAGGGCTTTGGGTCCAGGTTTGGTTCCCACGTCGAGTAGAATGCAGACGTTTGGATTAAGCGCCCGTCCGAAAGCGTTGAAGAACCAACGATGCGAGTTCAGCTTCTTCGAGTTCTTCTCCTTCAAGCAGAAGATCATTTGACATGGCACAATGCCCTTCTCCGCGCCCTTGAACTTAAGATCTGAATCCAAGGAGACTTGAGTGGTGTATTCGTATACGTGAGCTGTGACCTCCTTCTGGTTCACGTGGTTCTTCGCGATACCTTCTTGGAAGCATCCCATTGCAGCGATGGCATCTAGAGTTCGGGGATGGACCTTGCCACGACCGTCTGCGATGATGCACACAACGATCTTTTGCCATCCGTCCTTTCCCCAAGTTCTTGACTTCATGCGCGAGCAGAAATGGCTGATGTTCTGCATGACACCGTGCATTGTTCGGGTGAAGTCAATCTCGTTCTCGTTGTACATGGTAATAGCGATGAACAACTCCGTCTCCCGCTGATTCCCGATATTTTGGCGTAATTTGTAGCCACGATCAATGTAGTCATCTGGGTCGCATGTGACAGCCGTATATCGCATGTGCGTGAACTCGATGTCATCTCGTCGCGGAAGGAAACTGTGGAGGATGGTCGGGATCTTGCACTCGAGAATGAGTTCACCGTTGATCAGGCGAACCTCCTTCTTCGTCATTACTGCATCTCGCGCTCCACGTCGTTCCTGTGCGCCATCTGGAGCTGGCCCGTAGTGCTCTGCCTTCTCGTCGATTTCAGTGTATATGTCCGTATATGTATCGTCGCTCATGTAGGAGTCCCGCGATCGCAGGTCTGGTCTGTCGTCGCCAATGTCGGTGAAGGGGTCGTCGTCGTCGTGAATTGGTATTGAAGTCATGTCGGTCATGTCCATGGTGTTCTCAGATCCGCGAGAGCCCGGTCTGGCACCATTGGTGAACAAGGGCGCTGGAGGTAGTGGTCGCTGCGGACTGCCTGGCCGTGGGCTGCCATGAAGGTCTAGTGGCTCGTATGAGTTGACTGAAGCTGGTGGCCGCGAGTAGTCGTCTGATGTGCGAGTGGGTGAGTATGGCCGGTCGGGTGATAATGGCCGCCGGTAGGGAACATAATCGTCATCTGGCGGTGGCATGTTCGGTGCAGTATCCATCACTGACGGCGTCCGTGATAAGCCGGATACTGAGGATGATGTGGGGTGGTATGTGCGCGATACTGGCGATGGAGGTCTGCGGAGATCACGTAATTGTAAGTCTGGGTCTTGTGATCGTACGGTTGTGGAGAGCGCCGCGTAGTTTGCGGTCTCCGAGTTGATCATCTTCCTTCGTGGCATCTGCGTAGGTGCAGCAGCCGTGCTGGACGTTGAACTCAGCGCATCGCCGGCCTCGCGCAGGAAGTCGTGAATGTCCGATTCGGCAGCCTTCTGCTTGCCCACCTCAGACATGGTCATGCGCGCGCCCAACTCGGCAGTATTGCTGTTGGCACTTGACATGTTTGAAGTGTCCTCGAATGAGGGTCTTCTGGTGCGGATGAGATTGAGTCCAGAATGCAGGACGCAAGTGAAAGAGAGACAACAAGGAAGACAAATACTCACTGCATATAGCTTTGGCTGTCATCCACGTTTGTCAACAAGCGCATTGTTGATCCTCCTTGTAGTTGCTGAGGGGAGCCGTCATCATAGTCATATGCAGGTGGCCGTCCATAGTGTGAACCACTGTGCGGTGTGGACCCGTCCATCGTATGTGTGTGCGCCGCGAAAACAGAAATGGGTATATGAAAAGTGTCGTAATTCTTCGTGAAACCCGAGGAGTGATTGAGATGGGCAAAAATGCGATATGGATGTCTTCAAAAAGGGTGGAATAGCAACTTTTGCAGCAGTGATGCGATGGCGGTGTATGCAGCGCTGTTGTTGCTTCGGACGTTGTTATGGAAACGCCGAACCCCGGTCCCCTGTCGACCCAGGAACACACCCCATATGCGGCCCCATGTGGCTTAGACGGCGCCCTCTCAACCACTCCATGTGCAATTCGTCCGTACTCGCGTGCGACTGTTTCACCTGTCGTGTTCTATTGGTTCGGGATACGGCCTGCACTATTGGGGCTCGATCATCGGTTGTCGAGGCAAATATCTGCTGGGTCTTGCCGTCTTTGCACTAGGTCTAGAGCATGGCAGAAGCACCCCACAGCCGAACAGGGTGTTCGCAGTTTACCGCCAAAGCTACGACTTGTTTATCTGTTGAGCATATGCATTTGCTTCTGCCTACGACCCAAATGTCCCCCTGAAATAGGTCTCGATCTTAAACTGGTCTGACGTCAGTAAGAATGGTTGCAGTCCTCGACCCGCGAAAGGGCATCTGCTCGACCAAATGCTCATTGTGTCGCTGAGCCTAAGTGTTGCGTGCATCTATACTTATGATCTCTCCCTCTTCGTGATATCTTTTGCTGAGGTATCATCCAAAAGACGCAACTCGTGAACGACTTGTCGTCGCAGTACATGCCTGGGTACCGTGATACTGCGCGTACGTTGTGAATCAAAGATACCTAGGTAGCACATATCGCGCATCACCCAGCACCTTTTCAGCTACAACCACATCATATGCTCTCCTAGTACCTATTTCTGAGCTTACGAAATCATATTACGCAACTGAGACCACGAGGGTTTATCCATCTCGACATGGCAACGACGAACTCCCCTCGAAAATACCCTCCATAAGCTTGGTGTTCCAACAATGCTCTTCAGGTGGTTTGCGTTCTACGACCTCGGGATGCTCCGAAAGTTGACATCGACTAGTAATTTGCACAACTACCACACAGGCGATAGAACGACATCACTAGCAAGGGCATCCAGAGACAGCCTATATTCATGAAGTACAATGGTCTGACCATCCAACGTATGAAAGCTATTACAATCACCGAAAGAACTTCATAACAGTCATCTATAACAATGATGTATGATGAGCCTAGAGAGATGAATCTAGAATCTAAAATGCACAGCGCAGGATGAGTCATTGAGGTTGATAGATGGGGTGAACCACGAGTTTCAAAGTAGGCGAGGCTGGAGAAGAACAAGAACTGACAGTGGAGAACAAAAGATGCATCAGACTGCGCTCCACCGCTCCCGACGCACGATCTGATCGTCGAACGTCGATCTTTCTTGCGTCATGACTCCTGACTCGACCAAGGTTCCATCGCCGGATACCAAAAGGCGATCTAAGCGTTGAGTGCAGCTGGCTGATGCTTCATGCGTCACGCGCCCTAACTCGTCCCAGTCCGCAACTTCATTCGCATCAGTTTGACAACTAAAATGCGCAACTTCTAGTGTTCACCACTGGAAGACGATCTAGGCTTAAGGTTGGAATGTCGATAGTTCGTGCATCACGCGCTCTAACTCTGTAACTCCCGAGGTCGTCCCAGCAGGCGTCCATATTTGTAGAACCGGCGTTGACACTACCCCGACAACTTACAGGAAACTGCTGATGTTGCAGATGTTCCTCACATGAGAGTATTGAGAAAGTACTCAGTATAGCGAGGGATATATGTATTGCTTATTGATCGCAATAGGGCGGAAGAGAACAGTGATGTCGGAAATATTCAGATTGGGACCACCCCCCTAGAGATGTATTGGAAGAAGCATCTTGGACTCCCCGTGCAAGGCTGTACTCTAGAGAGGTACCTACGATGCAAATATCCCCTTGAAATAAGTCTCAACGCCCCTGAAACCTTCCGCATCGACCGTGTCGATGTACCCAACGTATTGATCCGGTCTCGTAACGACCACACATCCTGTCTCCCTGTCGACACCATACCCCTTATATGCATCGCCAAAGCCCTCGAACGGATTAGCATCATCGGCATACACTGAATCGTAATCCCATCCAAACTTCGAGTCGAATGGGTGCAGGATATCTGGGAAGTCGCGCAAAAGCTCTACTTCCTTGCGCTTCGAAGAGTGCAATGTGAGCACTTCCACGTTCTTGATGAGATGGGGAGCCAGTAATGATGAGGACGATAAACTCTCGCAGAAGCCTTTCAATCGGGCGCTCTGTTGTGCATTTGCGACATTGCCGGCAAATACAACGATGCGGAATCGTCCATCGCTTTTCAGCTTCTGCTGGAACTCCCAGGCTCGACCGTCAGATTGGTTGATGACTTGGTAGCTTGGGAAACGCATGCCCAACTTCGTCTCTGAGGCGAGCTCTTGTTTGCCGATGATCTCGAACTTTGAAGATACGTCTGTCCCGTCGCCTTGATCTGCTGCGTTGCCTGGTTTCCCAACCAGCATACTCGTTCCATAATCGACCGAGAGGCCCGTAGCGAATAGTTGACCTTGATGTTGTTAGCAGATGTGACTTTTTTTGGGGGGAAAACTTTATCCTTACCCTTGAGGAATGCCTGCTTGAACTCGTCCATACTGACTCCTTCCTCATCCATGACATCCTTCGCCGGCCGCCCGGAAAATAATCTCGAAAATTTGTGGTCGAATGCAATCAGATCCTGCGCAATACGCCTCCGCTCCGACTGGTAGGTCTTCAAAATGGATGGTTGAGCGATACCTTTCACCACCAAACCCAGTTTCCAGCCCAGGTTGTAGCCGTCCTGCATGGAGACATTCATCCCTTGGCCAGCCTTCGGTGAGTGCGTGTGTACGGCATCGCCAGCCAGGAACACGCGACTCTTGTGGTCGAAGTTCTTGCCGACTCTCTGACCGATCTGGTACGCCGTCCACCAATCGCAGTATTCGTATGTCAGCTTATATGGTGCAATAATCTTTTGCGCAGCGGTGAGAATAGTATCGGGTGTGATCTTCGATCTATCCGCTCGACCACTGGCGTCGGGCTTGATCTCCGTGAGCTGTATGTAGAGCCTGGCAAGCTTGTTCTCACGTGGAATGATCATCATCGATCCTGAAGACTCGCTATGTATCGCGCAACGTTTACGGACGTCTGGAAAGTCAGTAATGGGAATAATGTCCAATACACCCCAGATGTGATCTGTAGGCTCCCCTTCCAGCTCAAAGCCTAGTTGCTTTCGTGTCCAACTGTGAGCGCCATCGCAGCCTACAACGTATTTCGCTCTCACCGTCTCCGTGCTACCCTCCTTTTGCTGGCTCTTTGCGATGAGGTCTTCAGTGTCATCATCTGCCAGATTACTTCTGAAAAGACCGTCGTTGATTCCAGAGCCCTTGCTTTGAGCTGGTTTGGCCTCATCCTCGGTAAGATATCGAAGCTGAACTGTGATGGGATAATTGTCTGGAGAATGATCGTCCACTCGGTCTTCCGCAATGTGGAGCGACTCGGGTAACACCGCACGCTCGACACGTAGGGTATCCTTGGAGTGTTTTTTGATGTGGTCAAGGAAGAATCTTTCAATCCGTCCCTGGTGGAGTACGATCTCTTTGAATCGAGAGAGACCAGGTGGTGTATCGGGCACCCCATCTGAGCGGCGTATTACACCGTCTTTGCCGGGATTCTGCGTGTGTTAGGAAGGCCGGAATTCAGTCCAAAAGCGACAACATACCCACATGCAGAACTAGATGCTGGTTAGTCAAGTTCATCCAAATTATACGTGATCAGAAAGTATACGGGTCAGTCTTTTTCCTGAGAGAGATATATATATGCGCGTACCTCTATCAAATGATTGGCTTCCTTCCAAGCTCTATCGGCGAAGCCAAAGCTGTCAAAAATCTCTAGACTGCGGAGCTGTAAACCATCCGCTTGTCCTGAGTAGATCTTTGTGCCACGTTTGTCGACGACGCGAGCATTGATGCCACATCTCGCCATCCAAGCCGAGAGCATCATTCTGGGATCTTGTCAGTATTATCAAGATGTCGCTCTTGATATGTATAATTACCCTGCCGGACCAGCACCAACGATGAGACTTCAAACTTGTTAGTGACATATTCAGACACATGAACATCGGTGGACTGACACATCGCATTTTGATTCCTTTGTCTCCGAGACCGTCATCTTGGGATCTTTTCGCCGTTGTCACTAAGAGCTGATAGTTCGTGTGCAGCTACCCCGCTTGAAGGTTGCTTGTACAAGAGATGGGTGGTGTCACACATCACCAAATGTGGCTTGCATCTAATATAAGCTCTTAAAACCGCTTCGTCCCGGGCATCCCAGTAATCATACAGTACGGCAGTGCAATTCGGCGCGTCAAGAGTGGACATCGCGTTGGTATCGACGCGACTGGTGCGTGGCTACCCCACATCACGCCAAGCCGGTTTCGGGTCGCATGACGCATGGAACGAAATCCAGACATTGTGATTCGCATGTCCACGTGTGGGTCGCGACCAAGCGCAGAAGCAATCTGGAGTTTGTCAGAGCTTTGTCAACGAGAATAGAGGTGTTGCCTTCGGGAGTGCTGGGGCTTGGGGTTTGTAGGCCCTCAGTCATTAGTTTTGTCAGAGCTTTGTCAGGCGAAGAGAAGATGAGGATGTGGATGCTGCCGTCCCGAGCGCCGCAATGCTGGTCCTTCCACTGCGCGCCCATTTTCCGCAATGACTTTGGGCAAACTACGGGTCCCTCTTTGTGTTCGTACAACACGGGACTTTTGACAGCGGCCATAACCCGCATCCCGATAATGGTTAGCTCCGTTGAGTAGATTACCGCATTCGGTCGTCGAGAGTTAAATTCAGCGCAAAGGTGAGTTGAAAAAGTGCATCGGTTGCCAGTCCTGGAGCGTCTTGCGCATCATAGCAAATTTCCACTATTCGTATGGGTCATGACGTACCTAGGTACATACATCATCAGCGCCGCCGTCGAAAGTGCACGTCACCGGCAATAAGTCTTTAGCTAGCCAACCCGCAAGTACCGCTATGATAAGTTAAATACTTGCACTCATCTTCCAGAACACCACAAAATTCTACGCTCAACATGTCCACAAATTACGACTTCAAGACTGCTCTTGTGACCGGCGGTGGGGGTGGTATCGGAAAGGCGCTTGCGCACCAGATGATAAAAGATGGGAAGAAAGTCATCATCGCTGGTCGCACAGAGTCGAAATTGCAAGAAGCCGCAAAAGAGATCGGAGCAACGGCTTACTACGTCCTTGATACTGGAGATGTCAAATCTATCCCGGCTTTCATCAAGAAGCTGATATCCGAGCATCCGGACCTCGATTGCCTCGTCAACAATGCTGGTGTGCAGCGGCCACTCGACGTCAACGAAATGGACCCAGAGGAATTTGGCAGCAAGGCTGACCAGGAAATCGATATCAATATCCGTGGACCCATGCACCTTGCACTTAATCTGCTCTCACATTTCAAAACTAAGCCAATGGCACTGGTGGCCAATGTATCTTCCGTTCTTGGCTTCGTGCCATTCTCCCTCGTCAGTAAGTGTCTCCGTACAAACTCTTCGTGAGGAATATACTGATCTCATTTACCCACGATTTAGACCCCGTGTACAACGGTACGAAAGCATGGGTACACTTCTGGTCAATGAACCTACGAGCCCAGCTCAAGGATACAAAGATCAAGGTCATCGAGATTGCGCCGCCCACTGTGGCAACAGACTTACATCGTGAGAGAAAGGATCCAGATGACAACAAGAAAGAGAAGAACAAAGCTGCCTTGAGCGTGGAAGAGTTCATCGAAGAAACGTTAGGGAAGTGGAAGAAGGGAGACGAGATGATTGCCGCCGGCCCTGCAAATAAGATTGTGGATACTTGGCAGGAGAACATGGGGCCTATCTTCCACGACATGGCAAAGTAGTCGCTGCCAAAGAATTAATAATCGATTTATACTTGTGGGTTGACACCTCGAGTAGGATTTGAAATCGACTGATAAGACCACGAGACATGATGCTCATGATTACACCAACACATGCACGGCAGAAATGATACCGACTTGACCTTGCTAACGCAGGTGTTGGTGCTTGGTTTTCATTGGTAACGAGAGGCCCTACCGATCTTCGGTCTTCGTAACAGGATTGGAAAGTATATACAAACGAATCAGGCGAACATATTCCGTCGTGTTCTCGACATCCTTCACTCAGAGTCCAAACCATTTCATGTCCTCCGCTTCGTGTACTGGCACAGTGTGTCCCACGTTCAACGCGCTGTATCCTACAAGTTTGGTTCCATCTCCATACACCATTTGTGTATATCCGCTCTGCGGGGTGTTCGTCACGTTCTTTGTGAACGAAACACCCAACAGTCCGCTCCACTCCTTAAGTTGCTCGCCCAAGTTTGGAATCTTGACCAGGGTATCAGCAGTACCGTGCCATGTCGCCATGCGAGGGTAGGTGCCAGTGTAGCCTGGGTACATGGCCTTGACTTGCGCCACCCATTCCGCTTGCGTCTTGATAACTTGGCCGTTTGCGCATCGCGGGTCTGCAGTGCTTGGGCTGGCGCCGGGGCTGCCTGCTACACAGCCTGCTGCGACACCAGAATAGCATGATCCTGCAGCGATGACATCGGGGTAGGTCGCCATCATGACGTTGGTCATCATACATCCGGAGCTGCTTCCAGTGACAAAGACCTTGGCCGGGTCGGCACCGTACTTCTTGATGGTGTACTGGATCATGTTGTTCAGGCCTTGGTTGTCACCGCCGGCATCGCGAGAGAGGCCCTTGGCGGTGTTGACTTCCCAACAGTTGTTGTCCTTCTTGGTGGACGGGAAGATGTTGATGAAACCTTTCTGCTCAGCTAGGCTGTTGTATTTTGTGGATTGAGCGTAAGCTTCTCCAGTACCGCCGCAGTAGTGCAGCTATCGATAGGTTAGCGCAAGCCTTGTTAGGTAAATCCTGGAAAGGTATAAAAGCACGTACGGCCAGAATGATAGCGGGCTTGGTCGCAAGTTTGGCAGGAACATAGATGTTCATTTGGAGGTTGGAAGGGTTGGCTCCAAAGTCATTGACACGAGTAAGGGCGGCATTGGCAGTTGCGCAGAAAGCAACAATGCTGCCGAGTACAGAGGTGGAGAAGTGCATCTTGATTGCCGTGCGAGTTCGTAAGGAATGAGTCTCCTGCGAGTCACATCCTTCTTATAGACCTGCTATGCTCGTATGGAGATATTCACTAGCGCGAAACATTGTGAGGTTATTCCCCGTGGATACTAGCCGTGCTTGAACGCTGGCATAGTGTCAATTTACCAACTTTCCGAATCTGGGAGGCACGGCCATGCGCAAGTCCATATATAAAGGTAGTTGCTTGTTTCAAACACTTTCTCGATCCAATCATAAGCAAGTGAAACGGATCATCTGCGTTTCTGGACGAGTTTTCGAGGCTTTCGTGCCTACTGAGGTTAGATATCAGGGGAACTCGTGTGGACTTGCTGTAGGGGATCAGGGATCTCGGATGTTTACCCCGGATGAAGTCCCGCCAAATAAATTAACCTACTACCGAGGTTCGCTCCGATGCTAGTTGCGTGCAGCAGTAGCTTCTTTCACGTCCACGTCACTTGTTTTGTTTTATTGTGGAGTTGCCGTTCTTGTTTACCGTGCAACAACACTTGACTGTGTTTCTGCCAGCATCGTATGTCAACATCAGAAACATGTCGATCAATGACATACAAGCAAACACTCAGCAACGCACATGTTTTTATGATAATATATTTCAATGTTCGTCTATTATGCTAACATGGGCGTAAATTCTATTGGGTATCTCTCAACATGGCCTCTACAAGTTTGGGTGCGCCTCCTTGAACTCCTTGCTGTAAGGGTAATCAACGTATCCCTTCTCACTCTTGGGGATGTAGAAGGTGTCGCGGTCGTAAGGGTTGAGTTCAATGCCCTTCTCTATCCGGAAAACAAGATCGGGGGTGCTGATGAAGTATCGTCCAAATACCGCTACAACGTCACGGTCCTTGTGCTCCTCGACCAGCTTCTTCGCGTCCTCAGCCTTGAGTCCACCAGCGATGAGTAGCTTGCCCGAGTAATGGGGCAGCAGGGGGTCAAGAGAGTCGGATCCCTCAACATCGGCGTTACCAGCCACGCGGGCCTCAACAAGGTGAAGGTAGGCCAGGTTGAACGCGTCCAGTCTCTTCATGATGTCTGTAAACTGGGGAAGAGGGTCCTTCATCTTCATGCCCTGGAACTCTGAGAAAGGACTCAACCGGATACCGGTCTTGTCCGCGCCAACGGCTTCCGAAACAGCTTGAGTAACCTCGACGGCGAACCTGGAGCGGTTCTCAACAGAGCCGCCGTAGGAATCTGTGCGCTTGTTGCAAGTATCCTGCAGGAACTGATCGATGAGGTAGCCGTTCGCGGCGTGAATCTCTACACCGTCGAAGCCAGCTTCAATGGCGTTCTTAGCTGCTTGAGCGTAGTCAGAGACACTCTGCTTGATTTCCTCGACGGTCATCTCCTTGGGAGTAGCGTAGCCCTCGCCTAGGGATGTCGCGCTGGAAGACTTGATGGTGATGTCGTTTGCTTGTGCAAAATCCTTGTTCGCTACACGACCTAGGGCCCAAAGCTGGAGGTAGATGTACGAGCCCTTGTCATGCACAGCCTTGGTGACCGGTTTCCATGCGTCGATCTGGGCTTGTGTGTAGATACCGGGTACATTGGGGTATCCACCAGATTGTTTCGAAACTAGTGTAGCTTCTGTGATGAGAAGAGTTCCTGGCACGACAGCACGCTGACCATAGTACTGTGCGGCCATGGGCAGGATTTCGTGGTTGTCGTTAACACGGAAACGTGTTAGAGGCGCCATAGCAATGCGGTTCTTGAGCTCCATAGAGCCCACCTTGAGTGGCTGGAAAAGGCGTTCAGCGGACATCTTGGTGTTGTGTGTGTTTGATTTGGGAAGGTTTGACAATTCGGCGGACATGTGAGAAAAAATTGGACAATAGGAATACCAGTTGAGATTGTTGAGTACTGAGGACGAAGAGGCATCAATATACCTATATACGCCTCATACTAAAAAAAACATCCTGTCGATGGTTTGAAATCATCGTTCGGTCGATCTCGGCAACTGCGCGGTAAACTAACCCCATAGAACTTTCCGCTGTATTCTACACCGGTGTAGACCCTGATGTGCATGGTCCTAAGGCTCCGTTAGCTATAGACGGTAAGGAACGCCTGAATCAAGATACGTAGCCGCTGAAAGCGAGATGGTACCTGAGCTTGGCAGGGCATGAGAAATGCTGTCGGCAGTGGCGGTAACGCCGAAGCTTATGACGTAATCTACATTTGTCAGAATAGTACTGTGGAACAGCGAAAGCCGAAGCTCTACCGAACATCAACCAAAGTCGGATGAAGAGATAGATACGTGAGGGACAAGATGAGAAGACCTTGGAAGCCATAGAAGAGCACATTGTCAATTACTCAACCGAATCTTAGCAACTCGTGGACTTTGAAACCCGACGTCACTCCTTCAAGAGCATTGTCGCACTGTTCAACTGCGCTTCCAAATCAGCATGCCAGAGCCATTGAAAGCTCTCGTTGATCCTATCTTCAATCTTGCTCATATCATCCTTTACTCCTTCAATCATGAGATCGTATGCTAGAGCAGCGTCCATGCTCCGTTGAATCAGCTCCTGCGTCCTTGGCCGTCTTACAGCGTCGTAGGCCTTGAATGCAGCCTCGATGTTGTCGATGCTTCCAGCAGTAACGATCAGGTGGCTAAGTATATATGCATCTTCCATAGCCATGCCAGCCCCAGCTCCCATGTGAGGTGTCGTCGCGTGTGCACTATCACCCAGGAGACACTTACGGTTCTTGAAGTATGATGCATTGTGTTGGAGGGTGAAGAGTGCCCATTTCGAGGGCAGATGGTATTTGGCAATGAGATCGATGAGCGGCGGATAATAGTCTCTAAACTTTTCGCGAACCTCGTCCCCATTTGTCGATACTGTCCAATCGTCCTGACCCCAAGTACTGGTGAAGGATTGGTCGTGCGGCATGGCGACCATGTTGACAAATTGACCATGCTCGACAGGATATGTTACGATGTATCCTCCGTAGCCACAGTACAGCTGGCTGTTCATAGCCATCTCTTCTCCAAGTGCCCTCTTGGCTTCCTCTCCTGGGACCATCGCTCTCATCGCTACTTCGTGGGCATATTCCGGCTGGATGTCTGGACCACATACAAAGCCCCGTACTCTACTTTTAATGCCGTCACAGCCAATGACTGCGCTAGCTAGTGAAGTCGTCCCGTCGGTAAATGTTAGCTTGAGGACCCCATCACCCACTTCTTCGACACTTTCGAAGCTCTTGCTGAAGCTTGTTATGTCCGTAGGAAGTAGTGCAACCATCTCGTCGAGCAATCGCGCTCGGTGTATACGCTATATATGGGTGTACAAAGTCAGCACGTGTTCCACATGCAGTTCGTACAAGGACACTTACACCTCGCATCCGAAGTCCGGCTAGCGCACCCTGTGGCTGATATGAGTCGTTCTGATGGAACGCGAGGTCTCCAGCTTTAGATCCATGGGTTCGTCTCTCATCCATACCCCATCTAATCGTGTTGAAAGTATCATCCCGCTCAGGATCTGTATTGAAAGTTGCATGTTTCATGAAGCCTTCCAGCAATCGAGGGTCGATCAAGTGTAACGCAGTCGTGGCGTTGGCGCCGAATGTGACACCAGCGCCTATCTCTGAGAAGGCTGCGGAAGCTTCGTAGATGTGTACCTTGACACCATGTCTGAGCAGACCGATTGCAAGGGCAAGGCCACCAAGACCGCCACCGACAATTGCTATCGGAAAAGTCTCATGGTTTCTGAAAGTAGTCTTGGTCAATCCGTCTCCGGGCGACATTTTGTCTTGATCAAGTCACGCTCAGGGTACCTCAATATCCAGTTGTGCTTTCGCAAGGCCACGTTTGGGGTCATTGAATACGTGCCTCGGATTATTGTCGATCAGCTTGCGGGTCATGAGACTAATGCGAGCTGATGTAAAGCCGCATGTATTTGACATCGCGCTGGGTAAGCTCCTCACGGGAATGGCCTGGTAGGGATGGTATATCCGGCTGGATGAAGAGACGTCGAAAGCGGGGAAACTAGGAACTGTGTAACTGGGCGCTGATTGTTGGTGATTGAGTTCTTATCTACTACAAAAGCGCTCTACGTGCTAATCGTATGGGTCGCAAGACAGCAATGCATGTTCCAGAACATGAAAATGCTCACCTGCCTAATTCATTTCAACGTCGATTCATCTCTTCACAGCTCGTTGTGCGCCGGCGCAGCCTTCTGTACGTCGACACCACAAACGGCAGGCGTACCTACTTCCATTCGGTATACACACTTCTCCTCTTCGACGATCTTCCAGATCTCATCCTTCTCCGCACAGGCCAAGATGACCGTGGTGCTTCTGTTCGGTCCGTTCCAGCAATGCTGGCCGTTCTCGTACTTGAGCGCGATCCTTTCACCGCTGCCCAGGCCCCTTCCGTCGGCAGGAAGCTCTTCATCGACGGTGATGGATTCAATGCGTGCAAAGTTACCCATGCCAGTGTGACCGCCACCCTTCTTAGGCTTCTGAGTGGTCTTTGAAAGGAAGCAGTGCTCGTATGTGTATTCGCCGGAGTCGGTGGATGTGCACCGGTCTCTCAGGGCGCGGAAGATAGAGTCTGGGCCGTAGTCTTTGGTGAGATCTTCCTCGTGCTTTGAAAGTTCCGACTTGTCTCCCTCGAGTTCCTTCTTCGCAGAGTCTAGCTGCGACTTGGCGTCGGTAACGGCCTTGGATTCAGGTGCGTCGCCAGTCGTAGGGTCTGCAAGGATACCGTTCTCGATGAGCATGACGCGCAAGTCGCGAAGCTTGCTGTCCACCCAGCTACGGATAGAGTCGGGGAGGTATTCTTCGAATTTGTAGACTGCGTCCATGGTCAGTGAATTTATAGGGTGAGTGAGCGAATATGTACTTACGAAGCTCTACATCAGACTCTTCAACTGTCTCGAACTCTTCCCACTTGATAGCGCTCTCAGAGTCTGGCTTCAGAATCTCATCGAGATCGCGGTCGAGAGCGGTGTTGGGACCTGTACGCTCTTGCGCTGCGTAGTTCTCCCAGGCCTGCACGGCACGCTTTACACCCTCGTCGTTGAAGTTGGGGTTGTACTCCTCTTTGAAGCGCTTCAACATGCCCTCGAGCTCCTCGATCCTGGCTTGTGCTGCGTTCCTCTCGTCTCGCACACGGTTGACGTTCTCAGTGAGCTCTTGGATCCTCTCTTTGGCCAAACTGGCCAGCACAGTGACTTTGCCGCCCTTTCCTGCGCCTTTGACGACCTTGCCTCGCTCCGCCCTCTCAATCTCGGCGAGGCTCTTTGTCAGGCCATCTACCTTGAGTGTCGCGCCTTCGATCTGTGTCTTGAGCGTCTGTATGCGGTCCTCGACCTCCTTGCGCATACGACCAGCCTCAGCCACCAGCTCCTTCCGTTTCTGTCTTGCAGAAGTCAGGCTCTTTTGTCTCGCCTCGTCCGCCTTCCTCCATTCTTTACCGATGGTCGCACATTTGTCTTCACACTTGACACCTCCTACACGCTCATATTCGTCGCTGCCGTCACAGCATAGTTCGTAGTCGCATGCGCCGTCGTTCACGTTGGTAAAGGGAATGTAGCTCGGCTGGTGGCCTTTGTTCTTGCAGTAAAAGCCAGGCAGAGCCGGCGTGGAATTGACGTCTTTGCCTTGGAAGCCCAAGGGCTGCGGTGGGGAGAGGGGCGAGAGGTAGGAGCATGCCGATGTGCCTGGCTCGTCAGAGCCATCGGGGCAGTCGCAGTAGTCGTCGTTCAAGCGTGCAATGGGAAGCTTGATGGCCGGATTCGAGATACAAGTGAATGTCTCGGCATCCTTGTAGTACTTTGCAACTAGACACTGGCTGTCAGCTGTGCTCAGTCGTGCGTCTGGAAGCTCTCCACGAGCTGTAACGGGTGCAACATACACTCCGGACCAACACCCCGCGGCCGGGCGGGGTCTGACGCCGCATCTGCGGTGCTGGCTAAGAGGGGGAGTATAAATGCTAGCGAAGACACGTGCTTCCTTCCCATTTTGAATATGGAGAGAGCAATTGGAGCTGGAGACTCCAACATGCTCGAAATGCCACATCGACATAGTTTCAGGGTCCAATGGCCCGTGCGCAACCGCCTGAGCTATCTCCAGCCCTCACCTCCGCCTCCGCAATGTCAACTCTCCACAACGGCGCGTGATGCCATCCTGAGCGACTAATGACATCTTCTTCTATCACCCCTCCAAGCAGATAGTATCTTTGTCGCCGTCTTCTCTTTTATTCAAATAGCAAGGAACGCCTACGCTTACAAGAGAGCGTTTGTTGCATACCCTGGACATACCGACACTTCTGGGCATCAAACAAACAACAGCCTCATGCTCCTGTCCCAATACAGAAGCTACGCTCAGTAATGGCATTCAATCAAATTCAGGCCATCTTCTATCCAATATCGGTCATGTATCGGGCAATAGATGCGGCTTTTGGGCGGCCGCCCATGTCTGCGCTTCAAGCAAACGCTGTGCACGCAGTCTCATTGCTTCGTTTTGAGTCTCGGAAATCAAGATCATGCACCAGAATGGCCGAGCTCGCACTCTCGAACGACCTCTGTCGTTTGCATATATACGAATCGCGTGCATGGACTATGTGAAAAGAGCATTCCAACATGATCTTCCACTCCTTTACACACCATTCTTCTATCCCGACATAACTCTAGTCTGTATCATTTCTGGCTCCAAGCAGGTTCTCTAACGTGATGACATACGCTGATGAGGACGAGATCGATTGGAGTGATGGTTCTTTCGATGATCCACCTCAGAAGGGTATCGATACCTTTGCTCGTCCGACTCAATCCAGCCCATCTGCAGAAATACAGAACGATCAAGACTATCTACTTGTATCAGAGGTACATGGTCAACACCGGACATCCTGCAGCCTTCCACCCGAATCAGGTAAGAAGCCAGGCCCCATCGAAAGCCGCTTATTTACACTCTATAGTTTCCGCGGATGGAAACAGCACGGCCCAGGACCCTTCGCGTGTTCAGCGAGCCGGCATAAGTGTTCATCTCAACCAGCGTCTACCTTCCAAGGAAGATTACGTGAAATATGCACTCTACCAAGCTAGCCAGAAAGCTTACGAGGCCACCTTTTTGAACACCTTCATAGCACATGCCTTGCATCACGATCGCATAGCCCAATGTTCTGAAGATCCAACTGGTAGTAGCCCAACTGTTGTGGGATATATGGAATCAGTAATTCATGAGGTCGATAGCATCACGAGAAGGATGATCTGGAATGCCCACTGTCGTATGGTCCATCTGCTCGCAAAAGACGGCAAGGATGGCGCCCCATTTCTCGATATAGACTCATTCGACGCGAAACCCTTTTCAGATTACGGTCCCAGCAATCTCTTTCCTGTGGCAAAAAGAATGGACACATCTTGGCATTGTACCACTCCAAGTCCTCTCATGGTTCAGTACTCAACCAAGGAATACGAGCTTGGCTGTCAAGCAAGTCCTCTGGAAGAGATTGAGGATTTCAGTAATACAGTGTTACGCAGAATAAACATCAGTGGCGTCTTGCCCACTGGACGCGCCGTCAGGTTGTCGACATCCGAGAAGCGCAAAGGCAAGAATATGCCTGGAGCAGCGATCAGGGAAGATCGAACCAACTCGCCTTGTAGTAGTTGGCTCCCATTTTCGCCGTTGGATTCAATGTCTGGTTCCCGCGTATCGCAGCCCGTCGCAGACACTCCAGTCACCATTATCCACCAAGCAGACTTAGATGGTGCTCGCCAAGAGTCTGGAACTTCCGTCTCTCCAGCATATACGCATGACAGGCTATCGTACTCATCTCCCACCCACCTCGGAATACCATTCGGCCATTGTGATGTGGAGACTTCGAACAGTGATAATGCCATGCAGAGTATTGAGTACACAGAGAATGTCAATCCATGGCGGATGAGACTGGTTAACGACCACAAGCGGAGGCTGACGCGGAAATGGGGCAACCCGCCACAGGTTATCGGTTGTGCAGTTCGAAACTTCAAGCAAGCCGTTACTGCGGCTATTTCTATGGGCATCCACCCTATCGCACATGACCACCTGAAGAGAATCGAGGCTATCACAACAAGGAAACAACATCAGAAGTATGCCAGACGCTCCGATCAGTCCCGGAACAAGGATGGTTCAGTATACAGTGAGGAAGCCGCACCAGAGTTGCATGTGTCACGTACTCGTCTTACAGGCTCAACAGCGGCTCTATCAGAGTCCATGCCAGACCAACTAGCCTCCACTGAGCTACAGATAACGGCGTCCTTGGCACGGCCAAAGAAGAGGAGGAGGAATATAGCTGCGGTAGAGCATGTTCCAGCCATGTCCTCTACAGAGAATTGGAAGACTGCCTTCAAATCTTGTAGAGAGTCCGCATTTTACTCGAACGATGAGACCTCATCCACTGGCCAGTCGCCATATCCTAGTCTTCAGAAATCGAGAACTCTGGAATCGCATCAGCATCTTCCCCCCAACGCTTATTTCGAGCCAATCTCCAGAGATGAGAAATTTGTCTGGCGTTGTGCCGTTAAGCACGCAATGGGTCACTACTACAACGCTGGAGACCGCAAATCCTGTAGGGGCTGTAACACCGCTCTTAGTGATAATGTTCGTGTTGTCTTGATGGACTTTTACATGCCGCCGAGGACCTTTTACTTCCAACCCGCGCAAGGTATGCGCTGGAAACCTTCCAAACGATTAAGCCAACCTCGTAAATGGGGATTCTCTTGCCATGATGCGGTTGCGAAAGACGCTTACTGGAAAGCTATAAATTCCGGCGCGTCGGAAGAAGAAGCTCAACAAATAGGTATTGACGCAGTAGTGGAATACATCAAACCGAAGCCGCCTCCAAAAGCACCCACACCCGAACCGACCCCAGACCCAGAGCCCGATCCTGGTCCCCATCCAAGCGGTTCGACCACGATGGAGCATGGGCAAGACATTCCTGATGGTTACTACTGGGAGAAGCGAAAGACAGACGAAGAGCATGCCTGGCGATGTGATGTTAACCACGGTCTTGGGCGTTATTACCTAGCGGGTGACAAGAAGACTTGTCCAGGCTGTGGATCCAGTCAGAGAAGCCCTGGCAAGCATAAAGAAATGGATTTTTATCTCCCATCGGGGGTCATTGTGCGACAAGAAGCACCTGGCTTATCGAAATATAAGCCTCGTAAGCCGTACAAGCTGAGCAAATCTACCGCTACGAAGAGAGGATTAGTCACTCACAATCAAATGTGCAATAGGGTATACTTTAGTCTTGTTGACAACGGCTACGATGCAGAAGAGGCTTTGCGGCTTGCTGTAGAGAGAGTCGACAGTGACCTGGACAAGAAACAGGAGAATAAGATGAAGCAACAGGACGAACAAGATGGGAGTGAAGGCCCAGAGGCATTGAGAAAGCCGAGTACTTCAAGCAGTGCTCCAAGAAAAGATTCTGTAAACACAAGTGAAGTCGATAGAAAAAGAGCCAAATGTCGTCGCAACTCTCGAGGTGGCTATACCATGGCTCTCGTTCCGAAGAAGCGAAGCGCGAACGACCTGAGCGAGGAAGAGACCTATGGTGTCGCTGTCGATCAGAAAACTGGGGACACGTCAAGCGAACAAGACCCACGGGATTCTTTCGAGATCTCATCTACGGAAGAAGAAAGCTCCGCCTCGGAGAGTGAGTGAGGGCATAGATGGCGGCTCTAGTATTGAGAGACATGAGCGTTGAAAAGCATTCCTTTGGCTATTTTGGAATGAGTTTGTTCTCGAAAACGCCGTTTCATGGAGAATCAGACAAGGATGTTTGTTGCTTTGTTTCACTATCTTGCTTCCTGTTTTTACTCTGTTTTGTCTATGTATGTATGTATGTATGCATCTTCATCTCTGTTGATAGTTTTGCTTAGGTACTCACTAGAAAGGTGAATCTCGCTCAATACCTTCACTTGCGTCATTCTCTGGATTTGTGGTTGAATGTGAAAGTCACTAGCTGAATCTTAAGTTGCACCCCTACCCTATGGCGACTTGAATCAACCAAGTGGATGATAGAGTGAGGATTAGGAGTTAAACATGTACAGCAGCTAACACAAATCTTGTGCATTTGGTAGAAATGCTGAGGACTTTCATACTTTCTTTGACAACCTATCTAAAAGTAGAAAATGCTGAGATAGTGTCGCGTCACGATCACTGTAGTAAGGAAGACTCCGCAACCATGACGTAGCAGCAATCCCTATCTCAGAGTGTCTAGCGTTGTCTTTATTAATTGATTAACCAAGCAATACTTTCACATACGACCATAGGACACTGAAAATTAGGCTTCCCGTCCGCTCAGCCATATACAAGCAGTGTACCGGCGGATTAGTAGTTAGGTGGGTGACCACTAGCGAATCCCCGCTGTTGTATGTTTTTGCATTTTTTTGCGCTTCGGTGGTGGATACACAAGTCGCCGCGCGGATCACTCATGTGGGTCTACAACGGGTTCGCTCCTTTGGGAAGCTTAACCTTGAACACCAGAACCTGATTGTCTAGATTGTAGCCAGACGCATCTACGTACTTGTTCTGGCCGAAGTTGATGTAGCCTACAACTTATTAGTACAGACTCATTGATCAAGTGAAACAACTTGCCGTTCTGAGTAATGAAGTCATTGTCCGAAAAAGAAATCAGGTAGTACTGCTTTCCTTCATTTTCGTCTTGCCTCTCGCTTCTACCGATCTCGTCGTCCTTGTCTACGGGCAACATTGCGAAGCTCTCCCACTTCTCATTCAGCAGGTTTGCGTCTTGTGCACCGCCATTGTGGAGACCAAACCTGCCCAGCTGGGCATTGTTGTTGTAGGAAAGCCACTGACAGTAGGTAGCAGGTACGATGCTGCTCTTCAGCACGCCGTCTTTGCTTGCGATTTGTCCATCATTAGCATCGGCCACTGTACCTGCGACGTTTGTGGCTTTGGAGATGTCGATCACGTCCGCGTTGCGGTAGATGGACTCAGTGCTTTCTGCGCCATGGCCAGCATTGGAATCGCGCGCTAACACGAGAAACTGCGTTTCGGAAATGTAGTGCATTTCGGACTGGCTAGCAACGCGTCCTGTTGGCAGGACAGGAAGTTGAACAGCATACTCAGCCTCTAGCGTGGTTGTGTCGTCTTTGACGCGGTACTTGAGGAGGCGAGTGTTGCGACGCTTTTTCGCAGAGCTGCCGCCGTCCTGGATTGTGGCACTCTGGAGCATGGTGTAAAGGTACTTGCCATCTGGGCTAGCGGTCAGAGCTTCTAGGCCTTGGTTGTTGCCTCGACCACTGTCTGGATCTTCAGGCGTAATCTCAAGTTCAGGGTCGTAAATTGGTGGAGAGGCCGCATTGAAGCTCTCGGTGCCGTTGCGGCGGGGGACAAAGGCTTCTGGAGTGCGAATGGCCTTGATCATCTTGCCACTTTTGTCAAACTGGTAGACATAGGCGGCATATTCATCGCTGATCCAAAAAGACTTGTCGTCTCCGAGCACCAATCCTTCGGTATCTAGCGGGACACGAGCGCCGCCAGTACCATTCTGGCCGAAGCCATTACCAGTGTCTGTAACGTTCAGTGCTGTGTGCTCCAATATGATCAGAAAACTTACATCTAGCAAGAGGAAGGGTAGGAAAGCCAGGATAAGTGATGGTCTCGGTTGGGTCAAGACCTGTCAAGGGCGTACCGTCGGGTCCAGTGAGGAGAAGGGTGTCAATGTAAGAGAACTGGAAGTTCGGACTGGCTGGATTTTCGAGGGTTGCTTCTACCGGCGTGAAGGTGACACTGAATTTGTGGATGCGAGTCTGAGTGTTTTGAGTACCCTGAGTGTTCCAACCTCGGTCAGGCAGGCCCCAAACGACGCCCTGATAAGCGCCTTTCTTGTACTTCCAAGACTTCTTCTCAAATGCAATGGCACTTCCAATACCACCAATGGTGTCGCCGAACTTGTCACGGGCGTCGCTGGCTAGTTTCCCGTAGCCTGCAAGCTCTTCATAGGTGTATAGCTTGCCATTGCAGGTGGTGGAGTTTGCCGCGGTCGTGGGATCAGCACGAGTGATGACCGGGCCAGCAACGACTTGACTGACCGGAAGCGCCAGGAGGCTGAGCGAGACGGTGAACAGCATCATGAAAAGTGACTGATTGTCGTGCGCCTGGATAGGGGGATTCTGAGCAGATCAACAACATGTATTAATACCTGCGAGCAGGAGGGCCATCCCGCAATGACGCGACCCGACAGCCAGGCACACGAGGCTATCTTGCATGCATCTTCAACGAACGAGCTACACGTGCGCTGTCTGTTTGGCTGCAGCCGACAAGGCTATAGTCTTAGTTGCGGCATGGCGTTCATGAGAGCCGTGTGAAGAGGCAAATGGCGTCGAAGAGGCGGGATGCACGAAGAAGTCCATCTCCTGGGATGTCACTAAATCATACCAACAAGCGCCATAGGACTTCAGGTTGCCTGTAGATCCCCCAATGATGACGCGACGTTTGCGGGAGTGAGCGCGCACGTTGTTCGAGGACTAGTTATGAGTCGCTGGCCGGTGATAATGCCTAGACGGCGTTATACTCTATCGGGCGGGCTGCATGTGAGCTAGCACAACTTGGATGGGCACTTGAAGTCAAATATCTTGGAGTTTGGCAAGGCACTCAGCGTGAATCTTGACAGCAGAAAACGATACCGAGCCGAATGCTCATACCATCCGGTGCTTGGACGCGCTTCCTGTCGAAGACCCCGGAAAGCAGGAATCTACCAAATTTACGCATCCCTGCGTTGAAAGATCAATATTGTACAACGTGGGTGAAACAGCGGTATCAGTAGAGTGTGCTCGTGAGTGCGTTCTTGCAAGCACTATATCGTGTGCTTCTTTTGCTTCTCTGATTCTCCAAGAAACTGCAGTTTTGCTAGCCAAGACGATGGACGGACGCGCACTCAGCTACGACTTCTCAAAGTCGACCGATTCTGATCTTGGAAAGAGCAAGAACCCTGGTTCCTGGAGGTGTTGCTCTTTTCTCATGTCTGGTATTCGTTCATTACATGCTTGCCCTCTTAACCGCACACACGTCGTTCTGCAAGAGAATTCTCATCCTACGGCCCTCATAACACTTGCTTCCGAATCCCCTACATTTCGATTCATCTATAACAACAAAACTGATTGACTTATATCCTCCGATTCCAACGCTGGTATATCTTGCCCCTTCTTTGGTTGACACTACCGCCCGTCGTGTCCCGCAACAACGATGCTTGGAACCTCTGGCGATGGCCTAATCACGACACTCACCTCATACCTCACATCCGACAAAGTCACACCCTCCGAAGCTCCTCCTCCTCCAACTGATCGACAAACCGAATTTCACCCTACTCTGGCCGCAACTTTTTACCATAATGCTGAAACAGGACTGTCAGCGAGGCCTTTCGCAAAACCGATTCCTAGACACTCGTTGAAGAGATCTGTCAGCGAACTGGTAAAAGCTCTAGTGTACGTGCTGCGTGTGTGAAGCATGTGTTGACTTCGCACATCATCATATTAGGTTGTACCAAGTCAGGTGCGTAACGATCGCCTAACGGCAACTGCAGCGCTGAATACAGTACGCTTCATGGAAGACGAGCGCCGTACAACACATAAGATCCCATTCCCAACACGTATCCAGCTACAAACTCCTCGCCCTGCTTCTCAGCGTTCCATCAGCAACTCTCGACATGAGATTAAGTCTCGCTATCATGATCCAGCCATCTCATCTGCGAGCCTCCAGAAGCAACTTGTTGAGCAAACAAAACCTCCGATCAGACGAATTCGGTTTCCGAGTTCAACTCAAGACGAAATCATGAGGAATTTCAGGCCAGAACCTACCAGATCTACTGCTATGCGCTCAGACACAGAGCCGGATCCAGCACGAGCATTTGCGAACCCAAAAACGCACAGCTGTAATGTGACACTGAAGCCATGCATCAAGAAAAAGGCAAAGAGTACCACGACAACACCACCAGGCGAATTTCAGGGAAATGCCGTCAATCTTGAGCCGGTATTTCTACGTCGTGTCAGAACAGTCGACTTTCAAGAGGCTGGTGCAAAGCCATCTCCCCCACCACCCCAGGTAACCATCACACCAAGAAATCCAACCGAGGCCCTGAAATACGATATCGGGCGTAGTGCCAAGTCTGCCGACAACCATACGGAGACTGTCAAGTGGAGTGCATCATGCCCGAACACAATAAGTACAGCGAAAGGTGCTGCGGCAGAACCAGCTATTACGCGGACGGATGTCCATGTCATCGCCATTGCTCCATCTTGGAACGCGGAGAATCTCGCCACTGACGACGGCGCTGATCCGGCAACACCTACTATGCAGATCATCGAGACAAAGAGTGGCAGCTATGAAGTAATTTGGGACGACGTACCACCTGAACATACTGTCAGGACAAGAGGGCGACGAAGTTCGTCAGCAGGTCATGCTCTAGAGACTGCTAGCCCAAGCGCCAAACGTGGTCTTGAACGAGTTAACTCGAAGCTTGCGGGCTGGTCGGGAACGTGGAACAGTCCATCAGACAGCTTCAAGCCAACCATAGGTGAACTATGACTTTAGAGTATGCACAAGAGATATGCGCTGATTCCGTACCTCTACATCTGCAGTGGTTTTTCCTAACGACGACGGTCGAGCTACTCGCTATGATTGCACGGTGGACGAAGAGGAAGACCTGGCAGCAGTGCCTCCAAACAGCCGGATGACCAGCGGTGCGCCTTCTCGCATCCCATCCCGCCCAGTGAGTGCGCCTTTGACTAGGACTGTGTCATCTGAGGGGATATCACTCCAGGACGCCTTACAAGACACGCCACAGGCGGGGTCACCGCCTCTAGAGCAATCTCTTGTGGTGCCCAGTGTTGAGATCAGGGGACGGAAGACGAAATCATCGGTAGGAGTTCGGAAGCTTTCGAATCTCGAAGAAGCAGACACAAAGTTTCGTGATCATCGCGACTCTGTGGCAATTGCACACTCTCGTCTCGTGCGCTCGGGTGCTGTGTCGCCTGAATTGTTTGCGCGTGTCGATTCTGTTTCGCTTGGGAAGAAGCGCATGCATGCGAGAAACCATGCCGCATCATCAGCAAGAACAATCTCGCGTCAGAAAGAAGTGTTAGTTGAGGCACTAGGGCTCCTTGCTGATGAGGACATCTCACCAGTAACATTGCCTACCGTGAAAGAGCATGCTGCACAAGTGCTGAATAAGAGCAATTCACCGTCCATCCTCCAATCACCACAACAGGCTGCCAACGAACGCCATATACGGGTAGTGGAGTAAGCAAGTCTACAGCTGGACGGTTGATGTTGGCCAAGGGATAGGACTGGGTTAGTACATAGACTAGATATGAGGTTACATTTGGCTCTTGTAACTGTTTTTACAGAGGATTAGCAACCGCTAGACCGTAGTGTCAATTGCAATGTGCTGCTGATCTTAATCTCACTGTCAGTTGGTTTTAGGGGATGATGGTGAGCGAAGGATGTTTGAGATGGATGGCTCGGCGCACGGTAATGCCGATCGGCGCAATCGCCATTCCACAGGCCTGCCGAGGTCGGGCGTGACTGGATTGCAGCTATCCACGCTCCAACACTCCGGACATATGCATCAACTAAGTTTGTCTGTGTCATCTCCAGCCACCAATGCGAGCATCTGATTGATCTCTACTCATTGCAATATCTTTTCTTGGCATGTAGCACGAATCGTCTCAACCTTCTTCCATCAGGATATGCAATGCAGCGTGCTGTACCTGCATACGCCCGTCATTGTAATGCCTACAGAGAACTGATACTCCTGCTAAGGTTTTTGCTCTGTAGTAATGATCTAGGGCCTGCTATGGTGGTGATCACTGTGGCTGCCATGGCTCGTAACGTCTCATCGAACGATTGGCGTCGCAGTATGCGTTTGAGCGTCAAGGCAAATGAGCATCATGCAGCGTTCACGCCATCGTCGCTATGGACTCGCCCAGATACATTCACTAAATTACAGGTATAGCTATGTCATCATTCGCAGCCCACAAATCCAGTCACGACGTCTCTATCATGGCATTCGCGACGGACGACTCAACGAAGCGCGACCAACGATACGACTCCCTACGCAACACCGACGACCACCCCGATTCGAGTACAGAGATCGGCGATTGGGAGGTAGAAGAAGCAGTCCAGCGAAGACGGCGGAAGAAGACAGTATGGAGGAAGCTGAAAGGCTACAGATGGGTACTAGACACTGCGCTTCTCCTCGTTATCGTAGGATTGCTGGTAGAGAAGAGATGGCAAACACATACAAAAAGCCACCAGTACGAGCTCGCAGGGGATCTTACAGGCTTCGCCCCAAGGTTCTCACAACAGATTGTGAGCTTTAAGCCCGATCCAGTTTTCGCTCCGGAAGATGCGATGCAGTTTTGGAGCAATGAGACGCAGCATGCATGGTTAAACATCGTACCAGGTACGTTCTGACTTGCTTCTGACCTTTACCATTGTATAGAACTGACACGCCGAATAGAAGGCCTGGGCTATGTCAATGTCGAAACTCCCTCGGAGTACTCCAACCTCCCCACCCCGATACACGACTACCCTAATCATACCGTCTTCACCACATCCGTAACGCATCAGCTTCACTGTCTATACACCATATTGGGCGCGTACAATTCCATGAAACTTATGGTCGCCTCGCCAGTGTCGGCGGACCCTGTCAAGATGCCATGGCACATCAATCACTGCTTTGAATACATCAGACAGGCAATAATGTGCGCGGGAGATGTGGCACTGGAAGGAGCTGCGACAAGTTTCCCAGGCGATGAACACGGTGAGGATCGAGGTGGAAGCGATGGGTGGGATGCGAAGCATGTGTGCAAAGACTACGGGCAAATATACGAGTACTTGGAGAAGAAAACGATCAATCACATGAAGTGGATCTCGTCGGATAAGTAATCCACATCATGTCCTCGGGAATAGCACGTGAAGACGAGTAGGTTATGGCGCGGGCCGTTTGGACCCACGAGTGAGCCAAAGTAGCTGCGCACACAGATGACGTGGTTATCAACTTACAATCAACATTTTCAAGTCATTAGTACACGCCGTTGTAGTATACTTGCTCTATTGAGCATATCCGTGAAGATGAAGTAGTAATCTGACTGTGCACCTTACCATCAGCGGTGTTACACGGGAATATTTGCTCCGAGAACCTATGATATCCTTCTTCCAGATTTCGGCCGTTGTCTGTAATCAGCAACTTGCTCCTGCTGACTGCAATGTGAATCCTACCCAACACTGTACCTTCCGAGTCCTCCGAGCGTGCAGGAATACCATCGGGTAGTAACCCCATTAAGCATAACATGCGAGTTGCAGATCTACTGTATTAGACTTGGCCAATCGCGACCCCCGTGATTCAGCCTCGGTAACGGGGCAGCGCAGGGATGCTGCAGAGACGGCATCACCGAAATTCTACGCTCTAGCCTCCGCGAGCACGTCCGCCCGTGAATGGGTGCGACTTCAGCAGTCGGCCGCCGCTTTGCACCGTGTCGGAGCTGAATGCTAAAGTGGATGCATAGGCCGTAGGGAGTTTTAAATCGACGGGGTGTGGAACCACTAGATCTTCGGACATCGGAGGCGTGTGGTATAAAAGTCTGGCTTGCCCTGGTGCCTGGTAATATAGATTGAAAACCTGCCAAGGTTTGACATTACGCTGAGACAGAGACATCTGGCTGCACTGGACGAACGACGCACGCGTACTGCCAACATCGGACGTCTTGGAACAACCACCGCGACAAGCGGAAAAAACAACGGAAACGTCCAACTGCTGAGCTCGGCCGAACACCCATCGACCGACTGATACCCTTGGCACGTAGGCAAAGAGGCTGTCATTGGCAAACGAATTGAGGGGAGAGAAACAAGGACTTGGATTGCCTGATACCTGGACTTGGCTCGAAGAAGGAACCTTGGTGAAGAACGAACCTAGTCAAAGCTGACAGCGGCTGTGTCGTGTACCCCAGCAATCACCCTACGAGGTTGACGATTCAATTACCTTTGTGAGAGGCTCCACTTAAACACTCCACGAGGCGGACGCAGTTGCCACGACTAGACCCCGGAAGCATTTCAGAAGCACTTAAAAAAGAAGCGTGGCTGCCCACGATTTTTATTCTCCGACGTCATCACTAGAATCCTTCCTCAAACACGTTCTCATCAACTACATCTTACCTACGAACAAGATGGCACAATCGCCATTGCTTTTCATTGTCGCGGGAGCGGCCATCTCCTACATCCTATACACCCGCATTGCACTTTATCTTGCGCGACAACGCTTCAAGAAAGAGAACGGCTGCCAACCATGCACGGCGCAATTCCACAAAGACCCTATCTTCGGAATCGACAATGTCAAGGCCATGGCGTACAACAGCAAGCACCATATTCTGCTGCAAGAGAACCGGAAGCGCTTCCAAAGGCTCGGCAACACCTTCCACAACAGAATTATTACTGAGCCTTTTATCGCGACGTGTGAGCCAGAAAATGTCAAGGCGATATTGAGCTTGAAGTTCAAGGACTTTAGCCTTATACATAGGTCAGCCGCCTTCACTCCTCTTTTGGGCCATGGTATCTTCAATGCGGATGGCGAGCGATGGGCTAATAGCCGTCACCTACTGCGACCCAACTTCGCCAGGGATCAAGTCGCCGACATCGAGGCTTTTGAGCGCCACTTCAAGCTTATGCTCAAACATATCCCAAAAGATGGCTCGACTGTCGATCTGCAAGAGCTCTTCTTCCGCCTGACGATCGATACTGCAACCGAGTTTCTCTTCAACCACTCTACCAACTCGCTCCGCATGGTTGGCCAAGATGACGGCAACAACGAGGACCTCATCTTTAGCAAGTCGTTCAACTTCGCGCAAGAGGACATTACGGTCCGCGCCCGTTATGGTATATTCGATCGATTCCGGAAGAACGATGAGGGCAAGAAGGCCATCGACATCTGCCACGCCTACATTGACAAGTTTGTGGATGATGCTCTGCGTTTCAGACAGGAATTGGACACGGAAAAGAGTGCTGGAACCAAGGACGACAAGTACTATTTCATTCAAGAGGTGGCCAAGCAGACTACCGACCAGAAGCGGATTCGCGAGGAACTCATCAACATCCTCCTTGCAGGACGCGACACAACAGCCAGTTTGCTCAGTAACATGTTCTTTGAGATTGCCAAGAGGCCCGATATCTATGCGAAGCTGAGGGATGAGGTTGCAACGCTTGAGGGTCGCACACCAACGTATGAGGAATTGAGGAACCTAAAGTACCTCAAATGGTGTCTCAACGAATGTAAGTCTGCCTTCTGAGCTAACAATCGGCAACATGCTAATCAAGACCAGCACTCCGCATCCACCCAGTCGTACCCGGTAATTCTCGCCGAGCCATCCGTGACACTGTACTCCCCCGGGGTGGCGGCCCAGACGGTCAAGCGCCCTTGTTCGTACCCAAGGGAACGACGGTCGGATACTCACCGTACACCATGCACCGCCGCCACGATCTCTACGGCCCAGATGCGGACGAATACAAGCCTGAGAGATGGGAGACACTCCGTCCGGGCTGGGAGTACTTGCCTTTCAACGGCGGTCCACGTATCTGTCTCGGCCAGCAGTACGCGCTTACCGAAGCGAGCTACGTGACGGTCCGTATGGTACAAGAATTCAAGACTATGGAGAGCAGAGACCCCGAAGTGTGGCGAGAGAGTCTGACGCTAACTCTGTGCTCGATGAACGGTACCCAGGTGGGTCTTACGCCTGCCTAGAAGGAGCGTAAGCGACAACGAACATCAAGTTGCTTCGAAAGATGTCATGCTGGAGAACATGGCGGAAAGGCACAGCACGACGAGTTATGCCTGCTTTCCGAAACAGAAGAGGATTTCTCATCTATGCGGTTCACTGTGCATGAGCACATGAAGGGGCATAGGAGCAAGGTTAGGAAATGGAGGAGGCCATCTCTACACTAGCGGGTTCATAGCTTTTTGAATTTTGGCGAGGGCTCTTGGGTATATAGTTCCTATTCTTCACCTGTAGAATAACTTTGACTACGGAATTGACATATGTTCCTTGACAAGACATTTCAGCTCGCGGGGTAGAGTCCATGTGGTGCTGCTAAGACATGCTGGTGGATTCTGTCAAGCCACGAGGTCTCTGATATGTGAATTTCACTGTTTCTCTGTCGGGATACAAATGACCATTATCCTTCTCTGCTAGACTAGCCAAAGCCACAAAGTTATTTGCAACTGTACTGAGCTCAATCGGGACTAGCGCCGGAAGTCCGCAACGTGGGAACCTAGAAACCCAAGTGTTGATCAACAACAGCGAGACAGGTCACGACGTACGCAACGAGCCCATTCTTCAACCTGTCCTACCCTTTCGCCGGCAAACACGATGTCGCGAAGCCACCGCCCTTCTACTACGCCTATGGACTTTGAGTGGACGAACCAAACAGGGCCCATCGACTCTCAATCGCCGTTCCTAGCAGCCAGCCAGCAGAAGAAGCGTAAGCCTCCAGGCCCCTCGTTTGCTTCCAGACGAGACACACAAGACAAGACAACCCCGCTGACTCCAGGGCCCTCGTTCGGCCAGCCAGGTCCCCACTCAGTACTAGACTCCCCCTCGAAAGGCGGTTTCGCGACACCAAATCGGCTGCGCGACCCTGACAACCGCATGACATACTTCAGCCGCGACCCCAGCAAGCCATTACCCTCAACACCAGCATCTTCGGTGCCGGCACACATACAACCGAGCCCCTGGTCTATGCGAACGCCCTCACACGACATCGACTTCAGCTCCGGCGGAGAGACACCCGGCACGCCCCAAGTAGACAGCGACCCTGGCACACCAGACACGCAATTGGCGAGCAAGATGGGGCGGCTAGGCAATGGCGATGCCAAAGGCGCTCGACGAGAAAGCTGGTTCAAGCGAACCTTCATGTCAAGTCCAAGCCCCACCAAGGAACCCCGCGACAAGGACATGTCGCAAAAGTACTATTCCAAGAAGGCTGAGAACCGTATAGTCAAGCGCCGGTCAGAGCGATCGCGGTCAAAGAAACGCGCTGCCATACACGACGACGACGGCGACGATTCGGACAACGAACGAACACGCCCACCGGTTCCAGCAAAGGAGGCGGGGCCTGTCCAGCAGACTTTCGCTATGACTGTGGGCGGCTTCCTCTCGTGGGTTGAAGCGCATCCCAACCTTCCATCCGTACTATCTTACTACCTCCAACTCACCGTCAACATGTTCCTCGGCAGCCTCTTCATCTACATTGTCTACTCCGCCTGGGCCGGCGTCATGACAGACGTCGACATAGAATCCTCAAAACACGCATCCGAAGTAATGGTCGAAATTGCGGCCTGCGCTCTAGAGTACAATCGTAACCGCTGTCGACCCGAAGAAGTCGTGCCAGCCATGGAGAAGGCGTGCGGTGTCTGGGAGACGTGTATGAATCGCGATCCGAAAAAGGTTGCACGCGCGACCGTGACAGCGAAGACGTTCGCCATGATCTTCAACTCTTTCGTGGAAGAGTTCAGCTACAAGTCAATGGTACGTTACCTCCTCTACTTTTCTTTTGTCAATTCATCACATCCAACATAAGTGCCGTTTAGCTGACCAATCTCTCCTAGATATTCACAGCCATCGTCATCTTCGGCGGCTTCAACCTCTCAAACTGGGCATTCGGCCTCCTTCGCTCGCAACAGCAGCAAACACAAGCCCATCACCATCAACAACCACAGCCGAACGATTTCGTACCACAAACCCCGCACAGAGTAACCAGCGGTGGGTACATGCAGAATCACGAGAACTTCCCTCCACCGAGTGGCAACTACCAAAGCTACCAGCAGAATTGGCAGCAAATACCTCAATATCAGCAACAGCACACACCGTACCAGAGCAATACGCCATACTCGCAAAGACACATTGAGGCGCCGCCACTGGTTCATGCGCACACTATGCCTGCTTTACCTAGTTCGGCACAAGAAGGAGCGCCTGTGCTGGATGGTGGCAAAACACCACGGAAACGGGGACTGTTCCGATAACCGCTCTTTATCATAACGATTTTACTTGAACGTCTTGGTCTTTGTCTGGATAAGCGTATTCTTCATTTCGATTTCAACTTCTTAGTATGGTCGTAGGGTAGCCATCGGTTTGGGTCGGGTCAAAATGGGTCGGCGAAGCCGGTGTAACACACTTGAATGTTATGATTGTTTATGTATCTTCTACTGCTTTCCCTTGTACTCTGTCTTCTTCAAGTTGATGGTCAAGCATTCTTTACTCCATCACCAAGTTTCCTACTTTCACAACGTCATCACCAATCTTCGTACCAGTATTATCTTGAATGAATGAATTACTAAGTTTTATCATGAGAAGCATATCTAAGCCTCCAACCTGGATATCAAATGGCCAATCATCTACTTGTGAACCACCAGAACGCCAGAATCATGGACCCCGTTCCTACATATACACATGCCCAAGTTTAAGCAACAGTCTCGGTCTTGGTCTCCTCCTTGCCGCTCTCTTCGTACTTCTCCCAGTTCGCCAGGATGTTGCCAATCTTGGGTGAGTTGGTAAGCTTGTACACGTCCTCAAAGTACTCCTTGGTCAACGCAAACGGCTTGGCCGTGACGTTGGGGATGTATTTGCCCACAAGCTTGCTGGGGTCGATGGACGTCTTATGGATCTTCTTAAGAAGGAAAGACCTGAACGGCTTCACACCAGAGCGTAAGAAGGTCGAGTGGAAGGGAACGTCGATGCCCTTGAGCGGGATGGTAGCAAACCCGCGCTGGAGGTCGAGCGGCTTAGGCTTGGCTTCTGTTTGCTCAGCGCAGCCCTTGATAATCTCTACCAAGTGGTTCTTGACCTCCTCAAGTGAAAGAGTCTGCATGAGCGCCTGGATGTCGATCTTTTGTTGCTTGAGGTAGTTGGTCACGCCAGTAAGACAGTCGAGAGCGCGGAGGTCACCGGCAGCAACGTACTGCATGTTGGCAATGTTGTAGTTGACAATCTCCAGGAGCCATCCGGTCGTCTCGGCAATGTTCTCGACCACGTATTGGAGTGCCTGCTCATTGAAGGTCTTGGAGATCCTGCTAGGGTTGACAGCGCACATGGAGTAGTTCGAGCGACCAGCCTCATCGCGCTCGACGGCGACCTGCATAGTAAGACCACGGTAGAACACAACCGAGACCAGACTCTCGATAGGCATAACCTCAGCCATGGCTGCAAGAGCAGAGTATTCACCAAGAGAGTGTCCGGCGAATGTACTCTCGACCTGGATCAAGCCCTTAGCACGCATATCTTCGAAAGACGCCTTCTCCATGAGTGTCAGGGCCGGCTGTGTAAATTGAGTGGCTGACAGCAGACCAGTTGGCGACCGGTAAGTGTAGGATGTGGTGTTTTCGTCAATCTCCTTGAAGATCTTCTCGGATTTGATAGATCCATCCGCAGCAACGGTCTCGAAGGTCATAGACATGTAATTCTGACGGATCGCCTTTCCGACTGGACCACCGAAATGAATGGTGAGTTCCTTCGGGTTGTTCTTTACGATGTTGGTGATAGCAAAGCCTGTTGCGAGTTAGCTGCTGCACAATATGAGCAAGGTGACTTTGACTTACCATAGTTGTCCATGAAATGCTTGTCGGCACGGTCCCAAACCTCCTTGGCCACGGGACTGCTGTTGTAAAGCTCCATACCCATGCCTTGCTCTTGCGAACCTTGTCCAGTAAAGACGTATGAAGTAGTGGGTTGCTCGACCTCAGCCTCACCGAGAAGGACCTTGTCTTCGGTCTCCTGGTTGCTGACCTCGATCTTGATGATCTTGCGACCAGAAACCATACCGACGTGTTGGAGCTTGACGTCGAGCATATCGTCAGGAAGCACCATACCGACAAGGTTGACGTGGTAGCTCCTGACACGACCAACATTGTTCTCTGCGGCCCATGTTTCGACTAGACTTCGAACAGCTGCACTAGAGTACATGCCGTGGGTGATTGTACCAGGCAAGTTGGCGTAGCTAGCAAAGACACGAGAAACGTGAATGGGGTTGTAGTCGCCAGAGACGCGAGCGTAGTTCTCGTTGGAGGCAGGTGCCTTCAGCTTGAGTGGCGTCCTGCCGTGTAGTGGAATAGCATTGTCGAAAAGTACTGGCTGATCAACGGCGGCACCGTTACGCTCCAAGTAATCGAGGACAGGGTTGCCGTACGCGGTACCAGAGCGGTAGTCAACCGAGGCAATTTGGATCACTTCCTTGGTTGGAAGCTCGAGCAAGACCTCTCCTTGGGTCTCGATGTCTGAAAAGACTGTCTTGTTCTTGTATCGGACGACAGTCTCAAGCTTGAAGAGCAGGGTCTTGTTCAGCAGGTCGATCTCAGGCTCCTCGAAGTTGAACCACTCCTTTGACCGCAGGATTGCGACATCCTTACTGGTGGCAAGGTTGAGCTGGATAGGTTTCTCAACCTTCCTCTGGAATGTGTTCTCGAAGTCGTCATATGCACCGCGGTAAAGGAACTGGCTGGTAACCTCCATTACCGGCTTGCCATCACGAGTGATGGTGCCGCAGACTTCTACCATCTTACCAGAATCCTGGTTAATGACAGCATTGATCTGTGCGGTGGTGTCGAGGACATCACCCTTCTTCAGGGGCTCAGCGCCGGAGATCATGCGGAATCCGTTGGAAAGATGGACCAACTTGAGAAGGTCGCCATCGATTGCGCGAGGGAAGATGGGCTTGGTAATAGCCTTCCAGCCAACAACGATAGCGAAGTCCATTGGGGCAAAGACTTCCTTACCAGGTCTGTCAACAAAGGCTTCACCTGTGTTGCCAACCGCGTGGACGAAGTCGTTAATGGCCTCACTCGTAACGGTAGCGCGGCCACCATCGAAGCGCGAAGTGACAGACGCATCGAACGGACATTCCTCATCTCCAAACCAGATCTTGTAGTAGAAGTCCTTGATCCGGTCGTTGCGGGCGTCCATAACCTCGTGGATAGGCGCATAGCCTACGTCGGGGCGGTAGGTGAAGCGGAAAGGCAACGCGACAGCCTTCTTAAGGGCAGTACGCTCCTCGTAGATGTTGAGTAGGATTTCGTTGTCCTTTGTCAGGCTGACATCGACAGTCTTGATCAACTTGCCGCCGTGGTGTAGCTCCTTGACGATGATCGAAGTCTTGGCAGGCTCGTTGGGGTATTGGATTTCGATGACCATACCGGGTGTGGGCGCGAAGACCCTGGAAGTAGGGTTGGTCTGGAAACGCTGACCCTGTACGAAGATATCCGCAGTGAAGAAAGCGTGTCTCCACGAGTAGCTGGTACCTGCCAGGAGTTGTAGCCATGAGTGTACCTCTGGCATTGTGGCGTTGGGAGCAGCAGAAAGGCGGTAGATAATCTTGTTCTCAAGTTCTGACACAGTAAGACCATCGACGTCAAGACCCTGCGGTGGCGCAAGCAGGTTGCTACCGAAGTACTCGATAACAGGAACCTTGGACTCGTCATCGCCATAGATGTCGCGCAAAAGGTACTTGATGTGGCCCTCGTGAACACCATCCAGGATCTCCTTGACAGGCTCGTCGACCTTGGTAGAGTACTTAACGGCCATGGGTCCTTGAAGAATGCAAGTCCTGCCGACGTCTTTGTCAACAACAGCATCAAGGTCTTCAGATTGCCACAGTGAATCCTTCTTGAAGAAGAACTCAAAGGTCTCGTCGAGGACAGGAACGAATGGAACAGGCTTCTGTCCACGGCGTTGGCAGAGAAGCAAGAAGTGCTGCACATCTTGGGCGCTGATGAGCTGCTTGTCGGAGTCGGGGTAAGCCTTGAAGACCTTCTCAAGCATTGGGAAGGGGTCGTTGAGCTCATCGTAATTCTGGATCAGTGACTCGCTGCTGGCTCTGCTGAAACGCTCCTCCAGTCGACGGATGAAGTCACCTGTCAAGCGCTTCAAGCTCTGGTCGATCCAGCGGGACTGGTGCTTGACATACATGAGGTCTACCATGCGTTGAACAACCTCAGCGTAGGTCATGTCTTCCAGGTCGACTGACTCTCCCTTCTTGTTTCTACCGAACCAAACTTTCTGGAAGTCCTTGTTCAGCTTTTCGATGATGTATTCGCGCATCTTCTTCAGTTCGGGGACGCGCTTGGCCTTGTCCAGACTGAAAATCTTCTGGTCCATCTCGTGCCAGAAGATGACACCACGGGTGGCGAGCTTGTGGATTGGCTCACCCATTTCGGAGCGAACAGTGATGACACCTCCAGCAGGGCCCTTGTAGGTCTTCTCCCAGTCACTGTCGTCGAGACCTGGAGCATCAACGATGGCCTGCTTGGCCATCTTGGACGTCTTTGCCTCCTTGGCGGTCATAACGCGGCTACCGAACAAGCAACCGTCGAATGGCATGGGTGGGTAGCCAAACTTGGTCGACCATGATCCAGTAAGGTATGGGTATGTGTCTTCCGCACTACCGAATCCGGAACCTGCGACAAGAACCAGGTTCTCGCATTTGCGCAGGCGGCCGTACATCTGCAGGATAGGCTGGTGGAAGTCTTCGAAGGAGTGATGACCACCACCACGACCACCTGTCCATTGAAGCAAGACGGGGAAGGTAGGGTTTGCTTTCGCGATGTTGATGGTCTGCTGGATAGCCTCGACAGAACCCGGCTTGAAGGCAATGTGCTTGATGCCTAGGGTCTCGATGTACTCAGTGGCGACCTCAATGGATGGCACACCGGCACCGATAGTAAGACCCTCGATCGGTACACCTTCAGCCCTGAGCTTGGCCAAGAGCGGGATCTGCCAGCCCATGGCACGCGGGTTGATGTAGATCAAGTTGATGCTGATACCGCGACCGGCAGGGATAGCCTTCTCGACCTTGTTGATGGCAGCAGTCATAGTCTTTTCGTTGTAGTAACCACCACCAGCAAGTTCAATCTCGTAACCGGCGTTCATTGTCGCTGCGACAAAGTCCCATGGCACAGTGCAAGGTGTCATACCAGCGACCATAATCGGGGGCAAACCGAGCACGCGGCTCATCTTGGTGTCGACATAGGTCTGGCCAGTTGATGTTTTGACGAGACGAGGACCGTGCTCCTTGACCCAGTCGACAGCGTACTTGACGGCATGGTCGAAGTCACGATCAAAGATCTCAGGCTTGTAGCCAACTTCGGCGTTTTGGCCATCGATAGCACCCGCGAGGATGACACGAACACCAGTACCGTCCTTGTTACGGTTTGTGAGTACGCCAAGACCGGAGATACCGCCCGGGCCGAAATCAAGGATGTGAGTGGCCTTGGGGAATACGGTTGCCTTCTCCCACTCGACCGAGTCGGCAGTGATCATGCTAACAAGGCGAGGAACAATGTTGTCGGTCTCGTTTTCGCGAATGTCTTGGCCTGTATGTGTGTCATACATGGGAATGCCAAGATCCGCGGTGGAGATCTTGATCGCCTTGAGATCATCTTCGAGCTGCTTGGTCGCATCTACCAAGTACGGGCTATGGAAGGGCGCAGTGATGGGCAGGAAGCGGTTGACAAAGCGCACTTTGCGCTCGGTGAAGGGTATCCTGGTTTGGTCTAGGCCAGTCGGAGCCTTGACCTTGCGCAGGCGGAGGTTGAGACCATACAGAGAGATTGGTGGACCTGTAACTACAAAGTTACGCGCGCTGTTGACCAGCGAGATGGCGATGTGTCGGTCTTGGGGTAGATGGGCATTGGTTGCGTCAATGTGATCCTGGACTGCCTTTCTTGAGAGGTCACGGATAGAAAGCATAGGCGTTGGCACGCCCTCGCCATTGTCGTCTGAGTCTTGCAAGACAGTGGGCGCCAGCGAGGTCCTAGGGAAGGCTTGCTGACTTCGCGCACCGATCCAGAAAAGAATCTCAATGGCTTTCTTGGCAGATCGCTCAAAGGTCTCCCAGTTCTTAGATTCAGCAATAGCGGCGGCTGTGACAACACCCTGGGAGTGACCGGTCACACCGGACAAGCGACTGCGTACATGTCCGGGATGGCTACCGAGGACTCTGCAGGTTACGACGTAGTGTGCGAGCTGAGTCAACCCAATCAAGGGCAAACTGACGGGTGCCGATACCAGGTAGTCGGTATCGGGTTGCGAGTCTCGGTTGTTGAGCCATCGCATAACATCGAGACCCTTGGAGTAGAGTTTCTCAGCGCGCGGGTCGCGCGACAGAACGAGGAGGTGTTGCGCCTCGGCAGCAACAAAGTCCTCTACGAATGAGGGGTAGGTAGTGTAGATCTCGCGGAGTTCATCGAAGTACTCCTCGATGTTGCCTTGGCCACCCAAAACAGCATATATGAAGGCATTCTCGTCGGAAGCTTCGCGGAACAGAGCCGATTCATGGTGCTTGATAGGTCTCTCTACTGCGGCACGGGCAGCGTAGTATGACCGCACTGTAACCAGCTTCTTCTCGGTGATGCCAGGCAGAGATGCAGCGAGCGCGTGCACCTCGTTGCCTCGGAGGAAGGCACGCTCGAATTCGGTAAGAACGAGCTTGAGCACCTCCTCGAAAGAATCAGGGTCCTCGCCCTCCTCTACCTCTTTCGCGACAAAACCAAGGTATCGTGCCACCAGCTCCGCTACCGACGAAGGCTCATCGTCTAGGGCGAGCTCGTCGGTTGGCTCAGGAAGCGTCGACTTGAACGTGTCCCTCAATTGTTGTGCATTGAAGTGGAGGGCAGTGGGGATGAGGAGCGTGTATTCGAGCGAGCCGTGGGAAAGGATGAGCGGGCGCAGGTTTGCAGCGGAGCGGGGCGTGGAGATGCCCGTCTGCTGGCCGGAACCGTACATTGTGTGAGTGCGATTATCGGTGTCCTGTGCAATGGCAATGGTAAGCCGGGCGTTCAGAGGATTTGGAGGTGAGTGAGGAGCAGCGGAAGGCGCATACCTTGGACAGATTATAGGTGTGGAAGGAACGACAAGGGCGGGAAGGAGCGTCTGGATAGTGTGAGCTCTCGTCTGGTGTTTCGCTATGGTGGGGGAGGCGCCATCCAGGCAATGCAACGAGCAAGAGCCGTCTGGAGAGAACAAGTGTCCCCAAGCTCTCGCAACAATCACTCAATGCGTACCTCTTCACTCAGACAGAAGCTAATCTGGCTGACGTGCTCGGGATCTGGCCCGTCGTAGTACTAATCGTATAGCAGCTCCCTTGCTATGTGCGGTGCGGTGTGCGAGGGGCGTAGAGAGAAAGACCGCAGGCAACAGGATTACAAAGGGCCCCAGGGTATAAGAAAGTAATCAGAGGGGACTGCTAGTGCAATTGGGCGGGGAGGAGGTGAGGAATGAGTCGGAAGCGGTGCGCTGGCGTGGTTATGTTCGCGCCGAGTTGGTCGACTTTTTCGACGAGGAGCTCAGATTTGGCCCGCATATCATGGGTCACTAGCGTCGGCAGGGGTCTGCGGTATGTTCCTACACAAATGCTGGGGCAGAGCACTCAACAACTCGGATGCAGATGCGCTTATCCGTACCCACGCAGCTGTTGAGGACACGGTGGACCAGGCCAGCATCCTCCAATTGCGTTACTCATCATCTCGCAAGTCCAACCAGAATCACATCACGTCTAGGTGGCTGCCTTTGCACCGCTCGCAAGCCCACCTCTTCCAGGCGAGATTAGTTCGTTGAGCACCGGCCAAAGCAGTAACGAGCTGCAGTCGCAGGGGTCTGGAATTTTAGTACCGCCAGCCCGCGGCGGGAGAATTCCTCAACGCCCTGCCATATCACCGCAAGCCGTTGTCCTGTCCAACAAGAGATAAACAGCCAATGCGTTGCGTCTCTTCTTCCTGCAACTCCCGTTGACCACTCACTCCACTTCCCTTGAGAAAAAAAAACCAAGTCGTTCGCGGGGGAGACAACGCACCCCTCCCGGACCCTTGAATCGCTCGAGTGCTCTCACCGCACTATACACTACCCACCCACCTAATAGCGCGTCTTCTTCCTGGCACTTCCTCCCTCCTTAGACCCACGATACCCTTCTTCTATTTTGTAATAGAGATACCCATTGAGCTCCGTCGAGCCTCAACCCACCCTCCTTTCCGCCAATTGCTCCCTCCGTTACCTCATCATGCGTCCCGAGGTCGAGCAGGAGCTCTCGCACACGCTGCTCATTGAGCTGCTCGCATACCAATTTGCCTCGCCCGTGAGGTGGATTGAGACGCAGGATGTTGTCCTCGGCGAGAAGACGACGGAGCGCATCGTCGAAATCGGCCCCGCAGACACGCTCGGTGTCATGGCGAAGCGCACACTCGCCAGCAAATACGAAGGACACGATGCGGCGCGGTCGCTGCAGCGTCAAATTCTGTGCTACAACAAGGACGCCAAAGACATCTACTACGATGTAGACCCAATAGAGGAGGAACCAGAGGCTCCAGCGGCGAGCAGCGGGGGTGCTTCATCAGCGCCCGCCTCTGCACCTTCCGCTTCAGCGCCCGCTGCTGTTGCAGCACCACCTCCACCAAGTGCTGGACCTGCAGCCCAGGTGCCAGATGCGCCAGTCACAGCCACGGACATTGTCCGGACACTGGTGGCCCAGAAGCTCAAGAAACCGCTCGTGGACATCCCGCTGAGCAAGGCCATCAAGGATTTAGTCGGAGGTAAGTCAGTTGCATAGACACAGCAAAAACCGTAATTAACAACTCTCCAGGCAAGTCTACCCTACAAAACGAGATCCTCGGAGACCTGGGCAAGGAGTTTGGCTCAACTCCCGAGAAGCCCGAAGATACCCCTCTCGACGAGCTCGGTGCTGCGATGCAGGCTACATTCAACGGTCAGCTTGGAAAGCAGTCCTCTTCTCTCATTGCCCGCATGGTGTCAGCCAAGATGCCTGGTGGCTTCAACATCACAGCTGTGCGAAAGCACCTCGAGACAAGATGGGGACTGGCGCAGGGACGACAAGACGGAGTTTTGCTGCTAGCCATCACCAACGAGCCAGCTGCACGTCTCGGCTCAGAAGCCGACGGCAAGGCTTTCTTGGACGAGCAGGCAAACAAGTACGCAGGCATTGCCGGGATCAGCTTGTCTGCCCCTACAGCCGGCGGCGACGCTGGTGGTTCGGGTGGTGGCATGATGATGGACCCTGCGGCCATTGACGCGCTTACCAAGGACCAACGCGCACTCTTCAAGCAGCAGCTTGAGCTTTTCGCCCGATACCTCAAGATCGATCTTCGTGCGGGTGACAAGTCCTTCGTCGACTCGCAAAAGGCGCAGTCTACGCTCCAGGCTCAGCTTGATCTCTGGACCACCGAGCACGGCGAGTTCTACGCCTCCGGTATCGAGCCTCAATTCACACCACTAAAGGCTCGTGTCTACGACTCATCATGGAACTGGGCACGTCAAGATGCTCTTACCATGTACTACGACATCATCTTCGGCAAGCTCAAGGCGGTCGATCGTGAGATTGTCAGCCGTTGCATCGCCATCATGAATCGCTCAAACCCTCTCCTTCTCGACTTCATGCAATACCACATGGACCACTGCCCCACTGAGCGCGGTGAGACATACGAGCTTGCAAAAGAGCTTGGTCAACAGCTTATCGACAACTGCAAGGAGGTTCTGAACGAGGCTCCAGTCTACAAAGATGTCGCAGTACCCACCGCGCCACACCTGGAGATTGATGCCAAGGGCAACATGAACTACGAGGAAGCCCCAAGAGCGAGCGTTCGCAAGCTTGAGCACTACGTGCGCGAGATGGCTGAGGGTGGAAAGCTGTCCGAGTACGGCAACCGCACCAAGGTTCAGAATGACCTGCAAAGAATCTACAAGCTCATCAAGCAGCAACACAAGCTTTCCAAGTCATCACAACTCCAAATCAAGAGCCTCTACAGCAATGTCATTCGTTCGTTGTCAATGAACGAGGGTCAGATCATGCCCCACGACAACGTCAAGGCTATTGGAGGCAAGAGGGGCCGTAATGGTCGCGTCAATGCCTCTGCCAAGCAAGGCAAGGTTGAGACGATTCCTTTCTTGCATCTGAAGAGGAAGGACGACCATGGCTGGGAGTACAGCAAGAAGCTCACTGGCGTCTACCTAGACTGCTTGGAGGAGGCTGCTAAGTCCGGTGTCACTTTCCAGGGCAAGTATGCTCTTATGACGGGCGCTGGTGCTGGCTCCATCGGCGCGCAAGTCCTTCAAGGTCTTATCAGCGGTGGTGCCAAGGTCGTTGTCACAACTTCCAGGTTCTCCCGCGAAGTCACCGAGTACTACCAGTCCATGTACTCGCGGTACGGTGCTCGGGGCTCTCAACTCATTGTTGTACCCTTCAATCAGGGTAGCAACCAGGATGTTGAGGCTCTAGTTGACTACATCTTCGACACCAAGAAGGGTCTTGGTTGGGATCTCGATCTCATCGTTCCCTTTGCCGCCATTCCGGAGAACGGTCGCGAGATTGACAGCATCGACTCCAAGTCGGAGCTTGCTCACCGTATCATGTTGACCAACCTTCTGCGCATGCTTGGAGCTGTCAAGAAGCAAAAGCAGACCTACGGTTACGAGACGCGCCCAGCACAAGTCATCCTGCCATTGTCCCCTAACCACGGAACCTTTGGTAACGATGGTCTCTACTCAGAGTCTAAGATGTCACTCGAGACTCTCTTCTCAAGGTGGCACTCGGAGAGCTGGGGTAACTACCTCACCATCTGCGGTGCTGTTATTGGTTGGACTCGTGGTACTGGTCTGATGGGTGCCAACAACATTGTTGCTGAGGGCATTGAGAAGTACGGTGTGCGTACTTTCTCCCAGCAAGAGATGGCCTTCAATTTGCTTGGTCTTATGGCACCACCGATTGTCGACCTCTGCCAGGTCGAGCCTGTGTGGGCAGATCTCAACGGTGGCTTCCAGTACATCCCCAACCTGAAAGATCTCATGACCGATCTGCGCAAGGAACTCACTGAGACGAGTGATATCCGCAGAGCTGTCATCAAGGAGAATGCCATTGAGAACAAGGTTGTCAACGGCGAGGCCAGCGAAGCCCTGTACAAGAAGGCCACGGTCGAACCCCGAGCAAACATGAAGTTCAACTTCCCTAAGCTACCCGACTGGGACACTGAGGTCAAGCCTCTCAACGACAACCTGAAGGGTATGGTTGATCTTGAGAAGGTCGTCGTCGTCACTGGTTTTGCTGAGGTTGGACCCTGGGGTAACTCCAGGACACGCTGGGAGATGGAAGCATATGGCGAGTTCTCCCTTGAGGGATGTGTTGAGATGGCATGGATCATGGGTCTCATCAAGAACCACAACGGTCCACTCAAAGGAAAGAGCTACTCCGGATGGGTCGATGCCAAGACTAACGAGCCGATTGATGACAAGGATGTCAAGCCCAAGTACGAGAAGTGTATCCTTGAGCACGCTGGTATTCGTCTCATCGAGCCCGAACTCTTCAACGGCTACGATCCCAAGAAGAAGCAACTCATGCAGGAGATCCAGATCGAGGAGGACCTCGATCCATTCGAGGCTTCCAAGGAGACTGCCGAGGAGTTCAAGCTGGAGCATGGCGACAAGGTCGAGATCTTCGCGATCGAGGGCTCTGCCGAGTACACTGTTCGTATGAAGAAGGGTGCTACACTCCTCCTTCCCAAAGCTCTGCGCTTCGATCGTCTCGTTGCTGGCCAAGTCCCTACTGGCTGGGACGCCAAGAAGTACGGTGTGCCCGATGATATCATCTCTCAGGTCGACCCTGTAACACTCTTTGTACTCGTCTCTACTGCGGAGTGTCTGCTTGCCAGTGGTATCACTGATCCCTACGAGTTTTACAAGTATGTCCACATTTCTCAGGTCGGTAACTGCGTCGGTTCCGGTATTGGTGGTACTACCGCCCTTCGTGGAATGTACAAAGACCGCTTCATGGACAAGCCAGTCCAGAAAGATATCCTGCAGGAGTCTTTTATCAACACCATGAGCGCCTGGGTCAACATGTTGCTCCTTTCATCCACCGGACCTATCAAGACTCCCGTCGGTGCTTGTGCCACTGCTGTTGAGTCTTTGGACATTGGTTACGATACCATTGTCGAAGGAAAGGCCCGTGTCTGCTTTGTTGGTGGTTTCGATGACTTCCAGGAGGAAGGCTCATATGAATTCGCCAACATGAAGGCTACCAGCAACGCTGAGGACGAGTTTGCTCACGGACGTACACCCAAGGAGATGTCGCGCCCTGCCACAACAACCAGAAATGGCTTCATGGAGTCGCAAGGTTGTGGTATGCAAGTTATCATGGACGCCAAGCTGGCTCTCGACATGGGAGTCCCCATCTACGGTATCCTTGGTTTCACTGCCACAGCGACTGACAAGATTGGTCGTTCCGTTCCTGCTCCAGGAAAGGGTGTGCTGACTACCGCGCGAGAGACCCCGTCCAAGTTCCCATCCCCACTCCTTGACATCAAGTACAGGAGACGACAGATGGATCTCCGACGCAAACAGATCAAGCAGTGGCAAGAGTCAGAAATCCTGTACCTCCAGGAGGAAGTTGCAGCGATGAAGGACGCCACTGGCGAGGACTTCGACGAGGCTGCTTATCTTGAGGAGCGTGCTTCCAACATCGAAATGGAAGCTAAGCGACAGGAAAAGGATGCGCTAAACAGCCTGGGCAACAACTTCTGGAAACAGGATTCACGCATCGCTCCTCTTCGTGGTGCCCTTGCTACTTGGGGTCTTACTATCGACGATCTCGATGTCGCTTCTTTCCACGGTACTTCTACCATGGCAAACGACAAGAACGAATCCGATGTCATCAACCACCAAATGCGTCATCTTGGTCGTAAGAAGGGCAATGCGCTGCTGAGTATTTGGCAGAAGCATCTCACTGGTCACCCCAAGGGTGCTGCCGGTGCTTGGATGTTCAACGGCTGCTTGCAGGTGCTCAACTCTGGTCTTGTACCTGGCAACCCCAATGCCGACAACATCGACAAGAACATGGAGCAGTTTGACTACATTGTTTACCCATCCCAATCCATTCAGACTGATGGTGTCAAGGCATTCTCCGTCACTTCATTCGGTTTCGGACAGAAGGGAAGTCAAGCTATTGGTATTCATCCCAGGTACCTCTTCGCCGCGCTTGAGCACCACCAGTTCGCCGCCTATAAGCAGAAGGTTGAAGCTCGCCAAAAGAAGGCCTACCGATACTTCCACGACGGTCTTATCAACAACACCATGTTCCGCGCCAAGGATAAGGCACCATATGAGGACGAGAAGATGCAAGAGGTCTTCCTTAACCCGCAAGCGCGTGTCACCATGGACAAGAAGACCTCTACATACAGCTATGCAAAGACCCCTGCTACTAAGAAAGACAAGAAGGCGCAGGAGACAATGAACATGGTTGAACAGCTCACCAAGGCCACTGCTTCCTCCAACAGCAAAGTTGGTGTCGATGTTGAGAGTCTCAGTGCGCTGAACATTGAGAACGAGACCTTCATCGAGCGCAACTTTACGGAGAAGGAGATTGCATACTGCCAGAAGGCACCAAACCCTCAGGCAAGCTTCACTGGAAAGTGGTCAGCCAAGGAGGCTGTCTTCAAGTCCCTAGGTGTCAAGGGGCAAGGCGCCGGTGCTCCGCTGAAGGATATTGAGATCGTTAACAACGAGTCTGGTGTTCCAACCGTACAGGTATGTGCACTCCAATACGCAATCTAAGAATTATATACTAACATTTACACAGCTCTATGGCCAGGCTCAAGAAGAAGCCAACCGCGTTGGTGTCAAGAGCATCAACATTAGCATCAGCCACTCTGACGACCAGGCTGTTTCAGTCGCGATTGCGCAATGTTAAATATAGACCAGCGGTGGGGTATTCATGTTCATAACGATAGAGGCGTAGTAGTATAGTTGGGCAAGAGAAGCAACACCGTTCTCTTGCATGTTTGGGTCTCAGGCGCATGATTTAGATGTGTCCATGACTCGCGAAGATTTATGTATTGTAATGCAAAAACATGTTCAAAACAACGTTACTTTACTGCGCTGCGTGATCGTTGTAGGTGTTACTCGTCAGTCTTTTCCGTCTGCACAGTTTCTGATTGTTATCTACTCGGCCAGAGGAGAACGAGATAAGCTCAACAAAACCCCGCTCGCTCGCGCAGAGGGAAGTTGGATGTTGTTGAGCGAGTTCGGTTACATCAGATAAGGTACCCCACTGTTAACCGTCTCACGCGGTTCGTCATGCAGTTGAGGCTGACCTGCAGCGGGTAGCTGCATAGCTTGCGTTTTGTTGAGCACAGCCCTAGAGGTTAAGAAAGTCGTTGGGAAGTTGGATGACGTATCTCGGAAGTGAAGGTCTGATAGTGAGATGAATTAGCATTACGGAGAGGCGCGCATCGTTTAGGTCAATTGTATAGTAGACGGGTGACGCACTGGTTACTCTAGGTTACTCTAGGTGAACGTAACGGTCCAGGCAGACTGCACGATCTCTTGTACCTAGGTAGTTTTCGATTTGGCTTTGGGACGAGACAGTATATAACGGCGCTTTGTCGCCACTCAAAAACTGTATGGTTGTGACTTTCTTCCACTCTAGCATCTCGCGGGCGTGTCGAATTCGATAGGACATCCATAATTGCGATGGCAGGTAATCAACCGCAAATACTCTCGGAGATCTGGTAACGCTCGAATGGTCAGTCTTTCTTCGGTACAGACTCGAGTGAAGGCTAACAATCCAATTTCCATACATATATGTACGTCGACTGGATTTGAGTGGTATTAGATTTTGTTTTGTTTTTGGACGAGTCTGAAGCTCCCCATCGACCATTATTCACTTCGTTTTAACACTTTCGTATCATCACTACACAACGTCTCGACGCATTTCATAGCAACCAACATCTCTTCTTTGAAAGCTGACTTAAGTCTCCACATTATAAGGGTAGCCATGCTTGACCCATTTTATATCCTGGTCAGACGGCCTTAGGTTTGGTACCAGCATGGTTAATCCTTTGCTATGATCCTCGTAGTCTATGTAGACCTGGATGGGACAACGATTCGAAGATTCTTCAGACCCATAGTTGGGACATTCTGTTGTTGCTCCAGAAGAACTTGGGTAGTGCATGACGCTATCAATATCGTAAACGTCAAGAGTAAAGAGGGGAAGGAGATTTCCGGTAATGCCTTTGACGAAATGGCCGCACAAGCAATCATACTTGAGTGCATATCTCATATTATCGCAGATGTCGGATCGGGTGACTTTAGGGTCGCCCTTAACTTTGGCGCGTTCCCAGCACTGCGTCAAATCATCATTGATTGTTCATATTTGCACGTATAGGGAGAATTCTGCTTACCTCTTCGAAATCGTTGATGTTCTCGTATTGGACCTTGATATAGGTATCTCGATCACTACGCTGGTGTTCATGTACCATACCTAGCTTTTGTCAATACGACTGTCGCAACTTACCATTAGATGGCACCTCTTACCCATGACATGACCGAGCTCGCTTAATGTGAGAGTAGGAAGTCAGTGTATGTCTTGTGTTGAGCTTCTATAGCGATACTTACTGCAGAACGCAATGGAGACATTCGCCGTCTCCGATGTGAAGCTGATTGGCCCAAGGTGTCTCCTGGTTAGGTTGTAGACCTACACTAGCACTCCATCCCATCTCGTCTCCACCCCAATAGATAGCCAGTGTTGCATGAGGCAGAGCTGAGTTCCACTCATCGGGGGCTTTACTGTCTGGCGTACAATAAATCGGCTTCCCCTCGCTGTTCAACTGCTCCTCGAAACTGATGGCGTGACCTGCTTCTTTGCCAGCAGGGCCAAGATAGCTAGGAGCCTGTTGATCAACCAGTACATCTTTGACCTAGTTGGCATATACTTACGACATCCACGTTCTTATACCATCGGATACGATCGGCAAGGCGGCTTTGCGAACTTCCTCCGTTTGATAGCAGTACGGGATGACGGCCTTGTTGTCCGAGTTACGCGGCCATCTCACTGGAGCTCTTCCGACAGGACCAGCAAACATATCAGTCGCGCCTTGACCGTTTTGACCGATATAGGCCTGAGTCTCATCGAGATACTGAGCCCAACTGGCCGCCCTTGTACCATTTTCAAAAGTGGGAAGGGGAATACCACAGGAAAAAATGTCATTGGGGCCCGGCTTATGCTTGATCACACCTGCACTTGCGAGCGCTACAAACTGTAGGAGATTTGGTCGCATCTTGGTAGACCATAAGCCAATCGTGAGTTGAGATAGGAACAGGGAAAATAAGGTAGAGAGTAGACTCGCGAGCAGCACCCTTGACAAGCGTGCGTTTGGAGGCCACTTAGTGAGCCCAAAACTGGATAGGTGAAAGTGAAAGTGATAGCGAGACGACGTGGTGACGCGGCTGTACAGAGCAGAGGGAGAAAGGTGTTGACTGAAATTCCGTGATAGTGATTCCAAGACGCGCTTTTCTCTGCTCCACTCGCGGCCCTAGAGAAACGGAGGATGAAAGACGTCAACCTAAACCATATCATTATTTTTTCATCCCGTATTCAGGTAAACGTCGACTTAGATCACCGTTATCCAGCTCTTTCTGACTGAATGGAAGATCAATCGCCACATACACATGTTTTCACTTAACAAATCTTCAAACATCGCTGATAGCTAAGACATTCTTCGACGCAGTCGAAGCGACCTCCAAACCTAAAGCAAAGAAACAACATCACAAGTGTATAGAGCATAGCATGACGACAAAGCAGATTAAGACGAAAGCAAAACCGGACGCCCAAAAGTCGACACTACCATACCCCGGATACAACGAGACACTATTGCTAGGTTCAGAGTCGGGTTTTTGTCGGTCGAGACTTACCACTATTACATACGAAAGCGCGTTACTTAGATTGGGAACAATTAAGATCCCCGCACTGACACAGCAAGACCCTGCTCACCAAACACGTTGTCCGGGAAGATCAGCGGAAATTATCTAGGTTTGTCATCTCGGCCCTTGTAATTATGACAAAATTTTGATTTCCTGACGGATCGATCGCGAGATGCTACCGCAACTTTAGAACAGAATTTGCAATTTTATTTTCGTTTCTCTTCTTGGCAGGGAGATGATACTTAGTGACTGGAGCGGTAGTGACGTTGACGGCGCCAATGACACTCACAGCTCATCTTGTAGGTCCTGATGTCCTGATAGTGACATACTAAATCGTCCTGATGACCACTCAGGACAGAATTTGTAGACAGATGTAATAGTGAAAACGAGCCAGTGGAGTAGGATCTCAGCTTCTTTGCGAGCATGACCTGTGTTGTTACGTTTGATAGACCAGAGCCTGGTAAGCCAGACCCGCTGTCAAAAATAACGGTGATGCTGGCTTGCAGCGATGATGCTTGGGTGACCATGTTTGAGGGAGCCTATGAAGCTGTTCGGACCGCAGTGAGGCGTTCGCTGGACATGGTGTACGGGAGTATGAAACAATCGTGGGGTCGTCTGGTAAGGCGGCGTGAGCTAGATCTGAAACCCGGTCAGATAGTTGCCAAAAGTACCATCGCGTGTGTGATTGTCAACATGGCCTCCAATATACTAGACGCGTCGTTGTTGCGTGTTACGGGGCGGTGGCAGCAAATGGGGTGTGGGTGTCTCACAGGGCTGGTGTAGCGCCGATCCTACAGTAATTTCGCGGACGGCCTGGAGATGATCATCGTCAGCGTATAACGGCAGGCGGCGGATGAGGGGCAATTTGCTCACCTCGTGGCACCGATGCAATGGATTAGGTCCAGCCCGGGCTATTCATTTCGGTATATAAGTTGAAACTTGAAGAAAAGTTAATAATATATACAACATCTCAGACGGACCATAGGTATTGTACATGCAGAAAGAGGACGCCCTTATCTGCAGTAAGCTCAGCAGTTGCTAAATCACAGCCAAATCAAGTAAATCATTGGTTGACAACGGAAGAATCAGCCATGTCGGCATATGGGCCGCATGGCACATGCAGTAGTGCAGCTTGCACGCGAAGAAAACACCGACGTTCATATTAGGCAATCAGCCTTCAACGTTCCGAGCAGAAGGGGAGGCATGCCCGTTCGGAACCGCAGACAGGGGCGGGCTGACGGTAGAAAGACGGCCACACGGGAGATGACACGACAGTTGGACCAGGTGTACGGATACAAATCTGGCCGGGCCCGGTATCGCGATAACAGAAGACCAATTGAGTTGTTTCGCTCGAGAGTCGATCAGGAGGAGTGCTCGAGCATGGTTCTGCACTGATGGTAGTACTTGGAAAGGGGAGGTATGACAGCAGCAGGCGGTTAGGCCAGGGGAAAGTGAGAAAAGGCCACCGGGACCATGACTAGGAGGCTGGGTGATTCGCTCGCTTCATTGTGCATCCCGAGGTTAGCGGCTTCAGGTACGCGATGGGCGTTTGGTACTTCTGGGTCGCCTCCCCGCATACTTTTGGCTACCCATGTATGAGGCTGGCGATTGGATAGTATATTTTGCAGCAGCTGCAGAGCTGACAGGTGCAGAGGCAAAGCTGACGATGGGTCGCGGCAAGACGACAAAAGCAAGTCGATGGAGGCTACATAGAGGATGCAGGGATGGGTCAGCCCCTCCCGACGCCTGCAAGGTACCGCCCAGGGCAGGACGCTGATTGGACAGAGCGCCATGGTAGCATAATGTCCCTCGCCATGTTCATGATACTTTTTGTCGTTGCGGCAGCTGGATATGGCGGGCCAAGGGCTATCATGAGAACGTGCGTGGGTGTCTTGGAGACTGTGGGGTGAGTGCGCATTTGTTATTGGAAAAGGAAAGAATGCCTCTGCGACGCGTCTGAGGAGGCAGGAGCGACGTCTGACAAGGGAAGGCGCAGGTCTGACGGGGAAGAAGCGTCGGCGCTAGCAAATGACCGTTTGATCACGTCGCTGCATCTTCACTCTGCGTGTCGCCCGCATCCCCTGGGACGGCGCGGGTTTTGGGCTCAGCGGCGCAATCATGGCCGTCAGACTTCAGTCAGCCTATCGAGCGGATGCTGGCCCGCGCGTTATGGCGTCTCTCTTCACCCTGCACCGCGACGCCCATGCACGACGCGGAAATGAGGCTAGTGGAAATTGATCCTTGTACCATGTGAGTGTGCTTGTCACTCCCCCAGAGGCCCAAAGAGTGCATACCCACGTCGACCCGCTCCTCGAAGCATCTTTTCGGTCGGGAGATCTGCTCTCTGCATTCTTTTCCTTCACCACGCCAGCACTCCGCAGCGCGCGTGCATTCACTCCTTGACCTGTTGTCTCCAGCTATACACGCTCCTTAACTTTTGCTATAATCTATTGTTTTGTACTTTTTGCCGCCAACCGAGCCATCCAGAGACGCCCGCGCCCAAGCACGCCTGCAATCGCTGCACGTCTTCCTTTTCATCCCGAGCTTCCTCCTTCGCCTCTTGCCGACATTACATTCCCCCGTGCCTAGGACACTCTTTCAAAAAAACACTGCTCGCGATCGACTGCACTGTTGTTTTTGGCCCCGCTACATGTTCGCGTCTGCTCTTTCCTCCCAGCCCGAGTCGCCTTGCTCTCACCTTCCCCACTCATCGCTCGACTGCGCCTGCCCACCCTCCGCAGACAAGGTCCGCTCCAGATTGGTTAGCGCACAATCGTCGCTATAATCCAGTCTAATCGTTGCCACCAGTAAGAAGATACCTCCTCTCGTCTACACTGCCAAGGCGCCCGCCGTTGCCTCTTGCCTTCTCCAGATGCAATGGCGCGTTCGAATCTTTTTGCTAATAACTACCAGGGCATCATGAATCGTTGGCTGAACAGGAAGAAGGATGGCAGTGAGGATGTGGCCGCTGCAAAGAAGACAAAGAAGGGCAAGAAGGGTCAGGAGGAGCCCAAACCAGAGTTCGATCTCAGTGCCGCGCTTCCCAAGGCAGACGACTTCCGGACAAGTCTAATCATGCCTGGCCTATCTACCCGCTTCAGCATGTTGAAGGAGCAAGACGACCCAGACTCCAAGATCGGTAAGGCCAGCGACGACAGTGTACTACAACCGAAACGCCAATCACGCCTCCACGAGTTTGGTTTCGTCCCTGGTGGCCTCTCCGATATTGCCGAAGTCTCCTCCCTCAATGGCTCTATTCGACCGCCCTTTGCAAACGAGCGAACCAATTCCTTCGACAGCAGCAGAGACGACGATGGCTCCGGTAGCATGATGAGCAGAGCTAGACCTGGCGAGGGCAACGTCTTGTTTGGAGGAAGGCAGAAGATCTACATGATCTCCAACAGTAACGCTAAGGGTACTGGACGGACACTATACGACGACGACGTCAACATGTCAGCATACCAACGACTTCGACAAGAGGAAAAGGAAAGGCTGAGGCAACAAGCGGAGGAAAACGAGGGACAGCATTCTGAGCCATCTAGCCCTACGGAGCTCAGTCGTAAGAGGGAGACTTCATCATCCACCAACTCGGGCACAGTGAACACGCGTACGTCCACGGCTGCGACATCAATAGCATCACAAGGTACCAACTCCGTAACAGCGTCCTCTCCTGCCTTCCCGCCCGCAGGTGCCCCTATGACATCCCCCGATCTCAGTAAATCGACGACGAAACGGAGACTCTACGATCAAGGACTGGACCAGCAAATTCAAGAGCAACAGTCCTCAGCCATGAACCGTCTCAATTCCATACAACGGGCACGTGCGCCAACCGGTCGATCAACACCACCAATTTCCATAGCGCAAGCACGGTCTGCCACCAATCTCAGCGATCGCTTCGCTAGAGGGCCAGGCTTCCGCTCAGATAGCCCAAACTCGCTCCAATACCCGGGCGTGAGCAGGAATAACTCCTCTGGTGCGTCGAGTCCCGTCCTCGCTCGTCCACAATCGCCGGCTCTGGCGAGTCCCGTCATTAGCGACAGCGAGGAGGCACACACTCTCAATGCAGCACTTCAGCCCAATGATCGAGGCAAGGCCACGGCCATGGGAACTTTCAATAAACCTAAGGCAGCTTTTAGCGAAGAGCAATATGCAGAGCGCTTGCGCCATATGCAACAGGACCGCGAAGGACGCAGCACACCGACTAATAAAGTCGAAAAGTCCCCGCCGCGCAAGCCTACTTTGAGAGAGCGTGCAGAACAGCAGAGGCGCAAGCGAGCTGAAAGTGACGCAAAGGAGCGGTCGAGCTCTGAGTCGACTGCTGAGCCCAGTCAAGCACCGTCTGCATTCTCCAGGTTTCAAGCTGCCGCAAGCCAAATGAGAACCGCAGGCCCAGCAACACCGAGCTCACCACCAACACAACGTCTCCCAGAAGTCCCACGTCAGCGCTCAGATAGCAACAAGGCAACTTTCTTCAGCTCGCCCGATTCCAGTGATGCAGAGGAAGAGGCCCCCAAACCGACGGTTCCTCATCCGATGGAGCCCACCCGCCGATTTGACAACCTTCCTGTGGCGACTGGACCTGCACCTTCAATATTTGAGCATCCTGCTCTCCGCTCTCGAACAACATCTGAGGAAGAAGTATCTCGGACAGGTCCTGCGTCGTACAGCCCTGCGCTAACCCAAGAAGCGTCTCCTCGTCCTGATGAGACGGTCAAGGTGGACGGTACGGAGGTTGACTCCCCAACATTAGGTCCTGACAACGGCGGACTCAGTGGAATGATACGGCAGCACCTCCGTAACATGAGCAATGTGTCTTCAAACTACGGTGAACCAGGCCCACCAATGATGAGCCCACCGATGGGACTTGCCATCCATACGCAAGAGTTCGGCCTCCAACGCCGCCAGCCAGGATCCGAATCAGTCACACCCGCACCATCGACCTACAGCCATTCCAACCCATGGGACTTGGATGACATTGACAACCCGTACCGCGACGAGAGTGGCAAGATGAACTCAGAAGATTCGATCAACGGACAGGATGCGACACCTCTTGTCATGAGCGCTACCGAACCAAATCCTGCGGCTCCTTGGGACCTTACTCCGCGAAGGACCCACGAACGAATTGCCAGCAATGAGACAGAGGCTGACCACGAGGCTTTCCAGCGGGATCTCGCCCAGAGGCAGCGCTTAATACAGGAAAGCCTTCGTGCAAGGGCTGAAGGTCGGTCAACAAGCCCAGCACCTGGCGGACCCTCAGGCGGATTGAAGACTGCTTTGAACATGCTCCGTGCAAAGTCGAGCCGGGAATCATTCGCCACAGTTGATGTTTCAAACAAATCGGTGAGGAAGCTTGCTCTTGGGGGAACTTCAGCGAATGTTAGCAGCACCTCGCTCGTTGGCCTTCAAGGTGACGTGCCTCCACTGCGACCAAAGCAGTCTCGAGTACTGCAGCAAAGTGAGCAGGACGCACAACGAGAGTTGGAACATCGACAGCGATCAGCAACAGAAAGCAGCCGGACTGGTCGCCCAACAGGCAGGTCTCCACAAGCATCGACCAGAAGTTCAACACGAGAGCGCTCAAGCTCAGGAACATCATCAGGCCGCTCTCGAAGCCGCCCTCGCCCTGATCAATACCGTGACGATCTCGATCAGGCGATGACCGAGGGATCCCGTGGCGCGTATCCTCCTAATACAATGCCATCACTTCCTGGTTACGTCGCTCATCCAACACCCCCACTTCCTGCTGAAAGGCCATCACTGGATTCTCAGGGTCGTATGCGATCGCGTAGCAACAGTAAAACTGCTGCAGCAAATTACTTCGAATCCAAGCATCTTCACCCCATCCAAACCAACACTGGATCAAGCCAGAACTCTCGCCTCCCTCCTCCACAAGGCAAGTTCTCCCCGGGAATACCAATTTCTCCACGACCGTCCCCAGGTGGCTTCAATAATGGCAGCGCCAACGCCTTCTCGCACCCAACCTCTCCAGTACCTCCGTTCTCCGCCAACCATACTCCTCCCGTCTCAAACCCCACCACTCCCAGCACAACTGCTTTCAACCCAAGTACTGTGCAGCCATTGACTAAGACTGGAGTGCTACGGAAGAAGTCAATCGCGAAGTCTGAGATTTCAGAGCCTGTCTTTCTCTCCACAACATCTTCTATTGACACGATCAACCTTCCAGCTGGTGCTTCTCTGAAGAATGGTATGGAGAATGACGCACCGCCCGTTCCGCCAATCAACCCTATGAGGAGACGTTTTGGATTCGGTCGCGGTGAGAGTTCAAGCCCGACAGGACCATCACCTTACGATCCTGCCGTACAGCCTGGTATGGAGGCACCGCGAGCCCCTTACGGCGAGCCCCTCCGCACAAACTCGTCTGACGGACTGATGAACCAGTCCCAGCAACCAAAAGGCAGGTTGCGTAAGGCGTCAAGCGAAGGCAGAAGTCTACGTGGAAACGCCCAGAGCCAGTTTGGACCATCTCCAGCTATGCCTCAAAACGGGTTCACTATGCGCAACAACTCGCCTCCACGTCCTACAAACGGCCCTGCTGGTAGCCAACAGCCTATGGAAGGAGGCATGTTTTAGATGGCCACTTCAAGAATTTGACACCTGACAGTTCTGTCGACATTCCAATATTTGCGATCAAAAGCGAACCTTTTTCGATTTTTTTGGCACATTCGCAAAATCTTATCTCTGTCTGTTTGCCTTCAGTCCATAGGTTCGCCGTGTCTGCGACCACGGCCTTTTTCTTTCCTTAATCATTTTTCATTTTTTGGCTTCCGGCTCAGCAATATACCTTCCGTCCTGCGACTTCTCTTTGCAAAGATCTCTTTTAACGATCAACGATAGGGTTCTGGCTAGATTACAACCCTCACCGGGCTGGACACGGTGTTTTTGGAGGTTGGCAATCGCATTGAAACAAGTTTGAGTACATTCAGTAGAGTCGGGTTCGGGAGGATTGCATGTTTATCGGAGTCGAAATGTACTGCTAGTCACTACAGCCCTTTCACGGGCTCGCTAGGTTTCCGGTTCAGCATCTGCTGCTGGACTTGCGTCAGCCAATATGGTGTTGAATGCAACTATTACACCGCACAACATCTGTCTCATGAGCAGAACTTTTCTAGTCTCAAGTCTATCGATCGGAACGACTGGAGACAAATTGCATCATCGCCCATTTTGTCTCAACACAGCGCAGGCTGTGGGAAAGTATTCAACGGTCACAATGATGCTGAAACCCCCGCGTTCAGTGTTTGGTCTGATCCATTTACCGTGCCGCCTTCCCGGTTTCATCGCTGCCGTCATCACGCATCACCAACGGCGCAGACACCATCACATTTGGAAAAGCTGAAAGCATGATTCCATTGCCACGCAGAAGCAATATGAGACATGATACTGCTGATCTGCAAGGACGAGCGACTCACAGGCTTTGTGTTTCAGGCGCCGCAATAGGGGACGTGCGCGAAATCGAGAACGTTGGATCGTCGCTCCAGAAAGCGACTCACGAACGATAGGCTCGAGACGAGGTAGAGTGGTTCTATTGATTTCGTAGAGAAGCTTGAAGGAAAGGAGACGGGAATTTAGATTCCGCAACCACGACGAAGAGATTAGGATCGGTGTGAGGAGAAAAGGGATATGGGTAGGGATCGTGATCTAAGCCTGCATGCCGCTTATCGCGTACCTGCATCCTTGGATCCTTCGCGCGTGGCTGTCCCTTGCCGAACTCAACTAGGACTCACCATTTACCCATCGGCATTTTTTGCCTAGACAGTGGATCCCAATCTTGCGCAAAAAGATCTCTTCATCCTCTGTGGCTTGAACACGATATCGTCAGAGCGCAAAGTGCCATTACAAATGGATAAGCTGTTTCCGATGAATATTGTGCATGTGCAGCCCACTCTATAGCGGTGCGCTACGCCACTAACCCGTTCGAACCGTCGATGGTACCTTCCCCATCCGCATGCCAAGACGACATACTTCTTCCTAACGCAGGGTCGGCATCTGGTGCCGCACCAGCGAACGCAGGTTGCCCGAAGCAGTCGTCATGCAGTAAAAGCAAACAAGAACAGGCAGGATACGTGAGAAATAGACAATTACCAGAAACGCAGCGTGCTTTCATCGGGTACACTATCCCCCACATTCACTACAATGAAGCCCGGAGCCTCAGCAGCATGCCTGCCAAAACATAAATGATACAACTCCGCAAGGAAGATGATTGGTCCGGCGAGTAAGAATCGCACCGTCGCGTTGACGCAGATAAAAGCAAGGACGCGATCCCTCCACCCTTCTCCACTGCTGTGCCACCACGCCGCCTGACCAACGCTAAAGGACCGCAAGCTCGGCGCCATCCCAAACTCTAACTGCGACCTAACTCTTCATCCGAGGCATATCACGCACCTATGCGAGGCTCATGGTCGCAGTCCGGCCCTCGTAACTCGACGAAATACACGCATCTAAATGGTATAGCTAACGTAAACGCATTGTGCAGATCAAGGAACGTCGAGAAGAAGGGAGGGGAAATGGTCAACCCAGCCTGTAAGGGTGGATCGCGGCAATCCCTGAGACGATCATCGGGTACTCCAATGTTAATCTCCACGAGTCTTGTCCTATGGAGTAAGCTTGCACCTAGGCATTGGTGACCAGACTAAGTTGAGACATTTGTTACCCTTCTTACCAGTACATAGGTCCCTCTCTCCCCATCGTTTCTCGCTCAACCCTGTTCATCCACCCGTCTCTTCGAACATCTCACCTATACTCCATATTACCTTTGCCGCAGTCCCTACAGCCACTTATACCACATAATCAAGATGCGTTTCCAGGCCACCGTTCTTGCCGTTGCGGCTTCGCTTGCCTTCGTTGGTGCTCAGGATTTGAGCGGTATCCCGCAGTGCGCTGTATGTTACCTTCTCCACATTCATTGTTGATTCGATGCGATTTCGGTAATCGCAATGAGATAGCTCCACATCTTTTGAGCCGACTTCAGTGCATCTTCATTCGAAACGTATAACTAACACAATAGTTAATAGATTCCCTGCTTCGTCGCCGCTCTCCCTGGTTCCAACTGTGGCGTCACAGACACCAAGTGCCAGTGCACCAGCGGTCGTTCCGCCATTGAGAACTCTCTCCTCACTTGCGCGCCCGAGCGATGCCAACCGGCTGAGATTTCCAGTACGTTGATACCTCTATATGCATCCATCCCATGTCCATACCTAATCGTATCCTAGGCCTTGCACCCGCCGTCTCTTCCCTCTGCGGCGCCGCCGGTGTAACCCTCTCCGACATTCCTACCGCAGTAGCATCCTCCGGCTCCGCTGCCGCTACCGGTTCTGCATCTACTAGCCAGGTCAGCGGAAGCCGCACCATGAGCGGCTCTGGTTCCCCCACTGGCTCCCAGGCCGCTGAGCAGACCGAGAACGCTGCTGCCGGCAAGCTTGCCAGCTACGGTGTTGTCGCCATGGGTATGGCCGCTGTTTTCGGATTGTAGAGAGATTTTGGCTTTGGGAGGGGGAATGAAATATCGAGATGGCGCGTCTTGGTAAATTAAGATTTTGTAATTCAGCGGTCGCTTATACGTCGGACCGCAATAGATACCGTCTTGTTCGTTTGAATTGTCGTATCCTAAATACCTTGCGTCAAAGCATTGTGATGCCAATTGGTTTCGTATGCTGTTCAGGCAGCTTCCAATGCACTAATCCACTTGCCAGACCATATTGTGAACTCATCATCTTCACCATTCCAACTCTGTTTGACCAGCTCAATCGCGCTCTTAGCCTCACCACAACATTTATCAAGTGTTTGTTTCGCCTCATCTTCGTCCAGATCATAGAATGCACCTGCAACGTCGTCGACCGTCTCGGGTATCGTCTTGAGGGTGTTCATAAGTTCATCAAGCCTTTTGCAGGGTGTCGAGGTGGTGCCGTCCGGGGCTGCAGTTGGTTCGAGTATGGATGACGCAGGATATGTCTTTAACCTCCTCTTGACCAGTGCTTGGTATAGCATACCTACCATCTTCAGCTTCTTGACACTGGTGTCTAGAAGTTGCTTTAACTCCTTGTCATCCTTGCCAATCTTGTTCGAAGCGCCGAAGATCTCGTCTTCATCGTCGCTGCCTTCTGCTCCATCGTCGTCATCTTCAACGTCTTCCCCCCATTCTTTCAGCTCTTCGATCGCATCCAGCAGAACTGCTCGTAATTCCTGCGCCTTCTTGACCACCAGTCCGACAACACCGTCTGCGCACAACTTTATCAGCGCGTCGCATGCATCCCATAACACACCAGTGGAAGACAAGACTTCTTGCTTCTCGCTCTCAGTCGGACCTTTATCTTTGCCCTGCATATCTTGCCTCTTCTCTGCCATCTTCAAAATTATGACAAGAACCTCTCCCCATGTCCCCAGTAACCTCCTCACCTGCGACTTGACTTCCGTGCGCATTATGTTCCCGATGTCACCCTTCTGACCCTCTTGTGGTACGTATGAGGCGGCAGCCACCAAGCTATTCAGCGGGCCTGAGCTCACATCGCCAATCTTCGCTATGATGGCCGAGGGAGTGAGAGGTGGGTTTATGAGGAGGAGCGACAGCGTGGTTGAATGCGATTTTAGGAGTGTTGTCGACGCTTTAATGACATCGAGAGGATTTGCTATCTCAGTCGCTGAGGCATCGGACTTCGAAGTGGTGTCTTTGCTGGGCGCGAGAGAGGATTGGAAGTGCGTGAGGAGTGCTTGCGTGGTTTTGGTGAGATCAATAAGTGTGCGCAGGTCTTTTGGCTTCGACATCGCGACGGGCTTGCTGAGTAAAACCCTGGACAGGTCTTGTTTCTTGAGCGATATCAAAATAGCTGACAATATGTGCGTCGTTCACAAGCCAAAGACTTTAGACTGTATCAAAATTTTGGTGGGGCAGTGACTCTTAGCGGGGTACCTAGGTAGCTCCGTCATAGCGGACACACTCCGCACACATGGCTGCAACAACCAACATCTCCACATCACTGTCCTTCCATGATCCCATCGACCCAGTTCTGAATCGAAATCTGATGTGCGAAAGACATTTCGATACCAACTTCGTCGTCGCTACTTTTCGGTCAGAAACCCTGCGATACGGAGCCTACACTCGAGGCAGTAATTTGTGGAAGGTAGACTCTATGTACTGCATTCAAGAAGTGCTTGGATGAGGTAATGTGCCACTTATGCATGTAATCATGTGTAAGTAGGCAGAATCGAGTTCAAAGTCTGCCCCGGCATCTGCTGAGATCACCACATGGCGCTCGCCCCGCCCTCATGCTGCTCAGAGCAAGCCTCACCAATCGGGCACACACACTAGAGGATGATGGCTGAATCGCGCAGCTGTTGACATTCACCGGAATCACAGACTGGCCAGTAGTAGCTTGCTATATGTCATCTCATGACCCTTCATTACAGGTGCATCTATCACGGCTTGCATCAAGTAATTAAGCCTAGATCGTATCATTCGCTGAATAGATCCGAACGAACTAGACAGCCTTGCGATCTGGATCTGGAGGACTGTTGATGATACCAGTCAAGCAGAGCCGCACGCAGTAGGACACACCAGTCAGGTGTATATCTGTTAGCCGTGGGTATGCGAAGGACAGAGGTTTCAGACTGCCTTGGAACTGGAGCGTTCTTCACCGGTTTCATATTACTGTCTATCAACCCCGAATTCAATTACGCCTCGACGCTGCCCTTTTGCCTCCTTGATACCTAGCACTCGATGTCTTACGTGTGGGATACATTTCCGGACTATCGCCTCAACCAGGCAGACTTGCAAGCGTACTTGACTGAATTGTATGGGTCGTATAACTTCTTCATCCAAGTATGATTTCCAGAAGTTTCAAATGGCGTAGGCTGAGCAAGGCTTGCAGGTCGTCAATGGGACATACAGATTCTGGATTCCTAGATCATTAACCTCTGTATGGGTAGATTTTTAATACACAGTGTTAATACAGGTCCTAACGTGCTTTCAGGATCAGCGAAATGCTCTTAAAGAACGGCGATGGGAAGACGATTGATGAAAGGTGTTGACGGAGAGAACGTGGGGCTATATGCTTGACATCCTCGTGCGCGGGGCTTAGCAGGATTTGGTGGCATTCGTCTAGGGCAGCACACCGGACTAGGGACTCGGGGCTGTGATCATCTCCAGTGATGTTATATAGCCTGGTTTACCCATTTTCCTCGGGGACGAATTTTTCATACTTCATCAATTGGTTTTAGTAGTCGTAATGGACAAATTCGTTCTATCTTGTGAAGGGTTCAAGGACTACCCGAAGAATCTTACACAGCGCAGCGCCCTCACACACAGCACGGCAGGATACCTTGATCGACTCAGGAACCAATCCAAATATCTTTTCCGAGATGTCCAAGACAAGCGAGTGGGAGTTGATTTTCTCGATTACCATGAAGCAGACCATCGTAAGCAGTCTATCGCCAGCCGCGATTTGATCTTCTAACCATGCACAAGGCTATAGCTCGGCGTGCATCAAGGATCAGCGCGAATTGGAACTCATTTTAGGCTTTAAACAACTAATGAAGCCTGAGGCTGTTGATCCAAGGTGTCGGTTCATGTTAGCGAACGTTACTATTCTTTGAGACCCAGCTGATGACGGCAGATTTCTAACAGCAGGCCAAAGCCGGGCACCGTTGCGTATCACGTACGACATGTTCAGCTTCCTATGTACATTCTACCAGGTGCCTCCTTCGTTTCTGGACTTCGTCTTTCCCTTCGGACTAAGGGAACACGCGCAAGACTTCCATTTCAGTGGGCTGAGAGACGAATCCCTGTTGGCCTCGTATGACAGAGCTTGTGTACTGCCCGAACTAGATCGTTCGGGGAAATACATTCGCTTCTGTTATAACCTAAGATCAGTGGAACCATCGCAAAGTCAGTCAAAGTTACCGTGGTCGATTCGCCAGTGTGCTGTATATCATACATTCGATGTAGAGAACGGGCGAACGTCCTGGATCATCGTCAAAGGAAACAAGGATATCAAGAATCGTGTGACTGAAACGTCCAAGAGGCAAATGCATGGTGAAGGCTCTCTCAATTCTCGCGGCGATGCATTTGCAGCATCTCTTGATACGCATCTTCTGCTATGCAACTGGTCCGGCGAGAATTGGAGATGGTATATCAACGATCTCGAAGATCAATTGCAGACATTAACGAGAGGAGTATTGGCATTTCAAGTTGAGAGAACTCCGACACCATTGTCATCGCCTTCACCACTAAATACCACAAGTCCACACCCCAACATGGGACCGTTTTGCAACGTATCACAGATGTCTCCAACAAGTCCTCCATCACGATCTTTCACACTGCCACCAGTTTGGACAAAACGATCCCCGAATCGATCAAATACTATGCAATCAAGTCCACATCCCTATACACAATCGCCGATGGGCAATGTTGATGACAGCTTGTGGACATCGGTACCAACAATGAACTCTCCTCCAAAGACGAGACGATGGAACTCAGCTCTAAACGATTTTCGTAGTTCACTGAAACGGCCGTGGCGTCTTGACACGACCAACGACAACCCGATATCTGGAGATGAAAAGCGGTTGTTACCATCTTCTGAAAGGTTATCGCCTCCAGAGCTACCACCGTCTTTTTCCTCCAGTGATTTGGATAAGACACCTGATATATTCACCTTTAGAAATCTTCAAGACATACAACACATTGAAGAGAAGGCACAGGAAGCTATGCTTGTATTGAAGCTGAACACAGATGTTCTTGAGCAGCTGAGGCTGCAGTACGAAGAACTCACAAAGCATGAAGAATTTCCTCAAGAAGTTCGTGATGACTGCAGAGCCAGCCTTCATCACTTTTGTAAAGGCGTAGTTGGGGTCGAAAAAGATCTACGCATGCTGCAGTCGCGGACGGAGACTCTGCTACACCTCTTGGCCAACCGAAAGACTTTGGTAAGTACTATACTCTCGAACTCTATCCTTAATATAGGAAATTTTCTGGTAAATACCCAGGCTAGGCCTATGAAATCAACAAGGAAGGCCGCAGCTATTAGCAGTAATGCAGCCACCAAGCACTTTCCAAAAAACGAGCAGCAAGAAAGACAGCACTATAGCATAGACATACACTAATACGGCATCACACAGGTAAGCGGTATATTGCAACATCGAAGCTCCAAAGCGAGCGAATTCTACGCAAAAGAGTCTCGAGAATGCGCAGCTCGCATGGAAACAATGACTCTGAAGATGCAAGACCTTGCCATGAAGACAAAGCAAGAGACAGTTTCAATGAGAGTGATCACCACTGTAACTCTTTTCTTCCTTCCAGCAACCTTCATCGCTGTAAGTGATCGGTAAAGTGCTTTGGGTCCGTACATCTACTGATCCCAAGCAGACTTTCATGAGCACCGATATCCTCAAATTCCAAAATGGCGAACAAGAACTACAAATACAGGGTCTGAAGCTATACTTGAAGGTTGCCCTGCCTGCGACAGCAATGACCTTTATCGCGTGGTACGTCATCTATTGCTTGGCTAGAAGAGAAACTAGACAGAATGATCGGTCCGAAGCAGCTGGTGAGGCTTGATATCCTGGGTTGTCCAATCATTAGATCGGCCAAGATTGTTTTACAAAGGGGCGACATCCTCTATCTTCCTAGACGTGTATATTGTAAAGGCAATTTCAAACCGTGTCTCGTTCGAATTGGACTGCCAATGCTGTTGCGCACCGCAAAGTATGTTCTGTAGTCTAGCATAGATACGACTTAATTTGACTGGTGACGCAGTTTAGTATAGCGATGCAGTCGGGCGTCCAGGGACAAAGATCATTGTGATAGCCACTAGAAGCTGAAAGCGTGTCAAACCTGAATCATAGGCCATGGTCAGTAGTGGACCGGTGCGTCTTGGCGGGTCCACGCTGTGTCAACCCGTTTGACCTAAAGCCAACGTCGCACCCACAAGGAAGATCATTCCTGCCGTCTAACCCTCCAAATATTCATCACTGCTCGTTGCCAGGACGTATCTGTTTGCACTCGTCGACATAGACTCATCGTAGGAGGTTTGCGTTCGTAATCGTCCAGGCTGATCAGTCCGACTGTTTGTCATCCTTCCTGGATCCGTCGGTCTGTTGTTTCTAATGACTCTCCTTGTCTTTCGTCGCGTCTTCTGCAAGAAAGACTGTATGATTTCAACTGGATAGTGGCAGCCTCAACGAGGACGATGCCACGGTGATGCAGGTCCGGTAGATTGTGGCTTGAAGCTTTTGGCGGGGCACTGGGGTTCCGTCTTGATCGCATTGCTTAGCGAACCACCGTAGAGCAGCTCCTGGGGCCTTAACTTCAGCCTCGCAGCACGCGCTTGCGAAATCTTCGAACTCGATATCAGCTTACGTTCCAAGCTTCATGCGTGCTGCTCCTCCTGCCGATCCGCTCTTGTACCCGGCGCGACTGATACCGACCGCGACTACCTGATGCGCGCTATCCCTAACGATCACCATGGCGCCCGGCACCAATTGCGAACTCTCTGATTTCCTCAAGCACGTAGAGAAGTGCAAGTGGTTCGCCATAGCTGATACTTCACCAACAGGCACCCGGCCCATCGTGTCAACACGCGCGCTTCAAACCTACCTTACTGCAGACAGAGTGCGGAAGCTCTTGTTATATGTCGCTAGTTCGCCCAACTATGAGCGCATAGTCCGGGAAAGATACCTGGTCGTATTCTCGATCCTTCTTTCGATAAAACAGGGTGTATACATAACGACGTTTATTCAGCACGACCAGCTGGCAGACGAAAGATTGCCTTTCCTTAGCCGCGACGAATGGCCGGAAGTCTGCAAAGTCATATTCACTCAATTCAACGAGACGCAGTGGAAATTCTGCGCGAAACGGCTGGTGTATGACCGGTTGAATGACACGAGGCTACACGCGAACGAGGTTGTACCCTTCAGGAAAAAACACCCGCTGAAGGAGGGATCGGACTCGACTATCTTCAGGGTCGAGTTATTTGAGGAGTATAACCACCTTTTCCCAGTAGGTCAAAGTTCTGAGCGCATACAAGTCCAAGCATATATAGTAAGCCACTGACTGCTGTGCGATAAGGACGAACCACATCATCCCCCTACCAGCGTCTTCATCCTGAAATCGTGTCGATCGGACAATACAAGGTTACATGATAACGAGGTAGAGGCTTACAGGACCTTACTGAGCCACTCAAGTGGACAAAATGCAATGCAAAATATGGCGCGCTTCTATGGTTCTTGGATACAGGGCGACACCTGTTACATATTGCGCGAATATGTTAGCGGCGGCACCCTCACAGAATTTTTCAAACGTACCGAGCCGCCAACATCAGCGAACGACATATTGAAGTTCTGGACAAATTTCATACAGCTCGTAAAGCCAATATCGTGTATACACCGTCTTCCTGATTCACACAACCATCGTTCGTACAGAGTAGGGTAGGTGTAAAATTCTTAACCTCTTTCTATCCTTGGCTCAAGCTGATCTAGTTATGAAGGCTACATAACGACATCAAACCGGATAACATTCTTGTTTCAGAGATGAACAACGACAGCCCGTTCGATGTCTCCTACAAACTCATAGATCTTGGACTCGCTGGGTTTGTGCTAGCGGACGACTCTGACGAGACACAACTTCGCGATGTGCACGGCACGAAGATGTATAGTACGTTGTCGTTCGAGACCCAGGTCTACTCTATTCTAACTGATCCTCAAGGTGCGCTCGAATACTTTCGTGGTGAGAAGGACAGGTTCAGACAACAAAGCATCAAGCAAGCACACCCAAGCAAAGACATTTGGGCCTTGGCTTGCGTGATCAGTGAAGCCGCAGTATGGTCCGTATTTGGTTATAACGGGTTGATCGACTACAACGAACGGCGAATAAAAGCAACTGCTGATATTCCCTCCCTTACGCAAACAGGTTATAGCGGCTGCTTTCACGATACTACAAAAGTTCTCGATGTCGTAAAGGACGTGCACAAGGAAGCCTGCCATGCGCGCCGGACAAACATTGATAATATCGTTAGCCGCGTCGTCCTTATCGTTGGTGGAATGATGGCCCAAGATCCTTCAAGGAGGCCAGATGCTTTGAGAGTATACGAAGACCTTACACGAGCTATAGAGTTAGAGGCCCCGCCCACAGCCACCACCAATGCTCGATACTCTATGCCCGTCCAACTGCCTCCAGATCTGCCAGTTGGGCTGGGCTTGGTGACGACTGGCACACCTCCCATACAGTCATCGTACGAGTCGCCAGGGCGTTCAACGTACCGTCCGGATCGACGTGCAACGATCAGTACAAACCCTGGCGCTCGTCCATTCTCCACAGCCTTGAGTATCGAAGAAGAAGATATTTCGAGACAAAGTCTTCACGTAATGGCTCGACACACTATAGACGTGCCGCAGCAGACTCCGGTATCTGGTATTAACAGTTCGTCTCAACATTCTAGCGCACCCGTCGGCCAGAGAGATCTTCCAGTAGCTTCCGTTGATAAAGCTCTAAATTACATACGCATGAAGAAGGCGGACGCGAGAACGCCTCCTCTACAAGGTCAAGAGTGGTTGAAAAGATTGCATGGCAGAGATCAGGTACGTCAATACTAATGAGTGGCTTATGACGGCCTCGCTGACTGAGTGGCATCAGATTTTTCTCATCGATGATTCGGCGTCAATGCACCAACACTGGAAAGAGGTCAAGAGGGTCTTCGAGGCTCTAGCCTATCTGGTCAAAACTAAAGACCCAGACGGTATTGAGTTACGGTTCGCTAATAGTTGTGAGCATGACGACCGCCAAAAACACCGTAATGGACTCATGAAGAATTTCGAAAAGGTAAAACCTGGTGGTCAGTGTCAGATGGGTATAGCACTCAACAAGATCCTCCCGAATTACTATCGAACCCAGATGAACAAAAGATCATCTTGGTCTTCGCGAGTAGAGGAGAAGCCCCCAGTCAATATTTACATCCTCACGGACGGTGTTTGGTCGCAGGGTCAAGAATGTCTTTCCACGGTTCAGGACCACATTACTCGCCTAGTCAACCACCTATGGGAGACTGGTAGATTGGAACATGTTGGTATCCAATTCATCCGATTTGGAGACAATGAGATTGGGAGACAGCGCCTGGATATTCTCGACAACGATCAGAAGCAGTACTACGAAGTGCCTAGAGACATTGTTGATACAGAGCCCTCCACCGGCAATATCTTCAAGATGCTTCTCGGGAGTACCGATGGTAACTGGGACAAACAAGATACCGGCTGAAGCAAGCGGCTAGGTGGGAGTCGTCATAACGCTCACACAGCTGCGATCAGGTGCACATGTAACCTGGTACCTACTACGCGCTCACTATCCTCGGGGGTAGTCTACAAGATATCCGGCACGCCGCTTTCCTTCTCCGAAAGTCTTGGGGCGAGAGGGTCTTGTTTGCTTAGAATTGCATGGTCGGATACTTTGTACCGCCCAACATTCTCTTTTGTTTCGGAAATACTGCGCACGATACCCGGTGTATTACGGAGTTTGCTAATGTCGGCGTTGCATTGGAGTCAGTGGCGACAAGCTCTATACACAGATCGTGGAAGGCATCATGAGAAAATTTCTTCGAGCCGTTCTAGACACACATCAGACGCCTTGATTTCTACATATATTTTACATCGATACCGTGACTCATGAATATCACTTCCAGCGCAACTCAGTTGTTCCGCTTGCTCTTCTCTTTCTGTTTCTTCTGCTTTTTCTTTCCCTTACCCTCCTTGCCCTCGCCATCGTCCTCACTCGCTCTCTTCCCGTTGCCATTCGCGCCCTTTGTAGCTCCCTCTAGTGCGCCGTCCGCGTCCTCATCCTTGACAAGTAGCTCATTCAGTGCATCGTTGAACTTTTCCAGCTCGCAAATTTCACCAATCTTGACGCGCATGTAGTCAAATGCGATGGCGACCTTCATGTCCTTGTTGCGTACTTTGATGACACGCGCATTTTCGCGGAGCGAAGACGAGGTTTCATGTGTGAGCGAATGGATCGGTTTCGCAGGGCCTGGAGCTGGTGCTGTGGAAGATGGAATAGTGGGGTGCATGTCCATGTTGTCTGCATTCTCGATAGTGGGGTCAACTTCGGCTTCTTCGTCTTCCATGGGAACGTCTTCGGCGACTTCTTTGGGGTTGAGTAGAGGGTCCTCTTCCTCACCGTCGGTGACGGTCTGTAAGACGGGAATTTTCTGGTATCGCTGGCTGAAGTGCGTGAGCACCACGGCCTTAGCATTCATCTGCGCGCCGATACCCAAAGCCTCGGACGTGGTGGAATGTTTCTTCGCCTTTGCGTCACCTTGGAGCTCATCATCGAAAGTTGCTTCGTGAATGAGGACAGTCGTGTCAGTTCCAATTTTGGAGAAGTGGTAGCTCGGTCTGCAGTCACCCGAATAGCTGACTTTGAGTGGCTTTACGTCTTTGGGATCTGATGGCGAGCTCGGGAAAGTCATTGAAACAGCCATGGCTCCGTTACAATGTGCTACCTTAGCCGCTTGTATGTCTTGGAACCCAAACAGGCGCTCATAGTCCTCTCTTTGCACGATCGGGTTCTCAGACACATCTTTTCCGAACGAGTTTACTATGGATAATGTCGAGCTCTTCCGTGGTTCATTGGCGGTGATTTGAAGAGGGAGGATCCGGCTGTATCCGAAGTCTTCGATTGCAGAGTACTCGCTGAGCCACTGTAGCATCCCACTGTGTGATATTACAGAAAGACCGTATGCGCTAGTGTTTATGTTGCTCGCGGAAGTATCGAGGGACTCGGAGTTGGGGACGGCATTGTGTACTACTTGGTACCATGCACGGATTACCGCCGCTGTACCCAGATGGTGATCAGCGTGTAGGTGACTGATCCAGATTATCCGCAGGTTCTTGATGATATCAATGAGCTCTTCATAGGGAAAGACTCTTGAAAGTTGACCAAGTGTGTTCTCTCCACAATCAAGAAGATAGTTGCCAATACCAGGAACCCGTACTAAAGTGGCAGACACGTTACGGTACTTAGACGGCAAAGCAGAACCTGTTCCGAGAGTCGTAACCTCAGTGTCAGGACGTGCCAATAGCTGTTTCCACATAAGCATGTCTGCGCGGTTGCTATGCACAGTTGCCTGGGCCTGTTTAGCCAACTCCAGGACTTCTGGTGGGGTCTCATTTTGTATCTCATTAGGAACGAAGAGCTTGGAAGCAGTGTCCTTCTTCAAGACAAACTTCGGCATGAGTGTAAAGGACATGCCCCGGTCAGCGGCGATGGCTCCTTTGGACAACAGCGATACTGCTGACGTACCAGTCCTATACAGACTATTTTGTGGTAGAGAAGTGTTGTCGAACACGGGCGTAGAATATCTTGTTGGGTCGATCTGTCCAAGACGCGTAGCCTGCGCCGCTACTGAGTCATTTGCAATGCGATTTGGCGCAGTATCCAGAGACGATATTACGTGTTCCACACCGTCCATCTTGTTCATAAACTCAACAAGAGTCGGATGGCCCGCAACGCCTGGACCCAGCATCCAAACGATAGCTCCAATGCCAGTCATCACTTCTGGAGAGCTAAGTTCTTCTCGCTGCAGGATGCTTTCAACGTACGCAACTGAGGGAATGTCCAGGATGGCAACACCTTGACCAGGCCTGTCAGCTCCGACAACCTGTTCTGGGGTTATTGTCTCTCCATTCGCATTCTGTACTGACTGGCCATTGGTCAGCTTTCCAAAATCAGGCCCCGGTTTAACACCTAGCGCTTTCGCACGTGCGACATCGAATTGACCACGAAATGGAAGCGACCGCACAATATACGACACACATTCTGGCGCTGGCCTAGTTGGTGGAAGGGCCAGAATGGTAGCGCCAGGCCACGGCGTCCGGGTCCAGACGGTGATATCGGGAAGAGGATCTGGGCCGCCCGGCTTTGGACCTTGGTAGGGCTCGTATCCGTGTGTGTTGGGGTTACGAACGAATATGGCTGCAGGCATTTCTACCTCGGAGATATGTCGTTCTACAAGTGTGTCCATCCTCCAATTCGAGTCAAACATGTACTTGATAGTCGCCGTCCGTATTTTTCCGTATCTTGCTTCGCGGTCTTCTGGACTCTCGTTCTCAGGAGCTTGAAATTCGTCAAACGTGTTCAAGTGTGTGTCAAAGTGCTTTTGCCGCTTTTCCAGTTCAGCTTCCGCTTTTTTATCAGGTTCAGAACCGCTCGGCGATACTGACATGGCCCACACTTTGATACTTGCGTCCTCCCAGGTCGGGACTATGACACCATCCTCGTTCTTCTCAGGCGACTGCTTCACATATTCGGTAGCATTGATCGGTATGCCCTTTCTGAAGATAAATCTCCGGCATGTTGCTAGTGTATGCTTTAGGTTCGGCGGTCCGTATATGTCAAAGTGCGGTTTTGGTGGCGCTTCGCCTTTCTTTCCCCGCTCCTGAGCCTGACGAAACGATTCCATGGCTGTGGTATAAGAGCTCGTACTCGAGTCAGCCAATGTGAGCATCATGCCAATCAACCCGCCCATATTTTTCCACTCTGCCCTTCCCGTCAAGAAGAAATCCTGGGCCTTCAGCAGACGTGTGCCCTGCTGTACCATTGCCCGTTGAGTACCCTCTGCCAGATTACCGAAAACATAGTGCTTGGTCGCCGTTCGCAGCACCAGCGTTGTGCCTGGCGTGTCAGCCGTAGGCGTTGTGACGATTTCGATGCTGCACGACATGTTTCTGCTCCAGGTGGCCTTACTACTACTACTACCCGTGGAAGCTTTTGTCTGTATACTTTCGAGTTCGGGCGGTTCGGGGATCGGTTGCTGCGCGGGTTGGCATGAAATTGGTACGGATCGAGCTCGGGTATGGTCTTTCGTTCCGTACTGATCCTCTTGGGCCCGTTCTCGATCGCAGTATATCAAACGAGTGCGAATCCTTGGTTTTGCAGGATCATGGGCCTTGGTCTTCTCTTGGTGTGCAATTGCAAGATCCGTCAAGGCATCGAGAGCTGAATAGCGCGGAGTACTAGTCGCAAAGGTTCGGAAGAGAAGGCAGGATCGATTCGGTACAGGGGCACGTCTTGAGTGGAGCGTAAAAGCAGCGTAGTTCGTATGCGCTACAAGCCGAACGCAACGTGGGCGCGATGCAAAGAACCGGACATTAGTCGTAATGGTCGTAGCACGCTTCGTGGCGCTCAGTTTGGAAGCCAACTTGACGAATAGAACAACAGACACGAGAAGTAACTATGTACAGCTTGTCGAAACAAAGAGCGGACGCAATGAGTCGTAGCGATGCGCGTCACTCTATTGCGATGCGTCAATGATTTTTAGGCGAACAGAGGCCCGTGCGAGCTAGATCGAGCGGACCGGTTCCGCGTCACTTTTGTTCTTGTCATTCATCACTCCATCTCGAAAAAGTCATTACTCTCGTTGGGTATTTCGTATCAATTATGCAACTGCGTATCATCCCTTGGTTTTCATGTTGGATCTATACATTCCTTCGAATACTGACTTTGTCACACACTTAGGCATTCTTCTTCCGTAGTGCTCCTCCGTCGACAGTGATATCCTGTCCTGTAACGAAGCCTGCCTCGATGAGATACAGTGCAGCGTCGGCAATGTCCTTCGGTCTTCCAGCTCTGTTTGTCGGGTGATCAGACACGTCCTTCTCACTGATCTGACCTGCCCAGTCCGCACCGTTCTCGTCACCTTCTTTGCTCTCATGTGCAACCTTGATGCGTCCAGGTGCGATGAGATTGACTCGAATACCGAGGCTACCTAGGCTGATTGCCATTGAGTGCATCAACCCAAGTTGACCCGCCTTGCTTGAAGCATACCCCTCCTGGTTTGGATCCGACTGGTGTGCACGGAAGGAGCCAATGTGAATGATGCATGGACCTGCAGGACTGGAATTGTTCGCGTTCTGGATATGCGCACCATGCTCGAAATCAGATGCTCGTGCCTTCATGTACGGAATGCAAGCTTGAGACATGGCGAAAGGGCCAGTAAGATTGGTGTCGATGTACGCTTTCCACTCATCGATGGTCGAGAGGTCCTCCATAGTCTTGCCATCCCTCCACTGTGGACTTGCGATACCGCCGTTGTTGATCAGGACATCAATACGATCATTAAAGAACTTGGCCGCCTCTTTGACTTTGGCACGAATGTCGTCGACATTGCGAAGGTCGCAGATCGCCGAACCAAGCCTGCCGTCGGCGTAGTACTGTTTGAGATGAACCTTGGTAGTATGCTCGAGCTCGTCTTCATCGATGTCGAAGATGTAGGCGTGGTGGCCAGCTTCGAGCATCATCCGAGTCAATGCTCGACCAATCCCTCGGGCCCCGCCAGAGATTATGATGTTTTTGTATATCGCTGGTGCTTGGGCTGCCATTCTGAGAATCTGAAAGTGTGGGGTTGGTGTGATATGGTTTGGAGACGTGTTCGCGGGGTGAACTTTGCGTAGGTGTTGTTTGTTTAAGTACGTTGGTCTGACGTCACGCCTCAACATATCGCTTGTCGCCACGGTGGGCGCTGCAAGAGATCGTAAAGTTCAAAACCATTATTCTGAAAGGCTGACCTAGGATACAATACCTTGTATTATATACGTGGCAATAAAACCATAGACCGTAGCTTCGAAACCCTAAAGAGGAAACAGACGATATTGGAGGAGGGGACATGGCATGAAAAAGAGCGACGATTAGCCATGGGAATGAAGAACACATCACCATGTTGGTGCACTCGGCACTTTGAGTGAACGTTCAAATCGCATCCATAAATCTTTTATCAAAACATGACAACCAAGTCCCTCCTGACGCCTGAGAACACCAAGTTCCGTCAAAGTACAGGTATATGACCACATGCATGCATCGTTGAAATCAGAAAAGCGCCGTCAGCCTATTACGGCTCACATTCCGTCTATTGCGAACGCTGGTAAACACCAACAACCATGGCGTGGTCACGCTCGAAGGGCTCAAGAGTAAGCTGCTCCTTGGGCTTGATGCCCATCTCTCGCAGCTTGGTGACTTCCTGTGCGAAGACGGCCTCGGGGGCAGCAGTAGAGTCGATACAGTTGGCCTTGATGGAGATGACGATACCACCTCCAACCTTGAGGAAGAGTCCGGCGTTGAGACCAACGATACGGGCTTGATCGGGCTGGGCAACGTCGGCGAAAATGCAGTCGACCATGCCGACGAGCATGCGGTACTTCAGAGGGTGACGAGCTGTGGATCATATTAGCGACTATCGAGAAGAGAAGAGTGGGAAGTGACATACCATCCTCAACAATGGGGATGACGTTGGTGCGGTGAGTGGCCATGTTGATGAGATCACGACCGGAGCGGTGGGAGAACTCAACAGCGAAAACGGTTCCCTCAGGTCCGACGATATCGGCAACGTGAGAGACTGATGTTCCTGAGGCGGCACCGAGGTACAGGACCTTGGAGCCAGGGCCCATGTAGATGTTGTCGACACCACCCAAGATGCCAGCGGCCAACTTGGAGCGGAAGGGGTTCCAGACACGGTACTCTGTGCTGGATGGGGCTTCGGTCTCGCCGTCCTTGGGCGCGGTGCTAGCACCAACGCTGATGCGCTTCTCGCCGTAAACGGACTCTCCGGGGGTCAAGTTCTTGGTGACAAGGAGATCCTCCTTTCCGCGAGCGACGAAAACACCTGCGTGGCGATGGCTGGAGAAGTGGTCAGTAGGTGCACTACGCAATTTGGGCAGGTTGTACTCACGGCTCAACAATGACCTTGGCTCCTCCACGAGCTCCGGCTCCGCCACGGCCTCCTCCACGGGGAGCGCCACGGCCTCTGGGGGCACCACGACCACCACCTCCACGGCCACCTCCACGGCCGCCACGGTCACCACCGCCGCGACCTCCGCCGAATCCGCCGCGACCACCTCGGGGGGTGAAGCCACCGCGACCTCCACGGTCACCACCTCCACCACGTCCGCCGCCGCCACGACCGCCTCTGTTCAAAGTTAGAGCTGCGCTACAAATGGATGATCGGGGAAAAGTCCGGAGAAGCTGATATCGTCAAGGTTGCACCCTAGCTGGAAAGCAATCCAGAGGCATTCGCTATATGTTATGTCAAGCTTGCGCTGTATTGTAACATAGCGAACACACTCAGAATGCAATCTGCATGGGTGCGACTCAAGGAAAAAAGAGCTTCTCCGTAGGGCAAAACGCGCATGTTGAGCAGGCAAACGTCAAGATATACAGTATCTATCCGATAGCATGTCGCTCAATATGGCGTGATTCGCGCAAGATGTATTCCGCGATAAAGATTCGAGGCGTGCGCAAATCGTACCTAGGTGTGAAAGCCATTGCTTATAACTGTCGGGATAGTTCGAGTAGGTTATGGGATGCGAAAGCTATTGCGCAGAGTTAGCTTTGATGTAATAGGTCATGAATACTGGCAAACGTACCTCTGCGTGATCTGTTCCACTAGATGCGCGTTGACTGTGCGCGTTGAAGTGGCTGTGGATACGGTATGTCGCGGTATGGGTGCTGAAGAGCTTCGAGGTGAAGTTCGAGCTCACCATTGAAACTTTTCTAATTAGCGCCATATTCTGCGCGGCCAATCACGTGTCGCAGCCACAAGCGGCCCACTATTCCTTAGCGAATGCACCCGGAAACCACAATGGATTTTCGATTTCCCTTCACGTCGCCAGTCTACTAACAACAACAGCACATCTCGACAAAATGGTACGTCTGCCGTCGCGATACTCAGTGCCAACGCTGCACGCACCGAACATGGGATTAATTGTTGCAGGTTCGCTACGGTGCCTCCTCCATTGACGGCGCAAAGTCTGCTCGCGCCCGCGGCAGCTACCTCCGCGTATCCTTCAAGAACACCCGCGAGACTGCCCAGGCTGTCAACGGCTGGAAGCTCGACCGCGCCCTCACCTACCTCGGAAATGTCTTGGAGCACAAGGAGGCTATCCCCATGAGGCGGTACGCCGGCAGCACTGGACGCACTGCTCAGGGTGAGTAGCCCTGCACCCGATTCGCACTGTGGACAGATGGAAAATTGCACTGGGGGAGGAGCTTTGGGCATGGAAACAGAGCCGATGTTGGCGATTGCAGGAACATGGGCTGACTTGAGCAGGCAAGGCTTTCGGTGTCTCCAAGGCCCGCTGGCCCGTCAAGTCCGCTGAGATCCTCATCGGTCTCCTCAAGAACGCCGAGGCCAACGCCGACACCAAGGGTCTTGACACCTCCAACCTGATCATCAAGCACATCCAGGTCAACCAGGCCCCCAAGCAGCGAAGGCGCACTTACCGTGCTCACGGTCGTGTACGTACACTAGCGTCTACAGTCGCGGTCTCCTCTAACATGTCTAGATCAACCCGTACATGAGCAACCCCTCCCACATTGAGCTCATCCTCACCGAGGCCGCCGAAGTTGTCCAGAAGTCCCCCCAGACCCTCGAGCGCCGATTGAACTCCAGGCAGCGTGGCCGCGCCGTCCGCAAGGCCATCACTGCCTCTGAGGAGTAGAGGATGTACGAGGAGATGATGTTCCGGCGAAGAAAACGGTCAAGGCATGGGCACGGTTTGGGAGTCAATGAGCGATGAATATTCAGGGTCTTTCCACACTCGTCATGTATGCATGATATGGCACTTCGATTTCTGCGGTGTCTGGTCCGTAAAATAAATAGGGCCACGTCCTGGTTCCCAAATGTTCAAAGCCGAGACTTCCAAAACTGTGTTCACGATGCTGATAGCTCGCATGCTTGACTCCATGTAATACCAAGGCACTTGCTGAACGTAATGGTGCTTGTTTCAAGCAGTCTGATTCTGGTCTTTCTCATGCAATTCCTGCTAAAGCAGCTTGATCCTTTTGGAAGCCGTACCCAAAATGCATTTTGAAGGTATTCGTTACAAACTATGTTGTGTTCACAATGATGTAACATGCAGCAATCCCATTATGGTGCCTTTAGGGTACAGCTCCAAAATACGCGAGCCTTTTTCCAAAGCTAAGAATACTTCCAACATTGTCCAAAGCAATCTCCACATGTATCGCAATTCATGGACCCTGATCTCGCAGAATTTCCTTCCACTTGTAGGGCTGACTGGATCAAAGCAGGCTAGCCTCAATCGAACCTAGCGTGCTGGAGGAACTTTGGCATCTCGAGCTTACGATGCTAGCAAAGCATAGGCCCAACGGCCAGCTAATCTTGCATGCCACTAATCCCTGCTATGAAGGTTGTTGCAAATCCTATACTATCTGTTCCGAGTCAGTTGTGTTTTGTTGCCTTGCTTCATTTCCTCTTGCCAACTTTCCCACGATCAATGACGCAAGCCCAGCAAGCCCAGGCATGGTCATGTACCTCGCCACAAAATGTGTCGAAAAGATAAGAAGTCATGTATAGACTAGGATCTACCCGTCATCCAACGTCTTTTTATTATAGATTTGTTTCTTTGACACAAAGAGCGATCTTCTTTTCACGTGTGTAACTGCCTCTTCAGTTTTTACTATACGACCATGGCTCGGCTACACCAATCTACTCGCCACAGGCGGCAAAGGCCATCCTATACCTCTCTCCTCACCATCTTCGTCACTGCGGCATGGGCGCAAGACTCAAAACGCGGTTTTGCATTCATAGGCGACTCGCATGTACCAGACAACCGCTTGCTTACCTCCGACAATTCGCCAATATCATGGTACTACAATTGGTCTCCATACCCAAATAGTGATCTCATTCCGGCGGACAGTCTAGAGTTTGTCCCTATGATTCATGGCATAGACGCCACGGAAGACAGTCAAACCGAACGCGTCATAGGAGGCTTGCCACAAAGTAGCAAGCACCTTTTGTCCTTTAACGAGCCGGATGGCACCGAAGGAAGTGGTGGTAGCAGCATTAGTCCTGAAGACGCCGCGAAAGCATACATCGATTTCGTCGTGCCTTTCCGGAATGGTGATAGCGGCGGCAGGAATTGGTTGATCAGCCATCCGAGTACTACGGGTAGTCCAAACGGTCTTGACTGGTTGCGACGCTTCAACGAGTCTTGTTATGAGATCGATTCTGAAAACGGATGCCCAACGGACTTTGTTGCCGTACATTGGTACGGTGCTTTTGATGGTTTGGCAGGCTGGTTAGGCACCCTGGATGAATTCTACAACACGAATTCGACAAGAGACCAGCCGCTGAAACTTTGGATTACCGAGATGGCACTTCCGCAACAAGACGAAGAGAACACTGTAAGTATGATGAATCAGACACTACCATATCTCGACCAACTGGATTACGTTGAACGATACTCGTGGTTCGGTGCTTTCAGAACAGATGATGCGAACGAATGGACCGGCGATGGGGTGGCACTGTTCGACGACGATGGTGGCTTGACCGAGCTCGGTGCTCTGTACTTAGGTGATGGATTTGAAGAAGGACAGAAGGGTGAGGGTGCAGAGGATGCGGCAAGTGGGCTAAGGGTCAGCGCAGGACTGATGGCCGCTTTGTCTTTGTGCGCGACAATGTTTGCCATGCTGTAAATGATATCCATGATAGATTTTCCTTTGACTGTAGATACCTTAGCGATTTGTATATATCACCGAGAGTGTATTGTAGTGTTTCTTGACTGAAGGTCATCGCTCCATACGACGCGGTCTAGCTCGGCTAACGAATTTCCGATCAACCGCCTGTACCTAGACAAAGTCAACGAAACCGTCACCTACAACTGTCAAACTACTATAACAACATACAAACCCCTGAGCGCACCAGAGTAACTACAGCTGACAGTCTGAACCTCCTCCTTCCTAAGCTTGGAATATCAACGATGCTGCGATGCTGCAGATAGCGACGACGGGCAAACATTGCGACCCAGTAAAGACAATCGCAGCACCTCTACGGAGCAGAGTTCGGCTTATTGCATGGCTACTCACACAGATCAACAATAATTGCTAGACTCGTGTGTGAACACGAAGCTGCCGCAAAGATGCACCGCGTCGCGAGACGCCTCTTTCCACGTTTCACGCCAAGCCATCTCCAGATCTGTCGAAACATGCCAAACACACCATGTTGGCTACTCAAACATCCTTCGCAATACCTTGGACATTTGATCTCACACTTGTAACGTTTGGTCTGGGAACTGTTGTTCCACTCGTTCCCCCAGATGCCACAACAATCGAGACCCTTGCACGACTCAGAAGGTAATCTGCTAACCGTCTCAAACAAGGTATCAACTAAGCTTTTACCAAACGCAAGACAAGCTTTTCTTCACTAAAGCGCTTGGAAAACAAGCCTTCAAACAGGATATCTCACGATCTATTCCTGTCCCGGCTCAAGTTGTTTCCTTTCTCACATGCACAGCCTCACCCTGTTGGAGCCTTGGCGGCTATGGTACTCAAGTGCTGGTGCGCACGCAGCGTCGGACGCGAGTATTTCCGAACACACATGGCACTTGAGTTGCTTTGGTTGGCCATCTATTTCGATGGAGTTAACAGTGCGGCGCTAACGTGAGATGAAAATAGTAGGTTAGGTTGAGGAAGGCCTGCATCCGTCGACACAAGCACCCGGAAGTCGGAACAAGAGAACGGTTGATACATGATAAGACACGGATGCCTTGGGCCTGAAAGTGTATTCTTCGGTCTCCTGTTGCGTTTCCAATCTTCCATCTAATAAACCTCCTTTCCCCTGCTTCAATCATTCGACTCTCCTCAGTCCTCCAAGAATCACACATCATGCGCTCCTCCATAATATCTTCAGTAATATCAGTCTCCAGTTTACTGGCAAGTATCACGTTTGCAGCACCAGTCAACAAACGCGATTATGCACCTTTCCCCCTCGCCAACGGCTTCCCAAACCCCAACCAAGAAGCCATCCTTCAGATCCAAAAAGACGGTCACGGCACCCTACCCAACGGCCCCCCACCCCCTACAATCAGCCCGGATGGCGTCATAAATCTCAAGCTCATTGCGCTAAACGAGCTGTTTGAAGTGGCCTTCTTTACCGAACTTATGGCCAACGTAACCGACAAAGCCCCAGGCTACGATCTCGGAGACAGACAGGGCTACATCATTGAATCCTTAAAAGCCATTGTCGCACAAGAAGAGATGCACGTCCTGAACGCAAACGAAGCATTGAAGCACTTCAATCAAGTTCCCATCGAACCCTGCAAATACAACTTTCCCGTTACCGACTACGCAAGCGCCATTGCTCTAGCAGGAACGTTCACAGATCTCGTTCTTGGTACTTTGCAAGACGTCAACGAACTTTTTGCTCGCTCGCAGGACTTTGGTCTTGTACGTGCTGTATCGTCCGTGATAGGAAATGAGGGCTCTCAAGAAGGTTTCTTCCGGGTTGAGCAAAAGAAGCGACCAAGCGCACAGCCCTTTATGACGACCGCAGCGCGCGACTTTGCTTTTACAGCGATACAAGACTTTGTTGTAAAGGGCAGTTGCCCAAATATCGACACTATCCCGCTCAAGACATTCAAGCCTTTGACGGTCGAAACCAAGGATATAAAGGCTGAGACGCAGAGTATTAAGTTTTCGTTTTCGATGCAGGATGCGGGAATGTTCGAGATTGATCACCTCAAGCTTGTTTGGATCAATGGGCAGAATGTGCCAGTTGCCAAAGGATTTGAAAATGTGCAGATGATGGACGACAGAGTCATGTTTGAGGCTGCGTTTCCGTTTGATGAGTTTGACATGGAAGGGTTGACTATCGCGGCTGTGACGATGGGTGCGGATACGTTCGATGGTGCCGGCGAGGTTGCAGAAAGAACGGTGTTTGGGCCTGGACTAATTGAGCTTGATTGAGTAGCGGGCCGATGAGACGTCGAGAAGTCGGTATTGCATAGCGATGGCGTTAGTGCGTTGTTCTTTCGGATAAGAAACGCATTCCTGGTGTGTAGTTAATGTAATGTCTTTTGATGCCCATGCTAGGGTTCCTCATAATCCTCGTGACTCCCCAGTATGCTGTGGCTTGCACGCGCGTATCTCATCCGAGCTCGAAGCAGACAATCTGAAAGCTAAAGCTCGCTCACAGGCCTCGCTAGCAGAGTATTCATATCGACCGTCTCCCTGAAACTCTTCAAAAACACCCTCATTGTGCTCGGCAGCTTTGGTTGATGCCAAATGCGCATTATGCTCATAATGTATTCCTCGTCAGGTTTCCTGTTCCTGTTCAGGTAGAACAGTGCATGGCCAAGAGGCGGCCATATAGCCATGACACCTGTTATGCCGAATTGCTCTTGAAGAAAGTAGCCGACTGACTTCATAATCATTCTTGCAAAAGGCCGGGGGTGCGGGCGATCGGGATGCGAAAGTAGGTTGTCGGTCGAAGGATCGATACCGCTTGCGATGTCGAGGCAAGAGTAGAGGAAAAGAGCCGTCAACCAATATCGGACTGTGACGCTGGCAACATCAATGTTGGGGAAGGTAATAGAGGTTGAGTTGTTGACAATCTTAGGTGTGTATATGGCGTTCGCTTTGTCGTTGACCCAAGCTTCCAGCTCGAAGTGCAGTGTCCAGCATCTTGCTAACGTATACACTTGTAGCCCTTCTCTCTCTTGTTCACTCATGCATTGGAACTGCAACTTGTCCACAGCTTCCAAGAGCTCGGGTATGCCGCAGAGGATGTCGATGAGAACATCGTCGGATGACTTGATTCGTCCCTTCCAGGGTATTGTCTTCCATCTTTCCTCATTCAGTATCGTTGGTTTTCTGGCGCGGGTAGCAGGCCCCAATAGTCGATACCTTGCATTAGTGAACAACATATGTGCTTCGTCGTTCTCCGCGAATAGTTCTGGCCCACGACTAACTATCATAGCTAGCTCGCCCTCACAATGGTTGAGCCAGCTCTTCGCCTGGCTGGTCGTGTTTGGTTCCGCGCCAAACAACATGTCGAATAGGGCCATGACTCGCGGTACAACAAGGAGTGACTCGCTATTCGCTCGGAAAGGGTTCTGTAGAGCTACAGCCGTTTCCTTCAGTGCTTTACCGTACAATGTTCTTCCCTGTCGTGTAAGACTTTCGTTGTTCGAAATTATCCCAAGCTGTGTTATACCGACTGCCAAAGCGGCCATCTGTAGTGCTTCATCGCGCGTACTGAGCATGGGCAACAAGCTCACAAACTCTTTTGCGTCCGTGTTGGTGGTGCGAATTATTCCCTCTGGATTGTACATACTTAGGAAAGTCGCAATCGTCTTTTCACTGTAAGCAGATCTGGCAAGCCCATCTGGCAACATGATTGGTACTGAAACAGGACGGAATTTCTGTGTCCCTGGATCAGACGCAGGCTTTACATGCACAATCTGCATGGTGTGCCGATGTGGCTGCTCGGGAGATTTTGAGGCGGTCGCATGCCGTCCTACTTTTGGTATAGAACGGGGAGACCCGCCTCCAGTTTGGTAGATGAATATGCGATCCGAATCGTAGCCTCCGCATGTGATGCCGCGTTCCTTGCATTGACCACACTCGGGCTGGGCCAAATCGCACTACATCCATCAGCCTCTCATCCTCAGGTACTCTCCAAAGACGCTCCCACTTACACCCTTCTTTCTCTTCCGGCATGTCACACAGCCTTTCGAACGTCCTGGAACGCCCACCATCTCGGGAGTTTAGAACAAGCGCATCCACGAAGGATCTCGTACGCTAGCTGTCGTTCAGCGCAGAATAGTCCCTTTATGGACACACGTTGTCTGCCTGCTAGCGTAACGGTGAAGCACGAAGCGTAGTGTAGTAGGGTTAGGAATCGGGCGAAGTACAGGGATAATGATTGGCGCGCATCTATCTATGACGATGCCGTGAATCTTTGGAAAGCTTGGAAAGTGGCTTCAATAAGGCGTCCTGTGTTGTCAGCTCATTGAGCCAATGGATCCTATCCGCGCCTTGCCCCTTTCGGCTGATTCTGCGACAGCTTTCGCTACCAGATTTAGGATAGCTTGCAACGCCGAACAATCGAGGCGAAGCTTTGAAGTGCAGCTGCATGCTGCCCACATTCTGTGGACCAGATCTAGCTAACCTTGCGCTGATTTGACCATGACTATCATCGATTCACAGCCTCGTTGATCGGCCAAGGTGGCGCTTCTGTCGCATAGACAACTCTTTGCGGGTTCATTGCGCGCACTAGGTACATACTACTGACATACTGCCTGATCGTGAAATCTTGTGCGTACTGGCGCAGAATCACCTCGATGCGGTATGAGGATGTGTTCCAGCATTGAAGTTATAACATGCGACCATCTCTCTCGAAGATGGCTCATACTTCAGCAAACATCATCATCTACACAATAACAGACCAGTCTCTCAAACTCAAACCAAGAAACAGTCACCCTTGAATCTCACGCATCTCATACCACCATGGTCGCATCACCACCATCAACCAGCGCTTTTGCCAGACACGTTATGAACCCACTTGGTTTCACAAAAGCCTACAATTTCTGGCTGTATATCATCTTTGGCGGCGCATTCGTAGGCTGTATGTTCCCTGTCATTTAAGACTCTTCACATGTCTCTAATACAATCTATAGTCGCCCTGGCTCGTATGTCCTATCTCGATTTCTCGAAAAACTTCTGTCCCGCAGATGGTGCCAGCCCAGGCGGCAACGGCGCAGCACCAGGAGAATGCTACTACTATCTCAACTTTAACCGTTACAAGATTGGTATCCTACTGCATCTCGCTGGTGTACTGCCCGCTAGTCTGCTGGCAGTGGTGCAATTCACTCCTTTCATTCGCCGGCGCTGGATTATCGTACACCGCATTGGTGGTTATGCGGCGCTCCTCCTATACCTCGTGGGCCTCGCTGGCGCGCTGATGATTGCACGACATGCATTCGGTGGTGGTCTGGATGTACAGAGCTTTGTCGGCGTTCTGGGTTTCGGTTCGCTAGGCTGCTTCATCATCAGTTATATCAACGTCAAGCGACTCCAGATCGAGCAACATCGTGCGTGGATGTTGAGAGGCTGGTTTTACGCTGGCACGATCATCACAAGTCGATTTATTGTGATCATCGCTGCCAAAATCATCGCATCGCAAGACTACTATATCGTTTGGAGCTGCGCGAAGATTGCAGCAACCATTTCCGGTGACGTGGACCTCGCAACTTCGTACCCTACCTGCGCATCCTTCGTCAACGGCACAGACCCCGAGGCAGTGTCAAGCGTGGCAGCAACTTTTGCGGTCGGGGATGCAGCAAACACTGGTGCGGCCCTGAATGTCGTCTTCGGTATGGCGTTGTGGGTGTCGCTTGCGCTACATGCCTTTGGTGTAGAGCTTTACTTGCACCTTACGCCGAAAGAAGCGCAAAGGTTACGACAGATTAGCTACCAAAGACAATTGGAGGCAGGCCTACGCAACCCTGGCTCTGCAGGGCTTACTACGGACCGTCTGGGAGATGCGGAAAAATGGGTACCAGAAACATCCAGTAAAGATAGTACGAGCATGCAAGCGACCGAGCCGACCGAGCCTAATATGGTAGCAGAGACGAAGTAAGATTGGGTTATATGATTTGGTTCTTTTCGCACAGCATACCGCGTTTTGATTTCCAAGGAAGATTGAGCATTTATTGCGAGGCATTAGACTAGTCCTTGAGATTACTATTAGGTTGTAATCTAGGCATTGCGCTTCGATACCCTACCAAAAACTTCACTTACATTACCATGAGTTCTTTAATCGTCAACTCTAGCGGTGAAGTATCACACCTCGCCCAGATTGCTCACCATGGCAGCTGAAGAGGAGTCGACAGCTTGTCCTTAGGTCCCAACACGGGCTCGGCAGTGCCAATGTCCCTGGAATCATGATTAGCACAGTGTTCAATCTGAGCTAACCTAAACCTACGCAGGTCCTCTTGGAGCCCAGTACTGTCCGGTATGACTAATATCGAACTGTTCAATCCATCCCACAAGCGACTGCGCAGCGACATCTGGTGTGACTGCGCCTCCTTCATCCCAGAACTTATCAAAGCCCACGTTACGAGTCATGTCCGTCCTCATGAAGCCTGGATGTACGGTGACTATCGCAATGCCACGGTCTTTCAGATCCAGGCTTAATAGTTTCGCACACATGTTGAGCGCTGCTTTGCTGGCATGGTGGCCATAGTTGCCGCCACCCTCCGACTCATGTCTGAGTGTAATACTGCCGCTCTCGGAAGATACAAAGACTATCTTGGACCGGTCATCGAGAAGTGTGCTGTTGTAGTTGGCAAGTGCGGTTACGAGTGTGGTAGGACCGATGGCGCATATTGTATACATGCGCTGTTGAGCAGAAAAGGAGGGCTCCTTAAGCGACTCAGTTGCAAAATAGCCTGCTGTTATTATGATGATATCCAGGTGGGGTATCTTGTGTGATTCAAGAGAGTGGACGAGGTCGCTGCCAGCATGTGGGGATTCGAGGTCGATGTTTGGAATGTAAGTGATATTGCTTGCTTTGGAAAGTCAGTTGATTTGTCACAACATTGTAACAGAACAAGGAGTCACTCACTATTCTCTGGGGGTTCTGACGTCCTCGCTGTAGCCAGAACGTGGTTGTTTGCGTCTGCTGCATATGTTTCTACGATGCTCGCACCCAGGCCGCGAGTAGCTCCTACAACGCTAATCTCGGGTGTACAACCTCAGTATGCGTCTCACATGCAGCTCATAGAGGAACACTTACAGTATGGTAGGCATGTCAGCAGTAAAAATGATATAGTGATTGTTCGAGGAGTGTCAATCATAATCGAAAGGAAACAAGACGTGACGCTCAAGGTGAAGCATCCTGATGACGTCGCACGCGGGTCGGATTGCGAGATGGCGCTAAGATAAGAACGCGTCGCGTCTGGAGAGCGCTCTTACCGCCTCCCTGGCCTTAGACTACCGTGTATGGCTCGCTTGGCACGGATGTCTTCTCGTGATTCTGACAGCCCTGATCGTGTTAGCTGGAATAAGTTGTTTAGTCATTCGATATTGCGTTCATCTGCGTCTTGGGAATGAACCTCTACATGTACAATAGCGGAGACGAATTTACAAGAGAGAACCATGCAAGTGTTAGTCAGAGTATATTGTATCTGTGAGACACGGCAAATAAGACCATGGTGTAAACACGAATGACCGATGTTCGGATTGAATTTAGAAGAAGCTTTCTCCGACCCTAAAACTCCAACTACCAAAGCGACCGAGGTCCAAAGGCCTGCCAACATGAGGAAGTATCAACGTTCATGACCTAGCATCCAATATCAACGAGTGATGGTCAAAGTCATTACCTCCCAATGCGTATACATGCCCTTATGCAGTGGCTTTTCTTCGATATGAATTAAAGATTGAATAGGAAAGTGGATATTTGTAGGCTTGCAGGATGCAATAATAGAGAGAAAAATCAAGCTGAATACCAGGGACATGTCCAGAGAAAAACTCAGCGAACGCCGGATCAAGGGTAAAACTACAACAGAGGGCAATGTCGATATAGCTGCAGGAGAATGTCATTTGGCAGGGGTATGTGATCATCACTGCATGCGTTTCCGCTTGCGCGCGTCGTCCGGTTCATCTTCATCCGTGCGCTCCGCAGTTTCGGCAGGATTAAGTAGCGAGTGCACGTTGGATGCCATGCTGGATCGTCGAGTAGGTGGTCCAGGCGTGTCGATACCTTTAAAAGGGTACCTAGCTCCTGGTAACGTCCACCCACTGTCTGCGCTTAATGTCGATGGCATATTGTCACTTGACAATGGAGGGGTACCATGTCTTGACGACGCTTGCCGTGGACCGCGGGGTAGTTGGTATGATTCTAATGCATCACGGAGCTGCTGGTCACCTCCTCCGATAGGTGGGCGGTGAGGTGAGGAGGGCCACTGTGTCGAGTTGTGACCAGAAGCATAGGGCGAGTGAACTGGCCCACTAGGTGGTTGCGGTTGCCAGCCATGGGTGCGGATATCTGCCGAGGTGTGCCGCCTGTATAGATTATATGGTGGGGATGAGCTGCTTGGCAAGTTGCTTCCAAGGGTTGCAGCTCCTGGTTGCTGGACTGGTGGAGGAGGAGGTGGAGGTGGGGGTGGCTGATGTGAAACTGGGGTTCTGGCTGAAGATGGAGAGTAATTACCCGTGCCTATTGATCCGTACCGTCGGGGAGAGATTGCAAGATGCGCCGGGACCGGAGCCTTGTATGGAGCTTGCCGTGAGATACTCGCCAAGGATCCTCTTCGTGAGTCTATTAGATTGTCTTGTGGCATTTGCCGAGGTGAAAGAGGTGGGCCGTTGCTGGAGTCTACTTGCATAAAGTAAGGTTGGCGTGCCGATAGGGGTGGCTCTTCTGGTGGCTCTAGTGCTCGGAGCATGTCTGTTTGTCGAGCAATTTCACGTTGCATCATAGCCACTAGCCGGGTCAGTAGGTGTGTCGCGCAGATAGGGTTCAGGGATAGACACGTACCATCCCTGTGAATTGGATTTTCCGGGTCCGGCACCATCTGCATGATCAGAGTTGCGAGGTCTTGGTTCCACTGAGTTGTATATTAGCTGCTGTAGATCAGGTCGAGACAATCGACTTACCTGGTGACACTTCATCATGCCCTCGGCTAGGACCGAGCTCCGTTGATTGAGGTAGGCACATGTGTCTTCTGACCGCTGCATGCGCGCGTGCATGTCATAGAGGCTATGCTCAAGATTCTGGAGGCGTGACTCTGTAGGGTCCGGCATCGGCTCGACTGGCTGAGCAGCTGGTGGTCCAGTAGGCAGTTTGGGTGCGGAGAAGGAGTCGCGATGGATGAGGGCGTGTCTCGAAGCACGTCGCTTAATCTCTCGTAGACCGACTAGATCTCCGCGTTTGAAGTTTCCATTGCCATGCTTGAACTCCCATAGTGGTGTGTCTGGAGATCCCGTGTGAAATACGTCGCTCACTGCAGTAAGCTGTCAGCATGTAATAGACAGGACAGCACAGAATACCTGGACACGCACCTTTGTGAAAGCCATACATGTTTAATTGGCGGACAAAAGAGGAGATGTTGGTGTGTTTAAAGTACGACCTGGGATGGGTTAGCTGGGGAGGTTGAGACGGCTGGACTCTAGATGCACGTACGACAGCACTTTCGAGAACTCGCTCGAGGGTGACATGACGAAGCTCTCGTTGGTGCTCGCCCAAGAGATGAGGTGCTGGATGCTCTGGTCCTCGAGCATGCTGTGTCGCGTTAGTGTCGCATCGCTTGTGTACTGTTGCGGCACACCCACTTGTATAGCTTGTGTATAAAGGCCGTCTGGACGACCTTGGGCTGCTGTGCGGCAGCGGCAGCGCCCACGGCAGGCGCCTGGTTGCCGTTGGGCGATGTGTTGCCCGAGTCTCCATTTCCTTCTCTTTGCGACTGGGATTGGAAGGAGCTTGTGCCGTTGCGGTCAGAGGGTGGGCCCATGGTGGACGAGGTGGGCGTGATGTCCATGGGGTCTCTAGGCGGCGCAAGCGTCGAGCCAGACGAGGGCAGGATGGGTATCGACTTGTGGAGGTTGGGATTGTGTGGATCGGCGGAGAAGGGACTCCGGCGGGCCTCTGCGACAGAAGCCATGGCGTTGGGGTCAAGTGTGGAGAGCAGGCGCCGTGGTGAGATGGCCCGCGGACGCTGGATGCAGAGGTTCTCCTGAGGAGCGTGTCGAAAAATGTGAAAGCTCTATGGATGCAGGGTCCCGATTTGCGGTGGGCAGCGAACGTGGTAGGGCGGAGAAGGTGCGGAGGAGCATGCGATATGTGTGGCCGACGTCGCCGCAGGAGCTTTGAATCGGCGGGCGCGCGCTTCTTGGAAGGTTCCTAGTCTTTGGGATTTCTTCTAGCGCCTGCGCGAACCGTACAAATTTGGTTCCAGAAAGGTCGGGATGGCAGACGGTGCGAGTGGTCCTTTGTCGGATCGGGAGCGGCCGTAGCTGTGGAATAGGAGCTCGCACAGGGGGTCCAAGCGTTCTTCTACGCCGTTTGACACGCTTCTCCAGGGCACAATTCCATATGCTGTGTTTGAGCGCAGCGCCGTCGAGGGCGATGGAGGGCTTGGCGGGGACGAGGAGACGACAGCGATGTGCGAAGGGCTGTGTCGCAAAACTGGCACGGCAGCAGTCGAGGGCGGAACGGTAGCGCTGCCGAAGGGGAATTACGGGGGATCGATGAGGTTGGAGCGTGCTGCGGGAGCCAAGTGTCATCCATCTATCTATATCTATCTATGCTACTCGTGCCCGACCGACACGCCAGCGCCGGGTGACTGTCTGTCCGCAGTCGGATTTGCTACTGCTGTAGGGCAGTTGGCATGCACCTCACCCTCACGGCAAACACTGGCGGCCATGGCGACGCTTGCATGCGTCCACCACCCCTGTCGTCGGCCAGCTGCAGGTCGAGACACTGAAACATCGCTCGACCATAATAACCCACCGCTAATATCACTATAACGCGAACTGTTTCTGCTGCGGGGGTCAGCGTATAATGCGGCTGATATGACTATCCTTACACCGCGTTCCCGTGATGCGGATGCGGTCAAGTCGCACAGATTGGCATACGGCACCATCGCCAGACTTGCCTCTCTGGCAAACTCCCATGCCCACTGTCAAACTCCCTCGGCTTTGCTTTTGCTATCGGGCCCAGGGTCCAGGGTCCGCAGGATTGGCTAGCCGGCCTACCCGCACAGACGTTCACAGAGACGTCAACCACCAAACCCATATCGAGTCAGCACTCGACCGACTTTCCCCAGCCCACTTGGAAAACGTTAGGCGCTACCCCAGAGCTACTGCTCGCCCGTACCACGCAAAGCATATGATTGCACGACTCGGCTCGCGCATCGCTATCGATAGCTCTGCTTGTCCGTCGCTCACTGATCGACAGCAAATCCAACATGGCCACTGACTTCATCAACGCATTTCGACGCCTTCAGACACACGAGAGAGGCCGGGCGCTCCAGGATCTAACAGCAGAACTATCAACCTATGAGTGGAGAGCACTCCATGCCGCGACCAGCAGCCGCACCTTTCAATTCGATGTCATCGGCAGTCTGCCAGTTGAGCTAGTGGCTCAGATATTTTGCCTCTTGGATCCTGCTACTCCATATCGCCTCCAAAGTGTCTCAAAACGATGGCGCGATACCCTCCGGAGTCTACATGTCCTCAAAGCAAGCCTCAACCAGTGGTATCAAGGTACTGTCAATCTTCAAGATGCTGAATACGCCCTGTGTAAAAAGAAAGCTCGCGATATACATGCTTTTCGCACTGGCAAGCCGAGTCGTATCTACAAAATCATTCCCAAATACGATTCCGACGAGTCACTCCTTCCTAGCAACCCGATCTACGATTTCAAGCTGGTAGGCAGTAGTCTCATCTGGCATCACGTATTCCACCGCGATGTGACCCCATCACGCTCCGCTTGCGTGCTGGACCTTGATACATGGCATCTCCGCGTGTTGGGCGGAGAAGCACGTGAGCAAATCATGAATGTCTTCGCATCTAGTGAAATCGTGGTGCTGACCACATATGCAAACGTTTGCTACGTGCATGAATTGCGAGGCAAACAAGGCTGCAAGAAGTTCAGAGTACCAAACAGGAACTACCTCAAGAACGTTAGCTGTCGTGGACGCACTGTCGCATGTGTTGCCTATGTCGACCACCACACATCGGTGTATATCTGGGAGTACGATTCGCAGCGTGGCAGGACGTTTGAGATCAGGCACGAGTCGGGGAACATATTCCTCGACCCGCGGTAGGTGACTTTCTGCATATCCTAAACCTGAACCGTGCCTGTCTTACCAAACGACATCTATGCAATAGTCTCGGCCATTTTGGTTTGTAAATCTAACTCGTGCTCAGGAGACACGATTCATACATTCTAGCTCCTCTTGTACAGCCCAAAACCCAGACGATCGTCATATTTACCGGAGCTTCACGTAGTCCTACACCTTGTCAGGGCCCACGAGATTTCGAATTTCGTCGCTACACGTACCGCGGAGAGTGTATTAGCACCCATCGTGCACGCCTACCTGCTTTTGATGGCGCCCGAGGATTTGAACGTCCAGCCATAAACGGCTTTGTTCCAGTAGACTACAAAGAGTCTATCTTCGCGATATACATGCACCATTATGACATTGCTCAGGGGGAGATGTCGCTCTTGCTACGGTTCAATGAGGAGGAAAATGACCTAAGTGTTTGGCAGGGTCCGAAATACCAGGGTAAGCAAGGCTCATGGTGGGATTCACTGGCATGGTGGAGAGACACCTGCTATGGTGATCGATGGGATCATGAGGCCGAGCAGCGAGACATGATTGCTCAAATGGGTACTAGTGATGCTAAACGCTACGTGCCCGTCGTCTGGGACACGAAGGACTTCAGGAGGACCCTCGTCTGGGAGAAGTTAAATTCGCCTATCGTGATGAACGAAAAGTACATTGTCAGGAATACGGTGTTACATTTCTATATACTCTGTTTCGGCGATGATGATGAAGGCCAATGGCCGAAGAAGAGCGGAACACTCTTTGATATGTGGGAACTTGAGGTGTTAGATACAAATGTATATTGATATATACACTATTTGTAGTCAGTCATGCATGATTGCAGACCTGCTGCTACTAACGGTTTCACAACCCATTGCGTGCATGTGAATCATCGAACCACGCCTCATCTGATTGGCTCACAAGAAGGTTGCGGGGCACAAGACACCCCACCTTGGATTTTCGGCGTACGCCGCTCTAGCCTTGCCTACTCAAGTAGGTAACCATTTCGACTCTGCCGCGGCGTGACAGACTTTTTTTTGCAAAAACAATTCTACTCCGCCATTCAACTCATATACCACTTTTTACGCTTCAAGGCCGTAGTTAAGAACACTGTCGCGAAAATGGTCGAGAAGGTCTACGTCACATACAACCAGGTACGTGCAGGATGAAATGTTACACATGCGATCAGACACCCCGCGCACACACGCGCATGTGGTATGCTTGTGTACCGCAACCAGTCCGCGGGTATACAACACGAGAACTGGTATCGCCTCGACGCGGCTGTTGCAGCAAACACCTCCAGAGACTCTACCTACGTCCCCACGTATGCGACTATGACGAACCTGGAGCCCTTACACAATATCCAGTAAACAAAATACGCAGAATGCAGCTGACATCCTCCCTCCCTCCAGGTCCACAAGCTCTGCCAAGAGGCAGCAGACCAAATCCTCAATGAGTTCCAGCCTAACCTTATGATCGCCATTGGCGGTGGTGGTTACGTCCCTGCGCGTATCCTCCGGTACGTAACCTCCAAGTCCCATTTCAAGGCCTCCGAAACCAAGAACCCCTCAACTAACAACCTCTTCAGTTCTTTCCTCAAGAAGCCCAACAGCCCCAACATCCCCATCCAGGCCATCGGTCTCTCCCTTTACGAACAACTCGGCTCGGGTCCCGACTCTGAGGTCGAAACCCCCGGCACAAAAGTAACACGAACCCAATGGCTGGACCTCTCCTCTCTCGAGATGGCCAACCTGATCGGCAAAAACGTCCTCATCGTTGACGAGGTAGATGACACACGCACCACCCTCGAATACGCCGTCCGCGAGCTGGAGAAGGATGTCGAGACCGCAGTCAAGAAGCTCGGCCGCGAGGGCGAGAAGACAAACTTCTCAATCTTCGTCTTGCACAACAAGGATAAGGCGAAGAAGGGTCAACTGCCTCAGGAGATTCTCAAGGGCAGGTATAGTGCTGCTAGGACAGTTGGAGATGTTTGGATCAACTACCCTTGGGAGGCTACGTATGTTTTGCTCCTTTCCCTCTCTCTTTCTCCTCGGTCTTTTATATTTGGATACTAACAACCGGGTAGCGACATTGACGAGCATGACCGTTTGTCGAGGGAGCAGGAGAGCAAGCAATAAGTGTTGATGTCGAAAGAGGACATTGGATAACGAGGGAAAAGCATGATGACATTTAGGCATTCGATCGAGCATTTACGGATGGGATACACTGGAGTTATCTGGAACAAGGATCGGAACCGGGTTTGGAATAGAACAGCATCAAATCCAACGAGTTACTACATGGTCTTTCCCCAAACACGACAAGTTGACAAACAGCAGATGTGAAGATGAGTAATGGTACAACGAACGAACTGGGTATATTGATTGACTGATGAGGGTCATAACATCGTAATCATTACCCAACAAAACGTCCATCCGATGCCATGCTATGCTACGACAGTAGCCTGTCTCAATCCTTCTACTTTCTGCAATCTCTCCGTCTCAACTCGCCCACACAAAGGGTATATCATGATTATTATACAAGAAGAAACAAGCATTTCAAAATATCCCAATAACCCCGCCATTTTTAGTCAACGCCAGATGATGGAAAACGCTGCAAACGTATATGTAAGTATGAAAAGCACGGTCGACGACATTGGACTCGTGCTAAACGTCTAGTCGGTTATTTTTGGAATGGGCAATAGAAGTCTCGCTTCACTTTATGCCCATCTTGCGGAACTTTCGGGATGCGCGACGGCGTAGGCCGTTCATGCCCATGGCCTTCCGGAGGCTATCCCTGTCTCCGTCTTCTTCGTCCTCCTGTGGTACGCCGAGCAGTCTTCGACCGTTCGTGTTCTTGACAGAAGTTTGATGCGCTATGATGTTCTGATCGCGCCAGAACATTCGTTTTTGGTCAATGACATTCTGCGACAGATTTCCAAAACCCTTCTTCACGAACGCCAGGTCGTGCAAGATATTCGGGTCGAGGCAGCGCCTAGGTAGTGTCTGCACGGCCATGAAGATCTCGCCATCACCAGGACGGTATTTCCTGATTTCGGGTTCACCGAGCTTGAAGATGGCAAGAGCGTAGCGGTATAGGGCACGTGGTCCCTCGTAGAGAAATGCGTCCCAGACGCGAAGTACGGTCTCGATTGGCAGGACACCGACGAAGATGCTCATGAACCAAGAAGTACAAGAGAGGGCGACTGTGGGTTGTCGTTGGAACTTCGAGTTGGGATGAGCGTTTGAGCCAGCGCCGCTGTTGATGAGATCGGTGTCGTTGATCGACGCCCACACCTTTGGCAGATAATCCTTGATCAACATCATAAGTACGTTGACTTCCGTGTTTGCCAGGCTGCGAGCGTGGGCACCTGGGAGATGGTTTTGCGTGATAATAGTAAGAAGGATGAAAACCTTCTCCTTGTCCTGCTTGAGAAACAACAGAAGAAGACCAGCAATAAAGTTGAGAGACTGGCAGTAACCAATGTTGGGATTGTTCAAAGCAAAGCAAGAGAGCACCTCGCGCAGGTCTTGAATCAATGCTGGCTCGTCGTCAGACTCGCCGTCGAGTAGATCAGTTGCTGGTTCCGGACGGAAATGAATGTTGTCGGGGAACGTCCTGTCGAGATCGCGTTCAATTGCATCTTTGTCGTCCTTGTTGAGCTCGTCTTGGTTGACGCGAGCTACTAGAGACTTGTACAGACCGACATTTTCCTTCTGTGTAATCATGTGCTGACCACCAGAATAGAACCACCACATTGCACCTCTCCACTCAGGGGGATATCCTTTACGAGCGTATCGTTTGACCTTTTCGCACATATCAGGGAACCTGGTTGGCTCATTTGTCGGCAGACCTTGCTTAGCCATCAGGGAGATCCATTTGCCTCTCCTGCGGGAGATATGCTCTTCGTATCTGGAAGCCCACGCGTTATACTCCTGAACGTTGATCTTGTCAGAAGCCTTCTTGAATCCATAGCGGTCTCTCTCCACAGGCGCAGCCGTCTTTCGCAGACCAGGCATTATCACAGTCGTGACGTGCTGGTTGGGAGGTGCTAACGTGGGGGTTCTCGGAGTCTCAGGCTTGCTCTTGGTAGTTGTAAGTTGAGACATCATCCCAAGATCAAACAAAGCGCTCTTCCGGTCGAACACACTCGTAGAAGCGCGGCGGGGAATTGCCTCGTCTTCATCCAGCTCGGGGAGCGGCTGAGATCTCTGCATAGGCGGAGATTGAGGCATGTGGGAACTGGCCAGAGATTCATTAGAAAAGGTACGTGGAACGCTTGGTCTCTTGCTATGTCGCTTGGAGTAGGCCTCAATGTTAGCCCAATCCTGGCGTGAAAGTCGGGATCGGCTAGGCGGCAGTTGTGGAAGTCCGGATATATCGCGGCGAATGTGATCGAGTTGTGAACGGCTGCCATTCGATTTCCTCGCGTGGTGTCCCTTGGTTTCTGTGGTCCTGAGCGCCAGAGCTTGCAATGTAACAGATACACGCCTGGGTGCTTCTTCACTTGTCCTTTTTGGTACGCCTGACTGTCTCTTCTTGGACTGCTGCACTACAGCTTGAATTGTTCGTGGTGTATATGCGGCCTGGAACGGGCTGATTTGTACCGAGGGCAATAACTCGATACGTAACGCCTTTCGCTCGGCGGGATCCGCGTTGTATGCCTCATCCAGGTCCGACCCAGAGGGTGGCCGAATCGTCAACAGCTCCTTCGAGTCGACATTGGTTCCTAGCTTACCATTCAGGCTCTCGTTGGACTGGAAGGAATCTAATGAGTCGAAATCGCGAGATGGCGTCTGCGATAGCTCAGGAGGCTCTGAGTCAAGACCTACTGGCGAAGGGCTTTGCAAGTCTCGTTCGCCCTGCTCAATTATAGGACTGCGCTCTTCATCCTCCTCGTCATAATAGTAGGAATCCAGCACGTCGCCAACAGGGTCTACGTATTCATCTTCCTCGGCAATTTCGGAAGTCTGGATTGTTTCTGGTGAGCCGTCGCGTTCCCGAAGACGGTCTCTCGATGGGTCTCTCGAGTAAAGGCTATTTTGCCGATCACTGGCGATAGAGCTCCGTGCGGTGGCAATACTGCTTCTTTCTGTACCGCTGGTTTCTAGTATACTCGAAGACGCATTGGTCCACCCGGACCTAAAACTGGCCCGTGGCTCTTCGCCGCGAAACGGTCGAGGTGGAGTAGGATAATAGTCGTTGTGGGCCCAATTGGGGGCGCCTCTGTTGGGTTTGTAGGTGCCAGATAAATTAGCGCGCCCGGTGCCTCCATATTGGGCGTAGTCGGGAACAGATGTCACTGATCTTAAGGGAGGAGTTGGTTGGAAGGACTGCTGCGAAGAGCCAGTCATCCCGCGGGGTCTGAAAGGTGAGGCAGGTGACCCAGGCAAATCCTCGTTGGAAGAGTCCCACGACGGCCCAGTCGAGTTGACAGGATTGCTGGCCAGAGGGTTGAAAATGGCGCGAAGATCAGGCGAACGTGGGCCGCTATCTGGGCGAGCCATTGTATGGGCCATTATTGGGGACATTGGGCCTTGTCCCATTCCAGCTTGGATGTCATTAAGAGAGGAGGGTATGGCAGCATGGCGGAGGAGGGAAGGAGCTCGCTGGCGTTGGGCGAATTTGGGGGAAGGCAGTGCCGCAAGCGGGAGGGACGGGCTGTCTGCAGGCGATGGGCTGTAGACGGGGTGCTCGTATGGCGGCGCGTCTGCTGTGTCCATCTGGAGCTGAGCTGGCTGCTTGGACCGATGTAATCCGAATCCCCTCTTCGCCGCGTACGGCATCTGCGGTTGCGGAGACGTTGGGGGAGTGTATTCGGTAGTGGGTGACGTGTAGGGAGCGTGTGGCTCTGGGCTCCTGTCAGCATCAGCTACGGGCGAGACGCCTGTAGCGACACGTAGAAGAGCGTCGCCCATTGTGTGGTCAACGGGTGCAGAATGTGGTGGTGTAGGTCAGCGGAACAGGCGCTCATTCGACCGGAGAATAGGACAGCTCGGATTTGGTGATTCGCGGTAACATTCTCGGGTGCGAGTTGCAGGCTACGAAACGAGGGTGAGTGGTTGTCGTGAAACGGCGCGGATTGGTGTCGAGCCTGTGGAGAGCCTGCTCTGGGGCGTGGCGGTGATGGCGGCGGCGGCGGCGGCGTTGGCAAGCAAAAAGCAGTCGGGGCAGTGAACGGGTAAAGTGAAAGAATGAGGTCGGGTTCGAAGGATAAGGAACGTGGTGTGCCGCACTGGCGCGGGTGCAATCAGACGGTGGTGAGGAGATGAGTGCGGCCAAAGTGTAGCAGGAAAGTCTCCTTCAGCTGCAGCGCCTGGATCCGTCCGTCACTGACTCTCTGCCAAGACGCGGCGCTTCCCTCATCCCCGATTCCTGTAAGCTGGGAGGTCGCGGGCCGGTAGGAGCTTGGTGGACCTCTGTGGGCTTGTCAGAGGAGTTCGTTACTTTGACATGCAACGGCACAAATTAGGAGAGTTGCATAAGCGCTGCAACAGGTACCGACGGCCGGCAGCCTCGCGACATTGACGCGCTCCCGGCCAATCAGCCGCGGGCAGACTATTGAAACACGGAGATCACAGCAATTACCAAGCAATACACCTTGTACAAGATTACCTCGTCTGTCCGCTCGCTCGATGCATGGCGAGCAGGACGAGCAGCTCCCAGGGCGGCTCTCTCGGATTACATGATGCACTATTTGCTTTGCTGGAACACTTGCGAGGGACTTCTGAGGCGCGTGCCACACGCTTTGTTGCGCCTGACTCGCTAGCACCGCGCCCTTGGCCCTGCACTCACAGCCTCCAAGCTCTCACCCGAAGCGAACAAACTTGGATGGTCGACCTGCCTAGGACAGCAATCTCAGATAGGAAGTGCACTAGGCGGTGGAAGCCTTTCTCGGGCTTCGAGAAGGAAATTTTCAGGTCCCCCCTGGTAATATGCTGCGGCTCGCTTCTGAGAGCACTGGCATGGGAGATTTGAACATGACGACATGTTGCGGTTTGAACTCATCTTATTTGGTGAACCTGAGTAAGTCTACCCTGCATTAATCGCCCGATGCCTGGCTAAGTCGTGCGTGCATCGCGATCTGCAAAACATTGTATGCTTCTTCGCCCACACCGGTCAAGACGGGTTCCGTCCGCATGCAAATTTCGCCGAACGCCAAAGATGCAAAATGAATATGTATCCGTCAAGCTCTGTGCTGCCCCAACCGATGCCCACGTCCGCCTGGCCGGTAAAGGACCCGTGAGACCCCTCACTTGGCGTAGCGCTTGACCCAGTCCTTTGCGTTCTTCTCAAACTCCTTGCGGTTCTCCCGGTACTCGTTGGCGATGGACGGCTCAATCGCGTCGTCCGGGTTGGGCTCGATGAGCAGCGTCTGGATTAGGCGGAGCACCGACACGACCTTGTTTGGCGGCTTCCACTCATCGGCACGCAGCAGACCCAAGCACATGGACCCCTTGTCGTCGTTGCTGACGTTGGGGTGGTAGATCTTGGTTCGGAAGCTGACGACGGGTGGCTTGAAAGGGTATTCGGTCGGGAAAGTAATCTCGAGCTTGAAATGCCCGCCCTGCATAGCTGTTAGCAGGCGCTACCGAGAGCGCACGGAAGGCGCATGGATCAGACAATCCAACATACCGCGTAGGCCGACTGGGCTGGGCCGTCCATCAACACTTCCCACTTGGTCATGTTCTGCTCGTCGAAGTTGATCTTCATACCGGGCGGTGTGTCAGCCATGCACTCGCCGTACTCCTATCGTCTTGTTGTTAGTACACTTGCTTCTGCGCCAGGGCAATTTGGCTTGCCTTCATGATACGCTTCTTCGCTCCGGTGCTCATGGTTGCGATTAGTTGGTGTGGTTGCTCTGTTAAGTTTGGTTGAGACTGTCTACGGCGACGCGGTAGGCAGTGTAGTTGAAGTAGTCAGACAGAAGCAGGCGCCCGCTGTGAATGTGCAGGAAGAGCGACGAGTAAGAATAGAATGCAACAACTTCACTCTCCGTGTAGGTAAGTGGGATGCAGTGGCAGGTGATGGACGTGAAAAGAGGGTTGTAGATGTGGGGAAAGTTGCCTATGGATGACGAGGGACCTTGGATCCTTAGTCAAAGCTCCGCACGCGGCCCGGAAGACGATCGCCTTCACACGTTCTGGTAGCAGGGACACGCTAGAATTCACACGTTGTTCGTTCCATATCTGTCTCTTGTTCGCATCACGTCTTGCTGAACTTCACTCGAGTGTGTGAAAACACGACGACGTCATACCATCACCAGGGAACGGTAGTATCGCTACTTTGCGCCTCATTTGCGAGTGCCGAACATCAAGGTGCATCCCCGTCACCACATCTTACCAAGACTCCCATGTCCTTAATCCACACTTATATCTCCGAGACTTGACATCCTCGACAGTCATCTAGAACACGTGGTTTTGACCTCTTTGACGGGCTAATGTGTTTCACCTTGGACTTGACAGCTGCTAGACGCTTACGACTGGCTTACTGACCGACTGCAAGGCGAAGACCACGATAAGGACCGCGACGCATCTAGCAGCAGCAGCTACAGTCCCTGAACACGTAGGCCACGCATTTGCTCGCTTCACCACTAGGCATAGCGCATAAGCGCAGTATTATAGTTCGGAGCTCTGGACCTACTTCTGCATGTTGTCCCCGACCTGCAAAATCTTCCTGAATCTAGACTTGGGCGCGGTGCATTGCAGGACTGGACATTTCGTCACTCATTGCAGCCACTATCTTCGTGAGTCACAGAGGCCGCCCAGCAACCCCAGGTCACGTTACACCGCGATAGAGACGTGACGCGCACACAACAAACGGTCCGACCAAAACGGCTTTACTTACAAACTTCAGCTCCCTGTCCATGCTAGCTTTTTTTCGCGCCTCGAATCTACGTCGCTAGGTCCAACACACCATATCGCGTGCTATTCGTGGCTCGCTTACTGTCAATCCTCAGAGGAACTGCCATGTTCCACGGTCTTCCATGTTTTCAGAGGGCATCAAATGAGGAGGTGCAAACAATGACGCCTCGCAGCCTGATAGATATCTGCTGAAGCCCAGCATGCAGCAATGGGCGAATAGCAATAGGAGTATGCATGTAACATAGCCCCAGCCTGCCAGCGCTAGTTGTCCAGGCTACAGGGGCACCGACTTGGCATCGTCGGTATTTAACAAGCTGCGACCCCACAACTTGAATCTTTACGCCTCACGACAAGCCTGAGTTCGACAACCAAAGCGTGCTTTATCTTCACCACCAGTGTTGGTAAACTCGCTAAGCTCTTCGGATTTTCAACGACTTTTCTCCCCCGAAAGGTTTGCGAAATCTGAGAGTTTCCGGAGCTCCCATTTCTCTCATATGAACGCTGCGTCACACTAACCTGTCCACTCTTTACGAGAAATTCCGTCGCTCGCTACTTCGATCTCTCTCTTCGGTCAAGATGTTCGGCAAACGCTCTTTCGCTAGCTCGAAGGAGAAAGACCGTTCAGGCAAGATCACCAAACAGCCGAAGAGATCGTTCCGCGATGCGTCTAAGCAGAAGGTCATGGCCGAGAAGCTGGATACGCGCAAGGACAGTCCAATGATGGATGGTGGCTCACCAGCGCTCACCTCTTCCATCGTGACAGTCATCGTTGGTTCCGACCAGCGACTGTTCGCCGCGCATGAAGATGTATTAAGTCACTCTCCGTATTTTGCTGAACTGCTGCGGGGCCAGTTCTTCGAGTCCGCTAATCGCCGCATCGATCTGCCCACGGAGGAACCTGAGATTTTCAGTTGTATCCTCGAGTATTTGTACAAGGGCGACTACTACCCACGCCTTGTCCAAGACAAGCGCCGCCAGACCTGGATGCTCGAAGGTGCAATTGCCTCACCCGACCCAAACAAACCCGGCGACCGCGCAGCTGCTGTCGAGCCAACTTTCTTCCACTCCGGCGTAGGAGACGTCATTCTCCGCGACACAGCAGTCTACTGTGCAGCTGATCGCTACGGCCTCGAAGAGCTCAAGAAGCTCTCTCTGCGCAAGCAGGGCCTGCAGAGCGGGATCGAGGTCGGAACCATCTTGCGCAGCGCTCGCTACGCGTACGAGAATACGCCGGATAGCGACTCGCGGCTGCGCGCTCATTACCTCGCTCTGATTATCCGCAGTCGGAAAACTTTCAAGCGTAGTGGCACCATGCAGATGGAGATGGAGATGGGGGGAAAACTGTTCTTTGACCTGTTCGTGGCTATGTGCAATCATGTCGATGATCTTGTGGACGCGAGGTACGCCTTGCGCCTCTCTGTTCTACCCTCTTTTGAAGATTCTTGCATATTGTGATGTTGATCTCGTACTGACAATCCGGCAGCGCCTCAGCCCGCGGCACTCCTAGGACCATCTAAAGACACTGATTCGCACACCCACTTACCCGTCACCGCAACACCCGCAAACAAACACACCTCGCATACAACCCCGGAGTAAACACCAAGTTGGAAACCATACCTTACTCCGCTCGCACATCCAAATTGCCGACCAGCGACAAAACGTGAAAACAACCAAAAACATTCGGCGTACCGTTGTATCATCCCAACTCATCTTATCTCTCTTGCTCGCTCTCTTTTACTAGTGGAGTTTGCTTACCCCTATCGCGTTCCCCCTGATCCTTAATTCAACGATATCAACGAGCTCTTCCCCTCTCTGCTTGCGGAGAGAGTACACGACGACGAAACTGTGTTTCCTTTGTTTTGTGCTTTAGGGAATCAAGCGCTTGTTGTATGAATACCAAGGAAAAGAAGGGACATTCGTTTTTGGAAACATGGTGCTGCGTGGATCAGGAAGACATCGTGCTGGAGAACACCACTCTCTGGTGGAGACGTGTTCGATGCGGTGACAGATTGATCGAGACCGCTCGAAAGGTTCTGACTGACTGTGGAGGATATCTTAGTGGTGGCAATAATGAGAAAACCTTTGGCCGCCGCTAATTACTGCGCTGATGCTGATGTGATATGATGTCCAACTTGACCATGTTTACCACTCTTCTCACGGGAGTATCCATCCTCTACGTACCCACCTCAAAGGCACCATCAACCAAGCTCCAGAACTCCTCAATAATTTCCTTTTGTCCTTCACCCCCTCGTACAGCAAGATACCTCTGCCCCTCAACCTCTGGATTCCAGTTTCCCGGGTTTGCATCAACCACCATGCCGCCGGCTTCCTTCAAGATAACCCACCCAGCACAAACATCCCATGCCCAGCATCCCGCTTCCCAGTAGATGTCCAAACCTCCACTCGCAACCCCACACAGATTCAGCGCCGCCGAGCCAAATGATCTCAACCCATGTACCATGCCACCCCCATTTTCCTTTGTGGCTGCCAGCTTCTTGAAAGTCTCACTCTTGACCTTGAAGTCATTCCCGCTCCGGTCGCTGCCCCACTCCACAGCAACCAAACAGGTATTCAGTGTCTCCAGCGGCGTTGGTGGTGATAGTGGTAATTTGGTCGTTTGATTCAGATACGCGCCTTGTCCTTTTATGGCAGAGTACAAAGTTTGTGTGAATGGGTTGTACACGATTCCTACAGTAGGCTCACGCTCTATCGCTAGACCGAGTGAAATGCTAACATAAGGGTATCGGTGCACAAAGTTCGTCGTTCCGTCGATGGGGTCACAGATGAATGTCGGTGCTGCGTTAAGTTTGTCGCCGGGCTTCTGGAAATTGGTGTTCTAGATCAGTAGCTGTCTCATATGCAGTTCGTACGGAAGCATTACGTATGTTTCTTCGCCCATGAATTCGTAGTCTGGGTACTTCTCGCGGAGGGATGTCGAAATGAGGTTCTCGACGGCGCGATCAGTCTCGGTGACGAGATCGACCGCTGCAATCCAATTTAGTTAGTACTGGTCGTTTTGATAGTACAGATTCCCACTTGAGCGATCGCTACGTACAGTTCTTCTTCGACCCTGAGCCTTGAGTTGTGGGTTTTGCGGAGACGATGCGTTCGCCAGCTTGTTTGGCGATAGAGATCATGAAGTCGTGGACTTCTTGGAGGTTGACGCCGGCCATCTTGGATATCGATCGGTTTGTTCTAACAGTTTGCGATTGGAGCTTGATAAATTGAAAGTAGACTTTTTTTGGTGATGTTGTAGCTGCGCTCGATAGCTTTCGAACGTCAGAGCTACCTACGTGCCCCTCGGTGGGGCGGCCTGGAGTTGTGTATGCAGGGTCCGCCACGTGGGGAAACAGCAACTTTTAGCGGTTGACGTTGGAATTCCTAACACACTATTTTCGCGAAGCACTAAAAGCTGGTCAAAAGATGTAGGAGTATTGTTAGACAGTGATCACGCACGAGTACTCAGCTTGAGGTGCAACATCAACTGCTAGCCACACGACTACATGAAGCGGGAATGAATGCTGACACTCGGTAGAGGACAAATAGAGAAGAAGCATGATTTGAGCCTTTGCATTGTCGAAGAAAGCACATACTAAGCCGATAGTATGATAGCCCGACAAACGAATAGCGACCGTAGCCAGCACACCTGGGGAACACCAAACTCCAGCCCATATATACAGCCAATTGAATCCCCCACTCCTATGTACACTTCAACATTCCCTTCCAGATCTAGAATCCGTATCCAAGCCAGCCGATAGTGTTCGAGTACACACTTAGATTGTCACTCCACTTGGCCTTGTCGACTCCATCAACTGTAACCATCCATTCACTACCCACCTCACTCAGTGCAAAAGCCTGCACACTGCTAGCACCCTCGATAGAAAAGACACGACTCTGGCAGTTGCGGAATCCATTCGGTGCGTCAGCACTTGAACATCCGACGTTGTAGTTGCGGAAGAAGGAGTACAAGCCGCCACCGTAGATGAGCACGTTCTTGGATCTGAGCACGCGGAGGCCATAGGCTGATGCACCAGATGGGTAGACGGGGTCCGAGAAAGCGTCGGACCTGCCGTAGGGCTGGTTGGAGGCATCAGGTGTGGGCATATAATACGGGGTTTCCGTTTGGATGAAGCCCGCGAAGATGTTCGATGCGTCGTTGAACTATCTACTTGTTAGCTTTTGCTTGTATTGCCATGTTACAGGATTGAGAGTGACTTACTTGGTACTGGTATAGCGCATGATGCTCCACGCCGTTAGCCCATAGCCACACGTTTTGCGCTTCGATATGCAGACCGCGTCCGGTGAAGATGGAGATTTGTGTGGATCGTGCATCGTCCAAATCATGATCTGCTGTCCAGAACCAGTTGTTCTCGAAATACGCTCCGTTCGCGCCCTTGGTAACGTGCACGTTGGTATGCGCAGCCATACATTGCTGATTGACGGATCCAACAGTGGCAGGGCATTGAGCAACCTGCAGATTGGTACCTTTGGAACCTCCGATACGGGTGTGAACATCCCAGACACCGGAGCCACGGTCGCTGTTGAGGTTGTATTGGATGACAATAGCTCCTGGAGTGGCACCTTGGGTTTGCACAATCATATCAGACCATTCGATGTGACCGCTCTCGCCGGGTTTGCCAATCTGCATGATGGGTACAGGGCTGTCTTTGTTTCCGAATGTGGCACCTGAGCCCATGATAGCAGAGAAGGTCTCACCGACCATTCGGGAGCCTGGCGGGACGTAAATGGTGTTTGTGACCCTGTAAACGCCATGTTCGAAGAAGAGAACCTACAAGGATGGTAGAGTTAGTATCTGGAAAAGAGATAAAGTGTAGTACTAAAGCGATTACGCACCTTGTTTTGAGCAGCGGCCCTGGTGACGGCATCCTGCACAGCCCTGGTGTCGTCGGTACGACCGTCACCTGTGGCTCCACTACCACGAGCACTGATGAAGTCACCAGTACCAAGGTTCTCGTATTGCGGCTTCGACTTGGAATAGTACTTGCCACCATCCAAAAGACTTCCTGGTCGAGCGACAGGAGAGATGTTTCCCTGGAATTTCTCTGGACCGTTCGCATTGGGAGCGTACTTGTTGCCCTGACCCCAAGCTTGGATAGTGAGCGTTCCACCTGGGAGGACAGTAGCTCCGTTGCCTACAACAGCGTTTGGCACGTTGTTGAGCTTGATGTTCTCGAGTATCAGCTGGCCAGCACCAATAGGCTGACTGGTCCTTGTCCACGCCATATCGACAAACTTCTGACAGTTGGTGATCTCAGAGTCGATAATGACAACAGAGCCGACCTCGAGTTTGTTGGCGGCGGCACCATTGCTCATGGAGAAGGCGGTTCCACAGTCGCTAATTGAAAGACCGGAGTACAACCAGCCCCAGTCCCAGATCTGAGAGATACCGGTGACAGCCTTGGAGATCTTGACATTGCGCATGGTGAACTGCTGGTTTCCAATGTTCATGCCATATAAACCACCTTCAATATCAAGGTCAGCCATGTGGCCACCAGATCCGTTCTCAACGAAGATACCAGCATGTACCGAGTTTGACGCCTGGGTCATGCGGATCTTGACATTCTGGATAGTTGTAGCTTGCGAGGCAGGCCAGTGGATACCTTGGAAGCCACTGGTAGGTGCAACAGCGGTGCCATCGATGACCAAATTACGGATTTGTCGTAGGAAGATGTTGGTTGACGTCCAGCCAGCGTTACCGTTGCTGCCATAAGGACTAGCGTCGATGAGAGCAAGAGCTTGGAGAGTAGGAGCAGCCTTCAAAACAGGGAGACCTCGAGGGTTACCGATGAGTTGTGTCATGTAATAGAAGATGATGGGTTTGCTGATGAGGTAGGTTCCAGAAGGGATGTAGACCACGGCTGGGGAATCAGTGGCCGAGTCACACACGCCGGGACCGCAACGGTTCCCGTCGGAGATAGCACGGTTGATTGCATCGGAATCATCGGTAACACCGTCACCTGTAAGAGCGTCAATGGTATGTTGGAACACGAAAAGCAAAGTGACTTACCCTTCGCGCCGTATTCCTTGACGTTGCGGAAGACTTTGTAAGCGCTATTACCGTTGAAGGCAGCTCTTCCGTTGCCGGAGAGATCATTCAACCAGTATCCATCTGTGATAGCAGCAATTCCTTGGATGCTGCTTATGTTTGATGCAGGCTCAGTATCATTTGATACTTGTCTGCTAAACCGGGCTACGTAATGTCAGCCTTAAGTTGTAAAGGGGGGAGATATTTGCTTACATATAGCAGCACCCTGAATACCGACTGCACCGAGGCAGGCGATCAAGGAGGGTAAGTGCATGGTCGTAAGAATGTACCAGTAGACAATCCTATGTACAGTAGAAACACCAAGAGGAGGTGTACAAAGGAGTGTAGAGTATAGTAATAAAAAAGAGGTCTCAGGAGGGGAGATGATGATGTCTATTTAACACCTCCGTTTGTTTACTACCGCCCCTCTTGAGTAATAGGAGAAGATCCATACACCCACGCGATCAGTTAAGGATCTGCCCCTACGAAGCCTGCCGACTGGCTAACGAGGAGCATCCGGTGATGAGAAAACCTCACCGACTGCCACTTAGAAGGTCATAAGGACCTACCGCATACTGACTCACTAGGCGGCTACCCCCGTTGCCGTTTGAAGGGGTTACATAGCTCATTTCGGTTCACAGTTCGAGATGTCTTAGTCTGAGTAACGTAGTCTGGGGACTGGAAGAGCGCGTACTTACACCCTTCCCCTTCAAGCCAAATCTCCGAAGAATATTTTGCTTTGTTTAGCCATTTGGCAAGCTTAGTCCACCTTTCCATTTGTCGCAATCTGTCGCTATGATGCACAAAAATTGCAGCTTTCACCAGAGGTTGAATGGTAGCGGATACTGAAATGCAACATGCCTTTCGACATACGCCTTGAGTAAGCTGCAAGCAGAGAAGGAGCTGTGATGAGACTCAGGGGATTTACAGCTAACCTTGATAGGCACTGGTCATCGGGTCGGCCCTACGCATATTTCTTCTGTGAAGTGCTGTCCAGTGACAACGCAAGCACCGATTAAAGCATGTGATGAACACTAATCCTAAGACCAGAGCGAACGTCTCTGCGATTGGCTCCCCGGTCATGAATGCTAGAACCCCGGGTTTGCGCCATCTACCGTAGTTCGACGGCGACGCCTGAATGTGGGGTAGTTCTAGATAGTAGAGCCATGCGTCGCACTGCATGGGTCTGCCCTATGATCTTGCCCTGCAGCATAAGCCTCAAGACCGCGTGCTCCTGTTAGTTCCTTCTTGGACGTCAAGGCACTTACTTTACACCGACTGTACAGTGATGGAGCAAATGCAGGGAGTCTTGTGAGACTGTCGCAAGACAATCAACCTCAAGACCAGCCCGACATCATTGTTTGGACCTGCCTGATCGGAACAAAGTCAGTTTGAAACGGCACCAGTAAAAAATTTGCAAATGACGGCGACGTCAGGCGCATGAACGTTCACTGCGGAGCATATAGCGTCGTTTGTGGACTCGGGCATGCCCAGGCCTGGGCATGGTAGAGCTTTAGTTGGGTTAGAGGTTGATCGAGCGCCGTACTCTAGAGAAGGATTTCCTGTGTGCATGCCTTGGAGATTGCAACATCGCAAGCGCCGGCTTGACTACCCCAGATCTTAGGAGCCAGGCCTAGACGACGGTCATGCACAGGGTAGATCATGTGGGTCAGGGTTGGATAGATTAAAAGAATATGGTTGTGACCAGTCATGTGGCCGGAACCCAGCTTGCACGTTCGGCCGATCTGCCACTAAGGGCTGGCGCCGCGCTCAGTAGCTTCATATGTCGCAAAACGTGAGCAGATGCCGATGGAATAGTCACAGAGTATGCGATCCAGGTAGTCAAGCGAACGTACGCTTGTAACTTCGGACAAAGTCGGTCAGCCTAATTGCGGTAGAAAAAGTTAGCAGCGCCAATTTCCAAGTACACGCCCGTCTAGTCACAGTATTGGAAGGTGGCTATGGTGATAGACGTTCAAAAATCGAAGTGTGACAGGGACTCTGTATTGCAGCAGGAAAAAGGGGTCGGGATTCGCATCAACAAGCGCAATGTCGTCCTGCGTAGGATCGCGGCATGCAATTGTATTGTGCGGTGTCGTACGACAAACATCTCGGCACACAGCCGTATACAAAAGATGGCCACGCGAGTGGTACGACCTCAAGATGAGAGACTGTATTCATGTACTGGTTTAGTACGCGCTACTTTGGTCGACGTACTCTTGAGGCTGGTCGGCGACCGGCATCCGAGTGAGGCCCATTTTGACAGGCGCTTCAAGGACATTCCGTAACACATTGTAATACTGTCGCATCACTGGCTGTTCACATGTAGAGCATGTGACGGTTTATAGCGACCTCATAGCTTGGTTGAAACCCTGATGAACAAGGCTTCGCCGAGCGTGTATATTGTACCGTTGCCGTCTTCGATGGTCGCACGAACGTATAGTTTCCGATCGCCCGCTTCTTGTCGCTCGATCTTGGCCGTAAGAAGAAGCGCACCGGGTGTCGGCACTGGCTTCTTGTAGGTGGTGTTCAGATCTGTTTGCGTTCAGCTTGTGTGTTAGAGTTGAGGCGCGACATGAACAAACAGGCGGTAAAGTAGTTCAAGGCAGCTGCGCGGCGGCCGTCCTCTGTTATTTTTTGCACCTTCCTCTCCATATTCAGCATGATTAAGATACCGCACATCTCGTCAAGTAGTGTCGCAGCACAACCCCCATGTATGATCTGTGGGTAGCCGTTGAGTCCGTCGCCTAGCTCCACGATAGTCTTGACCTCCTTGTATGCGATATCGCCATCTTCTTCGTTGATCGGTCGAAGCGTCAGAAGGCTTCGTATCGTGCGACCTGTACTTAGAGTTTCTGCAAAGAAGGAATCTTCCCCGGATGCCTTTGGTGTCCGGGAGGCAGTGTTGACTGGAGTCCAATTGGGGTCATTGATCAAGGCAGCAGCCCAAGGAACTGACGACAGTCGGGAAATGACGGCGTCTGTCATGGCGCATCGATATTCTCTGGGACAGGAACCGCCTGTATCGCTCCCGCGACGTTTATCGAGGACATGATTGTGGAGCTCTGGGGTAGGGAGATGCCGAGGTGCGACGGATCATGGGGATCGTCAGTGCTCAGCTCAGTAAGCCGCCGACGCAGCCTCATTCGTTCGTGGCTACGACAGACATTGATGCCTTAAGAACAAACAACAACAACACAGTCTGAGACCGATGTCTACTTTGGTAGATGCAACTCCTAACAACGAGTGTGGAAAGACTCAAATCTGACCCTAATGCTTTCATGTGATTGCGCACCTCAATAATGCAAGACGTCATCTATACGCGCTAAACAATACGTCAAAGACACGCGAGCCGTAAACAAGTAGGAAGATCTCAAACTACGCCTATATTTCAATGATGTAGCTGCCGAGGTACTGGTAGGTCATAAGCTCCTCTTCCCCAGGTTTTCTACTCCGCAGTTGTAACATCACCAAACATACCTACACGGATAAACATCAGCAACAATGGTCGACACGTCGCATTCCAAATCCGTCCGCGGCACCCTATCAAACCCAAAGACCAAAGAAGCAATCAATTCCACCAAATCCACCCCCGATCTAGGGGATGGCACGAGTCTAAAACCCGCCAACGACGACAAAAAGCCTCTTCCATCAAATGATTCCGCTCCACCAGCCGGTCAAGGGAATGATACACCGTCTGCCTCCTCATCCTCATCTTCATCTTCAGATTCTGCTCCCACAGTCTCAGACCCTTATCGCAAAGCTGGTACAAGCGCTGGTGGCGGCGACAAAAAAGCCATAGGCAATGGCGGAAACGTAGAGGGTCGAAACATGGAAGATGGGAAGCAAGGAGGTAAGAAGAATGAGGCAAAGGAGAATCTTCCACATAGCAAAAAAGTACGGGGTACACTAGCAAACGACGATGGGGCAAAGGTGAATAAGACGCAACTCGGCGATCCAGCGAGCTTGAAAGCGGAGACGAGCAACACGAAGGACATGGGGAGGCAGACGGAAAGGGAGGGGCAAGACAAGAGTGGGAAGAGTAAACTGTAGATTATGTGGAAGGAACATGGGATTGAGATTTATATGTAGATTTGGTTATGTGAATTTAAGGTCGTCTACATCGTTACTGGGTATCTCTCTAATCTAGTCTATATGCTACAACCCCCATCGTACCTCTATTGTTCTAACTGCGGCAACGCAAGTGCATCGATAAAAATATTCTCAGCCCTCACTAGCTAGCCTCCGTTCTCTGAGGTGCCCACCCCTTGAGCCAGCTCCTTGCCTTGTCTAGATCTCCACCTTCAGCTTCCATTGCAGCAATACACCACTCTAGACCGTATCCACCTTTGCCCTCAATGCCCTTTTCTGCAGCAACCATCTCAGCCAGCGTTCTAGACTTCTGCGTCCTCTCGTCGACGCAGAAGTGCAGCGGAGTGTCATAACCCTTCCCATCCATGCCCTGCAAGAATGGCTTCACGAGTGGGATAGCGTCTTTAGTGGGTACAGACTTGTCTTCCTGTCCCAAGTTCTTACGGCCGGTGCGACAATACTCGTTCCTGCACCAAGCCTTCCCACAACCGGTAAGTAGCTGAGAGAGGTAGCGGCGCTCGATACGGCGGCGGAGTGCTTTGCCTTCTGGGTCGTGCAGAGAGACGTAGAGAGGTCCGAAACAGACACTGCACAAGCCGATCTCGTTGCCTGGGCCTTGACCTTTGCGCGTTCCAGCTCGTGTATCGCCTGCCTTGTTTGCACCATCTTGAGTACGGCCGCAATTAACGTTCCGACACATGCGCGGTGGAGGGCGGGATAGGCGTTCCAGATCATGATGTCGGAGATGTGTGTCCATATCCCTAAAGCGGACGATCTTGTTGCAGAGGTGACATTCTGTTGTTCGGCCGCCGTCTGCTAGTTCATGTGGTGTAAGACCGGAAAGGAGGAGTTCTGGGGACTGATCATTCGGATCACCTTCCTGTGGAACCTGTAGGTGACAGAAGCGGCAGAGAATCAGCTTGCCAGGACATACTGTAGTCTTGTGGTGTGATAGCATGGGTATCGACGGAAAGTCCATATCGCAAGTCGAGCAAACCTGTGGTGTATGGTAGAGAGCATCGTGTTTCTGTCGACTTAATGGAGTGTTACCAGTGAAGGTATCGTGGGGACAATGCCAGTGGGTTTGGTAGGCAGGCGAACGCTTCTGAAAGATTTGTCCGCAACCTTGTGGGCAGAGAATGTTGTTTCTCAAACAAAAGTTCTCATGCAAAAAGAGTGAGCCTTTGGGCACTCGTTGTTTGCAGTTTTGACAAATTACTTCGTCCGGTTCCACCGTTCCATTGGACTCCAGAACATCTTCCATTTTATCTTCTGCTTCTGTGTTGGGATCGTAAACCGACACCTTCAAGCGGAAGGGTTTGGGTGTGTTTGAAGGTGATTCGGATGGGTATGCGTGGACTGAAATCCACACAGCTTCTGCATCGTCGAGTTCGACGTTTGTAGGCCGCAGGCGTATGCGTTTCGGGTACTGGCTTGTTACGACTGCAAAGACATGCTCGTCTTCCCGTGGGCGAGCTCTTTGTCGTGATGAATATGGACTGACGAATAGATCAATCTCATTCTCATCGTCCACTTCATCTAAGAGAATTTCCAAGCCTCGAGATCTATCCCATGACGACAGCTCGAAATCAACATATTCTCCTTCAAGTACTTGTCCGGTTTGCGCATTAAATATGTCAACCAGCCCGCCAGTAGAACTACCTTGCGACGTTCCGGGTGCACGGTGCATCTTCGCAGCTATCCTCTTCATTGTTTCGCGTGCTTGTTCTTCATTCAAAGCCTCGATGTCCACCTCCAGGTCCGTGTCTACCACGCAAATCCCATCTCCTTCGGGCTTGAAACCATCTACAAGGAAACGAAACTCCTCGCGCTTACCACCAACCCCTCGGCCACCGTCTACAACCAAGACCTCGCCATTCGTCAATGTCGTAAAGTTGGACCTAAGATGCTCCTCAAGTAGCGATTTCCAGTCCTCTGGGTCATAACCAGCTTCGAGCGGCCGTAGCTTTACAAAAGTGCCCTTGGGCAGCTGTTTGGCATGCACTGTAATCTTTATGGATGCAGCACCGTTGTTTTCGAGCGGTGCTGCTCCGTTCGACATGGCCGCATCGACTTCTTCCTGGCCATTTGGACTAGCATCTCTCGACGGCTCTGCAGATTGTGTCTGGATTCCCAACGCCTCCTTCAGGAAACTGCTCAACACGATCTCGCCCTCTTCTGCAGAGAACTCGCGTATCCCTGCATGTACAACTCTGCCATTTTCCGGGTTCACGAGTCGAAAGGTAAGTGGGTGGGGTAGCTGTTGGAAGCGATCCTGCGTCTGTTGTCTTGCGTGGCGTTCGGCGTTGAACGTGTACGGGTTGAAGGGATCGAAAGCGGTGATGTGCGGTCGATTTTCGTCGACGTGAACAACGGGCGCCGCAGCGAGAAGCTGCTCCAACGCTGATGGTGGAAGGAGAAGTTTGTCGCCCGGTAGCGTGCTTCGAGATACGTGCGCGAGTTCGTATTGAGCGGACCACTTCAGCTCTGCTGGTTCTGCTTCCGAATCCATGGTAGATGTGTCTTACCTGCGGAGAATCGAAGGTAGGGACTGTGGTGACAAACGCATGAAGGATCGCAGTTGTTGTGCTGGAAGCGTGAAATGGCTGACATATGCGCCTCTCTACTCGAAGCTTCGGTGAATGCCTGGCGTCATTGCGCTTCCTTTCCGCGCCTCGGCCCGTTAGGCTTATCGATAGCGCTCGCGCCTCGCGTGGTAACGCGTGAAGGTACCGCCACCGTTGGACGGAGAAAACTACCCATTTTCCCCAATCCTAGTCTCTATCTATATTCGGCCTGGGATCTTGGGCGTCCGGTGAGCAACCTTTCCCCTGGTGCATTGGCGAGAGGCGATCACTAGCCTTCCGTAGATACTCCGATAGCTATCGCCAAGGGCATCGCAACATGCAACCTCTAATGCGCGTGGAAATTCAAGTAATCAAAGTTTGCAAGTCTTTTCGCTATTCAGCAAGAGATCCTTGGCTCTGCCCGGGCACTATCTTAAGGAGCTCTGGCACCATCTATACTAAGACTCCTGTTGAGTTTCGATATGTCGATTCATGCTCGTAACCGGCCAACGTGGGGCAATTACCCCGGTGGCTTCCAGCGTCGCGTCGCATGCTTGACATCTCGCAGCGACTGTTTTAGCCTGTTTCCACAGTCCACGACCAAGACCTCCGGCGCGGCCTTGGCTGCAAGACGTGTTCCAATCTATGCTTCATCGCGGCCTGATCTTGCAGGAAGCTTTGAGTTGCGTACTACACCGGCCTTGGCAGGGTCTCCACTTGCGATCGCCGCAGGGAGCGAGCCATCGGCGGTATCCCACGCCTACGCAAACCCCATCTTCTGCAGCGTCTCAACCTCGATTAGTCTTTCCTTTTGCTCATCCAACACACACCTGCAGTGTCAGATCAGTGGCACGTGCCTGTCTGGCCTGCCGTCTTGCATTGTGATAAAGAATCGGTGAGTACCCATCTAACCTCTGGCCAAATTTCTCTGGTTGTATTCCTCGAGCATTCGCCATGGGCCCTTCTACTTTCTGTGACGACCTCCCTACCTCCCTGGCGGACTTACTTTCCAACACCTTGATCCTGCGCCAGACTGCTCCCTACCTGCCAATATCTGCCCTTCGTAACCTGTCGCGAACCTGCAAGTCTCTACATCATGCCGTCTTCCAGTCGCCAGAAGCCTTCCGCTACCTGGACCTCTCCCCTGTAAAGTCTGCTATTGTGCCTTTCGATGGACCTCTTGATGTCGGTGGTGTCAGTTTTCGCGCTGAGCGAATGGATGAAGCCCTCACAGAAGACGATTTCTACAGCGGTCCTCTACGCCACATCTTCAACAGGCTGGAGAAGCTCCATGTTCTGCGTAACGTACATACACTTGTCCTAGACGGACTCAGCGTGACAGCAGAGTTGGTCAAAGAATTGCTTACGGAAGAACGATTCAACGTTCGTATACTTTCTATTCGCGAAGCTAAGCACATGAACGAGCGCAAGCTTCAGCAATACCTCCGATATGCGGTTCGACCATCAAGGCCCGCGGGCACACCTCGAGTCAAAGGCATCTACATCTTTGGACCCCGCGACCGAACACCGCGTCCTGCATCGCCCGTGACGAGAAAACTGTCCGCAGACATTCCTAGAGGCGTGACGACTTCACAAGGGGCGCAGATTGGGGCACAATGGAACGAGAAATCGCAACAAGCCTTGGATGCTGTACTAGCGCAGACCGAGGACAAATGGTATCAATCTTCTGGCAAAATCATACCAAAGCGGCCGTCCCCGGAATGGGCAGAAATACTCCAAGCATGCGAAGGCATCATTGCTTTCGATGCTGTTCTGTGCAGAGGACCACGACATGACCCGAGCAAAGCATATGTTAGGGATGCAACTGCGAGTGGAGCGACTCATCCATCCTCTTTCCTGCGGCCTACAATCGCAACTGTCGCACTTGGCCCATCGGGCTGCGAGACATGTCACTCGTCTCCAGAAGGACCAGCAGTTTTCGGCGACTCAAGCCCATCACATCATCCATTACTCAGCCCGGTACCGCTGCATGGCTCCTCTGTGCGTGCTGCCCAGATACCGCATACTCTCGACGGTTCTGCGCCACCGCCTCTGATAGTGCGATGCGAGGACTGCCTCAAGGGACGCTGGTGCGAAAGATGTCACAAATGGTGGGACGAGGATTGTTATACTGGATCCGTTACCGCCCAACGTACGGAACTACAGCAGACCGAGCTTACTGAGAGCTTGAAACCTGATGGGACTAGTCAACTGCTCCCAAAGCAAACGATCAAGGTACATATGGGCCTCTGCGTGGAACACTGCCTCCGTGAAGAAATGATGGCTGGAGCCGGTAGCGACGGGATGTGGGGATGATGGACCTACCTTGGCGCGCGAGAAGCGATGCTACCTTGAGGCCGTTACGATGTAGTTGGATTCCGGAAACCAGTCTTACCAAGACTGGCCGTGGAGCCTGGCTATTGGATAATTGCACCTGGAACTATCACTTGCGCGCCAAGGTAAGTGCTCGATCTTGAATCAAGAAATAGGCTAACGTGAATTGCTGCAGGTTATCGGTGTAAGACGTGATTGTTTTGGCTGTGGCCATACGTGCATAAGCTGTAAAGAGCTTTTTATTCGGACTTGCAAGAAATGCAACAATGAGTATTGTCGTGAAGACAACGATGCGTCTTCCGATACTATGGTCAGTATAATACAACGAGAGGTATAACCTGCTGCTAACGCTCAGATAGTGTGACTGGTGCAACTATACGTCAAGACGAACCAGGGAGATGTACTGAACTTGATGTCTGAGGCTTGGAAAGAGCCTGGATACCTCCCGTGGCGACGGACATGACATTGCTTGCGAATACAGCAACTGTCGGTTTTCTGATGTATGAATGATGACTCTCCTCTTAGAATTAGTGTTAGATACCCCTCTCAAACCCATGAACAAACATTTCTAAACATATGTTGTCAAGTTCACGAACAATTATCCCTCCTGTTGCGTGTTTGCATTTTAAGTACATGCAATAGTGCCATGTGGTTTCGTCGCCTTCATGTTGCTGCCAAGCCCCGGCGGCTTGTGAATGGCCAACGCCGATGCACACGATGACATGTGGCTGCCACTTTGAGCCGCAACATTGCAAACAAACAATCTTTCCTCCAACTTCAGCGAGCGAGTCCTCGATTCCCAATACCAAAGCCCACTCTCCCCCGCGATCTGTCCTTTCCGCCCAAGAGTCCCCGGTGACGTCGTCTTCAGCTCCACGTACCATCTTGACCCCAAACCACCTCCGTTAGACCTCCGCCAGGCACCAGCACTGCGAACCCCCCACAGCCAGATCATCACAGCTTAAAACCTACTTCCGATCACGGTACTACACGCAATCGCATATTGAACAATGGCGCAATATGGCTACGGACAGAACCCTCAATACGGCGCAGGAAATGCGCAAAACCTCCAATTCTACCCATCTTCATTCTCCAATCAGCCAGTATCTGGACATTCTACACCGTTCCAGGCAAACTATGGCGCGCCGGCAAGTCAAGCATACCCCGCACAGTATGGCGCGGGGTTCGCTGCACCGGGTGTGAGTGGACAGATGGGCATGGGCAGTTCAGGGCTACGGACAGGATGGCTGGCAGCTTTTGGTACTGAGGGGTAGGTCGCGAGGATGTGTTTGTGTAACAATCGCTGACTTGTAGCAGATATGATGGAGAACCGCCGCTACGTACGCAACACCGACCTCACGATCGCATTCGACGAGCTGACATTGTGTAGTGGAAGAATTGGGAGTGAATTTCAGACATATACAAATGAAGGTCGGTTCTGAACCATGTCCTGTGCTATCTACAGCTGACGATGAATAAGACATTGGCCGTTCTGAACCCATTTGGTCGTATCGACCAGCACATCATGGACGACAGCGACGTAGCAGGTCCCATACTTTTCTTCTTGATTTTCGGCACATCATTACTGGTATGAAGACAACAGAAATTCAGGGAAACATGAGCTGACAGGGTGCAGTTGTCCGGCAAGCTTCATTTTGGTTACATCTATGGTAAGCCAAACAACCGTTCGAAGAGAACAATGGCTGACTGAAACAGGCCTGGCATTCGTCGGCACAATCCTACTTCACCAGATCCTCTCGCTCATGTCTCCACCTGTCAACGCGGTTGAGGCAACCCCTGGAGACCACGGTCACCCGCATGGCTCACACCTCGGCTCCTCGTTGACATTCCCACGATCGGCTTCGGTGCTTGGATACTGTCTGCTTCCTCTCGTACTGGTATCGATGTTTGGAATCATTGTACCACTTGACGGGCTGTTTGGATATCTTCTGACAAGCTTGGCTATCACATGGTGTTCTTACAGCTCCAGTTCGATGTTCACTGTTGTTGGTAAGTTGAGACTTCTGACAGGGTTGTTACAGAGACTAACATACTTCGCAGGGCGCATGACTTCGATGCGAGGCTTGGTAGCATACCCCATGGTTCTTTTCTATGGTAGTTTTGGTATCATGGCCATCTTCAGCTCTCGGGGGACTGGCCAGTTGGCGGCAAAGGCGGCGGGATCATAGAAGACTGCAGTCGGAGAGCAACACAAGATGCTTCTGGACTGAAATACAACAAAATCTAACACACATACTTACAATATGAAGAATATAACTGAAAATAAATCCAAATATCGCTTCCAAATCATCTCTCACTGCGTTGAATCATCTGGCCAATCGGAATGTAGCTGACCTGCTTAGAGCGATGACGACGAGGACCCTGCACGAAATTGTTTCTCCCGATAAACTCCGCCACCCGTTCCATCTTCTTCAGCCCTATATACCCTTGCTTGCCTCTGGTTTTCGCAGCCATAATTCCTCTTCTACACGATACTTCATAATGGGTTGGTTTTGGGCAGACACCGCACCCGCTGCACCTGCAGCACGTGTTGCGCCGCATCCTATGCCTCGAGGCAGCATGGAGCCTCCAGTATGTTTTGTGCCACTCCACATGCGCATGCGCCTCTAACAACATCGCAGCCAGAATGTCCAATGCACAAGAAACCTACAGCGCCCGTAGTCGCCGAAAAGAAGACACCGCAAGGCGCCTGCCCCTACGTCCCGCCTGAAAATGCCTCTACCGGCGCATCAGAGCCACCACCAAAGACCGGCTTACTCGCTCGTCTAAACCCTCTCAATAACATGTTCGCCGAACTCTCAAATGAGCGAGCTGACACGCAATCCGTAAACCTCCCTCTCGAGCGCGAAACCTCTACGATTCCCAAAGGTGACGGTTCACTCTGGGAGTACCCCTCACCCCAGCAAATGTACAACGCCATGCTACGCAAAGGCTACACCGACACGGACATCACAGCCGTTGAGTCCATGGTTGGCGTACACAACTTTCTCAACGAGGGCGCCTGGGCGGAGATCATGGGCTGGGAGCGACGCTTCTCCCGCGGTCTAGCAGAAGGCTATGAGATTTGCAAAAAGGGCGAAGACGTCGCAAACTTTATGCTCGGCACACACGACGACCCCTTTGACACAACAACCTGGGACCAAAAGGATGTCCAACCCCCGAAACTCCTTCGTTTTACCGGTCGCCCTACGGAACCGACGCCAAAATCTCAAATACTGCAGTGGCTCGGTTACGTTATGCCGGAAAAGTTTGGCACGGCGCCCCCGTTTGATCGCCACGATTGGTTCGTCGAACGCTGCAACGAGAAAGGGTGCAAGGAAATTAGATACGTGATTGATTACTACGAGGGTGAGCCCGAACCTACGGGCGAGCCAGTCTTCTTCCTCGACGTTAGGCCGGCAGTTGATGGCCCAACAAGTGCGGCGGAGAGGTTGATCAGAACGGGCACAGATGTCTGGTGGAGGGCGTCCGGGGGTGTGGCGAGAGAGTTGAGGAAGTTGGAGGCGGCAAAGAAGCAGAAGGAAGAGGAGCTGGCTGCTAAGAGCAGGCAGTACAATTAGGATGACGGTATCGGCACGTGTATATGAAGCATTGCGCGGCGTTTGTTGGTTTGGGTTTCTGTATAATTGGTTTGTACGACATACGGACTTTGCTGATGATTTGGGTGGGGTTCTCTTTTGTGGTTCTGTCGTTACACTGGTACATTTCTCTACTCCAGATTTTCTACTGTAGTTTTCCTTCACAGTATTTATTGATGCGCAAACACGACATGAAGCCTTGCTACCTATGCACTCCAATAAACGTCCTCTCGCCCCGATACATATGAATGCTTCGACTGAAATGATCCTCATCTTCTTCTTCCTCTTTGATCCACACACCATCCACAAGTTTCGCTCTCACCATCTTCTCCTCACCCTCATCCCCTTCTCCAGGCAACGTCCCCCCGTCTCTCGTCTTCCCCTCCGCCATTCTGACCCCAACCGCCTCGACCACCGTATCGAAACCTTGTTCCACATCCTCCTCACCCCATGGCAGCGCCTCGACATCAATCTGCTTCTCCTTGCCCAGCAAGCACATGACAATGACCATGGCACCTGCTTTGGACATGACCTGGTTATGCTGTTTACACGCATCATCGTTACAGCATTCATTGCATCCCTCAAGACAATGACAGGACGTGAGTCGTTGACACGCTTGATTGAGCAATGTATCGATGAACTCAAATGCTTTGGTGCTGATGCCAGAACCGCTCGCCCCGCCTTTTGCATCGTAAAACGTCAACCGAGCAGGTCGCTTTCTCGTTGATTCCTTTTGCAAAAACTCCTTCTCGGGGACTTTGCATTCCGTGCGTACATCTCCTGGCATGCTGATGACGAAGTTGGGCATAAGGGACAACACGGCGTGTTCAGCGGCGTGGATGCCCGCTGCGATGTTCAGACGTCGTGACTTCAAGATATCCATTGCAGATTTCGGTACGTCAAGCCACATGCCCTTGCTAAACAAAATGATGGGCGGGTTGTCGACCTGAACGGCATCAAGAATACGGCGCTTCTTGTCAATCTTGAAGAAGCCATAGACGACTTGTTGAATCTTAATGGGGCCGTAGAAAGCTTTGCATCGGGAGCCGGGGATACGGCGGATGGCTTCTGTTTCAACGGGGTCAATGTCTGTATAATCACGTTGCTGCGTTGTCCAGTCTACTTTTACGTATTCGACCTTTGCAAGCATACGCTCTTGGGAGAATTCCTTAACGAGATAGGTGTTTCCTTGGTGTAGGAATATGCCGCCGTCGTAGAGAGTGAAGAAGGCGCGACTAGCTTCCAGTTCTTCGAGTACCGTGTTCTTGCCGTGTGTGATATCGATGATGGCGAAATGGTCCTCTTCGGTATCGCGAATTGCAACTGTACGAGATGGCTGAGGGAGGAAACGGGAATTCACGTGATAGAAGCCCTCCTTGTCGCATCGCATGCGTTCTTTGGCGATTTTGGGAAGGAGAGGGCCAAAGTAGGTAGTGTCGGCTTCGACATTGATAGGCATCTCGAACGCAGCGCATTGCACGTGGCCTTCCAGAACAAGCATGTTCGTCAAGTCGACTTGGAGTGCGCAATTAGGTTTAGTGAAGATTTCATCTGGATTCGACATGTAGTACTGGTCAGTGGGGAAGCAGTCGCCGACCAGAACAGATAGCGAATCTCTGTTTCTCCTACCAGCACGACCACTCTGTTGACGGAGGTTGGCGATGGTGTAGGGAAAGCCGACTGTAATGACAGCATCTAAGGAGCCTATATCGACACCGAGTTCTAGAGCGCTGGTAGATACGATACCACAGAGCTTGCCGTCAAACATTTCTCGCTCAATTTCTCTTCTGTCTTGCGGCGTATACCCACCTCGATACGACATAACTCGAGGGATAACCTCCGGTCGCTCCAGGTTGGTTAGTTCGGATTTAACAGCAGATATCAACGCTTCACATTGCTTGCGTATACGGCAGAATGCAATAGCTCTTATGCCTCTCAACATCAATTGACAGAACAGCTTTGCTGTCTCAGCCATGCAATCACCACGTCCAGAAGTAGGGTCGCCAGGATCTTTAAAAGGCGTGTTCCAACATAAGAACTCTTTACGTCCGGAAGGGGAACCGTCGAAGTCTGTCAACTTGACATTGTCAACACCAAAGATGGTCTTCATATGCTCTTCGGGGTTTGCGACTGTAGCTGAGCAGGAAATGAATTTGACGTGACGATTTCCGACAGCAGCGCATATCCTTCGTAGACGGCGCATGATAAACGCCATATGTGCCCCGAACAGTCCGTTGTAAACGTGCAGCTCATCCACCACGACGAACCGCAGATTCTGAAGGTATGTCCGCCAGGCATCTTCTTGCGGCAAAATCGTGATGTGCAGCATATCGGGATTTGTGAAAATAATACGTGCTTCGTCACGAATATAATTGCGTTCGCTCATGGGCGTGTCTCCATCAAACGTCTCGACTAAAACTTCTTCCAAGCCCGGCATGAATCGTAAAAGCTCCTTCATACTCTTTCTCTGATCCTGCGCCAGCGCTTTTGTTGGAAAGATGTACATAGCTCTTGTGCTTGGTTCTTGTTCTAGTTGGTGTAGAACAGGGATCTGGTAGATCAGTGATTTACCAGAGCTGGTCGAAGTTGACACTATTACGTTGTGCCCGTCGTAGAGATTGTTTATTGCCTCCGCTTGGTGGGCGTAAAGCTGAGTGATGTTTTTCGTGTTATACAGCGCGTTGACAAGATTCTGTGACATGGCGAAGTTCAAGTCGCCATAAACAGGTTCCTGGGGGTCGAAGACACGGTGACCATCCGGCACAATCTGACCAGTATACCACTCAAGTGTTTTGATCTCATTCAGGATGTCGGGAATAGGCTTCCGCTCGGCTGGTATGGAGGCTGGTAGCAGCGATCGATCTGGGCCGGGCGTGGAATGTCGGCTCTCTGTCGGCACAGGAACGAAAGCCTCTGAAACTTTCTTGATCTTCTCTACCGCATCAACACCTTCCTCGGCGCATTGGTTCAGGAATGCGTTGACTGCCGATGTGAACTTGAGATTCCTCTTCTCAATCAAATTCATCATCTGCTTCTGGCTGTACACGGGCATCTTGAGTTCCTCATTCCGCAGTTTCGTCGTGGCCTTCGTAGGCTCCCCAGTCTTCTTGTGTTGTACCTGGCGCTTCAAGTCGCCATCGATGAATTCAAACAGCAGCACCTCCTTATGCTCACCCTTGTCCGGTTCCGGCCCAAGTATCGCAAAGTTCGTCGTTGATCTCCCGTGAAGGTTGTCTTCTGCACCCATGACATTGATTAGGAGCATTGCTTCATCGACATAGGCAAAGTTGATGGCCTTCGGGACCAATGCCGTAATTTGCGCCACATCTTCAACCACTAGCTCTCGCTGTATGTTGGCTTCGACTGTGCTTCTTAGGTTTTCAAGTGTGGTCGCAAGGTGTTTGCGTGTGCATAGAAACGTGTAAACAAGATTCACGGCGCGATGCACCTGAGCCAGCTTTGTGAAATGCTCAGGCCACGGTATCGACGTTTCAACGAATGTGGATGAGTTGTTGCGCGCGAGAGATGGTCTGCCAGCACCGCTCTTCTTCGGCGCACGTCGTGGCTTCTTTCCTCCATCATGCGCCTTTGTGGGTACGCTCGTAGTCGTCGTCGTCTCAATGGGGTCAGGTTGGTTGGGGTCGATCAGCGAGCCGTCGGGTCCAACGATCCTGTGAGCCTCGCTCGGCCCCTCGCCCTCTGCAGCCGATGCTACTGGTTGTGTTTCCTCGTCCGCGCGGGTTTTCCGTTTTCGCTTTCGCACGGTCTGATCCGAGACGGTGGCGGCCTTCATTCGAGGCATCTTGGGGGCATTGTAGTTGTTCTGGACGCGACGTCGGCAGGGAGCTTTGTCTTCACAATCAATGACGCAATGGCGCGAGGAATGGCCAACCTCGCACCATGCGGAAACTCGGTCCAACTGTTCATTTACCTGTCAGAGATTATATAGGCACGTTCATGACTATGTATTTCTCTACGCAAGTGTTCTGTACGACTGCTTGCAAAAAGACGCGACTTTCGCGTTCCGAGGCTGCGCGTTGTCACGCTCTCACGTGCAGCGTAGTCCTGCCCCATCTTCATTTCAGGTCAAGCTCACCACAATGCACGGCAAACAATTTGAAGAAATATAAGCACGTTTTTATTCGAGAGTATGGAAAGAGTCCATGATGTATTAGCACACCTTTCCCAGGGTATATGGCAATGAACTCAGCATCCCGCCCATATTCCACCACCCAAGCAGCCACTTGTGAATGTACATAAAGGTATCGAACATGAAGCACTCCTCGCTAGAATGCATGATATCAGAAAAGACAGACCTGAACACAAAATCGACAGACAGTAAGCCATTATATCGTGAATGAAAGATGCCATCGCTCGCTAGAAAAAACATATCGTCTCATCGAACCCTGTGACGCCTGGGTATAGGATACAGATGGTCCCTTTCCATCTGCTATGCTCATAGGCCACCTGCGCCAGGTAGCAGCATCTCAATGCACTTGGTCAACAAATTGCTTGCCTCGTGCAGCAACTCCCACCGCGTCTTCTTGAACATGTCTCTCATAATGATCAACAGTCCCAGGCAAGCATTGCGGTTAGATGTCTTGCTCAGGTCCTCTGGCGATCTAACACCGCCCACACGGTTGAGGTAGAGTACCATGTCCCTGACTTTGTCGTCATAGCTTGGAAGTTGGTACGGCTCCTTGACTGGGCCATCAAGCGCGAATCCGTACGACCAAACAATTAACGTGGCAAAGTACAGCACCCATGGCCTATTGAGAAGGTAATCATCGCGCGCCGAGTAGGAGAAACCAGCACTAGATGGAGTGTTGGGATTCAAACTGTGGTCCCCTGCGACCATGACGTTGGAAAGAAACCGGAGCGCATAGAAAGTGGCGTCCCGGGCCCGGGCGGTGGGGGCCCACATCTCCTTCATGCGGCGCTGTGCGCCATTGTAGTCCTGCGGGGTTATCGACCTCCCAAGTAGTCTGGGAGCGCCTGCATAGATCTGACAATCGACGATATCGACGTGCATGGCCATATGCGCCAAGTGATGGAGGACAGTCCGAGATTCGAAAACGTTGTCGTCATCGACACCATGAGAGTATCCGTATGAGTTCGAAGCAGGGCGGTCCTCCGACCGGTTCAGTGAGCTGTCGAAATCTTGCTTCCAGAAGTCGAAAGCACGGGTTAGCGATCCTCGCCACTTGTCGCGTCCACCTAGTGCAGTCGTTACACCAAGCGAGCTGACTTGCAAATCCCGCTGGTTCATGTGCCATGAAACGCTCAGCAAACCTGCCATCAGTATTGTGCGCCCGAAGGAATTGGTCCGTACGGTCTGTCCATTCAGCGTCTTCTTAAGACCATCAAGGAAGGACATTGGTTTGATGCCGTTGGAAGTCAGGGATTGTTCAACCCGACCCACTTCGGAACTACTCGTTGCAGACCAGAGGGCTTCGTCGCATGGCAGTGGAAGACGCATCTCGTGAGCAACCATGACAGCGCTGTGGCCAAACATAGTAGCGTGGATGCTGTCCATAACAAAAGCCGCGAATGCCGCCCTCCTAGTAGCCTCATTCGTGATCCAATGGTTCCACCATTCGTCAGGCGTGTTTGCTCCGCCAATGCCATTACTCTTTCCATCTTTGACGCTAGGAGGCGAGTCCATGGCTGACCGTCCGATCAACGAGCTTCCACGCCTCATAAGCGTTAGTGTTGTGGCATGATGGATGTGTGCTCGTTCATGCAACGGGCGTGTAGAGTACATCTTCTCGAATACTTCGAGAAGGAGCAGACCCTGGAAGATCCACAACTTGGCAGGTGGGCGGAAGTCAGCGTCCATGAAAAGTTCCCAACGCAAGTGCCACGCCAAGAAATTGGCCAGCTGGGCGCAAGCCTGTGTCGTCTCTTGACCATAGTTCTTTTCTAAACAAGAGGCTCCGAGGCACATGATGGCGAGTAATAAGAGCTCAGGACAAGTGCTTGCGTTGAAGGTTGGCTTGTGGAGGATTGGCAGCTGCGGGTGGAAGTGAACCCAGTATGAGCTAATGTATGTTTGCATCATGTGAAGACTCAGCACATGGCGGCTGTCGTCTTTATCGCCCTCCATGATATCCTCCTTCTGCTTCTTGACTGGTGCATGGTCTGTTTCGTTAAAGCGCAGGTGAATAAGGTCAAGGAGGTCTTTCCGCTTGTCTTCAGACAGGGCAGATTCTGGAAGCGTGGTATCTAGTATGCTGTGAACAGCCATTGGATGTGCAGGTGGTGCAGGGTTGTTCAGGTAGCCCGCGACTGAGGGGTCATAGTTAAAATACGGGGCTTGAAGTCCAATTTGGGATGACGCACCAGCTACGGGGTTTATTCCGCCCGGATAATCCATGGGCGATGCGCCTCCTGGGTTGAACTGATTGTCATTGAAGAGCCAGGCAGCGAAGTCGTCTGCCATGGCGAATGGTGAGCGACTGTACCCAGCGCCACCAAACATTGGTATGGCATAGGCAGGGTTCTGCTCCATTATGGCGTCAGAGACGTTCTGCATTCTGTTGTCTATCTGGCCAGTGGACTCGACACCGTTCATGGGCGTCTGACCAGAAGTGCCATTGTAGAACTGGTTCTCTTGTTCTCGAGAAACTGGGGTGCCGGCTGATTGTGGATACTCTGGTGGGGGTAAGGAGGAGAAGGGAGGGAAGTTTTGTTGTGATTGATACGCACTTGCGCTGTTTTGATAGCCAGTCGAGGAAGCGGAGGGAGTATACTGGGATGGTGTAACGGCAGAGTTGAAAGGTGAGCTCGAGCCATACGAGCTTATGTTTGAAGTCTGCGCGCGTAGATCGGGCCGGGTGAAGTTCCCATTACCCACATGTGGGGAGTTGTGGAGAGACGTGCGACGTCCACTATAGTTGCCCAAAGCGGCCGGACGTGGTGGGGGTGCAAAGTTCCCGGTGGCCTGGGGCTGCATATCGTAGGGCTTAGCCTCTGAGCCACTACGGTAGGTATCGTCGCTCCCTGTTCTTTGTAGCGAGTCTTGTCTGCTGAGAGTGGTGGTGGAGCCGGGAGAGTGGAAGTTTGGCGGCGACATTTGGTTGCCAGGGCCAGCGTTGGAGGCACCCGAGGGCGGAGAATGCATGCCGTGCGGGCCTTGGGTCTTGATGCCGTGTGGTTTTGAAGGCGGTGCATTCTTGCCACCCAGTGCAGCTGTTACAATAGGATTCAGGTTGTGCATGTTGAAGGTATCCTTGCGCAGCAGTTGCGAGCCTCGTGCCGTGTGTCTCTCCTTGTGGCGCGCGCATAGGTCTTGCCGAACAAAGGATCGGTGGCAATCGGGAAAGTCGCAGTGGTAGATTTGCTTGGGATTGTCTATGCAATGTCAGCCTCGCCCTACCAGCTCTGTCGAGGCATGTTGAAAGTGCTGCACTCACGGTTCAACTGGTGGCGGTACAGATGCTCTGCGCGGGAGTAGCTCTTTCCACAGCCCTCGTGCGGGCACTCGAACTTCTTGTCGAGGCCCTTTCTGCTGCGCCTTCGCTTCCTCGAGGAGCCATGGCCGTCGCCCTCAGCATCGCCAGTGTCGCCGTCTTCGTCTCTGTCGCGTCGACGGCCACGGGCGTCGCCACTATCTGGCGATGCGGGGGTTGGAGGCTCGTTTGCAGTGCCTGCAGTCGTGTCCATCTTGTCTCGGAACTGCGTCTGGATCTTGCCTAAATCCGACGCGTGCGCAGCATGCATAGACAGGACTTGCGCCGTCATTGCCAGTGGGAGACGGAATGCAAATGTCGTGTGTCGCGACCTTGTCTCGGTGCGCGTCTCTGGGGTCGAAGGTCGGGGTTGTGTAAATGGTGTTGATGTTAGTCTAGAGGCGCTCGGCGATGGGCGTGCATGCTGCTTTGGGAATCACACGGCAGGCGAGATGCTGGGGCGGGCAAAAAAGGGACGGCGTGGGTTGCCCAGATGCAAATCGGCGGGATCCTGGGCGATGACTTGCAGGTCGACGTCGGAGAGCCTCTGAGCCTCTTAAAGTGGAGGCGCGTGTGTCGTGTGGTGTAGTGTCGTGGAGAGAACCCTGGCCTGGGGACGTGGGGAAGAACGACCGTCGTGGGAGCAAGCAAGACGGGCGCGGGCACCCTGGTGGGAATGCAATGGAGTGGACAAGGCCGGTGCCGACTTGTGACTTGTGACTTGTGACTTGTGACGAACGACAAACCACCAGCGATCGGGACTTGTAGTCGTGAGCCGAGAGACGCTTACGCTGGCCTACGCCTGATGTCCGCAGTAGCCGCGATAAGAACCAAGATGCCGTGGCAGTGGATAATGTCGTCTGCACTGTGCTCCAGCCTTCCTGGCAGGCAGTGAGGGGTAGGCAGCCAACCTTGGAATCTTCCGACGAAACCCAGGCTCAGCCGTCAGCAATTAACTTTCATCCACGGCGGCTGTGATATAATGCTCGCGCCCGCCTGCAGCCCAGCCTGAGCATCAGAGTGTGGAGAAGCGACAGCCCTCGGTGGCGTGGGATGGGCGACCGCGGGCGCGTGGGGGCTGCTCAAGCACATTTAGCTGATGTGCCCTTCTCCATGGCCGTCACCACTTCTCGTAAACCCGCCTTCTCTTTGGCTGGACTATCGAACCGTCGATATCAGCATGTGCCTGTTCATGCACCCTATGCACGGAGCTGCACGAGATTCTGCACCAAGCAGCTTTGGACACTTTTTCATTCCAGACCTTGTCCGAAAAGTCATCCTTCCGACATCTGATACTGCTCATTCCTTCCGTACCCGTAGACCATGAGTCACGGTCCTCACTCACTCACTCTACCATCGCTCAGCCCAACCACTCCTTCACCATGGCCCAACAAACAACTAATTTCCACACCTCATCACACGCGCGCCACACACGGCCCTTGTCCCATTCGCCAGCATTTACCCAAGTGCTAGCGTAAACTCGGCCCGTCGGCCTCCAATTGATACTTGCATGCTGGGCGCCCTACCCCAGGATCTTCTTGCCGCGCAGCGCGACGAGAGACGCATCTACGGACGGGACCCGCCAATGAGGAGCGGGCCGGGAGTCACCCTATGCTTTTGCGGCAATCGGAGCTCGGCGAGCAGCTCGTCCAACGCCTGCCCAAATTTGATGTTTGTCAATTTATACATCACTCTACTTGCGTATGATCAAGACAGCAAATGGTTGTTTGAGCCTCATCAGCCCTACCTATCCTTAGGGACGTTGCAGGACAGGTCATGCTGTACAACACGACAACGTGGATGAGTGAGGCCTGCCTTCTGCGAAAGCCGCCCCCAACCACCGACTGGACCAAGGCTCTGTACAGATAAAATTTCCCTTCCTTGCCACTGAGGTGCCAGCCACCACGGAGAATATACAGCATAGCATCGCATTGCTTTTGTTCCTCCTCCACGTTTCAAGGCAACAGTATCTTTCCACTTTCGATCAGTACCAGCATTGACCCTGTCTATACAAGTCTCATGGGCAGAGATAAGGCGCCCCGCGGGAACTATAGACGCCGCTACTTGAGCTACTGTCCTGGTTGGTCTTTAAGATATAGTCTTGAGGGAACCACTGTGCATCTCTTTGTTAATGATGCACCGCCATTACGCATCGTTTGGTCCCAACTATCATCAAGCACCGATGTGACGTATCATGAAGTAATGCGGCGCCTCTTACGAAGGAGCCCGTGTTCCGGAAGTCATCTCCGGTTCTAGAAAAGTTACCCTGAAGGTATATACTTGCAATATTCTGCAAGTATTACATCAGTAGTGACAGCGAATACCTGGGATCCCTCTTTTTGCGCGAGGATACGATTCAGAAGAAACAAATTTCTTCGTACATGTCATGTCGTGTGAAATTACTATGTGTAGACTGATGTCAAGAATAACATCAGTCTTTTGCCTTGCCAAGTCATTATCCCCTCCATCTCCCCCTACGCTAAAAATACAGTAGGCTGCCTCCTCGTTAATCAAGATCAGAGATAAGCTAATCCTCAGCCTTCGGTTCACCCTCTTCGGATGGCTTGGCAGCAGAGTCAGGCTTCTTCACCTGCTCCGAATCTGCAGTGTCAGGCTTGCTGTCATCCTTGTCGGCTTCAGCATCGTCCTGCGATGATTCCTTTTCGGTATCTTGGGCGTCCTTACTGCTGACCTCGGCTGTCTCGGTAGATGCTGGCTCTGCCGCGACATCTGTATCTTGTTTTTCTTCTTTTTCGGGCGAAGTACCCGCTACTTCCTCCTCGCTTGCGCCTTGCTTTGCTGCTTCATCTGTGGCGTCTTTGGCTTCTGGTGGACTTATCTCCGGGACCGACTCAGCCTCATCTTCATCCTCGTCTTCGTCTTCGTCGTCGTCGTCGTCTTCTTCTTCGTTGTCTTCGATGGCTGTGATATCTCCATCGCTGTCGCCATCTTCGTGTTCCTCTTCTCCTTGTGGTGATTCGAAGATTTGAGTAACAGGCCGTGATTGTAAGCTTGGACGTTCCTCTTCTTCCTCGTTCTCTTCCACAACTGTTTGCACGATAGTAGCTCCCACTGATGGCGAATGCCTGTGTCGTTTGGTTGTACCGGCTGTTGATAGCGTATGATCTGACATGCCCTCTGCCAGCGTGTTGACTGAAATCTGTGATGATGAATCGGAGGGCTCTCGCTTCATGATCAGAGGTGGCGCTGATGGCTTTGCCTCTGTTGATGGTTCAATGCCCTCTGCCTCTGGAGGGATGGTGTAGTTGTCTTCGGGTACCAGACCATATACATCGCAGACTGTCTTGTAGAAGATGTATAGCCCTGTCCGTCCCTCGACCTTCCAAAAGACCTCTCGGTGCGAGTACCATGCGTGCGCAAATATCCTATATACGCGTCTGAAGATGTTGGTCAACTGGCGCATTTGCGAATGCTGCGTCGACTGGTCGGTGCCTAGCGCGAGCCTCGAGGGAAAGTGTTTCGGCGAGGTGAGGGTATTGGCGGCCCAGTCGAGGGTGTGGCAGCAGTAGTCGATTGCGCAACACGATTTGGGAGGGTCGTGTACCGCGCACAGGTACTGCCACTCGGAAGCGCGCATCTCTGGACAGGTCAAGGAAGAACAAGGTGGGTCGTCTGCGAAGAGGGCGGTGATGATGGAGTTGACTTTCTGTATGAGGAAGCGGCAGAGCTCATATAGCCACAGAGTCCTGTCTACATTGGCTGGCGATTGTGCAATCTTGAGTGCCATGCTTCTGTCCACTGGTACGGTGCCGTTGGAGCCAGCAGGGTGCGTCAGGGAATTGTGGAGGGCTTTAAGGTGTTCGGTAAGTTGGAAGGCCGAGTCAATCTGCGCATCTTGTCAATCAGGCACCGTCTTTGCTGTAGTCTGCCCCAGCGCACCTCTGATAAGTCTACGAGCGGAGGTCCCTCGGCCATGTCCTCTGCCTTGGTCCCTGGCCGTATTCTCCGCTCCGCAGCATGGTCGAGGTTACTGAACAGCTTCTGCTGCTCTGGCGACGCTGATACCGGTGAAAGCTGGTCTTCTGGAATGGGTGGTGGGCTGGGAAGACGGGGCGAAGCAGGCGACGTCATTTCGGCGCGAGATTGAGTAGTGGAAAGGGCGATTGCTAAGGCTGTAGACGTCGGTGATCACTTAGGCGGGGTGTTGTGCGTTGTTGACATCGGACATCTGGAGCTTGCCCAGGCGGATGCATGGCAGTCGCAGGGGTCCTTCCAGCTAGTCGTTACGCGACCACGCTAACTTCATCGCGGGCTCAGTGGACCATTTTCTACATGACTCCGCCCACCTCACGACGTCATCTGCCAGCCATGGACGGAAACGTATCAGACGACGAAGTACCCAGTCTCGTTCAGCCAGAGACCAACACCAAGGTCATCCAGGATCAGGATGAAGATGTTCCCACCCTTGTGGCTAGCTCAGACGATGCACCCCAGAGCAAAGTGCCCATCACCATCGTCACAGGATATCTTGGCGCGGGAAAGACGACCTTGCTGAACTACATTTTGACTGAGCAGCATGGCAAGAAGATTGCCGTCATCTTGAATGAGTTTGGTGACTGTATGCTCCCTTGCATTTCAGGCAAGACACCAACCTAACGCGCCTTAGCAATTGACATTGAGAAGCAGCTCACTGTTTCCGATGCAAACTCCACGTCTGCCCAACCAGCGCCTTTTGTACCGCTAGCGAACGGCTGTATATGCTGTTCCGTCAAGGACATTGGCGTAGCAGCCATCGAGAATCTAATGGAGCAATCCGGCCTATTCGACTACATCCTCCTCGAAACGACTGGCCTAGCAGACCCTGGAAACATCGCACCCATGTTCTGGCTCGACGATGGCTTAGGGAGCAGCATCTTCCTAGACGGTATCGTCACACTTGTTGATGCAAAGAATGTCTTGAAGAGCTTAGATGAAGGATTAGGCGATGAAGAGAAGATTGAAGAGAGAAAGAAGGAAGCTCATGACGAACACGGCCCGCTATTGACAACAGCACACTTGCAGATTAGTCACGCAGATGTGATCATCATCAACAAGACCGACTTAGTCTCCGAGCAAGAACTACAACAAGTAACTGAGCGCATCCGGTCTATTAACGGCCTCGCTCGCATCAAGACGACAACTAAAAGCCAGGTTCCCCAGCTAGAAGGGTTGGTACTAGACCTTCACGCCTACGACGAAGTCACGGATGCAGACTTGAAGTTCGCAAGCAAGGGACACAGTCACCTCGATCCAACAATCACCACTTCTACTATCTCTTTTCCTGCTCTGGCACGCGACCAAGTCGACAAATTCGATTTGTTCCTCCGCAATATTTTATGGGAGGAGACACTGCCTACTGAAGCTGACCATAAGCCCTTTGAGATACACCGCTTGAAGGGTCGTGTTCTAGTCAAGGATGGCAAGATACTTCTTACGCAGGGTGTAAGGGCTATCTACGACACGAACGAATTAGACGCCAAACCGGATGACGGGAGTCAGGAGTCAAAGCTGGTGCTGATTGGGAGAGCTGTGGATCAAGAGGCCTTTAGACAGAGTTTGATGGCTACGTTGGGGGACTTTCATTAGAGTTCCATGATCTGACCAAGCATGTCAGGTCGTAAAGTAGCGAGCTCATCAACGTTGCCTATGGGGATGTACAATATTGTAAAAGCCATATGACCAAAGACATAGAATTTTATGAACCGACACTAGTTCTCTGTTCTTCCAGCTAAGCTAGCTTCAAGCTCCTTCGAATAACGAACGACTCGCCTCAACTCAATAACCTCCGTCACCTACACAATACCTTTCTCATTCCCAACAACAGCGTTTTCATTCCCAGAAGAGGCATCACCCGACAGTGCCGCAAGACCAATCTCATGGTTGATCTCAGCCATTCTCTCCTGGTCCTTGAGCGCAGTGCCCTCACTACCAAAGATGGTATCCATCTCTTCGAGAGTCAATCTCTTCGTCTCAGGAACGAAGAACCAGATAAATGCTGCACCAATTGTGGTAACCATTCCAAAGAGAATGTATGTTCCGTATGTGATATTCTCGAGTAATTCCGGGGTAATCTGTCCAATGATAAAGTTGTTCATCCAGTTGGACGATCCACCAAGCGCAGTACCGTATGGTCGTGTGGACAGAGGCCAGATTTCTGCCACGATCGTTAGACTAGAGAGCATCAAAGTGTAGACGAATGGACTTACCAGCGATCAAGATCCAAGCACAAGGTCCCCAAGAATATCCAAAGTGGATAACGAAAAGCCACACCATCACTACTGCCGCCCATCCAGCCGCACGATGGTTTGCAAAGTTGTCAATGTTCTTGGCGAGGATAACGGCGATAACGAAGTGCGAGAAAGCCATGCCAAGGGCACCGACGGCTAATACGGGTTTACGGCCCAGTTTGTCAATGTACAAAACAGCTGGAATGGTGGCGATGAACATGACTATTCCAACAACTCCGGTAGCAAGGAGTGACGTGGTGGTACCAGTCAAACCGATCTGCTCGAAAATTTGCGGCGCATAGTAGAGAACCTGATCAATCGAGAGTCAGCGTATATCCTAAAAACTGTCAAAGTAAGTATTGAAATCATACGTACCGCATTGATACCGGTCCACTGTTGGAAGAACATGGTGACAGTAGCAACGATGACCCTCTTGAACATAGCCTTAGTCTTGAAAAGGGAGGCAATGGCAACAAACTGAAGTTTGAAGATGTTCCATGCAGTCTGCTCTCGAAGATGGGGAAAGGCCTCAGCAACACTACGCTTCTCGAACATGGACTGAGCCTTGATTTCAAGGAACTCCAGCTCGATAAGCTCATGGTCGACAGGGAGGTTGCGAAGGGATGCAAGGTTGTTCCTAGCTTCCTCTTCGCGGTCATGGTGCATCAGCCAACGTGGGGAGAAAGGCATCCAGATCATGCCGATGATGAGAACAAAAGCCGGCACGAGCTGGAGGCAGATAGGTACCAGCCACGCCGCGTTGGACTGAGTCTCCAATGTAGTGCCCCCGATGTAATTGGTTCCGTAGTTGATCCAGAAGCTGATCATGATGCCGAATGTGATGGCAAGTTGTTGTAGTGCTACAAGAGCACCGCGAACCTCACTGAAGACAGTCAGCATGTTGCTCCATTGGATAAAAGCCGGGGTCTTCAAGGGCACTTACGGAGGTGCACATTCGCTGTTGTACATGGGAACGATAACAGAGAGACCACCAACTCCGATACCACTACAAATGGTTAGCAAGAATTTGGCTAGTTTTGGTTTAGGCATTACTAACGTGATGAAGCGGCCAGCTAGAATCTCCTCATGTCCACCGGAAATTGCAGTGATCTGCACCACAACGCCGATGATGAAGATTGCTGTAGCGATCAAGATACCATACTTTCGAGAAAATGCCTCAGCAACGAAACCGGACATGACGGCTCCAAACCAAGCACCGAGTTCCAGGATAGCGGTTAGCCATCCCTTTTGTGTTGCATTATCAACATAGCCGTCAGTTTCTGTTCACTGTCAGCGCAAGTTGAGGATAGAATTCGGGAGTACATACGTGCTCCAAAAGATGGCATAGCCAAGATTCCGCTGAACATGCCCTGATTGTAACCATACAACACTCCTCCAAGACAGGCGAACAAGGCGATGAGAAACACCTTTCCATTCTTTACCAGAGCCCTAGGACCACTTGCACCCATTAGGGCTTGACGTCTCTGAAGCGCGGCATCGAAGCCTGTCGCACCGCCGCCTCCCCCAGCCATGATGATATCCGATGATCGATATGAAACGCCTCGGAAGGTTGATAAAAGCTTCAAGTCGAAGTCGTCTGAACTGTGTCCCAGGCCACCAGAAAGCTTACATTTCTACGCTGGAGCCCCCAGGCTTATGTATGGGGTGCAGGAGCCCGCACCACCACCTGCACAATCATCCAGGACCCCAGTGACAAGACCGCAACAGTGTGGGGAAACAGGCGTCCACAATCTTTCCAGAGCATCGGTAATAAGTGCTCTTTAACCCCTTAAGCATACCAAGAGGAAACGGTCTCTGGGCAACATGTAGAACACGGCTTGAGGAGTGCCAAGCCAAGGCTTCAAGTACACTTATTGGACACGGAAGAGAACGTAAGCCTCCACCATCCTTGGCAATTATGTGCCGCTCCTGATGTATTCGCCGCTGATGTCGTCCTGTTGCTGTGGGCCGGGTGCCAAGGTCCATCCGAGGAGGATTTAGGCTAAATTTGTTGGCAAGACGAGATGCGTGATCGGTTATGAGTGACTTCGTAGGAGCGGAACGCCGACATCATGATGCTCCGAGAGATCCTCCTACGGTTGAAACGGCAGCTCCAGTAGCTTAGTCGCGACATAAGAGGCACAAACCAACAGTCTTGAACATATGACTGCACATCACCCGTTGGCAAATATGGAATCTAAGAACAGACTGGGCGGCTGAAGGATGAGCGCTGACGCAAGCAAAGGCATGGCGCTCAAATGGTTGTAATCCACCAATACGGCTACTGGTTTCATCGAGAAGGAACACAGTATGCAGAGAGAAACCCCTCGATAGTCGCTGGCTTCGGTACATGAGATGATCTCCTGAGGATGCAGCTGACGCTTGCAGCGATTGTGTGCTGCCGGCAACCTTCTAGCCTGTGTAGCTCGATCGGAGAACCGGGAATTTGCATTAGGGACATTACAGTAGGGATGAACAAGATACTGTCGATTACTCGTAATAGCTGTCGCGCTACCCTAATTGCAACCGGTCGATGCGGATGGGATAGTAACTGAACGATGGAAGCTAACGACGGCGGCCCGTGGGGAAGGAAAGCCCCACTCGATGGCGTGTCAGCGGAAACGCGTAGGACGCTTCGGCTGAGACACGACAATAACATCAACACCAACAATTCTCCAACGACACGTAACTGACTTTGCAAGCATGGCGGTCTCTATATTCCAGCGGAAGTGTGATCTGATCTATCTCGTCTTCTTCATCGTGCACTTGCCAGTAATGCTAGGTGGGTCTATCAACATGAATGTTTGGTTTGGAAGCCTCTCTCAGTAGCGTAGCAACTTCACATACACGAGGACTAGACGTCTTCGCATCTTGTGTTCTATAAAACTTTTTGATGGCTTCCTGAGTCAACGCATCCGGTCTCCACCTTCAGGAAAGAGACTGATCAGTACTGACTTGTCACAGCATTCGACCTCACAGCCTACTACCCAATCCAAATCAAACCCCTCTGGATGTCCTCTCTACGCGACTGGTACATAGCTACATATGGCGACCGTTTCTTCTATAACGCTCCAGCCTGGTTCCCCGTTCTAACTTTCCTTGAACTTGTCTATCATCTTCCCGTAACTATATGGGCCATTCCCGCCTTGTTGCGCAACGATCCACGCGTCCCTCTTGCCCTGCTGGTCTTCGGTATGGAGACCAGTTTGACGACGTTGGTCTGTTTGGCAGAAATGCTGAGTTGGAATGAGTTGACGTCGGCACAGAGGGGTGTGCAGGGACTGGGTGGTATGTACGGGGGTTACCTGGCTGCCGGTAAGTTGCCTATAAGGGTTTTCAGCTCACCAAGACTGCTGAAAAGAATGCGAGATATTTTTTCCATGAAGCTAACAGGGACAGGTATCTTCATGACTCTAGACTGCTATGCCAGGCTGGATCAGACGATCGCAAAACTACACCGAGGACTAAAACCGGTGACAAAGAAGGAGCTGTGAAACCATTCCATCTTAGAATAAATATCTGAGGATGTTACCATGAAATGCATTGGTATGGAGACCCAATGCATTCCGGCATAAGCAGCAATTTCAGGGAGCACAAATGAAGCGAAGGGACTGGGGCCAAACTTACAGGAGAACAACTATTGATAATCGGAGCTCATGCGTTGAACACATCACTATGCATGGATTGGGTTATGCACGACATCGATTTTAAATAACTTGCATTGGAATATCGTACCACCATGATGTCCGTCCGCCTAAGAAATTGTGTAAAATACAAAAACAACGTTATACTTGTACGCTTCGTGCTCCACCAAGATTCTCAACAGCATGTTCGTAATAATGACCCCTTAGCGCATGTCTACCGTGACGCCGATGTCAGCTCGATAGCGCCCTAGCCCGAATGCTAATCGTTCCTATCGTACAGCCTTACACGTATCCCAACAAGAACGCCTAAAAACGCCATAGCGAAAAGAAACTGTATCGAGATAAGAGACGAGAGATATTGATACGGACACCGAATGTGAAGGAGCCGTGCAGCAAGTGAAGAAGCAGAAGAGGGTTTAGCTTTGTACAACACGCCAGTTATCGTGGGCCACGCCGATTGGAGGAGATTGTAACCTGCACTTGGTCATGCTTAATCGCCGATTTTTTGTTCGATTCGACGATACTGCTGGCAGGTGACAATGTTGTACTAGGCGTACAAGGGACCGATTGAGGCACGCATGTAACACCCAGTATATGCGCCTCAAATTGGATTGCATATACCTCTAGGCCATACATGAGTTTTCATGTCGTGCGTCAGAGGTGGTACGAGGTCTGAGCGGGTCCATTCCAGCAGCTTTGGTTGAGTATGTGCCGGGGCCTGGCTGACTATGTCGATAATCGCAGGTTGTTGTTGTCGTGGTAGTGCCGGAAGTTGCGGATTTGGAGAGGAGGAGATTTATCGAAAAGAATTACAGAAGCTCAAAGTAAATCAGACCCAAAAACAAGCGGCTTTTTTTGTTGGTTAGTAGAAAACCTTGATGGTCTTTTGGTCGTCGTCTTCTTCAGCCAGCATCCACAGTTCATTGACCTTCTTGGCCGTCCCAGATCTTTCTTCAAACTCTTCACCTAGCTTCATCACGCAGCTAAAAGCGAGACTCCAGCCATTGACTCCAGCCGCATAGAACGCTTCCGCGACGGCAGCCTCGCGACTACCGCATTTGAAAAGTTTGTAGATCTGGCGGCCATTGAAGTGGGCACCATGAACAAATGGGTCGCTAGCTTGACAAGTGCTGAAGACCAAGCAGTAGATGAGCGGAATGCTTTCAAGTACTTCAGACTTTGTCTCAGTGCATTCACGACATATTCCAGCATATCCATCATGGGTAGTATGTCCGCCAGTGCACTCAAAGATATCATCATCTGTCGGTGTTGTCATCGCTGCTGACGCCCATACCTTGGGAGTTTCCAGGCTGACTGGCCGTGCGTTGAGCAGGGGAAGTAATTCGTCCGGCGCCCACCGGTTCGCCTCGAGCGTCCTGATACTTCTAAGATGTGCTTTGGTAGGCTTCTCATACCAGATCTCGGAACTGCCGTGTTTCAGAAGCCACTCAAACTCCTTGTAATCTGCGACGTGGGCTGAAGGCCTCGTCATCAAGACATTGCGGCGAAAAGGCGCGATACGAATTACGCGGCTTGAAAAGTCAGAGATAGACTCGCTCGTATATTGCACCTGGATGAACTGGTTCGGCGTGTCGACTTCTGCGGTAGGATTGAAAGATGTCCCCATTAGGCCAGCGGGCGGCTCGGGTGGTGGGGGTGGTGGCTTCGAAGGGTCAGTATAAGACATCCTGAGAACACGCATATCTTACTGGTGGTGGGAATGAAGCGGGAGGGGCCATTCCGATCATGCTAGGAAAGGCCGGCATTCCGGCAGGCGGCGGAGGAGGTGGTGGAGGCGGCGGCGGCGGCTTCTGTTGTCAGCTTACCATAACAAACTGGGAAGACTATGCAACATACAGGTGGAGGAGGTGGCTGTCGTGAATGTCAGAATCCTTCTCCATATTGCGTCAAAGACAACTTACTGGGGATGACAATGGGGGACAATCATTCTCCAGACTCGAAGGACTGGAGTCGATACGAACTGGAAGCTCGGTAACAGCAGAAAAATCTCTATCATGTTTCGTAGACTCGCTAGGTTGACACGTTTTGGCTCCTGCCTCCTTTAGGTGGTTGCCGATATCCATAGTAGAAGACACGTTCTCAACAAAGACAATGTCATCACCTTCCATATTGGCGTCGTGTAGGGCAACAAAGAGTGGCGTTCTGACGATGTTGTCTATCGAACAGGTTGATACCTCAATCAGGAATGTTTTTCAATTCTAATTTCGTAGATGTGGGAGGATTCAATGCAGTCTTTCGGCCTGAGGCTCAAAAACCTGATTGAACAAGGACTTCAAGGATAAGCTTAGAATTACGAAACGTGGCCAGGTTTTACTTGAATTGAGATGAGGCTCTGGGACGAGGCAGCAGATAAAAAAGCTCCAAATATCGTGTGGGCGATGTGCATGCTGATATGCTGTTGTGCTAGGACTGGAGTGATTAGCGACTCTTAGCCGTGCACTGCTGTACGTACAACGCTTTGACATTGAGTTACCATGTCTATGCAACTGCAACTAGCAGCTTTATATCCTAGCACTAACGTGAGTTGGCGTACTTCTAGGGCATTCAATAGAACCCCAGGATAAATGACGCCACGAATCATCGCAAGCCAGAGATCCTATCCTCGGATGACGACGTTACTTAGACTAAGCGCTCTACCCTGCACTTTTTATGAGGCGATAATGATAGTGACTCGACTCGTTATCTTACGTAGAATATCCATGACTGCGCCGAGCGACTGACCGTTTGTCATTTGGTGTGATGCTACACGGTCGCGGCACGCTCGACAGTATGCCTAGGTTACAAAAAGCACAAAGCCATTCCGGCAACTTGGCATAGCGTGTGTACTAATCGACGATCACACATAAAGTGAGGCAGTTGCTCGTCCACAAGTAATGCGGGTCCTCAATGCTGGCTTGTAGAGGCAATTCAAAACATTTACCGCGATGAACAGTGGCAGGGCTGTAGGCAGGATACTCCTTGCTTGATCCTTCGAAATATTGAAGACCACAATGTTGCGAAGTCTGCAGCAAAAGACTGAAGCAAGACTCCGCTATTGGCTCTTCGCGTCTGGGGCTATAAAGCTTATTGGCCTCACGAACAGCCGGAACCATCGCCTACCTGCCTGCAGGTGTTGGCAAACATCATCCGATGACGGTGAACATGGTCCTCCAGAAGTCTTGATGCGGGGCCGAAAATAGTTATTATTTCGTTTTGTTCCAAGCTCCCAAGTATCGAGATCGAGTCTGCGTCGATCGCATTATCCAGGAAACAGCAATGATTCCCTTGATTATATATCATCCCTCAGTGACGCAGCTGTCGGAGCGGCAGTATCCATGGAAAGGCCTTCCCGAAGATTCCCGGGGTTTGTGCAGTAAACTCATGCGATATGCGGGACAATTGCGGCACTGTCACACCGCAAGTGCGCCATGTCGTCCGTCATTGGTAAGTGTCCAGGCGGGGTATCTGTCGAACTCTACATGTACAAAGTAATACTTGAGAGATTATATGTACTTGTCTGGGTTGAGATCCGGAGATGGTACATGTATTCATCTGACAAGGCATTGTACCTGCATCCCAAATCGGTTTGCCAAGCCTTGTGCCTGACCCCAGGTATGTTCACCGGACAGGCGCCTGTCGATCTACAATGTAGTTCCAAGACTCTTATCATGCCATAGTGAGGCTGGAGAGACGCGTGGACGATGAGCTTCCCAGGTAAGAGTATGAGGCTATAATAAGTCTTTCTCCAAAATTGCAAGAGCGGGTAGTTGAGTACGGCGATTGGTTGCATCGTTGAGGCAAAAGGAAGGCTCTGGTTCAGCAACTTTCAGGTCGGCAGCTTCCATGTGAGGGTGCTGTTATGTTGAGAGCATCTCGTCAACATGTTAGGAGGTCGTAGAAGTTCGAAATCCAAGTGTCAGCGAAGGTGGGATGAAGGTGAATATGTGATACAAGGACATGTCTCGTACTTAAGAACGTACTGAAGATGGTGGAAAATCATGAGAGGAATACGTGTCGGACCAAAAGCCCAGCTGGCGCCTTCGCCATGAAATGAGGCGAGAAGGTGTGGGAAGAGCACAAAGACCTACTGTATTGGGATAGTAACAGCATGTGAGAGCAAGACTAACAATATGAGCATAAATGAGGCGTGGTTTCCATGGGCTCCCTGGATACTTCTATATTGAGAGAGGAGAGTTGCAGTGAGGCAGAATACGTGTGAAGTCAAGATAGAGATGAAGGACCTTTTGGAGGACCTTTTGGAGGCCGTCTAGGTAACAATGGGGACAACACGTGATTCTCGGCGTTTAGCGTGGAACGCGCCCTGAGAGGATAGGCGTCATCGCAGCTTCCCAAGCTCGCAACTCCACGCCAAAGGCATCTCCACATCGCCATCCCGCTACATCCACTCTACCACCGCATCCGTTGACAATAAGCTTGCGCTGAAGCAAGCCGTCGCATCGCCACACACAACCCCATACACGGTCGAACTAGCGCATCAATCACCCAGCAACCACAATGGCGAACGGGTCAGTTCCGCGCAAAGCAGCTCTACAGCTAGCATCAAACTAATACAAGACAGTTGGGCACCTATCATCGGGCTCATAGTCACCGTCATCTTCTGCGGCGCAGCGTGGTTCCTAGCTCCCAAAGGCGAAAACCAAACGTACGTTCACAACATCCCTTCGCCCAAGTCCACACCCACACCTACAAAGCCCTGTTTGCGCACCAAGTCCTCTTTGGAGCTGCCCCTCGCCAACCCCGAGGATCGAAGTGCTGGTGGAGGCAGGCGCGTCCGCTTCGTCGACGACACGAGCAGCGATGGCAACGACAGCGAGCAAACCTCCCCGTCCATATCTGAGATGAGAACTTGAGAAGCAGGGAGGAAGTGAGAGATATTGAGCTAACTTGATTGGATAGGGTCTGGCGATCTACGCTCGTTCTGTCTGCTGCTGCCATGTACATCATGTGGGCTATTACTTTCCTCGCGCAACTCCACCCTCTTATCTCGCCTATCCGAGGCGACTTACGGCCAGAATACAATGGAGGACGCTAGCGCATTACGTTTGTGGATCATAAAGGCGTGAGGAATATGCATGTAACAACGACGGTTTGGGGTAGCCTACACCAGACGACAGAAAGCACCAAAGCATATACCGAAAGGATGCATCATGCTGGAGCAACTGCGTACTGGCGAACTACATCTAGTGTCGTTGGCTATGGGCAACCAAAGCAGTGCATTGATGAACATTTAAGCGCATGTGTACAATTGGTTTGGCGTATTACGGAGCTTCTTGGCTTGTACAAATATCAAATGGGTATCATTGTTTGCAACCAGAACGCTCATGTTTATTTTACCGAATCGCGTTTCCGACCCAATCCCACACATTGCCAGCAATCGTCCATTCACTCAAGTATCCTTCCCATCCAGTACCCAAACCCGCAGCTCTCAATATACCCCATCCCACCAGCGTTCTCAGCCCAGCCCCAATACCAACCAACATACCCGCTCTGATGTACCCACAATCCATGAGTATCTCCAGCGCAGCGATGTTGTTCACTATCACCGCCCAACTAACTGCCGTCGCCGAACTAGGCAAATCGTAATCCCAGATGATCAGCAGTATAGGAAACAACTTTGTGCAGCTACTGACAAGTAGAGCGGTTGACAAAGGCGTCGGAGAGGAGAAATACGGTATACACTTTTGCCAGAGTCTGCGCGCTGCACCAGGTAGACGCTCCGCATCAAAGGCGCACAGTACACGTATCGGTAGATGGAAAGCCAGTGTGGACAGCGTGACCAGACAGAGGAAGAACAGGTATTGCAGGCCAAGTGGATGTGCTTGCAGTACCACCGCGTTCGTTATCCCGTCATGTGGTGGCACAAGCGGGCTAGTCGACGTCATGTTCGTAGAAGGGGAGGGCGGCGAAGGATGGTACGGAGATGTGGCAGGGAGAGCTAACTTCTCGATACGCGCCCATGTTAGATAAACGTCGAAGAGGAGAAGCAGTATTCCCAGTCTCAAGATCGAGCGCTAGACCTTATATTAGCCCTAACCTTTCTCCAAAACGTGAATGAATACTTGCATCAAAACGACTATCGTCCCTCCCCAACCGATTGAACAGTAAATGCCGATACACTTCCGCCTTGATCAATACCAGATCAATGAACAGAACCACGAAGTCATGTTCAACGTATTTGTCTGCAAACTTCTTGCACACAGGACATTGCGTTAGGCGGACACCTTTTCCCAGGGCTCGGTCATCGGCTTTGGAGTAGGTCGTGTAGAGCGTGCGCACGGGGGTGCGACAGGATATGCATATTGGCATCGCAGAGAATGATAGTCCGTGCGGTTGTTACATGGCGCAAGGAGGTAGGACGGGTGTGTGTTTGTTGCTTGCGACGCGAGATGTGAGGTCGCGGAGTGTTGGAGAGGATGCGGAAGGTGACGATGCTTGTGGAAAGCGTTCGGCACGGTGTTTGGCTGTGGGGCTTTGCTAAAGTCCGACATCAGATTCGCTGCTAGATCAGCACTGCCAAAACGTCTTATAGATCCAGTCAAATGTCCTTCCATTACAATATTTCATTCAAGAATACGCTAGCCTTGATTATGCTCCGTCTTCGTCTTATGTCCTACAAGATTGGTTGTAATACATTCAATGCTTTTGACGCCAATCCCATCCTCATGCCACCTATTCAACGCCTCGCGCTGCAAGAATGCTAACGAAGAGAAAACAACCCAAAATACGCAATCATCGCTTCTGTATATCTCCACAACGCTCTCACTCTGATCCCCCTTCTCTTTAGCTCACGGCTTCTCAGCGCGCAGCTTCCTCGAGCGTGGCACTGAGATCCCTCGCCCGCTGGATCCAAGCCTGATCATCCATGTCTCGCCCCAAGACATCGCTGCTCAAGATGATGCGCATTACTTCCGCAAGACCAATGGCGTTCTCAGGACCACCAAATAACGCACCAGTCCGTCTGCTTACTGCACCCCACTGCTCTACGAGGTAGATGATCCACTTAACAAGCAGTTTGCGGTTACGACCAGCAAAAGGCTGTTCCTGTGCATACCATAGTGCTTCCAGAGTGGCGACCAGGTTCTCGAATGGCGCTTGAAGTTTGAGGAATACATCGATCGGCCACGTGAGGTTGGAGTTGAGTGCAAGGTTCTGCGCATTTGGCGCATTAGCATCGTGTACGTAGAACTCGAGGTCGTATTGGAGAAGAAGCTGCAGGACGATGTTCACTGGGAAAACGTTGTCGTTAAGGTTGGTACGGTGACCGAGGTCCTCGACCTTCAGTGCGACGATCTCCCAAGGAGCTCCTTGACGATCAGCCAGAGCATTCCGATGAGTTTGGTCAATAAGATTAGTCCACGTCGAGCGGATATCGGGTACGCTGCGGTAGTCGGCAGCGTGGTAGATCAGTAGGCATATGTCGTAGTATGCCGCTTGATCGGCATAGTCGTGGTAAAGCTAGAGAAGTATTAGTAAAGTCATCACTAGTGATGTATCATAAGAAACTTACTTCGTCAAGAGGGTGGATCTGGCCGTTGAGGTGATCAATGACATCTTCTCTTCGCTTCCCAGCAAGTCGCTCATCGCCCTTGATTCTTTGTAAGACGTCGTCTTGAATATTCGCAATGTCCAAGTGATCGGTGATGTTTCTTAGGAGCTCCTGTCTTGACTGCCTGTTGCGTACCCCGTTCTCCGCGAAGCCATTCATCCGTGTAGAGGCATTGGCCTTTGCGCGCGACAGATACTCTATCCTCTTCTCCAGTGTCAGGGGTAGGGTGCTCTTGGCGAGCTGGTATTGTGTCTCAGCAGCGCTGAGGTAGTCGTTGTAGTGAGCGTAGTAACGCCACAACAAATCCGCGTGTGCCAGGTTTGTCTCAGAGCTTTGCCGCAAGTAGTCGACTACAAAAGGAGAATTGATCTCCAGCAATCGCTCGGCCCAGCCGTTCTGCATGTACCAATCGTACAAGTAGTTTTGGAAAACCTCGTCGTCTGAGTTGTTGATCTGCTCGTAAGCTTCGTGCTTGCGACGAGTGACCTGTGAAATGACACCATCGGGCACGGGACCCTGCGTGTTGTACGCTTGATCCACAGCTTCGACAACCTTGCAGATCAACGTGTAGCAAGAGGCGCGCTTGTCGAAGTATTCTCGGCGCGCGTCATTCGAGTCGACATTGCTATCACTCTTGTCTCGAATCCAAGACAACGCTTTGTTACCTCGATCCCATTCCTGAGCCACCTTCAGGGCAAGTCTAATAGCACCTAAGTGGCACGTTAGTACTGTCGAAGAACGGATAGTCAATTGAGCTTACCAGCATAGAACTCGAGTTGAATGTACTGATTGACTGTAGCAGCCAGGTTCTCGTAGCTCAGACTCTTCGCCACCTGCTCGAACAGTCTCAGACTGTCATTGAGCAAGATGCGTCCACGTTCGGCATTCGCGCCAGAATCGGCGGCCTTCTTCAGACTCTCTTGCGCCTTGAAGATGACAACATCGTCTGAGCTGCAGAAGCTGCCGCACTTCCTCCGCAGAGCTTCGGCAACTGATTCAACGTTGGAACCCTTGGTGATGTTGCGGTTTACAATAGCCTTGACAAGCTCTCTTGCGATCTCTTTACCTTCTTTGACAGAGAAAAGACCGTGGAAGGTGAGTTGGCGTACTCTTCCTTGTAGTTGAGGATCTGGCAGCAATACCAGAATATCTTCTAAGCGCTCTTCAAAGAGTACCAGGACAAAGGATATTCCCTCAACAATGTTGTTAATCATCTGCAACAAACTGTTGAGCGCCCTGTTCTCGCCTTGGAGCTCTACTTCTTCTTGTCGCGATGTTGCACGTCCGAGTGCCTCTGGACCAGCCAAGCCTTCAATAAAAGACCTGTTCGATTCGAGGAACTCTTGAAGTTGAGCCAAAGAACGCTGGACTTCTTGCAACTTGGCGATTGGATGTGTCGATGTGAGGGCGGGTCCGGTCGGTGTAGCAGTCTCCGCGATGATAGGGGTATTCCAGATGGACCGGACAATGCGCGACACATACATGGCAATACCATCGTGTCTCGGTGAGGCGCGGACATTCTCTACACTCAAACCTTCTACTGTCGCGCTCTCTGTCAGATGTGCTTTCCCACCAAATTCAATAAAGACTCTACGGGCAAAATCAATGACCTCGGGATCAGTAACCTTCGCGATGCGCGAATCGGGTCCGACGTCTGAGCCTTGACCGCACGCGACAGCCAAAGCCGTAGCGGAAGTCTCGGCCAAACCGTACTGCTTCGCGAGCTTGCGGATGTCGCCTTCAGCACCCTCCTGGCCTCCGTTCTTCACAATGGAAGCAAATATGTCGACAAGTCTTCTCCGTCGGACCGTCTCGATGCCGTGCGATGTGATGATTGCATATTCGCACAGGGGTTTGTCGAATTGGGTCGAAAGCTCATTGCCGAAGCCAAGAGGTTCATTCCTTGCCGAAAAGGGTTCTGACACCAAACCAATGTCCTGTACTCTGCCTATGAGTTCTGTATACAAGCCAGTCTCGGTGTATCGTGGAGGTTCCGAGCTTTCTCGCTGACCCAGTAGCCCAGAGTGAGGGGCGGAAACAAACATATGATGGTTTTGGTCGTTTGGCGATCGTAGGACAAAAGAGAAGAATGCACCGGGCGCGTACCGCGTTGCAAGAGTGGTCTCTCTAAGATATCTCGACTCAAATCCGACCGCGGTGCCTCCCTGGTATGGCTGCACCTGAGTTGAAGTGCTCTGCTGCGAAGGCTGACCGTCGTTGGGAGGAAATCGAATGTGTCGTAGTTGCATACTGTTTGGTGCGCTGGTGCTGTTGGCACTCCATTGTCCACCAGATGTCGTGCTCAAATACAGCCTACATCCGGACGATGTTGTGGCCATCAAAGACAGATTGTCTGCTTCGGTACTCGAGATGGGGCTCAAGTGGACGATCTGCATCTTGTCCAGGACGCCTGTCGGCCGTACAATGTGCCCACACATTGTCTCGATTTGTGTTCGTGTCCGGGTGAGAGAGCTCTCGAGAACGTTTGGCGCGCGCATGTAGTAGACCTTGATAGTACCGTTGGTAGAAAGTGTGTACAGGACGTTGCGGGTGTCGTCGATTACCATCTGCTGAATGCCGGCTTGTCGCGTTGGTCCGTAAAAGGGCAGTGCTGGGAGGCCAATGGAGGTTGTGACGTGGTTTGTCTTGCTGCACTTGCTGGAAAACCATTTGTCTTCCTGCTGGTAGTTCAGCTCGTATACGTCCTCGGTCTGACCATCGCCAAAGAAGATGCGCCCGGTTGTTGTCGAGCCGGCGATTGCAGTCACATTGATCTTCCTGACCGAAGTCGATAGTCCAGTCCGGTACATTGTGATGCCGTGAACGCCTTCGGGACCTCGCTGGCATTCGACAGCGATAAGGAAGATGTCTGAAACGGTCGCGACGACGAGTAGGTATTCGATAGTGCCAACAAAGACGCCAGGCCGCGGCTTGACGAGCTTGACACATGTGATGTTGCTGGGTTGCTCTTCAAATCCAACGAGTTCAGGGTTTGGATGTGTGTAGTCCCAGAGGTAGACCTGGTTGTCCACGACAACCCAGGCGTGGTTGATCTCAGCGAACAGGCCCATGCTCGTCGACATCTGCGTGTGGTCTACCTGCTCAAAGACGGCCTCTGGAAGTTTGTAGGAGCGCAGTTTCTGGAACGGCGCCCACGCCGGGCTGTTGGGCAGTTCATACTCGCCCGAGATGCCCTCTGTGCGGCTTTGTTAGCACTTCAGCAAGCTTGTACGACTGTTACGTGACTACTCACGTCCGATGTACGCCTCTAGAGCGGGAAACCGGTTATCTCGATCCAGCATGCTGTTGATAGTCCGCGATGCGCGATCGATCGGGCTCTCTGTTGGCGGTGCAGGCAGCGCTTGCTGTTGCTGCGGTGGTGGTTGCGACATGGAACCTGTTCGAGCGAAGCCAGGTCGGTTGGGCGCAGGAGTGTTGACGAACGCCCCGGGCGTGGGGCGTTGCGGAGTCGCAGGCGCCATCTGGAAGGCCATGATGGATTGCGTATGGGGTTGACGTGTTGCGCTGGTCGTAGCCCGGGTGACAGCGAGCTTCAGATGGAGGTTGGGGGAACGCGCCGGGGAGATGACGTGTACATGAGCTGCGCGCGGAGGCTTTGGTGGTGTCGAGGTAAGAAAGGCGCGCAGAGAAGGAGATCAAAAAAAGTGCTCTGGCGCAATTGCGACGCTGAGGCTCAGGCACAAGGTGCAAAAGTGACGGCGGTCCACAACAAAAGAGATGCTTGGCGCGCAGGGATGCTAGCTATTCGCGTCAGAGCGCGTTAGGGTAGTCCAAACTTTTGTGCTTGGAGTGTTTGACTGTCGACGTTTCACGCGCCCCAACTCAATCTCTCCGCCTCGGATCGATTTCGTATTCTAACTCGTCGCATACGCTGTCTGTGGTTGCTCCTTCCAGCTGCAACATTCACCATGTCATTATTTCGCACCACAATGCTCCCAAGGCAGCTCCTTGCGGCTCCCCGATCCATGTGTCTCCGCTACTCATCCACTTCTACGCCTGAAAATATTGTTCTCCCCCGCTTGCAGTCCGACCTCAAGACGGCCATGCGTGCAAAGAACAAGCCTGCTCTAAACACAATCCGTGCCCTGCAAGCCGAAATTATAAACGCCTCAAAGACCGCCAAGCCAATCACTACTGATGGTGCCCTCTATTCCCTCATCCAGAAGCAAATCAAGTCCTCTTCGGCCTCGATTGAAGAGTTCCGGAATGCGAAGAGGGAGGATCTGGTAGAGAAGGAGCAGGCGCAGCTAGATGTCTTGAACGGATATGCAAAAGAAATTCCAACAGTAGAGGAGAGCGAGATTGACGCGTTGGTGAATAGCGCAGTCGAAGGATTGGAGCAGGGCAAGAGGAATGTTGGCGCCGTCATGGGCAAAGTCATGGCAGGCGTCAAAGGACGACCGTTTGACTTGGAGTATATCACAAAGAAAATACAAGAAGCTGTTGGGGCCAAATAGACGACATGATGCGCTGGGTGGGGGCTGGATGATTGTAGAACAAGTGTACAAATTCTGTGTAGACTACCGACTCCTCTCCAAAAGAGGTAACGAAAGATACGGCCAAATTACGACACCAGAAATGATGCCTTGAAAATTGCTTTTGCCTGGTTGAGCAGATCCATCAATTCGGTGGACATGTCGCTTTGCGGGGTATCGTTACCACTCGCTCGTGGCCTCGGAACGTGGCAGCTTTGACAGCCCAACATGGCAGAGTTCCATGGAAAATTCCATCCATGTCTGTTGGTTGTCCATGCGTTCAGACACACGGGCTGGAGCATTGTAGCACAGTTACATCGTGGCTAAGGCAGCACCTAAGCGGATAGCTGCGCCGCGATCCGTTTCCAGGCTCCGGGACTGACGTCATCGGTAACCAAGGCTTCGTTTTGCGGACATGCATCCCCTCGAATGCGGTCAGTGACAGACACTGACGGTAAGGATAGCCTGGTGTACCCAAACGACGTTGGGTGACAAAACCAAGTATTTTGTCTCTGCCGGCGATACTGAACAGATGTAGAGACCTCACATGACAGTGGGACATGCCCAACATGAGCCCGAATCCACATGGATTCACATGAAACTGAACCATGGGGAACTCCGCGGCAAATGAGAAACCAAGGCATATCAGGGGTGCGTCGCTCCAGTCATGGCAGAAGTTAGCGCCCAGGCCAGATGCAGGGAGTGCAGCATGCGCGAGCGCCGATGACGAAGCCCGTCGCGAATCCTGCATATCAAGTTGGTCGCACCCACACACCACCAAATCTCCGGCGAGACTTAGATCCAAGACACTTATATTCTCGTTGATCCGCTTGTTGCGCCACCGTCAGTCTGTCGCATTACTGTTGCTGGCGCTCCTAGTACATGCCTTGTTCCCTTGTGACATCTTCCGACACATAACCGGCAGCCCCGCACCATACCTCATATATCATCACACAACCACTGACAAGCCGCACTCGACCCCTCAGCCATGTCCGTGTACCGCTCCTCAACGGGCAACCTCGACCGTTTCGAAGAGCCGCCCCGTGGCGGCGGTGAGCGATGGGACCGCGAAAAGTTTGAGCGCATGAGAAGAGGAGGAGGCGGCGGCGGCGGTGGAAGCGTCGCTAGCGGCAGTGCCCGTGGTCGCGATGAGTACGACCATTACCGCTTCCAAGAGCATGATCGCTTTCCCGGCGGCCATCGCGATATTGACTTCCATGAAGACCGCGCACGCAGAGGCCCTGCCGTCATGGAGAGAGAACGTTTCCACGAAGATGAGCGCTTCGACCGCCCCCGTCGCCGCGCCCCCTCCGAGTTGTTCCATGAGCCTACCCCGTCCGAAGTTGTCAACCAGGCGCTTGCTCCGTACCGCCGCAGGTCCGTCATCGACAAAGACATCAACATCGATATTGACATCAACGAGCGTCGGGGGCCGCTCCCACGTCCGCCTCGCCCGGCACGGCCGCAGTATATCCGACGACAGTCATCTCTCGACACTTTTGACCGTAAGCCCATGCCACGGTACGGCGATGTAGAGAGATACGAGAGGTACGAAGACCACGAGTACCGACCACCAGCCAATGTTCCCATCCCGCTTCCAATTCGCGAGCGTCGACGATCACCCCCTCGTCGTTTCCACGAGGAAGATGACTTTGAGGAAATTCGATACGACGACCGCAGCGCAAGAGGCCGGGAGCGAGAAGACTACCGCGAGGTCGAAGTTCACCGTGAGAAGAGCAGGGTCCGGAGGAGCAAGAGTGTAGCAGCCAAATCGACACGCAGCTCTTCCATCTCCAGCTTTGAAGAAATCCAGCCTTCCCGTGCGACCTGGGGCAAGAAGGGCAAGACGAGGCTTCCCAAGCGCTTGGTCAAGAAGCAAGCTGTTATCGACTTGGGCTACCCATTCGAAGAAGAGGTATGCCACTCATTCACACTACTAGAATGTCACTGATCATATTAGGACGACTTCATCATTGTTACCCGAGCACTCGAAAAGGAGCATATCGATGAGGTGATCAAGATCAGCGAAAGCTACAAAGAGGGTACGCATCCCATCATCTCTGGACGATCTTTTCTAACCATCTGCAGAGAAAATCACCTACGTATATGAGGAGAAGGCCGATGAAGCCCCACCGCCGCCAGCTTCGGTAGCTCCACCAGCTTCAGTCGCCCCTCCGCCTCCACCCCCTGAAGAATACTACCCTCCTCCACCGCCATCTGTAGTACACGCACCACCCCCACCTCCACAAGTGGTATACGCTCAGCCACCTCCACCTCAGGTTGTTTATGCCCAACCTCCACCATCTCACCACGCGCCAACTGTCTACGCGCCATCAGAGCGTGCACCTTCCCCATCCATCCACGAACATGAGCGCTACGTCGAAATCGACCGCTCAGCCGCCATCCACGGACCAGCGACTTCTTTCCTCCCAGAAGGCCGCCAGCTCGTCCGCCGAGACGATCGCCGTTCTGAGCGCGAAATCCGCGACGAGATCCGTTTCCTGGAGGAGGAACGTCGCATGCTCAAGTACGAGCGCGAAGGCGACCGCGAGTATGAATTCGTCGAGCGTACCCCCCGCAAGGAGGTTATGCGCGTTGACAGAGATCGAAAGGGTAGGTTAGCCCTTGTTCGCTCGGCCCATTAGAACGACTCGTTGATATTCGGTGGTTACAGTACTAGTACGGAAAGATCGCCCAAACCCCAAGATCGTGGCGCTGGCTATGGGAGCTCTGTCTTGATCGGTCGATTCAGATTGTTGAACCAAAATAAGCGTCCGTATCTCTGGATCGCTACAACTAGAACGCGGCAAAGGGTGGTACTGGGCTATCACAAGAAAGCTTCTTTCTTACGTCTCTTAACGAGTTACGGCTGGCTATTTGGGACTTTTCTTCTATTCTCAATCTCTATTGTTCATGAGTATCATTTTTGCTTCAAGGCGCGGATATACAGGCAAATGTCATCATGTTTAGGATTCATGGGCAGGTTATGAGTTATGTATGATAATGAATTATTACGACTACAAAGCATGTCTATGATATATGCCTGGTTCAGTGGTCTGTAGACTCGTGATCTTAGTGAACCATAATGAACGAATAGTCTGCTCAGTCTATACTGCCTTTTTTCTTTCGAAAAGCCAACGTGCCAACCTTATACACTTGGTTGATTCACGCAACATACATGACAGAAATACCAACCATCAGTCAGGAAAAGAGCTTTTCTCTAAACATCCCTCATCGCGTAGATGAAACAGACCCGGAGAGACTGGTAGCCATCGGTCCAACTCCGATTACAAGGCATGTGGACTCACTTCCACAATTGGTCCAATGTACGACGTCTTTGCGAAGAGAAGATAGTACGTCACACTGAACAAGGCGACCGACCCGGTCACGACACCTGCCCAATTCATATGCACAAGATCGGGACTGACCTCGCTTGGCCAGAAACTGAAGAAGATGATCAAGGTGAGATAGCAAATGGCGACGACGTTGTTGGCCACACCCCACGCCCCTGCTAGACGCCAAGGACCCCAGGTCAGGCTGCCATCGTAAGCTTCGTCGATTTGAGTTTCATTGAAAATGGTGAGCGAAGACTCAGGATTCTCTAGGTCCCCACGGAGCCGGCGCCAGAGGAGAAGACCGATTGCGAGAAGGTAGGAGAGGTAGAAACCTTCCAAGACGAGGGATATTGTCCCGTTAAAAGCAGCGCTATTGCCGATATTGATCAGAGCGAGGAGGGCGGCTGATACCGTGACGACTAGGATGGAGACTATGGGAATTGTGCTGCGCTTGTCAATCTATTATTGGTTAATTACACACTCTTTGAAAGCCTGTCGGTGCAGACGCTCACCACACTGAGAGCACGCGAGAAAGGAAGACCACGGTCTCGAGCAAAAGACCAAGTCATACGAGATGCAGCGGCTAAACATCCCATTGCGCTACAAAATTCGAGAAGAACGATTATGGCAACCATGACAGTAGCACCAGCCTCGGATCCGACAGCGTCTTTGAAGATGCGGAGGAAGGGCGCGGTCGCGGCATTTTGATCGCCAAGCAACGCTGGGATATCGTGTGCGCTGAAGAGAACAGCGAAAAGCATGCCTAGTGCTAATGTACCGTTTATGACAAGACTGAGAAGCATCGAGCGAGGGACGTCGGTACTGGCGTTCTTGACCTCTTCAGACATCTATGATCGTTAGTGAGATGTGACATTGGAGGTTATTTGGCTTACGTGAACAACTGAATCCGTTCCAACAAATGCCAAAGCATTACCTTGAAGCCCGACAAAGAAGGCTAGAGTTTGTGTGTTCCAAGCACCTTCGTTGTGAAATGTCGTGAAAATCTGCTTAGCAGAGTTGTGGATGGGAGTCAGATATACCAATGGCACCAGAATGCCAAAGAAGCCAAGAACGTGGACGATCAATACAACGACTTCGATGGTAGGAAGCGCTCCGCTTATGAAGACATTGATGAAGACACATAACAGTAGTATGGCCCAAAGGAGAAGAGTGCCGTGCCATCCTTCTCGAGTATAGGTTCTGTCAAGATCATTCAGACTGACCAGTTGGAGAATCAGGTCGGCAACGAAGTAACACACGGAAGTAAGAGCTGCTATCCAACCAACGACAGTGAGCCAGCCTAAGAAGAATCAGAACAGACTAATACTGTCTCGAATACCGCACATACCAGTCAGATAGCTGAAGAACTTCTTGTTCGACCGTGGCGCTAACAAGGAAACCCAATGGTATTGTCCACCAGCAGTTGGAACTGCGCTGGCAAGCTCGCCGATACAGACGAAGACGGAGAAGTTACCCAGCCATATAAGTATGAAACCGTAGATGAGACCAGCAGGGCCGCCACTGTGACGTCGTCAGTCGCTGTTGGAAATATAAAAACATTGAGCACTTACTTCGCGAAGCCTATAGAGAAGATGCTGCTGTGATATCAGCAAGAGTTCTCGTGACAGTCACGCAAACTTACACAAGCAAGGTCTCCCAAGTACACATCAATCCGCATGAGAGTCCAGTCATAGACACCAGTCCGAAGCGGCGCTGATGTTATCAGATCCGGAAGGTACGTATTCCTGGAGCAGTTCATACCTTCAGCACTTGCTCCTTTCCCACCCTCGCCAGCTCATACTTGTCGCGATCGAACTTAGGGCCTCTCCCTTCCGATATGGAGCCTCTACCCCTTTGCCGCAGAATCTCATGGTCGAACGTCTGCAGGTCAATATGCTTCTCCATGATAACCTTTGTCCTAGTTTTCTAATCCGAAACGTGTTGAGCAACAAGAAGGAACAAAGGCAGTTCGCAGTAACAAGTCTCCAGCAAGCAAATAGACCAGGAAGGGAAAGAGAAGAAGATACCCGGGAGGTGTGTCGTGATACAGGGCATATTTTATGCAAGTCAATCTCGATATATACCCCTTCCAAATGTAACGTGAGCCATGTGCACCTGCAAAGACGGCAGAGGCGAGGACCGGGAGGCGGCTGTTCGGCAATGCAATCGAGCGTATGAAAGTCAGACACCAAGCCAGTGATTCGCACCGCAAAGGCAGTTGGAGGCTCTCTGCAGTGATGGCGGCAACCCGCAATTCCACGTATCGCACTGCAGTCGTAGTCTGAGTGACTGGTCCACAGTAAATGGGCGTTGATTGGCGCTTGAGTTGCACAATCAGGCTGCCGAAGCTGCAAAAAGCGGTGGCATGCATAGTTGTGGATCCCTCATTCATATGTCTTTCAGGTGGTAGAGGCAAACGAAGTTTTTCCCAGTCGTCTTCGCGTATTTTTCGAGCAGCATGGGCTATGCTTGAATGGTGAATGCATATCTGCACCCGGTCATCATACTGTGCATATGCCTAGGAAACCGGCGTCTCCAGTTTCTGCAACTAGCAAGAGGGTTGATAGAGCATTCGATTGCAAGACAAAATGGAGTCAATAAGAGGCACCTGGCATCGTCAGCACTTGTCTCTCAACGTGCGACGACGGGCTGCCATAGCTATCCAGTTATATGTGGACCAAGGATTAAGCAGGTAGCAAGTGGCAACAACAACCGCTGTCATGCCGTAAAGATCGAAAGTCGAGGCCTTCCTGCAGATCTGTTGTGGTACGGAAATGGCCAAAGAGGGTTGCAGTTGTTGGAGGATGAAAGGAGAGTGGATCACTTATGTTCCACGAAGCTGGTTAGTCATCGTTGACCCACGTGGAAATCCGCCTCTCAATACATCCGCGTGGTTTCAACAGCTATCATGACGTATTTCGATATCTTACCCGACGGCTCAAGCGACACGCGAGCTACCTGGGAAGGGATGCGCCGCTTTGCACCAGATGATGTGCAAGCTGAGATTTGGCTAGCATGTCTGTCAACACGCGGCACTGCTATCGGAAGCCTGCGTAGGTGTATGCCATGCTTGTTGCATGATTCTATCTACTCTTGGATGCCAGCATGTGCAGCTACTGGCATGCCACATTACATCTTGGTGCAGCACGCGTGAAACACTCCTTTTGCGGCATACTACGGAGTACGAAAGCCCGAGGAAGCACAAGACCTCTTGGCGACTGGAACAAGCGCGGACTCAAGTATGAGTAGAGATCCGAGATCGGGCGTTAACCTGGTCAATTGCTATCGCTGATCTCTCGTGCTTATGCGACGTATGAGTGTAATCGGATACGACTGGCAAGCACTTGACTAGAGTCTCTTGAGAGCTAAGGCGGTCGGTATCACCCCAGAACGCTGAATGACTCAAAGATGGGCCTGGCTCACGGGTCATGGCACAGTGAAAGGTCCCTATCGCTTGCGTGACTGTGATACCACCTCAGTGGACAATTTTCCAAGCATGATGAGACAACGTTTAGTGGTGCGATTGTGCTTTTGATCGAGAGAAGTCCCCAAAGACATTCTTTTGGGGAACTGTACGTCGGAGATCATAAAACAATATAGCTCATTTGGTTATCGCAAGGTATCATTACTCAGCGAAGGTGATATCGCAAAAGGTTAACTAGCGAATCCGATTCAATGCATGATCACGATTTCATCGCTGGAAGCATCATAACTCTTCACCTCCGCTTCCTCCCATTGCGCGCTAACAACCGTAGTCTTTAAGATCTTGGAATGGCTTGCAGTACTGGCTGTCTCCCACCTTTTGTCATCCCACCGCTTCTGGTCATGCTTGTGATGTACAGCAGTTATTTCAACGTCCATCTCCCCATCAGCACGACGAGGACCTCCAGGAACACCGGATGCAGAATTGGCGTTTGTCGTCTTCTCTTGTGAAAGCATTGGTAAGAATCGTCTGATTCTGTTGCTTTCCGTGTAACTCTTATGACTATGTCTTATTCCAGCACCCACCTTTGAAGTAGTGCTTGAGAGTTGATACGAGAAGCTTTTACTGTGCGAATAGCCATGTTCTGAGGATGTACCCCGACGTCGGAGCTCGTCACTCCCATAGAGGCCCGATGGTACAGATTCTAGGAGCGGACGAAGGTAAGGCACACATGATGTGAGAATGGTGATGCACTCGATGATCTGTGTGAAAAGTGTCCATTTCCAAAGATCCTTAGTCGGGTTGGGTGATGTGAATCCACGAAGGTAGGCCATCTGGACTGCGGAGGCTACGATATCTCTGCGACATGTCAGGAGGGGAAGATTATGGCAGAATGTTTTGCGTCTTACAGTGACCGCGCACCAAAGAATGTTAGGATAGTGATCTTCTTACTCGTGCTCATCTGTAGCGTCATGATGACGTGTACTGGGAACAGTATTAAGGCCAAATCTGTCACTATGTTGACGACACCCACCGTCTGCCAGAAGGCAGCCTGGATACATTGTCAGTAACAGCCTCAGATATCCCAGCTTACTTTTGCGACATACCAGACCAAAGCAATCTCCTCCCCTAACAAGAAAGCGCCACGGCTCTATAGCGCCACATTGGAAAGCCGACACGACCTCGGAAAGCGCGCTCCACAATGCGATGAATCCAGTCAAACCCAAGCCTAGATTCCGATGCAGTTTCGACTCAGTCAGAATCATCAGTAGCGAGATGATGGATAGTTTCGCGAAACATAATGTTGCGATGTAAAGCAGCTTGTTCGCATATTCCGCCTGCAACGCGATCAATGAACACGTCGCCTCAACAAGGCTGAATCAGATGCTTACTTGCTGATACACCACAATCTGACGCTCAGTCAACACATGAATATCTCGTCCAAGGCCACTGTCGATCTGCACGCTGACCGATGCACCAGAGCCTATACTCGCAAGCTACTCAAGATCAATTAGCAAGAAAACATCCATAGACTTGAGCAATTGCACCCATGATGACGTACCAAAGCAAGCAGAACGAACGCATCGTCAAAATCAAGGCTCCTCCTGAGTGCACGCTTCGTAATAAGCCTAGTCAAGACCGCCAAAGCGGAAGTGATCAAGAGAATCCAAGTAACCACATTGACGAACGGACCGACATCCGCGCTGCTTCCGGGTTGGCGCGGGACAGGGTGATGAAAAGAAACAAAGAGAGATGGCGCCATCATCGCATCGTATTTGTTGTAATTAGATCGGGCACCAAAAAGAGCAGCGCAAATCGCCAAAAGAAAATTTTAGGGTAGTGACAGCCAGCAAGAACAAACAGTCTCGACACACACACCAGAATGTGCGGTGGGCAAGGGCGCCAGTCAGTACTGGTGCTCATGCAATCAAACGGCTGGTACGTATGGATAACAAGGTTCCCAATGCGCCTATCCATCTGATAGAGGGATAGTGTCAGATACCGCCAGGTAGCCTACGTTTGGGGTCCACTCAAAATCAGTACAGCACACACTGTCGTTATCCGCTCTTCACCTTGAAGGCGACACATACTTGCAAACGAGAGAGGTCAATTAGATTGGGAGCTGGCTGGGCAAAGATTTACTAGGCTGACAAGCGGTCGGACAGCGTTGTACAGGTGTAACAAAATAAAGCGACCAGTACGCAATGACGACTAGATATCTGTGTATACTCGGCTGAACCTGCCTCCTTGTGAAAGCAGGCGTTTTGTTACACGGCCTAGGTCTGGTGAGGCTAACAGACGCTGGCAAGTTAGTTCAAGGTACACGTCGGGCGCTAGAGTAGTAAGCTGCATCAGAGAAGCCGGTATATTAGCTTGATAGCTTGTAGGAGGCTCGTCAATCTGCAATCGCTTGCTAGCCTGCTCCAAGGTCTGCTAACCTTAGTGGAACCTTGCGACACATCGGACTCGGCGCAGTACCACGTCTGTTTGTAACCGCGTGATTGAAAAGTGGTAGCGCAATCCGGCAGTGGAACATTTGACAGCACAACCTTGTGTGGTGTCTCATCAATAGGCGAAGTCGCATTCGGGTGGCCGCCGCAACGGTGGCGCTATCTGTCAGATATGGCTGTTCACAGATTGTTGCACAAAGAAGTTTGTGGCAGCCGCCAAGGCGGATGTTCAAAGGTCAAGGCTGAATGATAAAACCCACGTAAGCAGCGGTGAAGTGACGGATGTTCGCATTCTGTTATGCTGCTACATCGCTCTTCGAGACTCATGCTTGAGACTGAAGAATTCCATCTCTTCCATGTACGTAACAAATGTGAGATGCGTCGAGTTTAGTCAAACCTGGGAACTTGACATGTTACTTGGATCGGAATCCCACAAAGCATGAGCTCGTACTTCAACTCAAGACGCTTACGGACGGATCTCCACAGGGTTCTTCGCTGGGTGATGGAAATCAGGGACGCTTCTCTCCACGATGATGCTGTCAGCATCAGCAACCGCTCTGCCGCCAAGGAGATGTTTTATGAGTTCTTTAAGCTTCTTGGTATCATCCTGACTGAGGTGACTGATATCGCCAAGTGTCGGTTTGCCGTGATCATCCCAATTGACTCTATCATCGATAGGTGCCGGGTTGCGGGCGACTTCATTGATATCTGGTACGGCTCGTGCGACAGAATGCAGGGTTGTTGGAGCTGCAGTGATGCCCACCGCAGAGGCAAGTAGCGGAATTAAACCGGTAGTGATGTGCATGGTGGGTGGATCGCAGACAATATGTTTAGTTCCTCTTTTTGGTGCTGCTCATCGTTAGAAGGTTCATGCCCTTTTGAGCATTCCTACTTACTTCAGGGAAAAGGTTACAAATGCGAAAGTGGTGTATGAGATGGTGTGGTTCCAGCCCTTCGCTACGGAATATATGTATGAACTCCTTTGAACCCAGTGTAGCATCTTCGGAACCATTGCTTCTCGTATGTGATCAAGACATCCCGACGTTTCAGACACGCACGCCTTTGAGGTAGCTCGGGCACTTTCAACAATCGTCCGGTTCCGTATCAGCGTTGCACTGCGCTTCTTGCATTCTCGCCTTGTAGTCAGTTCAAGAGACTCGTCGATGATCTGCGACCATAACATTGACCGTCCAGTGATATACAGAGCGGAGTAGATACTTCCCGTGGCCACGAATTTTTAAGAGTACACAAACTTCCGATCCATGACGTTCGGCAGCTCAGGGCTGAGGCTGATTATGTGGTGTAGCCTCCAACGATATCAGGTCGCATATCTATCGGAACTTTGACAGCAACCGGTCTTTCTTACTACGGTCAAAGTCAAAGAAAGGTACAATCGTATTTCAATTGGCGCAAAAAATCGAATCCGTCCTCATGCCATTGTTCTCTTAGTTATGTTCCAGTCACAGCTTTAGAACACTACAATTTCTTCTCTGTCGACACTCTGTTCATACGCGTCTTTGTGTCCGTGATACTGGAAATAAGCCTCCTGAAACTTCCGGTATGGCGATTCCGGTGGACAGAAGGCGAAGTTCTCCAGGGTGTTTGTCGCTTCGCGGTAATCGTCGAATTCGTAACAAGCATGTTGGTCAGGACGCGTGGCCCATGAGATCAGCTTATCCCAGTCACGGCACCGTCGAAGCTGGCCATCACCCCCTTGGTGCGCAACTGGAGCTGGCATTGGTGTATCGTCCGCAGTGCACATGATATCCTGGCGAAGGCCATCGAGACAGTGGTAGATGTGAAGAAGATTGAAGGGCCGGGGGTCACCCTTGTGCTTTGAGACGATGGCTTTGCGGACAAGTTTCTGGCAGAGTTAGCGATTTAAAGTACAGCTTAGCTTGTGGATACGTACGAGACAATGCAGATCATGGATCCCTTTGATATAGTAGATGCTTCGCTCAGTATCCCATGGGAATCGAGTAGAGGGAGGTAGACTCATACGTTTTGCGAATCCGTCTTCGAGCGTGATTGCCATAGCGTTGGTGTTTATAGCGTCCCATGCTGCCTCCATATCACTATCACTGGCGTTCGGATGCCAGTACTCCGTCATCGCGTGATATGGCACAGTTGTGTCGTAGGCTAGTCCACCTTCGAAATGTGTAAGCTAGAATGAGACTTAGATGGCTCCTTGCTTACTATAGTTACTCTTGGCTGGAATGTGCGCGATACGGAGCTTTGCATTTTCCATCACGAGTAAGATATTCGCTGAAAGAGAAAGCAGCAGAAGAGACATGTACACGACGAAGCTTCGTGTGTTAGTCGGGATGATTTCAGTACTCTTAGAGTCCCACGACACGCCCCCCTTGTCTTCCAAATCAGCTGAGATCTCTTCCTGTTCATCGCTGCATACTGGCTGATATGCTGGAGGCCGCTCCATTCTTCGATGCGCTTTGTGAAGTGAAGGTAGGAAGCCAGCCTCCGCGCCTCCATAGACGGGGGGCGTCCATTGCGTGTAACCAAAACTCGTCTGCAGTTGCACAAACATATGTCGCAAGTATGTCCCGACGAGAACGTCCCCCAACCACAACGCTCCGAGCTCGGACCATGAATGAATAGCGACGCGACCAGCCTCGGTTCATCGTTACATCGCCCAGAAAGCCGTCTTCCCGCCCCGTACAATCGAGGAAGGTCGCAAGCAGATGGAGATGGCGATAGCGATACAAGTGTTACCGAGTGGCTGGAACATGTGTGAAAGGTGAGGGGCTATCTGGGGAGGTGTGCTGGGGCGCAAGGCTGTTACTTGCCAGCCTCGCCAAGACGCTAAATGTGTCAACGGTACCTTCCTTGTTGGGATACTTCACCCTAACACGGCAATCTACGATGTCCAATACTTGGGTCAAGCTATATCTCCGATTGCGCTGTCAATGCGTAGCGGCGGCGAGGTAGCGTAGTTGCAAACTACTTTACCTGTCCGATGTCGCCATGGCTTGAGCCGCTTGACCAGAACACCGGTCAGCAGCAATGGGACAACGATACGTGATTCGAGAAGCAAAGACAAAAGAAGAGCTGGATGAGATAATAAAGGTTATTTGGGCTGCAAACTACACACCTTACGAGCCGTTTATGCAACTCTTCTTTCCGGTTCTTGGCTACACAACGGCTCATCGCGAAGCTGCCATCGCTGAATCGAAACAACGCATCTGGACACAGCACCAAGCCGACAACGCCAGCCATTGGTTCTACGCTTTCGATACAGTCACCAAAAAGACTGTTGGTTGTTCGCAATGGGTAATTTCGACATCCAACCCATTTGTCGCAGGCATACCAAAGTTGACCGCGCCTTGGTGGCCCGAAGGCGAACATCGGAGGTTCTGTGAGTCAATTCTCAATCAGGTGTACAGGCCGCGCGCGAATTGGATGACGCGGCCCCATTGTGGTAAGTGGAGCACCTCTTCTTTTCTCCAAACGCGCTATCTTTGGGTTAAAAAATATGATTGTACGAATCAAAGGAATTATCTTCGTCCTGCCGCTGACCTATGATCAGCACTCAATTGGATGGCGGTGGATCCCGCTCATAGAAATCGTGGCGTTGGCTCTCTTCTCATGCATGTTGGCATCACACGCGCTGACGGGCTTGACCTCGAATGTTGGATGGAAGCATCTAGCATGGGCAAGCCGCTTTACGACAAATTCGGTTTCCAGTCTCTGTTGAAGGTTGCTTTTGACAACGAAGACTCGGAGGCAAGTGATGAATGGAGGAAGTGCGCGCATGAGATGACACCTGCGCCAATCTTTGCCATGTGGAGACCGAAGAAATCTAACGGGGCGAATTCTCAAGGAGGCTTTAATCTGCCATGGGCGTTAGGTACTCAGTGATGAGAAGCACTATTCCAGCGGCCCGTATAGGCCATGGTTAGATTATTCGGAGACTGTAGCAGTGCATAGCGGATATGCAATCCAACAAAGGCATGCTATCCCTCGAAGCGGAGGGGTCTCGGAGGTACCGTATTGTGAGAGAACGCGGCTGGGAAAGGGGGGACTAATGAAACATGAGCATGTTACCTTTGGAAGTTTGGAGAACTGGGAGGGAATGTGTACTAGTGGGGTTTCCCACATATCACACTTACCCATAGCACATAAACGCCCGCCAACGAACACATCTAGCACACCTTGTCTGATCCATTGAATGTGTTGCTGTTCATACTCTTCTGCCATGCTGCTGCGTTCTAGCCAGACAATGCATATTGACGCACCTTGCACCTTCTACTACCATGCTCCTTGACATTGAGACAGTACACGATTGTACATCAACTAATCGGCAAGTTGGCAGCAATCAATACAGTACTTATTACTGCAATCGATGCAAATGTTGCCGAGCTCTTTTGTCTCTCATCTTCTTCTGCACCTGCAGCATTCCCACAGACAGTTGGGTATCGATTCTGCACCAGGATCGGGAGTATGATGCAATATCGGGTAGATTGCTTTTTCTTGAGACATGCTAGAGATCGCTTTCGTGGTAGCGTTTGAGAGATCTTCTCTGCAGGTTTGAGAAGCTATTGGTATTGTTGAGCTAGTTATAGTCTCTTGTCGCCTCCCAAGCTACCATAGCCTGAAAGGTGAATCCAGGGAATGTGACGATGTGTTCGATAGCAAACGCGTAAATACGCTCTAGGAGTGGACAGTCGTGGGGAGGCTTCGTCGGCTAGTGATGTGAGCAATTTCAAGTGAAAGTGTGGTACGTCCTGAAGATAGACAGTGAGATAAAGTAAAGTGTGAAGAAACGTTTGCTGGTCGAAGTGGAATCAATTCCCAACGTATGCAATTGCAAAGCAAGGCGGGAAAATGAGAAAGAACCCACCACTGTGCCACGCTTCAGGCTCTCCCTTGAGGCCAGATACTGGGATTACGTTCTACAAATCGTGCGTCGTTTGGTCATGTCTATACATAGCTTGAGTTGCAGGTATACCCAATAATTGTATATGTACCATTTGGACTTGTGGTGCTTGCTATGTCCATATATCGTTCTTGGTGTGCCCGCTCGCCATCACGGAGGCAAGCTTGAACAGACCGTGAGCGACTACGAATGACTCGCAGAAAGCGGCCAGAGCTACACTCCTTGGGACGGGTTCGGCGGCGCAGTACACTCACTGCCATCCAGCCTCCAGTTTCTCGATTGCCTCATCCTCAAAAACGACATCAGCCATCTTCGCGTTGATATCGGCAATGTTCGCATCGTGGACAGCAGGGGACTTGTCACCACATGCTTCTTCAACGACCTGGTGAAATTGTTAGTGACGTTTACAGCGACTCATGTGTTGCCAAGTCGGTCCACACCATCGGTCGAAACCCATAACACATCGCGTCAAGAGCAGTCGCGCGCACACAACCACTTGTACTGACGCCACAGATTATGACAGTATCGACGTTGAAGAGCCGGAGCTGTGTAGCGAGGTCGGTCGCGAAGAAGGCGGACGGGTAACGCTTGCAGACAACGACTTCGCCAGCAGCAGGCTCTAGTCCCGGAATCCATTTTTCAAGGCCATTGCCGCAGCCGGTCTGGAACAGCTTCAGTAGCGGTACTTTGCTGTAGAAAAGTCCTGCATCCGACATGTCTGGTTCCGTGTATTCGACTCGCGTCCAGATCAACGGCACCTTGCCTTGGCGTGCGGCAGCGACGAGTTTTGCGATGGACGCGGGCGCCGCCGCAGACGCAGGGTTCGATTTGGTGTCCAATGGACTGGCGTCGCTCCAGTAGGCGTTACAAACATCGACAAGTAGCAGCGCCGGCCTCTGCCCCCATCCTATTTTTCCGGCAAAGCCTTTTTGATAATCGCGATGAGCTCTCGAGGGCATTTCGTGGTTTGGGACACTAGAGGTGAGTCATGATTAAATTTCCGGCGGAGAAGCGCAAGGACACTATGACAGTAGCGTCGCGCCGCTTGCTATCGCCAGCGTTGGAGGCCATCACCATCGTCGTCCATTCAATTTAAGGCGCAACGTTGACGGTATCAAGCACTGGTGCCGAATGGAGCTTCGGACCAGTTCCGCCAGGGCAATTAGGCGGCTTTCACGCCCCAGGCTGTCGGGAGTAAGCAACCGGTTCCCAGCGGACCATTAATATACCGACATACACTACCCGAGGTATCTTTATTCATTTCGCACCGCCACATGGACACACCCTCGGCGGAACCCATTTCAAAGGCTCTTGTTCCAATGCAATGGCTTGCGGCACTGTCAACTGCCCTGTCAGCATAGCGTTGATCTCTGGTGCACCCGTTACGCGCGTTTGAGGCACTCAATTCACGACCGAAGCTCGACCCCGGACTTGGCACACCACATGATCGGACTTCCCCACATGAGCGCACAGCCGGAGGCCGATGGCTCTCCTTCTCCTAGGACTGCCAATTCAGTCCCCGCCATGGACGCAAAAGAAGGAAGAATAGGAAACGCCTTTGCGTGCGAGCGCTGTCGAAAGCACAAGGTTCGCTGCGTCCCATCTGACACGCCCGCCATTTGCCAGAGGTTTGTTTACCCAACTGTATTTCTGCTCCACATCGAATGACACGTGCCCCAGATGCCAAAAGGCCAGAGTCGAGTGTGTGGAACATGTTGCGCGCAGACGGCCAGCAAAGGCGCGCAGCGATGGCCAAACACCCACCAAACTGCGCGACTTCGACAAGAAGTTGGACAAGTTATCTGCTATCGTTGCAACAATGGCACCCACTCCAACGCAGTGTAGTCTCCCCTCGGTGGCCACAATCCCTTCGCAGCTGTTAGATTCCTCACAGCAAATGCCGACGCCAACACCAATTGCCGCTCAGCCTGTGTCCATGCCGTCGGCCCCCAGAACTTCCATTCTTCCGGCTCACGCGAATCAATCTGAGACTTCTGCGCCATTCTGGGATTCGATGAATGATACGTTGTCTTACCTTGGTCGACTGGATCCTGTCATCAGATCCATCAGCTTAGTGCATATGCAGATGCTGCTGGATACGTACCGTAACATGGTCGACTTCTTCCCCTTCGTATCATTATCAAGAGAATGCCGCTGCCAGGATCTCTTTCAGAGCCGGCCAATGTTAATGTTTGCCGTGCTGACAGTTTCCTCTTATGATTCCGTCTCGCTTCAGAGAGCACTGAGCCTGGAGTTCCGCAAGGTGGTTATGGTCCGGATTATGAAAGGTGAAAAGACTCTAGACCTTCTGCAAGGACTCTTGGTCTTCATAGCTTGGCATCACCACTACATGGACGTCCAGGCTGTTTCAATCACTATGCTCCTTCAGCTGTGCTTGGGTATAGCACACGACTTAGGCTTAGACAGCATATCCAGGACTGTGAGGAGTCCTCTACAAAAGGAAAACCCAAGAGATAGGGAAGCCAAGCGGGCCTATTTGGGATGCTACTACCTGTCTTCCAACCTAGGTCTGATGGAGCCCGGAAAGGCAAGGGCTATGTCACATACCAGTACACTCCGGAACTACGCGTCAGAACTAGCTTCTTCCTGGGAGAACACGTCGGACGCGGTGCTTCCAATACTGACTGATGTCTGCCAATACATGGAAGACGTGGAGGAGACTTTTCGTAATCAATCTGAGCAAGCGGTCGTGGTTCGTACTCAGGTCAAACGATTGAGTGACAAATGGGACAACATCCGTCTTGCGTCCAAACTGCAAGCAAATGACTTCAGTAAGTAACCATGCCACGATAGGATGCATAGTTACTGATTCATCGCTAGCAATATTGCAATGGCTGCAGCTTGCAGCACGCATACATCTGTATCGGACCGCTGCTTCCATTGATCTCGTGGATCGCGATAGTACACCCTGGGCTTCAGGCTTCCAGTTATCACTACGCGTTACCTTGGTGCGGTCGACTGAACAGTTCCTCGACAACAGCACAAAGCTTCCAACCAAGCATTTCGATTCAGTATCGTTGATCGATTGGCTGAACTTGATAAACACCATCACTAGCTTGAACAAGCTGGCAGTTCATGCTTCACCCATGCCGGGCTGGGATGCTGGTGAACTGCAGATCGCAAAGTCGTTCGACTATTTCCGCGAACAATTATCCTCGCAAATGCCTCGCCCTCGCGATGCCCAGGACGCCCATGAAGACGCGTTTGAGCGGTTTCGACGTATCACATCGGTGATGAGACTAGCATTACACGATGCAGTTGGCAGGGGAAGCCCAAACGGCAATACGTTTGAACTTGCGACTGGTTCAGGACGGACTGTCTCCCTGCTCCATAACCTAGCTCTTCCTAAGATTAACGGAAATGGTTCTACCAATGGGGTAGAAAAGCTGCCGAGTTTGCGGGACGTAACTCCTTCGCTTGACATCACCAGTACCGATTTTCACTGGAAGTTTCTCATGGGTGCGGTCTGAACCAAGGTATATCAAAAGCCTTGTGCCCTCGCATATGGAGGTCTGACACTGGGTACGAAACATTTATTTCCATCGTCCCGACTCGACACCAATCAGCGTCGATTGCGCTTGCATAAATCTTCGCCGTCTCACCGGACTTCCTTTCATGCATCAAACGCCGCACACATCATGCGGCCTCTCTTCGGAGGCATATCCTCCAGACCGGACGATCGGGTATTGTTGACGAGCCAATGACTCCGTCTCGGTGGTCGCGTCCAATGTCCGTCCGTGCCGAGGCCCAGTCTGCTGCACGTCACAGGGCAGACTTTCGGACAAAACCCACAGAAAGCCTATTTGCACGCCTCCGATTACTGCATCCAGATGGTGTCCCGAAATTCTTCCGTAGTTCGTGGTTCCAGCGCGGTTTATTTCCGCTTTGATCTTAGCGATGGTCTGCTTTCGCTTTTACATCTCTTGTTCTATCGTTTATATACCCAGCATCAATTACCGCCTCGAATATATGGTTCCAGTATCCAAAGTGTGTGCAGTTTCTTATTGTCAAAAGTCGGGACCCGAGTTGCAGCCAATTTTTGCTGCGTAAAACTTTACGCGATAACAGATAGGCGCAAGCCACAGGCGTCGTCACAAGACCTTCTGTGCTCCTGGAATCAGCCCAGGCTCTCCAGCTGTATTCGACGTGGAGATGATATATGATAGCATGCCATCAGTAGTCATAACCCAGTTCTTTCGTGTAGATACTTCTGGTCAGCGATCGCTTCGTCGATAGCAAGCTCACTATTCAAGCTCACTAGTCACCGCTTACTTCTTGTGCGTATAGCTGTATCGCCTATTCACCCTATATAATCACTTATCTAGGTTAGGCCGGTTCGACAAAGCGTCAATTTGAGTAGAAAACCACAGCGATCGTCAGTAATGGGCTGTATGTCGAGCAAATCCATTGGAGCAGAACGCAGTGGAAGCGGCGACTCGATGAAGCTAGCAAAATCTCGTGGCCCTACGCATACGATGACCAACATCAAAAAGCAAGCACATGCCAAAGTTATGGAAGTGGTGAGGCCGAGCTCGAGATGCGGTGGAACTCATTCCGGCTGGGCTCTTTATGGTGGTGCTGGTGGTGACAGCGGAGGATATGGTGGTGGTGGCGATGGTGGCGGCGGTGGTGGTTGATGCCGTTAATGCTGAGCTTTCTTACATATTTATCAAAACTATCTGTCGTTATATCAAGATTTTTCTTTAATGGCGTTTTTCTAAAAGTGCGCGTGAAGTATACGAGATGTTCATTAGTCACCAGAAACTGAGCTGCACGTATTTGCAATGCATCAGCCGGACCAGCAAGTGTGAACACTCTCAAAGTTGGGATGACTAGTTGCTTCACCGCACTATGAATCGAATCTAGCAAAGAAGGTTCGGATTGCGGAGACGGAAAATTGCTGAAGATGGCTTTATATTGACGAGTCGTGATATTTGGATATCACTGCGGCACACGATGAAGACAACGTAAAGCAGAATATAAGAGAAAAGGACGGTCTTGAACCATACGTTCACAATTCCCACCTTGATCTACATTCGAAGGCAAAACTCATCATAATGTTCTTTAATCATTTGCACCCACTCCTGACGCGTATTTTTCAGTTGCAGACGAGAACTGACGTTTCTCTACCATATACAGTACATGAGTATACCTGTCTCCCCTTTTCTTTCTTTATTATCGCAAAAGTGTAGTTTGCATATACACTGGTCGAATACACCTCTGAAATCGATTTTAATAGCTACAAGAAGCTGAAAGTTGGAGGAAATCTTTTTCCACTGTCAACCTCAGCTATCTGGTAGAAACATCTTGTTCTCGCCAGGAAGGGACATGTTGCCTATAAATACAGCTACGCGATGTCCTTTGCTGTCACACCTTTGCTCAAAGTTACTCTTCCTGACAGATGTCTATATTGAATGTCCTCAACACTCGACCGTTCGTACTACCCAACTGTACTAGGTCTCACTTTACTTTTGATTGAGGACAGCTTGAACAGTACATACAAGTGCAATAGACAGTCAACAACTGAAGATTGAGGATGGGTGCCATGAGCCAGCAAAGCGACAGGCCGTGGGAGATAAGAGAGATGGTTAGGAAGCGAATGGAGCTTGTAATGTTCTTAACCTTTTTATTGATGCGAATCTGACTTAGGGTATCATTGCGCCGTTGCTGCTTTGACAGCGCTCTATTTTTGAACTGCCCCTTTCACCTGTTGGAGGTTCCCATGGCCTTCTATGCCTTGTTTTGTCGCCTTTGTCCTGATGAATATGCTACAACCCTACTCTCTTGTTCCAAAGCGTACCGTTACGACGTACCTTACCGTATCATGCGGAACGGATGGCCTTCAGTACTGAACACCCAGCTATCCAAGCTTGCAACCTCGACATCCGAGAACGTGAGCCAGAGGTATTTTAATGTTTCCGCTGCCCAGAAGCTTTCTTGCATGTCTACCCACCTATCCTCACCCTTCGTATGCGTATCGTAAACGTCGGCAAGTTGTGCGTAGCCGAATGGCGCTTTGCAATGCTTTTCCATAGCTGAGAAGGCTTCCCAGGCCCATTCACGGTACCGTTGATCGCCCGTTATGCGCCATGCGTAGAAGAGACTTTCCACATACTCGGGCCGGCCTTTATATGCTGGTTCCAGCGACCAGATGCCGCTCTTCATGGCCTCTCGCTCCTGACGTGCGGTTTCTGGGACAAAGTGCGGATCGTCGTATCCGAACTTGGGTATCCAGGCCCAGGTCTCAGGACCGATCTTCGTAGGTGTGGAGGCGTACGAGTGGCGGCAGCCCTCGAGGAGCGCGAGCGCAAAGGTTCGGAGGTAGGGTTGGTCGTAAAGTCTGGAAGCGAGGAGAATGGTGCCAGGTGCGAAGCAGGCGAGGTGTCCTTGCTGATTCTCGTACAGCTTATCGTTATGACGCCCGATGTACAAGTGCTGCATGTAGTGATCAGGTGCAGGTGCGGACCGGGAACTGAGATGCTTGCGTAGGGAGTAGGCTGCGTCGGTAAAGCGTCGCTTGTATGTGCCGATATGAGGATCTGTCCGAGGGGCCAAGAGTGTCATCTTGACAAGGTATTCGTAGTATGAATCATGCCCACCGTCCCAGTGCCTTTGGCGACCCACTGGCTCGCCTGTCATGATATCGATGGGCGCGTCGACCATACCAGCCCACGGTGTCTTCCAGTTGGACCACACTAGGGGTGCCCATGCATTTGTCGAGTTCTGCGTATAGATGGGATCGCCAGTCAATCTGGTCAGGATGCGGTTCTCGAGTATGGAGGAGCCGGTCCGCGCAGGGCCTATGGCGGGATGCTCGTCGTAGCCGTGTTTTGTTGGGTCGTCGCTGAAGACCCAAGAAGGGTCTGGTTCGCCTTGTTCTGTGTCGAAATCGACACGGGGCCACGGCATGCCTGTGGGAGTATCGTATGCTGGGGCAAGCTTCCCTGCTAGAGTGACAGCATGCTCGAGTACAAGGTCGCGTGCCTCTTCGCTCAGTATATCCTCCGGAATGAGCCCAACGTCGTACATGTCCACAATAGACAAGAGCCCGCCCAAGTATCGTATTGTGGTTTCAAAAGGGTCGACGAGGTCCTTCGCTTCGGTGAAGTCGATAGCCAGTATATGCTCCAAAGAATGCGCCAGCTCGTCCCATAGTCCCATCAGGGCCAAGGTGCTCGCCGAGTCCACGATGAAAGCACCCCACCCATTTCTGGACGAGGAATTGCCTCCCGACACAGGGAGAATGTCGTCACAGCCCCAAGCGTTCTCCTTGTACTTCCAGAAGGTATATTTCATGGCATCCCGCACGCTCTTCGCCCGTGCCTCTTCCGCCTTGCCTGTTCCATTCCAGTCTGCATGCTGGATCTGTGCCCCAAACGCTGGTATACCCCTGTCTCGAACAGTCGGGTTCTGGAACTCCTTGATGAGGAGGTACAGTGTGATGACGATGATGGCTGCGAGGAGCTTGAACGACGACTCGGGATTGCGCTCGAATTTCGACTTGCCCCAGCGGCGAAAGCCGGGCATAGTTGGAGAGTGGTAGGAGCCTTATGGTGCTGCCGGATGCGCTCAAGAAGCGGGTGGTAATAGCGCGCACATCTGTTCTCAAGGTGCGGAGCTGGTGCGGAGGTGCGGCAATCGATGTCCAACGTCCCAAGCTATCATGCCAGGCTTGGCTCCAAAGGAACGACCTGCGCGTCGGAGAAGAATACAGGCTTTTCTATATGGTCGATCGTGATTTCAAGATGCGCTAGGTGCATGGGAACGATATGGTTGTGTCGCGCTGGAGTCTGAGGGTTCCTCTAGGCTTGGCACTGACCCTCTATGCGTCGTCATCCCGAACTCTGTGACACCACTGCAGCGCAGTTGCACATTCTCATCCTTGACATGTCTGTCTGGCAGTACGTGCACGTTGTGATCGTGTAATTTTATACGACTAACACTCACATAGATGGTTCAAGGGCATACCGCCCAAGACGCGCATGATGATTGGCGTCGGTGTCATGGCGTACGCGGGCGCTGGTCTATACATATCCGACAAGGCTGAAGAGAAATTTGGCCTCGTCCCGACCGACAAGGATAGGGAAGAGCTGCGGGACGCGCTACCCAAGATCACGCCCGTCGGGAAGTGAAGTCCTGAACAGGCCTTCTCATTCGCGCCCAAAAACAGGACAGCAAACCAAAACAAGTTATCGTCTTCTCGGCATGTTGCGGCAAAAGGTAAGTTTGCTACACTCCCAGATGCCGTGAGTGAGAGTCTGATCACACCTAGATGACAAAGAGTGGCTTCAACACATCTTTAGTATAGGTGTACACGAGTCCTTCGACTCATCACTACAGAGCAGCCTGTGAGCCATCACATGTTCAGGTCTCAATCAAACCGAAAACGACCAACAAGTTCGTTATTATCTTACAATTTTGTACAAGCTACTGTACATATGAAGCCTGATATCATGTTTGTATGCATCGAAAGAAAGACAAACAAGCAAACTGCTCTATCACTTCCCAGCGCCTTTACTCCTTTCCTTTCTTCCAATGCTCAGGCCATTTCGTCTCGTCCTGGCTATAATCCGGTAAATATGTCATTTCCCGTGGGTACAGTTTCTTGTCCAGAAATCTTCTCAGGCCTGCATCGTCGCTACGGTACCAAATCCTTAATAAAACCCTTTCCACCGTCTACCATCTTTCTCCATTCCTTGATCTCTTCCTTGCTTATCTCAGAAAAAGACTCCTCGGCCGCCCATTCTCGGAACGTACCGTTGAATATGCCCTCGAGGTGAATTCGTGCACGGATTGGATCAATCAAATTCCTTCCAGAGTCGAGCAGCGGAGCTTTCTTCTTTTCAGGTACGCTCGCAAGCCAGAGGGGTAGCTCGGAATCTTTCATCGTTAGAAAGTCTGGTCTTGACGGCTTGAGTCTTTTCGCTGTGGGTGCATCGGCGTTGTCCTTCACATGCTTCCGCTTAATAGAGGTATCCACGCCTGATGGTTGCTCACTTGGTTCTTTAGGTTGTGGTAGGATCGGATCGTTTTCTTCGGCCTCATAGTCGTAATTAAAGATGTCATCACCATCCTCATCATCCAAATTGTCGTTCCCGAGTTTTGTACCCGCCTCTAATGTTGCTTGATCTACTGTGTTTCGCACTGCGAAGTCTTCCAGGTAGCTCAGAGGGTAATAAATTATCCCTCCTTGTAACGAGATGTCCCTTATGTCTTTGACGCTATCTTGCAGCATTGTAGTTACATGTTCGATTTCCACACCGTGGCTATCCTTGAACAGTGGATCCTTTTCCCGCCAAGACCGCAGTTGCGTTTGGGATAATTCATCAAAACCACCGAATAGCTTTTGGAGAACAGCTTTCTGACCCCACGTATTCATCAAGCTCGTACGAGTTTTAGTGCTGGACGGAAGCCGATCGACCCACTCTTGAACTTCCTCGCTTGTCATAGGCTCGAAGTTTGGGATATGTTTGGGAAGTAAGACCTCATATATCACATTAAAGGTCGCTTGCTCGGAGGACGGAGGCTTGCTTGGGGGCTCTGAAGGCTTCCTTGACTTCGTAGGACCCTGAGCTCCTTGAGGTCCTTGTGCCGAATTCTTTTTGTTAGAATGGAAACTTTCTTCAATTGCCTTTTGCAGACCTTCGTCCGCTTCATCGCTGTTTTCTCTATCATCGTCGCTATCATCGTCGCTATCATCGTCGCTGTCGTTATCGTCATCGTCATCGTCATCAAGCCCCTTCTCCGAATTTCCGTTATGGCCACGTTCAGGTGGAGATGTCTTGCTTCGATTAAAGAAATTGATTCCAACCAACAGATCGACAGTGCTAGGATAGTTGAGAATCTTCAAAATGCGCGTACTCATCTTGTACGGCAATACATCATCTCCTAGGTTGCTGTCCGCCACGCCCCGAATAATCTCCTGTATGCGCTTGCGCGATGCTAATGAGTGAAAGGCCATGGCTTTCCCGTGCCGCTGCCTGTATTTGTGCCTAAATATGCCGTAGAGTCCATCCGCGCATGTGAGAAAATTCGGGTGATCGAGTATATATTCAAGCATAGCGAACACCCATGGTCCACACGCTGAGCCTTGATCGAACTTATAGCTATTTTCTTTGGTGTCATTAGGGACATGTTTGAGTGTTGCTGCTGTGAATTGCCCTCGCTTGAGATCCATAACTTTTTCGTATCCACAGAGAATCTTACCAGCAACCCGTCCTGCACCATACATTTTTGTTATACACCACTTGCCCTTGCGGTTCTTCTCAAGTGTCACATGGCCGTCTAACCATCTGGCATCATTTCTCTGCTTGTCAATTATCATGAAGCCCCAATGTCTGCCGCCCCCAGGTATTGAGCTTTCGTCTCTGCTAATCATACCATCCGTCACGGGAACAACGATCCATCGTACGTTCTCTTTCTTCATAGCAGCATAACATCCGGTCGAAAGAACACCTTTCTCAAACTCATCCTTGCCGCACATACACTGACCGATGCGGGCCAGGCTGATGGCGGCGCTTGATGGCACGATGACTATATCGCTTCGGTTTTTCAGTTCAATCGTCAAAATGACTGCAGCCAGTTCCAGTGCATTGTTGTCTAGCCAACTATTGTCAGGGTCTGTAGATTGAGTTGCAACAATTTTGATGAATTCATCTACTTTGAGCGCAAGAGGGGTTCCCAGATGATTGTAGTCGATGTAGTTATCTTTGAGCCATTTGTTGATAATATCTTCCCTGGTTTCTAACGGGCGCGAAGCGGGTGGTGGGTCATCTCTACCAGTGTTTCCGGCGGTTGGAGGGCGTTGACCGTTGTCGCTAGACATGACTGACACCTTATTGTTTGCTATTGGAAGATAAGGCCTTGAGATTTGGAAGGGCTGTGGACGGCCACAAATGCAAGTTGCACCCTGGAATCATATGTACCATTTCCTCCAAATCAATGAACAAAGCCAGAGACGAGTAAAAAGAGGAATTGATGCGAGTGACAAAGACATAAGAGAGCAACTGGCTGATTCCTTTGTTCAGTACCAGACGACTCCATCGTTGTTCAAGTCTCTTTCACGCCAGTTTTGCCGAGAAGGTAGCGTCGTTCTTGTACGCGCTGACGGGCAATCAATTAGCGCATTTCCCCATTGTTCGAGTACTCCATTGCAACAATTAGTCACTCGTTAGTCAGCCTGGCTGTTATGAAGAGGAGACATATCGTCGGACTGTGGAAGAAGCTGAACATTTGGAAGCGCTTGTAATGTGACCAATGAAATCTACAGTTCATCATATACGTCTTAGCTACAGGACCGAATTTACGATGAGTGTGCCGAGAAATTGAGGGACTGATGAATACCTATCCCTGCTGCCTGCTTGTCGAGTAGCACTTTTTCAGGATTGTTTATCTCCACTGTCTGACCTCTGACTCCCCACCCCGCCTCTATACGGGTCTTCAGGATCTGCGAAGGGATTTGTCAGAACTTCTTGATCCTCACACGGCCTTTGCCGGCACCTTTCAGTTCTGGACTGGCTGTCTGAGCCTGGGGTAGCATCTATGAATGTGATGCCGAAGTTGTTCATCCGAATGGGGCCTGCCCGAGTGCCGAGGCCAGCAGATGGTAGATCACGGTGGTTGTCAGTGTGGGTAGTGGACGAAGGGTTACTAAGATCGTCTAGTCTGATCGACTGTTGCACATCGGCTCGTTGATTCATGTACGCGGCAAAGAGAGCGAATGCGAAGTAGGCAACCATGCTGCTGCTGGTAAGCTGAGGTCCTAGTGATTCGAGTCCACGTGGTGTTTCAGACTTACCATAACGCTCCCAGCATTCCCAAGATCTCACATCCTCGTACGATACCCTTTGCCCATCGGCTCCGCCCTTCCAACACATTCATTGTCTTGTCATATTGCCAGCACGTATCGTAGCTGTCGTCGATTTTGTTGCTAGGAAAGCTATCTAGCCAAACAGCACCTAGAGTAACCAGGGGGAAATAAATCGAGAAGCACATAGACCAGAGCATGCCAGCACGGTTGGAGATTCGCGCGGACCGGTAGTGGCTTCGAAGCAGGAGCAAAAGGTCAATAACCAGCAACAGAGGGTTGAAAACGAGGATCGCGATGATTGTGCTATGGAGACATCGATTAGCATCTCTTCGTGCCTATAGCAGTAGAACAGATGAACAAGACAACCTACAATGTCCCACCAATGGCTCCAGCACTCAGATACTCAGGCCCTGACAGACCTTCTCCGTTTTCTTGAGCTCTCTCCACGTTGAAGGTCTTGTCCAAGTTTGCATAGGTAAGCGGCAAGCTCTTGGTCTCCGTCTGGAATACGAAGTCCGATGGTCTGGACCCTAGCCCAAAGCCGTTGAAGTCCAGATCTCTCGTGCTGCTCACGTTCCAGCACTGAACCTCGCGGTGTGAGCTAAGCAACCAGTGCGCCATGGCGGCGCAGAGACCGAACTGTGCTACAGCGATGAGTATAGACAGAGCAAGGAGTGCATCGGTTGCGGATCGGGTGCTGTTAGGCCAGCGTGTGGATTTTGCGCGAACGAACATGAAGAAGCACGATCGTATCTTCTCCCACGAGGTAGTTCGTGCCATGATGGTCGGGATGGATGTCTGTAGGGTGTCGTGTAGTTACAGGTCAATGTCCTGAATACTGGAAAGGGTGATGAACGACGATGGCAGGAGAGCAGGAATGCTTCAAGGGCAGTGGCAGGCTCCCAGATTCTCAGGGTCGTATTGTTATCTGGTAGCGGTTCGACGAGTACCGTGGTTGCAAAGTCGGGGGCGAGGGGGCTCCATGATGCGATTCCCTCTTGTAGGAGAGATGTGTCTGTGTTGCATACTCTGTACGATTATGATGTCGCGTTTTCGAGAGGAAGCGACGACAGTGGTTAGGTGATCAACGAGCCACGTGGTAAGTAAACGAGGGAAGAGCGACTGGTAGGAAGGTATCAACTTGAATTTGCAGCTACATAGAAACATCGGGCGCGGGGGGGTAACAAAAGACAAAAAGGCTCGTGACAGTGAAAAGGAGATTAATCGTATCCAAGAGGTATTGCAGTTTACATGCGGCTGCGATAGGGCCTAGGCACAGCCGGCTGGAAAAGCCTATCCGGCAGCCTATTTCCGTACTGATCGAACCGGTAATCCTCCTTTTGTTCGATCCACATCTGCCCGCATGTCAGCCTCATGCTAACATCTAGAGCTTGCTACCGTAACGGGGCGGGTAGCCAGTGTTGTAACCACTCACCTCACGTTCGGCGTACTGCCTGTCCAACGGCACTGGTTGTGGATTTAGTATTTCTTCGTCGCCAAAGCCCGCGTCTCCTTGAAACCTACGCGAATAATGGGCTGCGCCGATGGGTTGCGGTGCACCGTACTCGGCGTACCCACGGGGGGCGTACTGACCTGGGCGTTGGTTGGCGCGCGCATTGCTCTGCATCCAGGAGTCGCGCTCGGGAAGACGGTCCTCGAACGATTCAGGGCGGCGGCCGAGGGGCTCAGGGAAGGGACGGGTCTGGTTGTAGTTGCCTTGGGTCTCAATAGGGTACTGCGAGCGGTAGTGGTCTTGCTGCTCGAAGCGCTCGTCATACTGAGTCTCGTAACGAGCATCGCGGCCTTGGTGTTCAAAGTGAGCGTCGTAACGGGGAGCGGGACCGCGGTCGTCGTAGTGTTGAGGTCCGCGCTCGCGCTCATCGATGTACACGTCGCGACGCTCCTCGTAGTGGGCTGCAGGATGACGGTCGCGCTCAACCCAGACATCGCGGTGTTCCTCTACATGACGAGGCGGCGCACCGTCACGCTCGACCCAGACTTCCCGGTCAATGTGCGTTGTGTGCGTCGGCTGAGGCTGAGGCTGGGCCTGAGGCTGGGGAGGTTCCTGGTGGATGTCGATGTCGATATGAGTTTCCTTCTTGGACTTGGGCTTATGCGGCTCCTCGTACGGCTCCAGAGCAGTCAAGTAGCCGAGCACCGCGCTGAGACTGGCTTGCGCGATGTTGAGCTCCTTCTCTCTGTTCTCCAGCTTCTCCTTCTCGCTGAGCAGCCAGTAGACGCGGTGCCTGACACCGATACGGCGACCGTCCTGGATATCGCCAGCGACGCGCTCCGTGTGCGGCGTGATGTTCTCGAGAGCGCCGCGCACATCGCGCATGCATCCGTAGACCCATTTGGACTTCTCAGGGTTGGCTTCGAGGATGTCGTGGATCTCGCGGATGGAGAGAAGACGTCTCACTTCATCAAGGTCGGATTGGACGCGGCCAATGATGCGCACATAGACTGCATTGGAAGGACCGACGTCGCGGACGCGTTTAGCCTTATTAAGGAATTCGGCAAGCTTATAAGCACCTCCAAGGGCACCAGCGGCAGCACCGAGGGTGAGAATCTCTCCTTTAACCATGACGGGCGGTGTGAGGATAGCTCCAGGGAGCTACCGGCAAGGTGATGGTGATGGTTCAATTGAGTGAATGAGGGCCTGCGTCTCTGCCTGTACCTGGCGCGAGCATCCCGCGCAGGTTCAACCGGCTGCGAAAGTGGGGATAGACGCTTTGGTGAGTTTGTGAGGAGAGCAGAGTTGTTGTCCGTCAGCTACTCAGGGCAGCCTTGACAGGGGCCGATGATGTTTAGTGTTATTCGGGGGCTGGGTGCTAGCCACATGGGGGCCGACTAGCTGCAGCTCATCACTCCTCGCGACCAGTCCGAGGTCCTTCCTCCCCCATAGCTCCACCCGCGAACATGTGGCTTCCATCGCTTGCAACCGACGAGCTGATCATGTTCACCAAGCAGATCGAAAGCGGTGAAGAGAGACACTTTGACCTTGTATCAAGAGAGCTTTCTCGGCGCTGTAAACAACATCTAAACAACATCTCCACGTCGTGTTTACTCCATCTTTGATACGCGCCTGGATCATCCCAGCTCGACTTGTCAGCTCCACCGCGACAACGCACCGACCAGCCCTGAAACCTGCTTGTCAAAACCTTCGCTTTATTTACCGTATTTCCCGATGAACGCACGAACTTTAGGGTCGCTCAAGCTTAGTTCGCTACCTTCTGCATCCAGCAACTCTCGGTCCTTATTCTCAAGCTCAAGCTCCATCGCCTTCAGTTGCTCGTCCAACTCTGGGTTCATCAAGCTAGCCTGCTGGAATGGCGCGTGCTTATATAGCGCGCTCAAAATAGCCCTCAGATCTGTGTCTGCTTTGCTGGATCGCTCAGCGAGTCCGTCATGAATCGATGTCGCGGTAGATTCATAGTGATCTTGAAGCTTCTTGCCCCGCTCAAGTTGAGCTTGCTGCAGAACATCTTGTAGGCTTTCGATGTTATCCTGACTGAAAGATATGCCTGCGTGACGAAGCGCATCTTGAAGTGCTACCGGAAGCTCAAGCGTCGATGTAGGCTTGAGCTTGACCATGGGAGTAAAAGCCGAGGTGCTGGAGTTCATGCGTTTCAATCCGGGTGTCGCAGCCAGTGCCTGTGTCTCTGGTGTGCGCTTCGCTGCTGCTGCCTGGACGTGCGCCAGTGCTTGTTGGAACTCGTCAGTATCTTGCGTGCCAGTGTTGATTATGCTGAGACGTTTGCCCATGTATTCGAGTGTTGAGAGCACCTAGTTTGTTAGCAACAGTCCAATGTCTCTTGGGATGTTACTCACATAGTTGAGCCACGCAGTTCGTGCCTGTGTTCTGTCTCTATCTTTACGCTCCTTCATTTCAGTCATCGGCTTGCGTATCTCATGCTCGACAACCATTTCAGCGACAGATGCGATTTCAGAGTGTAACTCTTCCAGTTCAGCTTGCAGGGCGACCTTTCTCTCTTTGAGATTGGCCTCTGCTTCCTCGGAAAGACCGTTCTGGGAGTCTGCTAATGCGTTGGTGAGAAACACAGTATCCACTCGAGCTTTGATCTCTGCAGCACGAAAGGAAATAATCGCCTTGCACCACTGCTCCATCGACTTCTCGTCTTCGCTGACTTCAGGCTCAGTGACGATCTGAGACACTAGCTTAGGGAGTCGGCTTAAGATCTGATCGTCTGACGTGAAGCGTTCCGAGAGGTAGCTTTTCAGTGTTGACTTGTCAGAATCAATCTCGCGCTGAGCATCGTCCATCTGCTCTGTGACGGATGCAACTACATCATCGACCTATGCGTATTAGAAAAGTTGAGTTTGTAATTTGTCACAACATACAGAGACGTCTAGACGAGTTTTTTCTTGTCCCTCCTTCCTTCTCCGCTCGTTTCTTGCATGTTCGACATCCAAATTGGGCTTGTCAAGAGCTTTTAACTTCATCAGAGCATCTTTCTGTGCCTCCAAAACTTTGGACTGCTCCTCAATCGCAGTAGTGGAGCTTCTCAATGATTCAATTGCTGCAGCAATTTCATGATCCAAAATGGGTCGGATGGGTTCACCTTCGCTTTCGTACTGGTGCAAAAGGCCCTTCTTCTTGAGAGTCTGGTACCTAGACTCAGTCAGCAAAAGCCTGTATAATCAGAGTTTGGACTCACAATTCTAGCTCCTCTTTACTGAGCAGGGTGTCCTCGTGTAGGTACTCCTCAACCCACACCGCAGCTTCGTGCTTGGTCTTCACATCCTCAAAACCTAGGAGAATGTTATCGAGATCGACTTTGAGACCTCGCTCCTCGACTACGTTTAGCAAGTGATGAGCTGCTTGTTCTTCTGCCATTCTATCAGAGGGTGTGTTCCAGTGTCGGTGTTTTGTGGCAGATGCGAATGCAGTTAGGTCGGAGCATTCGATACGGTGAGCCGCAAGAGCCACTCGCGCAGTCGCGGTTTTGGGAGATTTTGACGCGCCTCGCGACTTTCACTTTGACGTTACACCACAGCACCCAAATACATACATACAAGTCTCCGATCCGTAGTAAACATGCCTCCAAGCGCGCTAGAACCCGTCATAACTCCCGAGCCTCCCAAAGACACCACGAAGCAAACTACACCGCTACCCAGCAACCCCGCGCACGAGGAGCAACAATACCTCTCTTTGATCCGCGATATACTCGAAAATGGCGAACATCGCCCCGACAGGACAGGAACCGGCACACGCGCAATTCCTTTTCCCGCACAAATGAAGTTCGCATTATCGCGACCTTCGAGCAACCCCACAGAGCCACCAGAACTCATCCTGCCCCTCCTCACAACAAAAAGAGTATTTACTCGTGCCGTAATTGGCGAGTTGCTATGGTTTGTCGCAGGCAGCACACACAGCAAGTCTCTCTCGGACGCTGGTATCAAGATCTGGGACGGCAACGGCAGTCGGGAGTACCTCGACAAGGTGGGCCTAAACCACTACGAGGAAGGCGAGCTGGGTCCAGTATACGGCTTCCAGTGGCGGCATTTTGGCGCCGAGTACAAGGGACATGCAGAGGATTACACAGGCCAAGGTGTCGACCAACTCGCTGAGATAATCGACAAGTTGAAGAACAAGCCCTACGACCGGCGCATCATACTAAGTGCATGGAATCCCGCAGATATCAAGAAGATGGCCTTGCCACCTTGCCATATGTTTGCGCAATTCTATGTTTCCTTCCCGGGACACAAGCAAGGCGAGGAACGACCAAGAGGCGTCCTACATTCCCTCCTCTACCAGAGATCCTGCGATATGGGTCTCGGTGTACCTTTCAACATCGCCTCCTACGCGCTTCTCACCCACATGCTAGCTCATGTGTGCGACCTAACGCCCGGTACATTTACACATACAATGGGCGATGCACACGTATATATCGACCACATAGATGCGCTCAAGGTGCAGCTGGAGCGCGAACCGCGAGAGTTCCCTACACTCAAGATCAATCGAGAGATTGGGGGCAGCATCGATGGTTGGAAAGCCGAGGAATTTGAGGTCGTGGGGTACAAGCCACATGCCGCTATATCCATGAAGATGAGTGTATAGTTCTTCTCAGTGAGCAGCTTGGTACACATGAAACATTTGATGAATGCGAGAGTACGTCTCATTGCCTGTTAGAGCAGCTACACTGTATGTTGCATAGGTCTCCTACACTACGTGTATCGTCTACATTTCTGCCTTGTCTTTATATATGAACAAGGAGAGTTTGATATGAATCTTGTCCTAGCAGCGCGACTTCCGAATCGTGATCGCACATCACCATGAGCCTATTCAGACGTAAAGGTAGATGATGATTTCCCCATAGTATCATACGGACATACATAACGATCTTACGCTCCCTGCATTAGTCTTGCCATGCTATTGTCATGTTATGCGTCGATATTCATTCCAGCAGTTCTTTTCCAACCACGAGGTCACACAACGGCACTGGTCCAGGATGCAGTACTGATGGAAAGAAGTATTGCATTACCACGCTGCTTTCAACAACAGCGAGTTGGTATCTAATGCATCCCAAACGCCAGCCATGATTTTCCCCACCTGCAAACACGCAATGCAAGAACTCGAAAGACTTCAGGTCTGCTTATCTGTGGCTGGTCTTTCCGATACCACGCTTTCCGGCAGTCTGAACAATTGTTAGCACCCGCACTGAATAGGGAGGAGAGAATAAAGAAACTTACCAAATGCTTGATCAAGGAACCAGTCTGGTGCCTATCGGCCTCACCCTGTCTAGCCATCCTGTTCATCTTCTTCTGCGACAGCTTGGCCAGCTTCTCAGCCTTAGAGGCGGCAGTCTCGTTTGTAACACCATCCGTTCTCCTGTTGGTGCTTTGGCTGCGGCCTCGGCTCTTAGCACGCTCAAGCATAGCAGCGCCGGGCGTATCAACGTCCATGGCATCGCCACCGGGACCCTCTGATCTTCCACGAGCCAAGCTGCGGCCTCGCGCCTCTGCCTTTGCAGTCGTACGCTCAACCGCCTTTGAAGCATCGTAGCCAAGACTTTCGAGATGCGATTCCATCTGTGACATCTGCTTCGCCTTCTTAGTCCTGGGAATGACGGCCCTGTTCTTGAGACTCTTGCGCATCTTGGCTTCGTTCCGGATGAGTTGCCTCTTCTCACGGATGAGCTCTGCCTTGTACCTAATGTCCGCCTCCTCTGCGTCCTCCAGATCATCGTCCGACTCGTAGAAACCCTCAGCCTCCAGCTTCTCTTCTTCAGCCTCAAGTGCGGCAAGCTTAGCCTCAATGTCAGGGTCGATGAAGTCGTAAACGTTCTGGCCCTTGAAGACCTCGGGAATGCGATCATGTTTCCACTCGTCGTTCTCGAGAAGGTAGTTCTTGCGAAGGTCGATGTTGTACACACCAGCTCCACCATTCTCTTCTTCCAGGTCACGCTCGAGGAGCGGCCTGTCAGGATCTTCCTTGTCGTACTTCTTCTTGTTAAGCACTGCTTCTGGAATAGATGTCTCGCGAGTGACGCCGCCCAACGGTTGGGCAACGTGGATTCGGCGAAGCAGTTCACCAAGACGACCGGAAGGCTCGCCGGCGCTGTTGGTACCAGCCTTGAGCTTCTCGGCGTTGCGAGCAGCAATCAAGCGGTCGCAGACCGAGTTTCGCACAGCCATGACACCTTCGAGGGTGTTGCAGGAAAGCTCTAGCATCTCGACTTCGCCAGACTTGAGCATACCCTGGAGCTGTTCCTGTGTCTCGGGATCGAGCTGTTCCGGACGCATAAGATCGATCTTGTTGACAACGATAGAGATCAACTTGTTAGCAAATAGAGGCTTGATGTTGTTGAAGAGGGCGATCTGCGAGGCGACAGAGTAACCGCACTGCTCACTGAGATCCATGAAGTAGAGGATGTGGGCGCGCAAGTGGGCAATGGCACAGATAGACTGATGTTCGATGGTGTTCATGTCCTCGAGTGCGTGGTCCAGGATACCAGGCGTGTCAACAGCCTGGAAGCGAAGCATCTTGTAGTCGAAATGTCCGACGTACAGACTCTTTGTGGTGAAAGCATAGGGCTGCACCTCGACGTCGGCTCTTGAGATGGACTTGAGGAACGACGACTTGCCGACGTTGGGGAAACCAGCAATGACGAGTGTGCGGGTATTGGGGTCGATAGATGGGAGACGGCCCAAATGCTGCCTGACCTGCTCAAGGTAGACTAGAGGGTCCTTTAACCTCTTGCAAATGGTAGCCATACGTCCCAGCGCCGCCCTCTTCAGCTGCTTGCACTGGAACAGGGATTGTCCGTACTTGAGAAGGCGCACGTAGTCGCGCGCAACTGTCTCGATCAGCGACTTTGCAGTCGAAAGCTGACCGAGAGCAATTCGGAAGTGGTCCGCATCGTACAGGGTGTTGAGGAGATCGCGGTGGAACGGGTGGATATCCGCAAGGCGCGGGAAAGCCTCGATGGTGGTGTTGAGGCGCTCGGTAAAGGTTTCGGACGTGTACTTGACTTTTCGCGTGTAGAAGGCTCGAATTCTGCTGATCTTGAAACCCGCACGAATCTGCGTCGGCAGTCTAGGAATTTGTCAGCTTCTCGTCTTTTCGTGCGGTACGTATTGCGCCTTCAAAATCGCGACAGTGCAGGGCGGCAGAAAGAAGGCGCTTTGCGCGAGTGCGTTTGGAGAAGGAACCTACCTCCTCTGGGTCCTGGAAAGTACAATGTCCAGAAATTCCTGGCTCGTAGGCACAGCGGGGATGTCTTTCCACTGAGTCTTCATTTTGGCGACTGCGGTATGTTGTTGTCGTGGGAGGCGGTCTGCGCTATCCAGAACTTCAGGGCAAAAAAGTTCGAGAGGCTATCGATACCACCGTGTGGGGCACGTCCAAATAGTTCGCCTCACCAACGCTAGTCCCGCATCCGGTCGCGCTAGCGCCTTGATTGCTGACCTGCACATCCGAACAGACGCCTGTGCAAAAGGCATGTCCTGGGGCGATGGCTGGATGTAGACACGAGCAGAAAGATTATGGTAGGGCGAATGGCGCATTGACTATCTAGATTTGATCTCATAAGAGCATGTATGATATCGCCCGTTTTCATCATTTTAGACTCGGCGGGTCCAAACTCGTTGTAGTCGAATCTGAAATCAACTCGGGTAGACCTTTGTTATATTGCATCAAAGTACATCGGTAGCTCAATGAATCAATTCTGTGGATATCGATGCTTCAGTCCACAACCTGGTAATGAGCATCTACGGGATTCTTTCCGTTGATCGTAAGAACGTCCTGCGGGCATGCACTCATAACGACAACCACGTCTCTGAGCGCTTCCAAGACTACATAGTCTCCGGGCTTCGTTTTCGGTTCTTCAAAACTTATGCCTCTCTTCGCACCCTCTCCTTCCTGTGTGACAGGAATATTCATGAACAGATTGAACGGATCTGGAACCCTGCACCCCATCTTTGTTTGTAGGCCTTCTAGAGCCTCCTTTTGCTCAGTCGATAGAGACGGCGATGCAGTCAGCTCTTCCAAAGCGTCCCAGAAGTTGTCTGTACAAGATTCGTGGTAACCGTTGACGCCCAACTCACTGTACCGCCATCTATCACATGCTGCAACCAAAGTGTCATGTACGCCGGGACTTGTATCTTCCACCATCTTGACCATGGGCGCCCTTTTTTGACTAACCATGATATCCCCTACTGCAGGCGTCACTTTCAGCAGACTTGCCCGGCAATGGCACATGGACATGTATTCGGGTGCGCTGGCGGCGGTATTGGCAGTAGTAGAATACTTGGAGGGCGAGTCGGAAGTCGCGTTTGGATAGAGGGGTGCTTCAATTTTTGATGATGCAGCCGTGAGGACGGAAGAAGGAAGTGCGATTGCCCAGGTATCGACGACTTGGTTACCATGAGTGTTTGTAATCTTTATCTTCTGGCCAGCTTTGACGAGGGTGGCTGCTCCGCGGCGAGCAGGCACGGTTTGAACAGAGGAAGCCATGTCTTAAAGCTTGTGAGGTGTCGCAAGGCGTCTCTTTCTGTAGTAATGATGTACAATAGCAGAATACTGCTGTGTGAAGGCGAGGCAATACGCCTCCAGATATACATGCATACCCCACTTGTGCTGTCGCATTAGGTCGTGGGACGGGAAGATAGGAAGATGGGGTCCAGAATCTGCGTCATATGTGTAGGCAAGGTACAGATACGATGAGTAACCTTATCATAGTCATTAGCAACAGCTCTAGCTGTATCTACAATTCAGCGAACAAGTCCAGGCACACGAAGTGAGCGCGTAGCATCGTCAAGCGGTATCCTCGGGCCTCCCTGGCCCGTACAGAGAACCCAGACACGTAGTGAGTGCATGCCAAACAAGGCGATCTTGAGTGAGCTGTGTGAAGTATGCGAAGACTCGCAGAGAGTGAAGGTAGAATGTTGAAGCTGTGACATCGAAGTGCTGCTTATCACGTGTCAAGCGCGGCCTCCATAGGACACCCTAGCATTCCCGGCGCCGCAACCCAAATTATCCCCACCACAGCTCGACTCCTTTACCGCCAACCCGCACCATTCCTACCCAGTCTTCACCATGGCTGCCCTCGCCACCAAGACCGAGTCGCAAAACATCTTCACCAAATTGAAGTCGAAGCCCGCGAACAAAGTACGTCGTCTTTCGAATAGAGATTCGAGCAATACCTAACATATGTCCAGATATGCTTCGACTGCGGCGCAAAGAACCCAACATGGAGTTCTGTACCGTTCGGCATCTACCTATGCCTCGACTGCTCGTCCAACCATCGTAACATGGGCGTCCACATCTCCTTCGTGCGATCCACCAACCTCGACAGTACGTTCACCCAAGACCCACGGACACCATATACAGTACATGTACTGACCAACGACAGTCTGGCAATGGGACCAATTACGGATCATGAAAGTCGGTGGTAACGAAAGCGCTACCAAATACTTCCAATCGCATGGAGGCTCCGCCGCACTTGCGAGCAAAGACCACAAAGCCAAATACACCAGCAATGCTGCCACCAAGTACAAGGAGGAGCTGACTAGGCGCTGTGCTGCGGACGCCAGATTGTACGGAACAGCAGTCGTCCTGGGTGACTTATGCTAATCTGAATTTACTAGATACCCTAACGAGGTTGTAATCACAGATGTACCAGAGACTGGCACTGACAGCACCAACACTCCAGCTGGCGAAGACGACGACTTTTTCTCCTCATGGGACAAGCCCACCATTAAGCGACCGTCGAACCCACCCTCGCGTACCGGTACACCAAAGGTTGGATCACCCTTCCTGAAGCCTGGTGCTAACGGCAATGGCACCGATCGCCCCAAGTCGCCACTTGTCGGCGGCTCCGAATCGAGCACACCCGCTGCAAAGCCGGCAGCCGTTCGCAAGACGACCACAGGCGCTGCGCCGAAGAAGAACATCTTGGGCGCGAAGAAGAAGGGCCTCGGAGCAAAGAAGGTGGTTGCTGCTGACGGAGGCCTGGATTTCGAGGAAGCAGAGCGAAAGGCTCGCGAAGAGGCAGAGCGTATTGAGAAGTTGGGCTATGACCCCGAAGCCGAAGCCGCTGAGGCTGCCGCCGCCACAAAATCGAAAGCTCCTGAGGCGTCAGCCATCGTCTCTCCCACTCCCGTATCGCCACCACGAGGTGGTTTCGGTTCTACTTCCAAGCCCGAGCGCTCCAGCCAAGATATGGAGAGATTAGGCATGGGCGTACAACGTCTGGGTTTCGGGCAAGTAGGTGCCGCGAAGAAGCCTGTAGCACAGAAAAAGATGGGTGGCTTTGGCAGCGTAGGAAAGCCTGCTCAAGACGACGGGGAGAAGTACGCGCGGGAGAAATTCGGTACACAAAAGGGTATCTCGAGTGACGAGTTCTTCGGACGAAACGCATTCGATCCCAGCGCAACCGCGCAGGCCAAGGAGAGGCTATCAGGTATGCGTCCTCTGCGAAAGCACATGTTTTGCGTTGCTAACTTTGTGTGCAGGCTTTGAAGGCGCAAGCGCCATCTCCTCCAACGCATACTTTGGTCGACCCGAGGACGATGTCGCGGAAGAAGACTACGGTGATCTTGAAACCGCGGCCAAAGACTTTGTCCGCAAGTTTGGTCTCACGGCTGGCGACGATCTCGAGAACCTGACGAACATGCTTGGCGAGGGCGCTACAAAATTACAGGGCGCTGTCCGGAACTACCTCAACTCGTAGGGTAGCCTTGAGGCCAGGTACTGAACAAGCTCAGCTGGTATACGGAGGGCACGATTGACTTCGTGGGGAAAGCTCGTCGCAAGTGGTGAACAAAATGTGGGTAGACACTGGGCGCATTGAATAAGCTTGGAGAGGCGATCCTATGAAGCGTGGAGTTGTCTTGGTTTCTACTGTGTATTCTTTTCCGCTCAAGACCTGGGCTTGGAAATGGTGTTTGGGAGTAATAGACAAACGCACGCAAACACTAGTCCTTCAATCAAACTTCATAATCGTCTCTGGGTGATCAGGGCTGCGACTGTTTACACCAGATATTGCTGACAGGTAAAACAAAGTGGCAAAACGTCTTCCAACCCTCATCTAAACGCCTCGTACTACCTCGAAGCTAACGTGCTCAATCGTCTCTATCTCCCCAAACATCAGCTTCCTCCCTCGCTACCGCATCCAAATCAATTAATCCGCCGTTGCCCCTCAGTTCACTACTTTCATCCTCGTCGTTACTACTATCATGTTCATGGGCCTCCTCCCGGCTCATTGAACCCCACCCAGCATCTTCGTCTTCGTCGTCCTTGGGGAAAGTTGATGACACGGGAACAAAGTCATCCATGAGATTACTAGGCAGGCCAGCCGGTGCAGGACGCGGGCGGGAAGAAGACGGTGGAGAGGGAGATAGCGGCATCATCGCCATTTCAGGGCTTCGGGACAATGGGGTTTCTGGTGTAGTGTCGGCGGGATTTGGTGGTGTAGTGGCGCCGTGACGGTAATTGGATGGCTCTGCGTGAGAAGATGTAGGTGGTGAGACACTTGGTTTCTTTCCTTCCTTTGAAGATGGTCTAACTTCTTCTTGGTTCCCCGTTGGTTGTCGCGAGGATGACTGTATGGCTGGTGATGTATCAACCTGCTGTGTGGGCGGCAGCTTGGCATGGTGCTCTTGCTGTTGCTGTTGCGAGAATGGGAATATGGAGAATAGGCTTGCACTCAGGCTATGCCTGTTTGGCGCTCCGGGTCTCTGTTCTTGCTTCAACGCTTCTTCCCTACTCTTTGGTACACTGGGAGGTGGGTGTGATGCGGAGTGGGAGTGCGAAGGAACCTTCCTGTTGGCGGCTGGACTGGGAGGTTTCTGGATAGGGGTTTCTGGCAAGGGCGCTTCGCACATCTCGCAGCTTGTGAGATTGGGGTCGTTGAGGAATGTACAACGAGGGCATTGTTTCTTGAGGTCGGGTGTTGATGGTCTTTCTGAGACTTCAGCTTCCAGAGGTTGAGGTTGAGGTTGAGGTCGAGGAGGTTGGCGAGGGGGCACTGCATCGTCTTGACTGGGCATCTGATAACCTGGACTATAGCGCTGTGCGGTCCTTGAGTGCGATGTTGCAGCGTCGCGTCGTCGACTTGTGGATGATGTACCTGCACTTGCTCCAGCATTGGGATTGGGGTCCACGGAAATTACAACCTGCACATCCCTCTTGGTGCCACACTTCATACACTGGCACTGCCGTACGACGCTCTTTGTATACGTATCCGTCACCTCAGTAGGTGCATCGAACCTGATCTCAAACTTGGCTGGCTCACCAAAACCGGGGGTATTTCTGTTATCTCTCCCTTTGGCATTTGCATAGCCTGCCCCTTTCGATACAATTGGTATGATGGGATCAACTGCTCCGAAGACCAGATGGTCCACAAAGGGTATTAACATCAGCTTTCCGCTAGTTTTCATGTGGTGGTCGACTTCCGGGCGAAGTTGGAAAGAATCAAGGGACTGTAGAACGCGGAAGTATTTGTTGAACATGTCGCCGAACCATTGGCGAGCTTGAACGCCTTGTTGCAAGAGCTCTTTCGCAATATTTCGTGGCGCAGGGCTCGGCCATAGTGCGTCGATCAAGTGCTTCTCTTTCAGCGCCTTTCTTACCATCAAATCTAGTCTCGCGCATTCATACAGCCTCTTTTCTAATCTTTCATGCAACTCGTACTTTGCGAACCTAATAATCAAGCCTCTGACAAAACCAGCATCGAGGTTCCATTTCCTTGTGAAGTAATCCAAGGATTCCAAATCTTTTTGCGCCTGCGCATTTGCGGGCCGCACGACGAGTGGTGACAATTCGTGGCCCATGGCTATCCATCGTTCGGTTTGGCGGGGGAAGGCAGTTGCTGTTGACCAGAATGAGCGAATAGGATAGTACTCGGCTTTGAAGTAGTTGTAGACAAAATCCAAGAAGTCAACTTCTGTAAGGGGCATTGCTGCGTGGCCGCGTGGGATGTCCATAGCGGGAGATGGGTGGTCGTAGGTGGCGAGTAGGTGGAAAGGTCACGATCACGAAATAATTCGTGACAAAAAGGAGGACTGCAGTTGCAGACGCGAGAGTTTTCACGAGATTTGCGACCTCAACTTTGCAGATGTGCAAAAAGTTGCTGCCTGGAAGGTGAAATAGATTACGTGTGTGAAAGTTAACAAGAGAGACGATACCTATTCGGAGCTGCGCCACAGCATGTGATAGCATCACAAGCGCTAGGAAGATTGGTCGCTCTGCTCGTTCTTGTGACGGACTTTCCGGGGAAGTACGTCATCGTGTGGCGGTGGCGGTGCTCAACTCTTCTTCGCGTTCGACCACCCATCCACCCTCGACATTGTCAGAACGACACACCCACATGTGCAGCTCATGTTCATAATGTGCTATCAGCCTCCACGAAGACCCGAGTTCAATTTATCGAACAAAGGAAGGTTGGTCAGGCGCTCAGATGTAGGAAGCGTAAACCTAGGTAACAGCGTAAATCCACGCGCAGCAGATACAGAACATTACCAGCTGGAAAGAAAGAGATTTTAACTGCCCGTTTCCTAGAGAAACAGCCCCAACTTGCTAGGTTGACAGTCTTTCGTGTATCTTTGCGCGTCCTTGGAATGCGCACTGAGTGGTAAGCTGACCTCTCAAGAGATGCGGAGAAAGCCATAAGAACGGGATATATCGTTATTTCAAAACAATTCTCCCTCCTTTATGGAAGGCTAACCTTGTTCGAAGGTAGTGGCATGATAATTTGGCCAAGCTTTGCGCAAGGGTCAGAATCAGTAAGGGGCGAGCAAGGGATTTCCTACAAAGACATCAATCTAGCTGATCGATGTACTTGATTTCCTCCCTAAGCTCTTCTATACGTGGAATCCTTCAGCAATTTACGCTGGGATTTGCCTTCCTGTCGAGATAAGAGGACTTTCGACATCACCCCGCATATCTACAATGCATAGAACCGCGATCAATCAGGAGATTTCGGCAGCCCTATGTTATTTTGCTGCAATCGCAACTAAATTTGATAAGCCAACACGCACGTTTCGATTACCGGGCGCCTTTTACAAGGATACTAGACGGCAAATAAGTACACTTATACTCGACTTGGTCCCTCACATCGGTTATGCGATCATATTAACCGTCCCCAAACCCAATCTCAGGCTTGCAGCAGACCACATGCACGATGGAGAAGCCAGAACCGGAGAAGGCAGAGAGGCCAGATATGTCAGATGGTTTGCAGATCGCACAGCCTGAGACTTATCCCGAGGCAGTTAACCGCTACTCTGGACATGGTGACACGAAGCTACCACAACTCCACAATGATGACCACGATGGACGCGATCGCTCACAGCGAGATGCAGCATCAACACGTACTGGAAACTCTCACGACCTTTTGTCATATCGAAATGGACGTGATCTACCGGATCAAGCGCCTCACATTCAGGTTCCACCTGACATGTGGAAGAAGTTCTTTGCCCACAGACGGCGCAAATACTGGTTTACGATTGCCATGTCGTTTACCATAGTGGCTGCACTCGTGGGTACCAGCATAGGAGGAGGGTTGGTTGTGCAAGAGAAAGCCGACAAGTATGTCTTTGTTGTGCCATCCTTTGCCATTGCCTAATTGTCTGTTAGGAAGGCTGAAGCCCTGGCTGCTGAACAGGCTGCACAGAGCTCGAGTATGACACTAATGCCTACGCCTACATTGGCGAGCGCTCCGGCAAGTGCCTCGGACACTTTACCAGATAGTCCAACGGACAATCCAACGGATGGATCTCAAGGCACGGGAACGGACTACATAGCGCTACCCTTCGGCGCCATCCAATCGATCAATACCACTTGTCCGTCCACAATCCTCATATCGAGTCGGTTGGAAGGCAAGACATCGGACATCAGTGGTGTTTACACGTATAGCTGTCTCGACAGTACCAACATACTGGATTCTACCCTCATGAGCTTTACTGCATATACCTTGGAGCAATGCGTTGACGCGTGCAGTCAGTACAGCGCTATGGACAGTAGCACGAACAATACATGCAAAGCCGCTGTGATCAGCTCCGACTTTCGTGGAAGGTACGAAGCTGCGAATGGAGCGAACTGCTGGTTGAAGAGCGGAGCTGGAAACGCAAGTACCGGACAGAACGGATACACGGCGGCGGTACTCCGTGAGGCATAAGCTAGAAAAAAATCGGTGGGAAGGAAGAGAGCTGGCCTAGCAGCCGACTATTGTAAGGATCATCATCGGCGTTTGCACTTTGTCCATAGTTGGATGGTTTGGGATTCTTATCTGATAATTAGCGAACGTCCAGTGTCTACTGTCACTATCTGTTGTATACCAATGTCAGTCATTATAGTTTTTTCCTTATGGTGCAATTCTCGATCAACTTGGCGCGAGAAAGTACGACTCAAACAGAATAAAAATTCGTATACCTACTTAAGACAGCCTACGATGCACAATCCGTATGACCATAGATAAACAGCCGTTTATTAAATTATACTTTGAACCCAGAACCCACCTTGGAGTTGTACACTAACACTTTTTTATGGATTCTTGAGGAAGAACATAATATGTATACCATCAGGGTGTAGTATAGGGGAGGTACTACCAAGGGCCTTCCTCGTTAGTGACTGTACCTGCTATACTATACAAGAAACAACCATCCGAGGCGTGGAAAAGATGAAAATGTTGTTAGTGTTACTGGTGTTTTGCGCTCCAAAAATGTGCCGACCATCCTACAGAGTTGAACAGCAGGAAAAAAGGTACTTTCTTGTCAACAGAAAAGGCAAAAAGATTGTTTCCGACACCGGGAATCGAACCCGGGCCATGCCGGCACTGTACAGTGAACTGACTCTGCAGATGAGAGCGGCAAATCCTAGCCACTAGACCATATCGGACTTGGATGAAGAAATGGGAAAGCTACACATACCTAATGCGAGTGAACAAAAAATGCCATAACGACGGCATGGCTAGCGATGTTTGTGCAAAGACTTTGAGAAAAGTTTGGAAGTCACTTAGCAAACTTAGTAAGAGGTTTGGACATCTTGTGCTTGTTGGCGGGGCACTTTTCCTGCTACCCCTGACTACCCCACTTTGAGAAATCTCTACCATCAAGCCCCTCGGGGGCACTACGGACATGTAAAAACGCTATTAGAAGCCATTGGATACGCTTTACGAGTGTTGGGGTGATCTGACCAGTATTGCTTTTGGTCCAAGACAGTCTGGCGAAATTTCCAAGAGCCCAATGCCTCCTTTCTACATCTTGGCCGAAACCTAGATGTTATAGCTAGAGCGATCCCTACGTTGTTGCGACATTGTACAACATGAGTCTACCAAAGGCATTGCCATACTTGTGCATTGGCTGTGTGATAGTCTTGTTCTGTTGACACAGACACTGCCGTGTTTCGCACCAACGATGCATTGTATTTCGCACTTTGAGCTACTAGATGAATCCGAAAGCATAACAACTACGTGCGTCTGAGCTATCCAAGACAAGGTGGCTACTGATAGCGATACCTCAGTCTTTTTTTATTAGCGCGAATGTTGCTAAGGAGCCCAAATCAGAGTTCTAAGATGCATGCTTTACGATCTAAAGTTGAAATCCTAATACAAAGGCACTTATGGAATTGCATGTGTCGATATCTTGTCGTCCTGCAGTACCTCCTTTAGATTGACACAATGATTCTCATGGATTACACGCTCGCAGCCGACTAGTTCAACGTATGTTCTGAAGTCATGCGAAGTCAGAACTCCAGGCTACATCAATTCACCCTTATGTCTACTTGTCTCAATTCAAATTCTTGAGAATTGAGTCACTCTCTCAGCGGCACCATCGTCTGCCGTCGATACATTTGACCATATTATCCTTCCCTCAAGTGCTTGCCGTGCAGTGGACCTTGTTTACAAGATAGCCACTATCCCCTTCAGTCATGACAATGGATACAAGAGAGCTACCTTCTCTTTTTCTCACTGTATGACAGAATTCAGAGATGCGATCTCCGGCTAGAATCGGTATCCCGTGGATCGTACAAAATCTGTCCCTGCTTCAGCTCTGCCTACTCCTACAGCAATCAGAAAAGCTTCCGAGAATCGGCCCCAGCCATCCTCGATCTACTATAGAATGGTCTCCAACTGCCTCTTTGAACTACCAAGGATCGTTACCAAGGTGTTCTAGACCTGGAAGCTCAGGTCAACAGCATCGAGATGCTTTGTCCACACACCATCATCTGTACTAGGCTAACACGCTACTTACGCTCCAGGCCTGACGATAGAACTTGACTGTGCGGCCCTTGGACTTCTTCCGATACAACGTGCGCTATAGAAGCATGGCACGCCATCAGCTGAGTAGAGCCAAGTTATGCAGTGATGTCAACAGCAAATGTTGATATCGGGCAGGTTAGGCATAATGTAAAATGTGCTTGATGTTTCGAACTGAACCAGGTTCTGGAAGTGAACGCCACACCATGGAAAGAGCTTGGAGAGATGCCGGAATTCAAGCTAGAACGAAGCAAAAGAAGGACCGGTGCATGCGCAGGTTAGTGCTAATCATCGACACTAGTCGTAAATGGACTGAGGTACATGTCGTAGTTACAGCCCGAGGAGGCGAGGAGATCGCAGGTACGAATAGACAATGCGATACAACGTAGTAAGGTACGTAACAGCAATAATGTTGTTCATGCTTGACCACACCACATAACATCAATCGTTCATGCCAATCATTGGCTGTTTTATAAGAAAAATTTCAAGCTAGATGTCACTTACATTTCGCCTCTCAAGCCTCTCAGCTTGGTTGGAGTTGCCCAGCCAAAAGAAACTTAGATAAGCAAAGAGCATGCTTCATGCACAGCAAGCTGAATGTGGAATAGTAAGAAAGCGCGCACACAACAATCGTAAAAAGGCAAGTAGGGTTTTGGGTAAAAGTCAATTTGGTTGATAAGGTACCCGACTTGCTTTGTCATTAGAGGTGATGGCTGGACCTATCATGTAGATAGTATGAGAATGAAGAATACGGGAATAACACATCCCGTAGAACGAAAGGAAAATAGCTGAACGCTTAATTGAATAGTGAACGTTGCATTGCTGTCGGTCGCACACGAAAATACAAAAACATACAACAGCAGGGATTCGCCAGTGGTCACCCACCTGACTACTAATCCGCCGGTCTCAAGCTTGAGTACCGCTGAGCGAACGGGAAGCGCTATGATCTTGAGCCTATGGTCGTATGTGGGAAAAAAGCCAGCGCAGTGTCTTGATATTGTCAATGGTTGGGATGGTTGACGAATGTGAATGCAGTCGCTGTACTGTGGCGCGTCTGGGTCTAGTACAACACCATAAACGCACCTAGGTGAGTGTTTAGTGACTTCGATACGCAGTGTTCACGTAAGACTGGGTGTCGTTGCAATGACATGCATGTAACCTACCGGGATCGTTGACATGGGTAGCCGATCATTGTCAGACACCGAAGCATCCTTCGGATGCGTCCCGTCCCTGAGGAACCCGCGCACCGGAACCTGGGGATGAAACATGCTAGTTACTAGATCTGACGACGACAAATCGGGGTTTTTGGAAGAGAGCCATGCGCATACGCGGTAGTGACGGACACCAAGCGTGAGGCAAAAGTGTAAGCTGGTGGCGTTCAACCGTGGCGTCGGAAAAACTTCGCGTTCACCCTGATCAACTATCCTCATGTAATATCAAGCGGTGTATGCTGCAGGCGTCGTTACGCTAGTAGAGTCTTGTACGCGCTTCCGTCGCAGCGGAGTCGTACCTGCGCAAGGCTCGCAACCCTTGGATGGTTCGTGGGTGTCCTGTAGCTGCCACTTGAGGGAAGTAAGCAAGAAGATATAGCGTGGCGTTTGGACCCTGATATAACGGTATTAATGATGAGATGTGCGGCCGATTCCTTGTAGATGGAAAGGTTATGCAAGAAGCTTCAACAACTTCTGCACCAAGGCTGTAATTCTATCGTTATGAACGTTTCGCCTGCTGTATGTAAGATTTGGAATGCAACAGGTGCATAGTCGTATATAGCCGGCAAATGTTATGAACTACCTCGATGGTTGAGCCTGTACCTAATTGCCTCTTGGAGATGCTTTTGGGCGTCACGGGACTCTACCAGCAATAGTGATGGCCGAAGAGACTGCCATGCGATCCGGTCACTTTGGGAACCAAATTCCTTCTTGTGCGACGGCCTTGCAACGGCCCCTATTCAAGGAGCATGCTGCATTGAAAACCCGCAATTGATGCCCAGCATCATAAAGGGCCTCAACCGAAGGTACCAATATCGAGGGCGTGGGGATCAGGATGAGACTTCCGCAGAGTACTGCATGTGCTATTGAATGCCGAGTCGTGTGCGCACCCCCATAACCACGACGTCAGCGTCTGCGTAAAGATCACGTGCCTTTCGCAATAACTGACGGAAAGGATTAGCGAATGTGGGGAGCGCCTGTCAATCGCTTTGTCGAAAATGGCAAACGGATGACAGGCGTAGATATGGCATCAGCCCATGTAGAAATCAAGCTTTGGATTTAGGGTCCAGGTCGCTAAGACGCGCCAGTTGGAGTAAAGCTCCTTCAGTAGTCGCCGTTCACCTACCACCATGCGCTCAATGCTGTTCCGTCGCTCGTGGAAGCCACAACAGAGAACACTATTAACCCCTGTGTTCGTTGCAGAATGTGCATTCATCTGATCATGGCCGGTGTAGCTCTTTGCAGTCGGTTTCCCGAATCCGGTTATCCAGCCCGCAAGCTTCATCAAGCTGGCTGCAGCCTGTTATCTTGGACAGCCTTGTCTAAAATTGGTTTTATAGTTCGGTCACTTCCGTAAACAGCCATGATCGGGAGCTACCGATGACTCGGAAAGTGGTTTGCTTGTGCAGCCAAATTACAAGGTGCAGCATCTCGGGTCCAGAGCCTTGGTAAACTTGGGCTCAGCCCCTGCTTGCATTATGTAGGGACTTCATAATGACGCCAAAGGCTATTCGAGTGCTTTTACTGGCAACCGTTTCTTTTCAACTGGTACTTGATTTTCGGGGTGAGTACCCGCTGCCGTCGAACCGACGACCCGTTTGACGTAAGGACTAAAAAGCGAAAGAACCCGTGGTTGTGCCGAGCGGACCAGTAGACAGTTCTCCCGGTGAACGTCTGACATTGACTTTGAAAAACAAAACAAGGCAGAATTGTGTCTTTGCCAACCCTGAGTCAGTACATGAATGCAGCACTAATGCAATCGTGGTGTGAAGGTGCTGCATTAGCGCTTTGGGTGAGGCTGTTCTGTCGCAACCGTACTCGCAATCTCGAATGCGAAGTTCAGCGGCCATGACTGGAAATAGAGATATTCCGAGCCCCATAAAAGCCCACATGATCGTCATTCGGCACCGTGGACTGCTGCTCATCAGCACATGGCATCAGGAGGCATAGCGCCGACGCCGACAAGCATTTCACTCCATAGACTGCGTACGTAGGTAGGGTCTTGAGGTGTGTGAGCGCGGCGACGGGCGATTCATGGCTTTAAGCTTGTCACAATCAGAGGCTGATGGTTGCCCATTTACCGGGTCCACGCGATTCCTGGACGAAAATCATGTCTGGCAATCAGGAGCGCGGGTCCACGCGGCAGAGGATCATCGTTGCGGAGGTTGGAATTGCGTTCAGCTTGCCCTGAGCCAGCCACCAGCGCGAAGGATGCTCTGTGTGCGGCCATTCTAGTAAAAGTTATGCCGGTGACGTCGAAAGATGCCTGGGGTGCTCGGTGAATCAAACGCGCGAGACTGGAACAGAAGGTCCGGTAGGGTGGTTGATGGTATAGGGTGATTGGCGGATGCTTAAGCTCGTTGGCCAGCGCAGGTCGCGGCGCGTGAGACGACGCCTTCAGTCGATCAGCACCATGCCTCTTTGAGTGAAGCTTCCTTGGTGACAGAGCCAAGTATCAGAAGCAGTCCGCCTGATGAGAGACCATCGTGGCGATTGCGCGGAGTCGCGGAGGCCTGGCAGCAATAGCGGCTAGCTAGGTGCAATGTCCACAGCTGTCAAACAGGGCGAGTAGTAATCAGCTTCAGCTGGGGCCAGTCGACCTGATGGACTGAGATGATGTGTGCGTGAAGGACAGTCGCACATGAAATGTCTTTTGCGCGTAGGCAGCAGAAATAAGGTTCGTGTCGTGGAGACAGAAGCACAGCCAGCTGCCCCCGAGTCCCACGTTGCACCCAGGTTCCGCTCGTAAGCGGAACCTCGACGCGATTGAGGCTGATGACAGGTGCCCAAGCGGCTAGTAGACAAAGCACGCCTTCAGAGTGGAGCAGAAGTGTCAAAGAGGTTGCTTTGCCGATGTGCAGTGGGTGATGGCAAGAAGGGTGAGGATCCTCGGCAAAGCATCGTGGCTGCTTCCGAACTCGGCAGCGCGCCAGGTGGATTGCAGGTTAGCCTGTCAAGCCGTCATCCCGCCGTCCACCTTCCAACGCTCGCAACCAAAGACCCCCCATCGCTTCGACAGTCGTGTGTCTATATTGGGCAGACCGGCCAGGAACCCACGTCCTGACCAAAACATCGTAACCCCCTCATTAGCCTACCCGGCATCAGATCCGCTGATCAGCCGCCAAATTTCTTCTCCCACTCCCCTAGCGCAAGCCCTTCACCACCCCCCGGTCCATTGGCACGCACTCCGATGAGACCTCGCACGACAGCTGCCGAATCGAAACTTGACTTCTTGCCCTGCTCCTCTAGGACACCTCCAAGTCTGTGTCCGCACCCGCTGTTTCTGCATCCGACTCCAGTTGCTCACCCTAATCCAACCCCCATGTACCTTGTCGCTCCCCGGAAAAGTATAGTCTCAATTCTAGTCTAGAACATACATGCTCTCTATGGTCTTTCCATGCCTGATGTAGGTACTGTGGGCGCGCTATCATTTTACGTACAGCCTTCCGTCTCTACGAACGGCGGCGGGCTTGCCGCTCTCTCCCCTTTTGGCCTTCCCAGCGGCCTTTGACACCTGGTGCGTGCTCCCCACTCCGTTATAACTAACATTGAAGCCCTTGACTCCACATGGCTCCCGCGGGCTGAATGATCGACTTCCCTGAGTAGATTTGTTCTTGTCTACGACCTCTCATCTACTACAAGACGACACCATCACTTCCACCTTCATCACTGTTGACCGTGAAGCTTGACTGCCTAGTCACTGGCGCCCCGCAGGACTCACCTATTTCAGATCGGCACTTCTGCGAGGTTAATCACTCTTGGCTCCGCCGTACCCGCTTCCAAGCGGACCAACATCGTTCCGCCCATCTTGTGCCCCATTCTTCGAGATCGAAGATTACTTAGGTACGACATCCACCTAGCCTGATGTCCCTTATACGCATCTTTGGCAGCCATATACTAAGTGCTATACCAGGCTCGCTTGTCATCTCTCTCAACTCTTCACCTCCAAACCATGACCAACGTGGCGCCGGCTTCAGTATCAGGAGCCTCGGGTGACGTTTCACCAACAGGCGTCTCGGGTTCTGCAACCAACTCCAAGATGAGGAAGAGGACCAAGACTGGATGTCTCACCTGTCGAAAACGCCGCATAAAGTGTGGTGAGGAGAGACCTACCTGCGCCAATTGCATCAAATCCAAACGTCAGTGCGAGGGCTACAACCAGAGAGTCATCTTCAAACCCCCAATTGGAGATTGGCCAAATCATCCAGGCGTGGTCAGCACTATCCAGTACCACACTTCGATGCTTCCAGGGACACGCAACCAATCATATCGCGGGCCTGAGCCTGCTGCCGCTATGCAAGAGAACATGCTTGGTTCGATCCAGCCCCGCATGCATGGCAGCTACGACTTCTCACACATCGACCCGAGCTCAGGCCCAGGGCCTTCAGATCCCCAACAAGGTTTCACTGAAGGGAACCCCAACTATCCACATGAGCAGGCTTATCAGCAGCCGCTGCCGTCTCCTCTTCATCAACAGCCGCTCCAATCGCCAAACCACCAAGTACATAACCACACTCCAACCGCTTCATATTTTCCGCCGCCTCCGACAATGCACACAAGTCCACAAACACAATTTAGACACGATTCGCACAGCACCTACCAAGCGCCCCTTCAATATACCCAGAGTGCATCATATCCACCCGTCTCGGTCCCATACAACCACGAATCCAACCTCAAGGCCGCAGTTCCTCAGCCTCCGCCAATCTACCCACAAGCCTATCGATCTGATAGCCAGCAAGCCGAAGGTACTTATCGGGATCATTCCAGTGTATCCCCTAGAAGCGACCAACACCCCCATTACACAGAAGCACCGCCAGGGGTGCAAAGATATGAGAGTCACCCGCAAGCCCCTGTGCACTCTATACAAGGACCTCCGGCAAACTTCAGCCAGATTGGAAATCTTAACTACCCAGCAGTTTCTCACGCTGACTTCAGTCATGCAAGTTATCCTTCTGTTCAGATGCCTATTCATGATATGACCCCAGATGTAAAGTATATGTCTCAGCCCGTCCTCGGTATGTCTCGTGTCTAGTTAAAACCTCGTATACCCCAATGATTACTATTATTTTCTCTGTGTCTAAGCCCTCGTCCACTGTCACTCCATAAAATTGTGCATGCCTCTGAATTCTGGGTCTATCCCCAGTCCTTTCTAGCTGCAACAGCACGCTACTCTCAATCACTGTGTAGAATTATATGTCATCTAGCTGACTTTTTATGTCTACAGAACAACCCTACGCCGTATCACAAGCGCAGCAACCTCAACCGCAACTCCTTCTTGATGGCTTTGGCGGTGACGACCACGTCAGTCCTACACAAGTTCTCGACGAAGCCGCAATCGAAAATGAAGATGACGATTACTGGGACGTCCAGTCAGACGAAGACATGTTTGATGCGGAGACCGCGGAGGACGAGAAGGCTTTACTTGCGACCAAAGAATTCGACACCATCCGTCGCATACACTTTGAGAACTACAACGAGCTGGGGATAAGGCGGTATGATGCATTTCTATATGATGGATTACTATCGGACTATAGACCAGAATATGCAGCAAGTCCTCTACGCAATCCCAAGACTGCGAGGGTTTTTGCACACTACATTCATGTGGTAAGTGTGACAGAGACAATTGCATAACTTGTCTTGTCATTGCAAATGCCGCGTAACTTCCTAAACCTTCACAATCATACGATCCACTAACTTCCGATAGACCGGACCAACGTTGTCAATGTACGAACGAAACCCTCGAAATCCTACCCTCATCTTCGAAGGTTCTACACGACCCGCTCAGCAGGGTCTTTGGACATACACACTGCCTATGAAGGCTCTCAATCATCAGGGATTGTTGCACGCCATGCTAGCGCTCGCGAGTTTGCACATTGCAAGATTGCAAGGCGCCTCCATAACACCATCGTACAAACATTATGCATACTCCTTGAAACGACTCGTCCGTTCTCTCAGCAATCCTAAGAAACGTTTATCGACCCTTACGTTAGCCACCTCCTTGCTTTTGGCGTTCTACGAAGTTTGGACGGCAGAGCATGTCAAATGGGGTACACATCTTATCGGGGCCCAGCGCCTCATCACTGAACTCGACTTCCGATCACTAACGCGCGAGGCGAGGCGTATGCGAGCGGCTCAGACTGCCATGGAACGAAGTTTCCCATACCAAAACCCTGAGATGCTCATCGATCAGAGGCAGTTTGATCAGAGACTCAAAGACAGCGCTTTGATGCCAGATCAGAGTCTTGTGAGCACGATTGTTGGCAACAGTGTCAACTATGACGATTTCGGAATGGTCTTCGAAGATAACGGCGCAAGGCACGACACAAGGCCTAAGATACCTGCGAAATTGGATCTGCAAAGCTACGAGACACTACAGGATATATATTGGTCATATGCTAGACACGATGCTTATCAAAGCATCGTCAGTGGCAATCGCCTCATGTGAGTATCGTGGGTAGGTTTTTAGAACATGCGACTGACAGGTAGTAGTAATCCTTATCGTAAATGGTCAGATTGCCCTCCAAGAGCCCCGCTTGGCCGAACCGATGCTCTCTATGGCTCTCATGACCATATTATCCTTCTTTTAGGTCGCATCGCAGACTTCACTGTTAGGGACCGTAGTCGCAAACTCCGACAAATAGAAGCTGACGGTGGATGGCGACCTCGCCCTGGTATGCCTGGTTTTGGGAACATGGGACCGCCCCCAGGCGGTTCACATGGTCAGCAGCAGATGCCCACGAGCTCTACAGGTCCCCCACCTCAAATGCAAGGCCCACCACCAGGATGGAAGGGACCACCGCCTCCAGGCTGGACAGGCCAGGCTCCATCGCAACCTCCCCCGGGTTTTGGACCGCCGTCTATGTCGGCTGCAAACCCACCCCAGGGTGGTCCACCTAGACCACCAGCTATGCCCAGCTTCTATGGAATGGCGCCATCAGCAGGACCAGGACCTATTCTTTCCAGTTACGAAAACCCTAATTATGAACGCTCACCACAGACACCAAACGCGCCCCACCCTCAACATAGTGATCTGCCTGCTGAATATGAGAAGGCTATTTTGGAATGGGAAAGTATTACCAATGCACATACTGCAGTTGTGCGTGTCTTGGAACAGACTGATGCCTTCGCACCATTGCCAGAAGACACCTACCCACCAGCGCCAGGAGAATATCCTAGTCAACAAGGAAACATGACACCCTTTGGCCCAGCTATTCTACATAGAAGCTACGACATATCCATTCTATGGACAATAATCCACCTCTCCAAGATCATCCTTCTACGATCTCACCCGGGTATGCCACCCGCTGCTCAAATGGCGGCTGGTGTATGCGCATCCGCCACAGCCCCATACTGCATGCTCATCGGCCGCATATGTGCTGGTTTCCAGATGCCCATCGATTCGGACCTCTCTCCCTTCCTTGGCGCAGTCTTGACAGAATCTACTTTATCGCTTTTCTTCGCTGGCATTACATTTCAGGATCCGCGACAACGTGAGTGGCTCATCACCAGGTTATTAGAAACGGATAAGAGGACAGGTTGGGCTAGTGCAGGGATCATCGCAAAAGGGTGTGAGACAGCCTGGGAAAAGGCTGCAGAGATGGGAAGAGGGCCGCCGTACAAGAGGAGGACGAAACGGGTTCAAGCAGTCAGCGTTGACATGGAAGAAGAGGAGACCGATGGAAGGAATAGGGAGCAAGGAAGAGTACAAGAAATACACGGAGAGACAAGATATGTGGTGAAGAAGCGGCCACCGCCATGGGCTATGAATTTGTTAGGCACCGAGGAGGATCTCCGAGCTGGGATGGAGAGATTTGGTTTGTAAGGAGGTAACAAGGGAAAAATAGAGAAAAAGAAGAAGCTGATAATCGACATTGAGGAGAGACGACAGAAACGGGAACGGGGCATTGAACTGCGTAAAGAACTGCACAAAAGTCCCCCATCAAACGAGCCAGCACCGCGAGACTCGAAATAGCCAAAGCGCAAGACACCAGCATCATCGTTTCGGTGGTGGAAGCAGACACGGAACACATTCTGAGGGGGAGGAAGACAAGACCAAAACCTAATTCCCGCCACTTATCCCGAGTAAGCACTAGCTTGTGAGCAAGTCAGGAATCCATTGTCCATTGCCTACACTATGCAGCAATAAGAAAATCCTTTCGGAACGCTCGTTGTACGGTTTACTACATCTTCCCTACGCTAAATAGATAAACAACACCACCCATTCGCAACAAACGCTTACCAATACGATTCTTCGGAATGTCAATGTCACAATTACGCGACGGATCCCACAAAACAACTGTATACATACTGCTTTGAGCAAAGCCTCCCATATCCAGCGAGCATCATGCATAACGCATCACGATTTATACGATATACGATACCCCCTCATCTGAAAAGAAGCATTGTTGCACAGTTACATTGTTACCAAAACGCAGCGATCAACACAAGAAGATAGTACTTGTTTTTTCGGCAGCTAGAGAGCTTGGAGAATGTAGAATGATAGCAAGATCTGTTGGTTGCTGGGGCATCCTCTAATCCGTGCAGATAAAAGGCTAGCGTAATCGGTGTACCAGATAATGGCCATCTGTTCACGTCGGCCCCATCGGGCGGGGGAGATAACAGTGTTGTTGTTGAAAGATTCGGGGCATGCGATAGCAGGCAACGCTGATCAAGAAATCTGTCTGAGTTCGAACAAGTGTATTGAACTATACATGATGATTTGTCTACAGATTCTCCAAAGGTCAAATTACGCCCGCTCGCTCGTTAGCTAATGAGAACATGAGGTGTTTTTGAGGACTCGTGTCTGATGGATGCCACCAACGCCTCTTCTCAGCCCAGCAACCATGTCGTGTGAATCCAATTAGAAAGAAATGCTCCGTGCCATTTAATATGCCAAACTCCGATGTACGCCTTATCCAGTGATGGCGTTGTGCAAGCGTCTCCAACTACGGCTATTCCTCAATGCCGTAGTGTCCATTGCGCTTCTAGAAGAAGTAGTAGAGCACACTCCCACCCGCTGTCATAAAAACGCCGAACCACCACCACTGCTCGGCCCTGGCGGCGCCAGGCGTCCTCTTGTACAGCACTTCGTGGTTCATAGGTAGTTCGCCGCGCTTCGAGTTCTTGGCTGAAGGGGTTTGCGTCACGAGAGGGTTGAGGGTTGTGGTGGGTAGCATTTTCGGCGTGGACATGGCAAGGTACAGAGGCATCATGGGCGCGCCGTCCCATTTGTAGAGGGTGATGCGCGGGATCTTGTGGTAGGCGTCCGAGGCAACGTACTCGTAATGCTGCACAGAATAATTAGTATGATGGACTTGATGGATTTCCTGAGGTTTGGTTGATTGGGAGCGCGAGAAAAGGTATTTCAACGTACATCAAATAGTTCGCTCGCGTTGTATCGTGTGTAGACGGAGTTCTTGTAAAAGCACGGGTCGGAGTAAAGTTGTCTGCCGTCCACCTTAATGGGCTTGAGGACCAGAGAACCGTTTGCGAGTTTCTCATAGGTTCCGTGTTGCCATTGGATTATGCCCTTGGGGCATTTGGGATCTGTTGCTGTGATGGCTGTCAGCAAGGCAGCATTGATGCGATTACTGCTAACGTACGGTTTGCGACAGCGCGGTAGTATGCCTCTTCAAAATGCCCATCCGCAGTAAAGGAGTAGCTGATGCCCGTGTGCTTGGGCTCGGTGAATTTCTCATTTACGGGGTCGTAGAAGTCCTGGAGGGTGGTTAGTCTCGCGTCGCTGAGCGCACATGGACATGTGGATGCATACAGGTCCGGTCATGGTTGAGTTCGCCTTGCTCGTCCAAGTGCCGACGAGTTCTGCAGGAAGGGCGGCTGTTTGGGCTTGCGCGCCCAGAATGGCGGCTCCTGAGAGCAGCAGCGCTGCTATCCGTGACAACATGGTTGGTGTGGTGTGGTGTGGTGTGGTGTGGATGCGTGAACGAGTGTGGATGGTCGGTGGTGTGCGAAAGCGAGCGTGGGTGCGCGAGGGCAGGAGGTTGGTGTGAGGAGGACGGTGGTGGTTGTTGAGGGGAGGATGTTTGGCTATGTTTGAGTGTCGCCGCCTCCTGGTTTGGATCGAATCGACAGGGATCACGCGGCTAGTTGCAGATCAGCACCGGCTTCCGGTGGACAAGGCCGACATCATCGCCCGCACCCGCAGCGGATCTTTTAGCGATTCCCGTCATCGCTTGCTTTGCTATACGGTTCTGTAGACGATTTGTTGTTTGTTGAGAACACGGCCTCTACGATTCACTATTGCCATCTTGCCACAGCACTGTAGCACCAGATCCGACTTCCGGAACATCGGTACTCTCGCTGGAACGCCGTTACGCTTGCAATTAAACGACGCTATGGCCGCGTCACTAGCAGCTGTCAAGAAGGAATTGCGCAACAGGATTAGGAGCATTCTCAAAGGACTTCCCGAAGCCGTTGCGGCTGCTCAATGTACGTCATGGTGTCTGTTGTTGCAGCTGCTTCTACTTATGCTAAAAAGCATCCACTGCTACCAAGACTCTGCTGTCCATGCCAGAGTACCAAGCTGCACGCACGATAAGTGTCTACCTATCTATGCCAGGCGGTGAAATATCCACGAGCGAGATTGTGCGCAATGCACTAGACGAGGGCAAGAAGGTCTTCATTCCCTACACGTACACTTTGGACGCGCCCAAACAAGGCCAACCAAAATCCATCATGGACATGGTAGAGCTACAGTCGATGAAAGACTTTGAGTCACTGGAATCTGACAAATGGGGGATTCCCACCCCAAGCAAAGATTCCATATCATCACGTGCAAATTGCTTTGGCGGTACCGGCATCACGAATGGGGAGACCGAAGGTGTGAGTGCTGGTCTCGATCTGATCGTCATGCCGGGTATGGCTTTCGACTCGCAGTTCGGCCGCCTGGGTCACGGTAAAGGCTTCTACGACTATTTCTTGACGCGTTGTCACCAAGTTTCGCGCATGCCTTTTCGCGGTAAGAACTACTGGCATTGTGTATTTGGAGGGCTAACTAACCAAGTTGAAGTTGGCCTCTCGTTAACTGAGCAGTTCCTGCCGCCAAACGAGTCGGTTCCCATGGATTCCTCCGATTTCCGTTTGGACGCTTTGATCACCGGTGATGGCGAGCTCCGTCGCGTGGGATCTTAATATCCTCCCATGAACCTTTCAAACGAGATTGTCCGTGTTACGCGGCGTCATCTCCCTCCAAGCCTGATATATGCGCTGTGCCCATAGTGTGTCTCTATGACTATGCGGAGAGTGAATAGGCTTTTACGCTTATTGGAGCTGCTGGATGAGAGAAATGTTGTCGCCCTTGAGCAGGATCTGGCCGACCTTGCGCCTTTCCTCTGGCGCGTCTTTCTTGGCGAGAGTGACTTCGATGGCGTCGTCGATAACGAGGTTCATGAATTCGTCAAAACCCTGCGCAGTTGTTAGCAGCTGTCGCGATGAGATATTTAGGCAGTCGTACCCTAAGCTTTCCCTCAATGCGCATACCCAAGTTCTCGTACAACCATACCGAGATGGTCGCTCGTGACTGTAGAAGCTTGAAAATGAAGTTGATGGGGGGAAGGAGAACTAAGACACAATTAGCTGCTGTCGCGTCGCATGCATGTGGTAGTGGTCGTACCCTTTCCTCCGCCGCGGCCTAAGACGAGTTAGCTAATGCCTGTGCAGCAAGGCAGGAATACTGACCACCACGTCCAGTCATTGTGAGAGGTTAATCGCGAGTCTCCGGTAGTATCTGGTAGTGGTAGGGTCCGAGTCGGGGCGCAATGTGGGGAGAGGCTCGGGGGAGAAGCTGTGGTGGAAGGAACATTTCTGGCGCGACCTGAGCGGTCACAAACGCCTTGGCACCAACGTGGGGATCTTCGTGCTACTTTGACTATGCGACCGAACGCAACTGCCCGTCTCCGAACAAACTCACCACCACCACCACAACTGCCGCCTTTGTCCCCTCCCCACCGCTTGCACCTGCCGTCGTCTACACTCGCCTGACCCGTCAGTTGATGCGCGCAATATAACACTCGCCCCGCCGCCTTGCTCCGAGCAGTATCCGCATCCGTCTCCCCCCACTACCTCCTCGAATTGCCTCACCATGGCTGCCAACGGACAGCAGGTCTTCGACCCTGTGCTGGCGGCGCACAATACCATGGCGTCACAGGCGGATCGCGCACAGAAGGAGCAGGCACATCAGTTTTTGGAACAGTTCCAGAAGTCGGTATGTAGCATAGGCACATTTGCACGAGGCGTGAGGGGCTGATATGTCACAGGAAGAGGCATGGACAACCACACTGGCTATGCTAGAGGCAAACTCAGCAGACGCGGCCGCCAAGCTCTTTGCTGCCACGACACTCAAGGGAAAGGTGGGTTGTTGCTCCTGCAGCGTGGACACATGCTGACTGTGCCAGATTGTATACGATCTCCACCAAGTGCCTCGCGCACAGCTTCCAGAGCTCCGAGCGTCCATCATGCGGAATCTGGCGATATTCCATGCTGGACCCAAGCCCATACGTCTGCAGCTATGCGTGTGTCTGGCGAATCTGGCCATACAGATGACCGAGTGGAAGGATGTCCTCAAAGACGTTGTCAACGCCCTCGGTTCAGATCCAGCAACGCTACCTTGCGTCTTGGACTTTCTCCGTGTTCTCCCCGAAGAAGTCACACACGGACGCAAGATCGCTCTCACAGTACGTCCGAACGAGCCGCGCCCCGTCTTCAGCCCACGGCAATTCCCCAAGGTGTCGACATATGATAGTAGAGTTGTAGTCTAATATGTGGTGGTCAGGAACACGAGTTGACTATGAGGACGACCGAATTGATCGACGACAACGCCCAACAAGCCCTGGAACTCCTCATCCGATACGGCACTTCTTCACGTACGCTCAAACTTCCCCTTGCCAAGCTCGTTCCTACTGACCCTCTATAGCCGCTGCCGCTCAGAACCCGCAGTTGCTCAACTGTATCACGTCCTGGATACGAGAGATACCTCTGGATGCCATCATCAACTCCCCTCTGCTCAAGATTATCGTCGAAGACCTGTCCCTAGATGATCCATTCGAGGCCGCTGTGGAGTGCTTGAGCGCCCTTATTGCTGAGACCAGAGATGTCGACGAGACTCTCAACTCGATAATGATTCTCTATCCCCAGGTCATCAACCTCCAGACCAAGCTCGCTGAAGCGGCGCAAGAGGAAGACTCTGAGAAATTCAAAGGTATCGCCAGGATATTCGCTGAAGCAGGAGAATCGTGGGTCATTCTCATCGCGCGCCTACCGACTGACTTCCGCGCCCTGGTTCAAGCAATACTCGCCACGGCAGCGCTCGACAAGGAGAGGGATGCCATATCTCATACCTTCAAATTCTGGTACGACCTGAAGCAGTATCTCACCATCGACAAGTACGCCGAAGCACGCAACCAGTGCATGGACATCTACTCCAAGTTAGTGGACATCATGATCGGCCATCTCGAATTTCCCAAGCCAGAAACTGGTGATGAGAAGGATCTGTTCGAAGGCGATCGTGATCAGGAAGAAAAGTTCCGTGAGTTCCGTCATCAGATGGGCGATGTGCTGAAGGACTGCTGCGAGGTTATGGGTGTCGTGGAGTGTCTTCAAAAGCCCTATGATCTCATGCAGCAATGGGTCCAGACTTACGGCGCTCAAGCTGGTCCGAACAATGTGCCCGAGTGGCAAAAACTGGAAGCGCCCCTGTTCGCTGTCAGAGCTATGGGTCGCATGGTACCTCCAGATGAGAACATTATGCTGCCTCGTCTGATCCCACTCATCGCGGGTATACCCGACCATCACAAGCTGCGATTCCAAGCTGTGATGGCCCTCGGAAGATATACCGAATGGACCGCACAACATCCTGATACGCTACAGCTGCAATTGGATTACATCATGGCCGCCTTCGACCATTCTACCAAGGACGTTATTCGAGCCGCTGCGCTATCATTCAAGTTCTTCTGCAACGACTGCGCAAGCCTGCTGGTAAACTTTGTCGGCCCCTTGCAACAGTTCTACGCAAAGAATCTGAACAAATTACCAATCAGCAGCCAAGAGGAGATCACTGAAGGTGTTGCTTCAGTAGTCGCCAAGGTACCCAACGAACAGCTTTTGGCAACACTCAAGCTGTATCTCGACCCGGTCATGGCCCACTTGATCGAAATTGCGCGACAAGCAAAGGACGAGGCGGACCAAAAGCTCATCGCCGACAAGATCAACCTACTGACCATTTTCTTCGAGATGGTTAGACCAGAGATTGCGCCTGGACAGGAACATCCAGCGGTCAAATATTGCCAGGAGATCTTCCCTACCCTTGCCAATATGATCACACACTTCAACACAAGCATACCTATCCTGGAGCGTGTATGTCGGTGCTGGCGATACATGGTGCTCTCCTACCGTACAGCGATGCGCCCGCTCCTGCCTGATCTTGCAACCAAGCTGATTGAGGGCTTCGATAAGTCGAGGCAGGGCTGCTTCCTTTGGGCGACTGCATCCATCGTACGGGAATTCTCACAAGGTGTAGATGACGTTGACCCAAGTCTGGCGAATGATGTTTACCAGTTCTATGAGCAGCAAGCGAAGACCTTCCTGCGCATACTGAGCGATCTGCCACCCGAAGAGCTTCCAGACCTTATCGAAGACTACTTCCGCCTTGCTGCCGACATGGCACTCTATTTCCCCTCAGAGTCGATCATGTCGCCACTCATGGACACTGTTCTTCTCGCAGCCTGCAGCTCTCTGACACTGCTTAAAGAAGACCCTATTATCGCAGTACTCCACTTCCTACGTGATTTGCTCGGTTACGGTCGCAACTCATCGCCCTCATCTAGCTTCGACAACACCCGTCACGACGTCCCCGAGCAACTGCGAAACCGCGTCAAGCAACTCGTTGTTGGTGCTGGCGTTCAGTTAGTTCAGCGTATCATGACTGGAATGATGTACAGCTTCCCTGAAGGCTGCTTCGCCGACTCTTCTGGTGTACTCCTTGATCTCTTCGAGCTCATGCCTGAGCAAGTCGCTCAATGGGTTGCCAGTACCGTTGGAATGCTACCACAGGGCAGCATCACGCCTCAAGAGAGTGAGCGATTCCTCAACAATATCCGACAGCGTATCCAAACTGGCGATGTCAGAATGATCAGGACCATTCTTCAGGACTTCACTACTAGCTATCGCCGGCGCAATGTGGCACCCCGTGAAGGTCTCGGCAGACTGGAAGCCTCGCGGTTCAGGTTCTCTGGTTAGATGCTGGATTCCGAACCAAAGCTTCTGTTTCGAAACGTGAACGCGCCAGAAACTGAAGAGCAGCTAAGATATTCTGCGCTCCTACTTCAAATGAGCAAGCTGAGCGCCTCCATAGGCCAGTAGGACAGTCGTATGTTTGGTGCGTGGTGTAGTGTATATCGAATAGCATAATTGTACTTGAAGCGTTTGTGTGTGGGCATTTGCATGGAAGATCGGAATATGAAAGGGCAGGATACCATCGGTGGGACAAAGTGCGGGTTATTGTTCAAAATGCTTAGATACCGTTCATCTCTATACTTTACAATTCTCATGTTTGTGTAAGTGTTCAGGGTGATCATTGGCTTGCTTCATTGCAGTCACCATATCAGTATTGTGAAATAGCAGATAAGCTGTACATTTGAACAGCGAATGATCGAAACATCGGCTGGACCACTGGATACTCCAGGCTTCCATTAGTCGCAAGGAGCATTGCGAACACATTTACTTGACGGCACCATAACACGGTCTATTTTATGAACATGCTCATTTGCAAGCGCCACGATCTGTGATTGCCATACTCTGTAATAACGTTCGTTACTTCATTTAAGTACAAATTTGACGAACGCACTTCCTTCTTGTTTGGTGGTAAGAGTGCTTGATGTATGGCAGATTGGGAAGCAACGGGCTTCTGCTGTCCCAGCAAACAACAAACGCCATACCAGCTTCCTCAAGATTCTCCATACAGGTTCATCGCTGATCGCTTACCGACACAACCTTGCGCCTATCAAACAATATCCTATTTGAGCACCGACACTTCGACTCATACCCGTTACCTCCTACCATAGTGTTGTCTTTATCCTATCCTTTGACCCACTGCTGTTGACGATACTTCTCGACATTCATCATCACTCGGGACACTGCGCTGCTTACAGCCCTTCCTGTTCCTACTCCATACGGTGACAGACCTGCATCTGCATCTAAAGTCTGTTGGCTTCGAAGCTGATAACTGCACGTTAGGTATGGCTTTGGCTCCGGAATAAAAGAAATACGACCTGGAATAGGAGCTGACGCCAACTTTTCACTAGAGTCAATCCGCAAACGTAACAACGTTCCCCTTCACCTGTGGCATCTGCGCACCGCCCGCCTGGTATTGGCAAGAACAATATCGGCAGAACCTAAAGCTAGGAACCATCCAGGAAACAAACATCCTGGATCCCCCATACGGGCGACCCGGCCTCGCGAGAGCTAACTCCACAGGATCCGGTTATAGACCAACGTCCATTAGGTCGAGCACTTCAAGCGCGTCACAAACGTCTACTAGACCAAGAAGACACTCGCAGCCGGCTCTCCCACCAACACTTGCGGAGAAGATCGCACTGGGTCCTCAGCTCAATCCATACCATAGCAAGAATCCCCATCGCCTCGACAAATACAGTAGCGTTCGGGACGTTTACCTTGCCAGACAAGAGCAACGTACGAAGGAAGCAGCACATCAAGAAGAGCGACTTCAGCAGCTTCGGCTCCACCGGCGGAGGGATTCTCGTCAGCTTGACGGATCAAGATCAGCTGGGGCTTCACCAGCTTTGAGTCGCACAAACTCAGAGAAAGATCTTCTCCGAACATCGTCTCTCAAAAACTTCACCAAAGAACTGACAGCATTCGAGAAATTTGGACCACTTAGGCGCACAAATACCGGCGACTCCAACGCATCCTCATCAGGACAGTCGAACAGGTCTAGGAAGTCAACCCTTTCTCGGGTCTTGACGGCTGACCGCTATGATCGAGACACTGAAAGAAATGAAGCACGGCAAGAGCGGCAGTTACGAGAGCCTGGCGCTAGAACGAACGGCGAGCCAAATTCTGCATCGCATGGAGGACAAGGACTCGGAAGATTCCTTGGAAAGCACCCGGACAAGAGTACTCGGTTGGCACTATCCTTAGCATCGCGTTGTTGGATCCGTATAACTGACCTGATGTAGCGAACGCGCTCGCGATATATGGACCGAATCGTTGTCTAGACGTGATAAGTTTCGCCCCGACTTCCTCACGAAAAATTGGAGCTTGCATCGTCGAACACAATCCTTCGAGTAGATCGTACGTGCATTGTTGCTCTGCAAAGGAGAACTCGCGTCTCGCTGCCTTGGAGCACTTGCTTGTAATCACCGAAGATCTGCTCCAACGACTTATGGATGCCGAGGGCATCACGAGTAGTGGCTGGTTGCCCGCCACGCCACAGTCACACCATGCAGCAATGTTCGGAAGTGCAGCTGGTAGCATAGCGGGTGGAAATAGTAGCGTAGCAAGCAGTGTCCAGCCAAGTCGTAGAGGCAGTGCTCAACCACAGGAGTAAGACTCTTTTCACAATATCGGCATCGGCATACTTACGAGAAGCAGCCTCCTCATCGACTACACGCAAGGTTCACCGCAGCTGGTGCAGCAGTCGCCACAGTTTCCACCACCCCCGAATTCGGCACCATCGCAGACTCCTTTCGTCAATGACTTCAACACGCCTTATTCACACCACCACATCCAAAAGCCCAAGCTTCCTAGAGGCAGTAGTGATACAGCGTTTCAGACGGCTACTAGCCCACCGAAGGCTTTTGTGCAGACAGTCCCGAGGACCAACAGCGATATTATCCAGCAACCTAAGCCGATGTCTGTTGGGCAGTTCCAGGGGCCTGGAAGAGGCAGGGTGCAATGGAATCTGGGCTCTGAAGGGTAGAAGAATCGGGTCTCGAGTCATCGGCTGTTTGAGGTCAGGGAAATGGTGGACTTTGGGTATTCCTAAGCTGTATTTGGATGCTTGATCTGGTCAATCAACCTTATTGTTACTGCGCCGATGTCTTCATCTTGGTTAGGGCTCTATTAATGGTGGCTCCCAGTTCCAACTGTGACTCATAAGCGTATCTTGTGTGAGACCGGAATAGAACTATCAGCTGATGTCATGATGAATATGCAAAGCTGCGCAAGTGTGACAGCAGAGATTATTTGTACAACGAATCTTGTTGTGCATTCCATGGCTTATACAGGTGACGAGAGGGAGTGATGAGTCGCAACTATTAGCGCGAAATCTTGGCGGCGGAGCGCACACATTGAACCTTGGAATTGCCCCACAGGCTACCGCCACTTCTCGTTTCTGCTATATCATAAGGGACCCCCCGACTACGACCGACGGCAATATTCACAACACGCAACCACAACCGCCAAAATGTCAAGACCTGCAGGGTGAGTCTACGCGCACGTATTTCTGCCCATGAGCGCCCGCCGCCCCCGGACCATGGCCCATCAAAAGACGGCCTTCCGCATACACACCAGCCCTACTATAGAATCTGGTGAGCTGACATTAATCCTGTAGCCGCACCGACTGGGCGGAAGAAGACGACGAGGAGTCCCTCACCTCCCTCCCACCCAACCAAGTCATCAAGAACAAGGACGGAACAGAGACAGTCATCTCCTACCGCATCGGCGAAGACGGCAAGAAATACAAGACCACCAGGCGCATCAAGAAGACGGTCGTCAAGCAGATTGTAAACCCCCGTGTGGCTGAGCGAAAGCAATGGGCAAAGTTCGGACAAGAGAAGGGCAAGCCCGCGGGCCCGCAAACGGACACCGTCTCCGTCGCTGAGAACATCGCCTTCCGACCGGTATCGAACTGGAAAGCCAGCAACGAGGACAAGGGCGACGAGGCGAAGAAGAAGGCCGAACTCAAGAATGCAAAGATCAAGTGTCGTATTTGCCAGGGCGACCATTTCACCACAAAATGTCCTTTCAAGGACACCATGGCTCCCGAGGGCGACGTCGCGCCCGCAGATATGCCCGATGACGCGCCCGGCGTCGGAGCAGGAGGAAGCCTGGGTACTGGCTCTGGAGGCTACGTTCCCCCGCATCTGCGTGGACGTGCTGGTGCTGGTGAGAAGATGGGCGGCAAGTTCGACCGGGACGATAGCGCAACCCTCCGTGTCACCAACGTGTCTGAATTCGCCGAGGAGCAGGATCTACGCGACATGTTCTCCAGATACGGACACGTCACGAGAGTGTTCTTGGCCAAGGACAGGGAAACTGGCCGTGCGAAGGGCTTTGCCTTTGTCAGTTACGCAGACAGATCGGATGCTGCTAAGGCGTGTGAGAAGATGGATGGATGTAAGTTTCAGAACAAGTCTGTGATATCGAACGATGCTAACAGGTTTCAGTCGGTTTCGGTCATCTCATCTTGCGTGTTGAGTTTGCTAAGAAGGCTTAAGCTCAAGGGATTTGTGATGGCTCAGTGACGTTGCAATTTGGCGTTCGGGGCGGTTTAACGGGCTACGACATCTATGACATGGATTTTCCATGCTTGACGATAGCTATCGTTAGTGACTTCAGACGAGGCTGCTTCTCATGAATATCAATGATAAAGTGCTCGGTTTGAACGTATCACTTGACGCTCAGGATCAGGCACAGCTTCATGGGGCTGGAGGAACGTTGTGAAATTGGAGTGCTTGCAGCTTGAATTGCATCCTAGACGGCGTTTTCGCAGCCGGCATTCGCCATCAACCGTACTCCATAACCGTAACCTGGTGGATACTCATCTAGGGCGCTCTAATCGCTCGCCTTGTACTTCTCCCGATACTCATCTAGCCTCTTCAGATCCTCTTCACCACCCAAGCTCCTCAAATACTGAACAACATCATCCAGCGTCAAGATAGCCAGAACGGGAATGCCATATTGCTTCCTGACCTCACCAATCGCACTTGGTCCTGGCTTCCCATCCTCGTCATTGGGAGTAGGTGTCTTCTCTTGCCTGTCAAAAGCAACGATGATGCCGACCAGCTCTCCACCTTCCTTCTTGATGATATCAATAGCCTCCCTGATTGCAGTACCAGCGGTAATGACATCATCAACGATAACAATCTTCTTTCCCTTCAGACTTGCACCGACAATGTTTCCGCCTTCACCGTGGTCCTTTGCTTCTTTACGGTTGAAGCTGTAGCTCTTCTGTCCGTACTTGGCGAGATCAAGGTCTGCAAGCTTGTCGACTGATGCTGCTGCAAGTGGAATTCCCTTGTACGCTGGTCCGAACAGAATGTCCCACTGGAACGAAGGGTCTGACTCGCCATGTGCCTTGAGAGTGTGCGCATACGCTGAGGATATGGAGCGTAGCAGGTCGGCTCTGTGAAACAGTCCCGCATTAAAGAAGTAGGGTGATATGCGCTTGGACTTCAGTGTGAAGGTGCCAAACTTGAGCGCGCCGGCTGACACGCAGTCCTTGAGGAAATTCTGCTTGAATTCTGGTAGCGACATGGTTGATTTTTCTGTTACCGTTGATGCTTTTGGGTTCGGAAGTGGGTGAGGATATTCAGACATTTCTTTCCGAGCTCGGAAGCACGGACCCTTCTGGAAGCGTCGTCACTGATTTGATGTGTTGCTCAGAACTTTCAACTCGCGACATATCACCGCCAACGCCCCAGCACACGCCCCTCCTGCTTGCGCATCCACCACCTGCGTCACTTGCTTGTTTATTTTAGCTCGGCCTGTCTGTTTTAGGTTTTCGGGCGTCTGGGGGGAATACCACTTCGGCTGTGGGCAATCAGGCGCAACACTTGGTCATTTCTTTCCGCCATCACCACCTAGCCTCCTCGACATGGGCATGTATGTCTTGTTCCCAATCCGTACACCCGAAAACATAGCCATACTAATTGGTACTCTAGCTGGGACTCTCTCACCGGACGCAAGTCCAAGGACACGGCATCCGCCTCGCCCCAAAATTCCGACTTTGTGAAAGAAGACACTTTCCAGCCCACACCCTTCGATCCCAACACGGCCATCCAAAATCCTTCAGAATTTCTCCTCGACCCCTCGCAACTACATCCTCTCGCAGGCCTCAACCAAGACACTCTCGACTACCTGTCACTAGAAGATTCCGTCTTATCCGACCTGCCTGGCGCACAATCCGCTTTGCCTTCCCGCGGCTGGTCAGACGACTTATGTTACGGCACAGGTGTATCATACCTCTCTGCGCTGACTATTGGAGGAGCATGGGGGCTTGCTGAAGGACTACAAAAGAACCCGCCTAGCATGGCGCCACGGTTGCGAATCAACGGTGTGCTCAACGCGATAACACGACGAGGACCTTTCTTGGGAAACAGCGCGGGTGTGATTGCCATGGTGTACAATGGCATGAACAGCACTATTGGGTACTACCGGGGCAAGCACGATATGAGCAACAGCGTGGTGGCGGGCGCTTTGAGCGGTGCGCTGTTCAAGAGCACAAGAGGGACAAGGCAGATGGCTATCAGCTCAGGAATCTGCGCCTCTGTAGCAGGAGGATGGGCGGTACGTCGCACCATAATCTGCTCATTCAAAGTAAAAAGCTGACAGCCTACCAGATAACACGAAAAGTCTTCTTCGAACCTGACCTAAAATCAGTCGATTAAACTCCTAAACTAGGAGCGATTGCCCCAAGCAAATGGATCTCTCACAAAATGCTGCCTCACCGAGCCTTATTCCAAAAAACAGGCACGCAGCCATCTTTTCTCAACTTCTACTACGTTCGACGTTTGTCCAGCATTTACACGAGTGCGATCTTAGCGTATCTTCCTCTACCTCCTCATCACCACTCTGCGGGCTCTGCCCAACTTGTACAATAAGGCTGGCGTTCATCATATGGAAGAAAGACCCGGGTGCTACGAAGGCTTTAGAAAAAGGTTCATGGTGTCGGGTTGTTCAGTTTCTTTCACCCTAGGGTGGACCGGAACGGCTAGGCTGTGTGCTGTGTATTGTGTATGTATGTATGTAAAGACGAAGTGACGGAATGGAATGGAATGGAGATTAAGTAATGATATATTTGATTAAACTCCAGGGGCGAGATATGCATGCAGAATACTTGAGCTCTGCGAAAACGGGAATCTTCTTGTCATTCTGCATGTGTACACGTTTGAGAAGAGTCGCACCCTACAAGCGGCTTCATACACCCTCCGCTCAGGTCGTGAGATACTTGATCTAGTGGGTGTACGTGATTTCAATAAGAATACTAGAATTCGTCTTCAGACCAGGAATCCCAGCGTAGCTTACTCCATCTGGCAAGGAGACGCCATACTCACTTTCGACGTGGTCTTCGCTGTCTTCGCTTCCTTCTTCGCTATCTTGTTCTTCTTTGTTGTTATCGTAACTTCTGTCTATCCACATGTTCAAAGCTGGAAATGTCTACATCGTCGGAATCTTCACTGTTGTCGTCGTCTTCCTCTAAAGCCAAGAGCTAGTTCTGTTTAGGATCGTTAATCTGGCTCGTTCTCGTCCCGATAATGGCAGTCAGTATCGTCGATTACAGAGCACATGGAAGTAAATTCGTCAGTCAAGGCAGCGTATAGCACGCAAGGCCAACGAGAATCTACCGAGTCTACCGAATTTGATAGCCTCCTCTTTCTTATTCGAATCAGGATTCTTGATTGCTTCATTGAGCTCTCTTTCCACCTCTTCCCTGATAGACAATGCTCATCCGTAGGGGTCGTATGGGCGGGAGTATTGGTAATATATGCGCACGCGACGTGCTTCTCATTCAAAATCTTCCAGAAAAGGTCGGAGTGTATCGAAGACTCGTGGTCAAGTACTTAGTATGATGGTGCCACCTATTCCAGGAACTGCGGGTATGCTGCGTGAACATGTTCAGATTCAAAGCGTCTCGGGATCAGCGAGATTGGCATAGTCGATTGGGTTCCCAACTACACACAATGAGGAGGTGTTTGCAGTATCCAACTTGTACTGATCAGCAGATGATTAGACAGGTGTGCTCTGTTCCGCCCCGGTTCCAGGGTTCACACTGAATTTCGCCGAGGGGTTTCCCATGCGGATCATCTCCGCTTCTGAGCGTGCTTGCGGATCAAATGGTTTCATGGTCGATCCAGCCAGACACAGGCAGATTTCGATGTCGAAGTACTGGCTCAAGAAGCAGGGCGTTGGTAAAGGTGGCTTGATGTATTGCGCTTGCGCCACGGACGCAAGCACCCTGTTCAAGGGAGAAACTGAACACCTCTCTGCTGGCACAGATCGATAGCATAGAAGACTACAACGCTGTTAAGCTTAGCTGATTTTCTTGCTATAAGCTAACGTAGACTGCAATAGAGGACATATTAATTCTATGTCTGTTTAGGGTTTTCCGTGTATGCCTCACAAAGTGCCCAGCCAACACGCACGAGCGCGTCCCTAGCGCGTCCCCGGAACAACTGGACACATGCGCGTCCCTCAATCAATCAAAGTACACCGTCGCTTGTGCGCACCTTCGTATATTTCACCGACACGCGCGATAGTGACTCCTGGCGCTACGGTTACCGGAAGTGATTCGACCTGTAGCTTCTGTTTGATCGGCAATGGGTCTTGCCTTGGCAGATGGGTCACTGCCGTTACATCCCTCACTGGAGAGGTGTCCTGAGCGTCGACATGGCGGTTTCATGAACGACATACTCTCTGGTAGCACTACCACAACTAACATCTTTTCTTTTTACATTACATGATACCTTAGTTGGAATACTTCGCAACCTCACCTGCTCGGCGGTGCTGTTTGCTTCTTTTTTGCGACATCATTTCTCCAATTGTATTCTCCATGGGAGAGTATAAGTCGCAGCATTCATCTCACAATGCGTAGGATCAAAGTCCCCCGTGGGACCCCATATCGCCGGCCTATGTCGAAGCAACACAAACGGTCCCTGGTGTATGCGCTTCTTTCGGCTGTCGCTTTCGGCGGGTATTACTGGTTGTACGCGCAGCCCATCGATGTATTCGCCGTTCCGTTTAGAGAGCACGAAGCATACATGCACGACGGATCAAGTCTCGCCTTCCTCAAATCAGAGCAATCCTATGATTGGCGGGAAGCGCCCTTCGTGAACAAGATCGCATCCTATATACCGCTACCGACGACCGCTCCGCACAAACTCCCTCGAGTCCAGTCCGAGCACTTTCCCGAGACGAGTTCGCAAAGAAAACAGAGAGAGAAACGCAGAGTCGCCGTACGGGACGAATTCAAGCATAGCTGGGACAGCTATAGGGAATTTGCTTGGGCACAAGATGAGCTTCGGCCTGTAACAGCGGAGGGTGAAGAGTCGTTTGGCGGCTGGGGTGCCACTCTGGTCGATTCACTAGACACGCTCTGGATCATGGGCCTCAGAGACGAATTTGATGAGGCCGTGGAGGCTGTCGCAGCCATTGACTTCGGTAAGACCAACCTTACCACTGTGAGCGTCTTCGAGACGACCATCAGATACCTGGGTGGGCTGTTGAGTGCATACGACATGAGCGGCAAGCCGATCTTGCTTAAGAAAGTGATACAACTCGGAGAGATGCTGTATCGTGCATTTGACACAACCAACAACACACCTCTTGGCTGGCTGCATGTAGAGAACACCAAGGCGATAGGAAGGACGGCCTTTACTGCCGAGAGCAATATCTGCTTTGCCTGTCTTGGAAGCTTGACCATGGAGTTTACGCGTCTTGCCCAGGTCACGTCAGAGCCAAAATATTACGATGCAGTCGCGAGGATCACTATCATGATGGACCGCGCGCAAGACAATACTAGGCTACCTGGTCTGTGGCCAACTATGGTGAACGCCGCGAAAGAAGAATTCAACCAATCACGCTTTTTTTCGATCGGTGCGCTTGCTGACAGCACGTACGAATACTTCCCCAAGATGCATGCGTTGCTCGGCGGCGTGGAACCTGCGTACGAGAAGATGTACCGAGACTCAGCTGAAATGATTGACGCGTACATGCTTTTCCGGCCCATGGTGCCTGACAGCGCTCACGGAGAAGACCTACTGCTGTGTGGGGATGTCTTCACCCACGGCGAAGATGCCAGGCTAGATCCAACTATGCAGCACCTGACATGCTTCATTGGCGGCATGTTTGGCTTAGCAGGTCGCCTCTTCTCTGATCCTGACCACGTGGATCTCGGTGCGAAGCTCACCAAGGGGTGTATTTACGCCTACTCCGCCACACCCACGGGTATTATGCCAGAAACGTTCGATATCGTGCCCTGCGATTCTCGTAAATCTTGTCCCTGGAACCAAACGGCTTGGGAAGTGGGTGCAATGCATCACTACAGCAGCAAATATGTTGCTCATTTCAATGACGCAGTAGAAAAGTACAAGATCCCACCTGGCTTCACCAACATCCGCGACAAACGATACCTGCTCAGACCCGAAGCCATCGAGTCTGTCTTCATCATGTATCGCATCACTGGTGACCGTCAATATCTGGACGACGCATGGGACATGTTCACTAGCATTGTTGCTGCAACTCGAACGCCTTACGCGAACGGACAAGTCAGAGACGTTACGTTTGTAGCATCGAAAGCCCCAGGCCGAGGTTACAAGTCTGTCCCAGGTGTAGGTGATGTACCATACACGCACGAAGACAATATCGAGAACAAGATGGAGAGCTTCTGGACAGCGGAAACACTGAAGTATTTTTATCTCATCTTCAGTACACCAGATATGATCAGCTTAGACGACTGGGTGTTTAATACGGAGGCGCATCCCTTTAGGCGGCCGAAGTCGAGATAAAAACAGGCTAAGCATGATGTTGAAGCCAGTAGTTGAGAATAAAGAACGAGATGAGTAAGGTCACACTGCTATTAGTATTGTCATCTTATATGATACCCGGCATGGACGAAGAAATGCGTCACTATCGCTATTGCTTTTTGGGTAGCATAGCCGGAACATTGCATTGATTGGCGTTGTAATGTAAGCTCAGACAGTTTTTTATGAAGTTCTGGCACTACCGTGTGAAATAGGTAGCCTGCTTTCGTCTTTTATTGTGGCTTTCTGTATTATTCATTCTGTTCGATCTCTCGGCCGACTCATCTGGCCAAGGTCACGCACCGGAACGAGCCTATGCGTCTGAAATATAGCCACCGGCAATCGACATCATCATACGCTTGCTACGATGCGCATCCTCGCCTTCATCTTCCTCGCAATCTGCCAGTCTTTTGATTTGCTTGCCCTTCTCATCCGCGATGAAAGTCGTCACTACGGGCTTATCCTCCACAACACTCCCTGGCGTTGTGCCAATGACCGTCTCAAAGACGACCTGGAAAGACGCCGGCTTGACGAAACGCGAGTCTACAAGCCGATCCCACTCCTGCGCTACGCACTTGAACTTATAATTGGTGCTCAACCGTGTGTTAACATGTATCTGCATCCTCGAAACGGCCAGTAAGATCGGATTCTGATACGAAGACATCTGCGGATGATCCTTTAGCATGCCTTTTATAGCGCTCCAAGCTTCGTGATAGATGCGAGTCCGAGTATTCGTATACTTTCCCTCAAGCCCGAGGTGCCACTCGCTATCTCTCCAGACGGGCCAGTAGTCTCGCACTGCACCTGGATTTCCATTGCGCAAGCGCTCAAGAAAACCGGACACTGGATATGCATCGCGCTCCGTACGCACACCAGTTGGAGGTAGAATGCGGGTGGGGGTGTCCAGAGAAACGCCATGAACGAGTGTGAGCCCAGAGTCTTTCCACGCTCGGTCGAACGCCGGTTTTACGATTTCGTCGTGCCAGATCTTGAGGAACTGCTTGTCGAGGTAAGGAACCGTGGAAGCGTTTGGAAAGATGAGGAAGAGATGGGGGTTCATGCCAATATCTTCTGACATGTTGTCTCCTTCTGAGGTGGGTGTGTATGTGCTTCCAAAAAGCAGCGCACGCTGGATGTTTCTCTGTGTCACATTGTGACCATGTGAAGCCAGATATTGGGCAATGCGATATGCGTCAGCCTCGCCTATCGGGTTCACGGACCTGCGATTCAGGTTATTTGAAATCCAAGGGGTTTGCTCCCATGTCAAACGCTTTGCGAATGCGAGTGATGTTGGGATGCAGAAAGAGAGCTCGCTGTGACACTGTTCTGCTTTGGCAATGACGGAGAGGGTGGCTAGGCCGTTGATGTCGCGCTCGTGGGTGATGGACATAGTGATGTTGAGTAGGAGCAGGAGAAAGAAGACAACGAGAGGGATCTGGAATTATATGTGCGAAGAGGGGTCCGTGACTTGGTTGGACTATATTGAGTGATTAGATTATTGTGGGCGTGTATGTCTCATGGGTAAAGACAGTGAAAGCTCAGGGAGATATCACTATTGACAACGCACGCATTGAGACATTGGAGAAACTAAATGAAAGCTTCGAGACTGTTTCGCCCAAGCATAGTAGTAGATAGACTCGAGCAGTTTGCCCACGATACTTAGCGCACTACAATGCTCTACTGATCAACAAAGATGGAGTTAAGCTGATACATTCTGTAGCACTATCACAACAGTACCTGGGTTGTCAAAGCATTCCAAAAGAACTCCAGTCTGAATCCCGGGCCTAGATTAACGAGACTTCAAACATAGCAACACCAAAGAAATTCCGTGTTTGTGGACTTGTTGAATTGTACGCGACCCCGAATCATACATCATTGACATGGTGGATGTGACGAACGTGACAGATCTGATGAGGAAGACTACGAATGCCTCTAGTCATATCACGATAGCCGGAACCATCTGCTCTTGTTACGTAGAGATGTACTCTACAACACAGATTTTCACTTATACATGATAAGTGATCAATCTTCATAGAAGACAAGCTCACAAAATCTCTCAGGATATTATAAAAATTGGTATTTGTAGTGCTCTCTTTCCCACATTTCCTGTAGCTTTTGTCATGGCATTACAAGTATGCACCCGTTCCTTGCAGACGTTTTGGTGCATGCAGTTGGGTTCTCAATGTAGACTATATGCCAGCGCATCAAAAAATTGGTTTCGATTCTGTCTTCTAGCCACCCAATGTTTAAAAGGAGTGCCTCTCACTCAACATGAGTCATGCTGTCAGACGCCAAGCTGTCAGCATAACGTCAGCACAGATTTTAGAACGGAGTATAAGCCCACCTAAGCCCTTGCGCAAGTACACTTCGTCTCTCCTACACTCACTGGAAAACCCCAACCTTTACGTCGACATTGTCAACACATGTGTGCTGTGTCGTTGGGGAAGCACAATAACAGGACCTCGGAAGACCGGCAGCCTATCTTTCCCCACCGAGGTGCCACTGCGGCCTTAACCACGGTACTCGACGAAATGAGCTACGACTCCGCTGCTCGCAAAAACGCCGCCCACTTGCGTATGCCTCAACTCACGAAGGGGTCCATCTTGTTGTAGACAAGCTTGACCAAGACGGCGCCACCAACTTGGCAACGCTTATCGTCGCGCGCTCAAGAACATCGCTATACACCCGGTGCCCCAATCGCACGAGATGGACAACTTCCGTAATAATATCGCCGATGGATTCTCATAGAGTGCAGTACGGTTCGGCGACATCAAGTCTGGCCGCGATTGGTTTGCCGCGCGGTCATAGCACGGCAAACCCTTCACCCGGGTGCATTCGAAATCGTGTCTGCGAATGATGCCATCTAGTTTGATCGCACCAGCATTCGCTTCTCATGGATCGCCACCATGCTGTGCTCACAATTGACTATAGATAATTCCTTTCGGAGAGCCATCTCCGACACGGGACAGTACAGCCCTTGTTCTACTCGTTGCCTCTCGCCCGCGGCATGATTGTAGACTCCAATCTTGATGTGCCGGGTGTTCTAGATCCTAGTTGATGCGAGAAGAGCAGGTGATAAGGTCTATAGGTCGCACAATCAGTTGGACTCTCGCCCCACCAACGTCGTGCCGCATGGCCCTTGGATACTGTTTTGATTCCGGCCGCTTTCTCGTATAGCACACCTGCCTTTTTAAACTTAGGAACTGCTTCCATACGGCTTTTTGGAACAGGGGCCTTATCTGGCGTGCTATTGCGCGCGACCTAGCTGCGATCACACATGGTTGGACGACGATAACGCATTTGCACTAGAAGCATCATATGTATATTTTAGAAACGCCGCTCTATCCTCGAAGTGAGAATCAAACGATCTACCACGCGCAACTATGGCTGCAAATCCTCTTGGTGATGTGTTGATTCTCGGCCAACCCGATGCGGTTGGGGGCACAGCGATCAGTCCTCCCAGCCACGAAGCGATCAACGCCTTCAGCGACGAGAAGCATCGCCTTGCTGTCAATGACGGAGAAGTCGAGAAGAAGGTTGCCCTGGAGCCCGAGATCAAGGCAGTCCTTCCCGAATACGATGCGTCCGAGCAAGAGAAGGACGACAATGGTGAAGACCATATCATCGTTACTGGCGCTGACGCAGCTGCTCACCTACTGCCCCTGAGAGATGACTTCGTACCTGCGGTGACCTTTCGAAGTATCTTCTTAGCCTCTATTCTGTCCGCGTTCCAAGCCGTTGTATTTCAGATCTACCAGGTACGTCTACAGTCCTGATACATGGATCGCAGAGGCTAACATGTACTCTAGTTCAAGCCCACCCTGATCACCATCCAAGGAACCTTCATCGTCCTTATGGCCTATTTTCTCGGTAGAGGATGGGTCAAGCTGCTACCACGTGGAGATAAATTCGAGGCTCGGTGGAGAGAAAAGGGCGGAGTTGGCAAGACACCCCTATGGATCACGATAATGTCGTTTTTCAACTACGGAGAGTGGAATCTGAAGGAGCACGCCATCACGTCAATCACTGCAACCTCTGCGTCGATCGCAGCTCCTAGCAGTCAGGTCTTCGCGGCATCCGACCTCTTCTACGATATGCCTCTGAGTCCCATCACTGTTATCTTCAGCACCATCTCTATTGGACTCTTCGGCTATGGTATCTGTGGTATAATGCGTCCCATCTGCGTTTGGCACGTTGATTCGGTTTACTGGAGTAGTCTTCCCACGGTGAAGGTGCTCCAGGGTCTCCATTGGCAGACTGTCAAGGACTCCAAGCCACTCCGGTGGTTCTGGATCGCATTCTCTGGCATGTTTCTCTACGAGTTCTTCCCTGCTTACATATTCCCATGGCTGAACTCCGTATCGATCCCTTGTCTGGCTGCTATGCATGCGACTGGGTCCAAGGCAGCTATACTAACCAACCTCTTCGGCGGAGCTACCAATAATGAGGGTCTAGGCTGGTTCAGCATCTCGTTCGATTGGCAATACGTGAGCAATTCCTCTCCACAATTTGTACTTTATGAATCCTGACCCTCATCTAGATCACTTCCTTCCAATCATCACTCCCACTCAAGTTCCAGCTGCATCAGACAGCCGGGTTCATAGTCTGCTTCTTCGTCATGCTTGGTATCTACTACGGTAATGCCTGGGGTTCAAGGAGTCTTCCTTTCATGTCGACACGTCTCTTGACCCAGGATGGCAAACAGTATCCAAGCGAAAGCGTCTTCATTGATGGCATTCTCGATGAGAAAGCCTTGCTACAATACGGTCTACCGAGAATCACGGGTACCTTTGCCTATGCCATGTTCATGGCTAATGCTGCAGTGAGTTTTCTACCTCTAACATACACCATTGGGTGCTGATCTCCCTTAGATTGGCGCACTGGTCGCTCATACTGTTCTCTTTTGGGGTGGCGATACAGTCAGAGCGTTCAAGGATGCTAAGAAAGGAAAGTTTGATGATCCCCACCACGCGCACATGGCCAAGCATTACAAGGATGCGCCGCAATGGTGGTATCTTGTTGTACTCCTTGTTAGCTTCGTGCTGGGTCTTGTCGTTGTGATCAAAGAGAACGTTACGCTCCCAGTTTGGGCTTATGTCATTGCACTGGCAATGGGGACAATCATTTCGCCATTCGTAAGTTTATACTCGAAGCCTGTTGATCGATGATGTTAGCTGACTAAAGATCAGAGTACCTTGCTCTATGCTCGCTTTGGTAACGGTATTGCAACCAACAACTTGTCCAAAGTCATTGCTGGACTGATCCTGCCTGGACGCCCGATTGGAAACATGTACTTCGCAGCGTGGTCGCACAACGTCATCAATAGTGCTGTCCAGCTCAGTATGGATCTGAAATTGGGCGAATACCTCAAGATCCCTCCTCGCGTCATGTTCATGACGCAAATCTACGGCACTGTTTTAGGTGGATTCATCAACTACGCCGTCATGATCTCAATCGTCACAGGCAACAAACACCTCCTAGCTGACACCGACGGCAACGCATCGTGGAGCGGCGCAACCATCCAGTCGTACAACACCAACGCCTCGACCTGGGCGCTCGCCGCCTATCTATACAAGCAAGGAAAGACTTACTCCATTGTGCCCCTGGGTCTTCTCATTGGCGCCGCTATCGTCCTCGCGCACCGTATCTTAGTCCGATTCGTCCCGCGTATCGGTAACTTTTCCCTCCGCGAGATCAACTTTCCTCAGTTCATTCAATTCGCCGGTTACATTCCGTACAACCAAAGTCAGACGTGCGTGATTCTTAGCTGGACAATTGTCGGCTTCTTCACCCAATTCTACCTTCGCAATTACCGCCCGCGCATCTTCAGGGACTACTCCTACTTGATCGCAGGTGCCTTCGATGGCGCAAGTCTGACTTGCTTGTTCATTCTGTCATTTGCTGTCTTTGGTGCTGGAGGGCCTGCGATTCCGTTCCCGCAATGGTGGGGTAATAACAGCGCTGGAAACTATGATTTGTGTCCTGTAGCGGAATGAAAGGCGAGGTTGTTTTGGCTGCACACCCTGATGGAGAGTCAGAGCCAGAAGTTTATAGTCTACTGTCGCTTTAGATGCAATATAAAGTATGCCTTACATCACTGTTTCTTCTGAAGTTCTGCATCATTCTTTCACTCGTGATATATTCTTGAGCGTTATATGGTTCGCAAGCTATGTCATGATGTCTTCAAGTATTTACATCAACCCAAGTGCCGTCACGGTCCTGTGCCTAGTAATTCTCTCATCTACCATGGTACAGGCGCGCCATCGTATCGATAGAATTTCCCACTGTCCGACTCCTTGAGCCCAGCCACCACATCCAACATACTCTCCACGCTGACCTTGGCCTCGATCATCGCACCCTTTCCACCCATTCTCGTCTTCACCCAACCAGGATCCATGCAAATGACCTTGATCCCGTTCGCCTTCAAATCTTTCGCTTGGTGCAATGTCAACATATTCAACGCCGCCTTACTCATGCTGTAGGTACAACATTTCGTCACGTCTGTCGCAACCGTCAAGCTACCTAATCCCGAGCTCATGTTCAGCACGGTCGCGCCTCTCGCTAGAGACTTTCTCAGGCTCTCGACGATTTTGGCGGGGCCCAGAACGTTGGTCTGCATGTGCTCGTTTAGACTCTTTGGGTCAAGAGTCAAGCTTGTATCGGTGCTCGTTGCGTTGATCCCAGCGACATTAAAGAGGAAATCCAGGCTAGCACCGGTTTTGGTGAGGATCTCTGCGACGCGAAACTCGATACTGGAGAGAGAATCGAGGGAGCTGACATCGCATTCGATGATATGGATGTTTGAGTTGTTGTTCAGGCTTTCTAGTTCCGAGATGTCGCCTGATTTGGAGCGGACGCCTGCGATAATGGTGTTTGATGGTTTTGCAGCGAGTTGGCGCACGAATTCCAGGCCAATGCCCCGGTTGGCCCCCGTCAGAAAGTAAGTTGCCATTTTGGGTGGTCTTCTTGAATGGGATCGTACGGGTAGGTGACCTTTGCTGTTGGCCGAATGCGACTTTGAAGTTACGATGATTGTTTGATGTGAAATTGGGGATGAGTTTCTTAGGGGCAGGGACTCTGGAGTGGATTTTCGGGGTATTGGTTGGAGGTGAGGACGAGAGAAGTTTTGCGACTGCGAGGAGTGACTTGATGAAGTACTTCGCCTCCGCGGACGGGACGATGTGGTGCTGTTGTGCCGTGTGTCCTGCATGCGGTCTACTTCCACCGGGTAAATCATAATGGGTGACGTCGTAGTGTATTAAAGGGTAATTGGAAGTAGGTGTCGTTGAGAAGTCGTAAGTATTAGTACACAAAGTACTATACATGTTCGCCAGTTCAGTTGACTATATGTATACGCACGCACCACATGTTCGCCTGAAAAGCGCCGGTCGAGAGACCCGCAATCCCGTTACGAAGTGTCAGACCTGTCAACTCTGTTACATGGAGTTTCATGCAGTACTCGGCGACAATCAGAACAAGGCTGCGATATTATGCCCTCCGTGGCACGCTCGTCTCATGTTTTCCGATTTCTGTTACTCGTACAAATTGTTGTTCTGAATGGAGCCTGTAGGATAGAGACGACGGATTGCGCTTGCCGCTTCAGACGAACCCGATGCGAATCAAGGGACACAACCATTTCCTGCATCGTAGCGACAGTTCCCCTAAAACGCAGATCGAGAATGGATTGTGAATTACAAGGTCACGATTTTGCATAATTACCAATTCCTGTATGAATCTGAGAACTATTATTCTTACCACTGTATGATAAAAGCGAAAGAAAAGCTTCGCCCACACAGAGGTTAAGAAGAACTTCTCCACCGCGAGTATCTGGTCCGCATAGCGCGGCCTCGATTTGGTATTCAATCCGCGATTGGTCTTTCGACCATCAGCATGACACATTCGTCTCCTAAAACTTCCTACGATTCGAGTGCTCCTCTTCGAAATGGTATCTACTCCATGTGGTCCACCTTGCGCTTCTCGCTGGCGCCCTTTACTACGCTCGAAAGATCGACAACTGCATCACATTAGTACGAGCAAATGACTAATTGGGGTACGGCAGGCTTACGAGGAAGATCCAAAGGGAAGTCGACACTAGCCAGCATAATGGCTAAGAAGATGTACCAACCGCAGAGGCAGGTAACGAAGCAGAATGCACCAGCAGCCTCAGCAAGCTTGGCAGCAAGAGCTGCTCGACCGTTTGCAGCCTGGAGATAGCTGCCCGCCAGAAGGCCGAAAGCGGGCACAAGAGTGAAGAAGATAAGGAAGAAGATCAAGTTCGTGCGGATGGAGCAGATGAGGTAGACTAGGCATAGAAGGCCCATCATTATGAGGAAATATGCTGTGAAAATGGTCAGAATCGAATTTCTGCATCTCTTCTTGGGTGACTTACCAAGACCGACGTTGAAGCCAACAGATTCTAGGCCTGTGCTGCCTGCGACGTTCGCGTTGGCGTACGCGCCATATGAGTTGTAGAAGGGTTGGAGTGTGGCAGCGAAACCAAGCCAGAAGGCACCGAAAGAACAGAAGACAACGAAGGGGAAGGTATTGCCAAGAATCCACTGTATCAGTTGTCAGAGAGAGTCTTCAAAGGCTTTGAGAGCAACGTACTTCACCAAGACCACCGAGAATCATGAGCAGACCACCCGCAAAGTAGTACCATCCGGTGCTTGCTGCTCCACTTCCACCAGCACCACGCCATCCCATGAGGGTCATGCTCAAAGGATGCAAGGACAACAGGAAGCCGATGAGAGCACTACCCAAAGTAAGCATTCGAAGTTCCAGATGTATATGCAGGAGGAACATACAGAGGCGTCGGGTTACCGAATGTCTTCCGCAGATCTCCTTTTACTTTGTTCGGTGGTGACAGATATAGTTTCTCAAATAGCTCTGGAGAGATCGAGATACTACCCGCTGTTCGGATCTGATGCAATGCAGTACCAGAATCGACCGAGGCGTCGAGGTGCGTTTGTCCACCATATCCATTGCCGTAAGCTAGAGAAGGTTAGTAAAAGATGAATGTGTATACCGCAAAAGAGTCTTACGTTCTTGCCGAGAGAAGTCTTTCTCCAAAGCGTTGGGCCCGTCCATCATTCTAGTTGTCGACTCGTTCCTCGCAGTTGATCCAGCTGATAGAGTTTCTGCGTCTCTAGCTGTAGTCGCGCCGAGGTGGGCGTCGTTCGTTGCGTACTTGTGATCGTGATTGGAAGTCATACACGCGACGTGGTTGTCAAAGAGACCGCTTCCGTTGGAGTTGTTATTAGAATTAGAGGTATCGTAGTGATGATGACCGGTCGAGGACGTGGTAGTAGATGTTGAAGTCTCGTAACGTGACATAGAAGGCTAGGGAACCGGAGAGTAGGGTTGATATAGGGAGCACACAATGGTCATTAAGAGTGTAGGTAACAATAGTGCTCCGCAAACCTTGAGGCACGGATTCCAATTCCAAGAAAGCGTAGCTGCGGACGAAAGCAAGGGATCATCACCGACTATGTGGCAGGTGCAGCCAGGCCACCCTGGTAGAACAAGAGTTTGAGGGCCAACCGCTGCGGTTCCGCGTTGGATTTGATGCACGTAGTCGAATTGGCGGGAGGGCAGATCTGCCCAGGCTAGAGCTTGGGGAGCGTCCAGGTCTTGATTCGCCGGAGTCATGAGGAGTGCCTCCTTAGCTGCGGACGTGGCTTCCCTGCCGACGCATCCCCTAGGAACAGCAGTGGCGTCTCGTGCAGTTACTTTGTACGCCCTGGACACACCACCACCGATACCGTCTGAGCATCTTATAAGGCTGATGACGAACCTGTGTATGAACGGGTGGAGGAGGTCAGATTCATATCAATGACGCTACGAGAAACATCATGTTTCTTTGTGAAACTCTTCACATACTCTTAGTTTCGCCGCATTGACAAGACCTCGCCGACCCCAATACCCAAAACGGTCGCAATGGCAATGGTACGCATTCAAAGTCACAACGTGATCATGACCCGATGCAGCAACAACCAGTAAGGGATCAGCAACCCCAGGACGTAAGATCGGTTCTGCGGAGTCGAGTGGAGATGAAGCACGCGAATGCTGGGGACGCGTGCGGAGCCTAGACTTTGGAGCTAAATGATCGTCGGGCCGTCACTAATGGGGTTGGCTTTGCGGGGAAAACGTGCTAAGAACGCTAGATCCGGATGAGTGGTGCAGGCGTTATTCCCAAACGTCATGTCGCGCACGGCATCTCAAAGATATGCATGAGATTTCGTTTTGCAATCTCATGGATGGTAATCGAGATAACGACAAGGTTGCGGCCAGGTTGCACCAACGTCACTGGAGTATGCTGGGGTGTAATATTGCAATCGTGGAGGTTGCAGATTTGTACAACGGGGACAATCTAACCGACTAACTCGAGTCAGTGCAGAATGTAGATAGTCCGGCCTTGTGCGGCAAAGCTGTCGTGTGTTGATCGTATGTTCAACTTATGATCGATGAGCCACTCCCATAGCGCCGAAATGCAAGGAAAAGCCCATAGACCTCAGCCCCCGCGTTTCACTACCGAGGTGCGCATGATGGCATAAGAATCTAGTGTGACTCGCGTCCAGGTGTAGGGTATTTGGCGAGTAGCTTGCGCTCATCCGACAACGTATCGGGAGGAGTCCAATGGTAGCGACGGAGACATTCCGCATATGATGATGTCTAACCCAATTCAGTTGACCATAGTAAAGCCTCGGGAATTAGGTACCATTCGCAAAAGCCGGGTTCCTAACGGAAGCGAGTAGGAGTTGAGATCTGATACAAGATATTCTGCTTGTAATGTTGGATGCTGCTGGCTTCATTCAAATTCGTAAAGAAATCCGGTTGACCTGAAGTCGCACAGTCTTTTCCACATATCGTTCCGATTAACGCACTGTTGCGACTTCGTAGGCGGCAATAGGCAAGTTTGCCAGCTGTCCAAGACGCAGACCGCATCTTCCGTGGTCCCGAACCGTCAACATCCCAGTAGGACCGCAACCCAGCATACTAGCGGCGTATGCCGCACCCCTCTCTGGCATTCGGACTTTGTGGAGGATGGCATCGCAGGAGATAGCTTCCACTCTGATGGAGAATTGTGTCCACTAAACTCACATCTTCTCGCAATTGCTCCACAAAACATTCTCCTGCTGCGTACAAACTATCAGAAATCGACGGATGTAACGCGACGCTCCAATCAAAAGCCATGTCACGTTGGTCTAGGAGGTAAAAAAGGCACAATTTTTCAATAGCGTGGTGCATAAGGAGTTGAGGGTTTCATGCCGGCAGTGCTCGGAGGTTTTCGGTGCTTTCCAGTGTTGAGATGCCGAAAGCTGATGGACAAGCGACAGGCGATCCGGATCGTCGGTGTCTCCGGATGTTTGATCGTTCAAAACTCTCTCTTCTGTCTTTGGCATCTCCTGATCTTCGCGAATACCATAGCTCAGCATGGGCATAGAAATCGCCGCGAATGCCTAGTGCTGAATACTGAGTTTGAGATAGTTCATCAGGATCAAGGGAGGTACAGATGGTAGCGTTGAGTGGAGTGTGTACAACGATGATCAGACGAAGTTTGTGATGGCGGAAGGCATGCGTTCCACACCAGTCAAGCACGATGCAACCTCGAGAAGAGAGCTGACGATTGGAGAAGTATTGGACGTGCTCTCACAGTAGATGGGAAGGAGTACTTTGGTAGCCAATACCAATGATAGTACCTGCGGACGTCGTGCTCTTCATATAGCATGTACACATGACAAAGCCAGTGGTGATGCCGAGGAGATAAGTAATCTCTTCCGGCCGTAACCTTCAGTCTGTCACCCCGTCCCGAATGTGATTCTTCTCCATGCACAGAAAGAAGCTGAGAGCTTCAGCACGGTATGTGATGATGCTCCGAGGCCCTCAAGCCCCGCCCACCTCTTCAATGACCTTCTTCAAATTCTTGATATCATGCGCAAACCGACCCAAGAACAAGCCGTCAACGCCTTCGGAAATCTTGGCAAAGGTGCCGGGCCCAGCGCTCCCTCCGTAGACAATCCTCGTGGTCCCGGTCCTACCAGCAGCCATCTTCCTAAGCTCTTTTGTCACATTCACAACATGGTCGGGATCAGCGGGCTCCTTTGCGCCAATGGCCCACACAGGCTCGTAAGCCAGTATCACCTCGGTATGGTCCGGTACTGCAGCCAGCACTGACATGACCTGGGGTTTACATTCTTGTATAGCTGCACCTACAGCTGCCGATGCGACGCTGTGGTGTGTCTTCTCGCCAATGCACACCAGCGGTATCAAGCCGTTTCTCGCTGCTGCACCAGCCTTGTTCGCGACCGTCTCGTCTGTCTCACCGAATGCGGCTCTGCGCTCAGCATGGCCAATCTCTACTATCCTTGCTCCTGCCTGGCGCAGCACCAGTGGACTGACCTCGCCTGTGTATGCGCCCTTGTCTTCCCAAAAGGTATCTTGCGCGCCCAGGATGATGGACGAGGGCTCGAGGATGCGGGCAGACTCGGTGAGGGAGACGAAGTCGGGGATAACGAAGAGATCTATGCGCGCATTCCAGGCGTCGCCGTCGAGCTGCAAGACGCCGCGAATGTAGGAGAGCGTGCTGGGCAGGTCGAAGTACATCTTCAGCGAGACGCCGACGAGGCGGCGGGGTCGAGCGATAGGCGGCATAGCAGCGGCAGCGGCGGTTCGTGTATGTGTGTAGAGAGAGAGAGAGAGAGAGAGAGAGGAAGCTGTCCAGCAGTCACTCTACGAGTACTATGTACCAGAAACAAGACGTCTTGGAGCTGCGCAACAACGATGATCCGGGGTTACCGTAAAGGGTAAACCCGGGGAAGGGAAAGCAAACCCGTCATCGGTGGAGGGGACAGGTGTGGGACGGACACGTTTGTGGGGCTTTCATGCCACATCCCATCACCACATGCAATGCCACATTATATTATGCACGATTCGCGACTTGCGACTTGCTGCAGTGCTTTCACCGTCTTCTGTGAATGATGCGCGTCTACCACATGTCACGCATAGCCACGCGTTCTCCAATTGGTGTCACCTGCAGCGTAGTCATGGCTTGTCGCCGAAAATGCGCCTTGCTTGGCGAGGCTCCGATTGTTCCTCCGTACTGCGCTAACCTCTTTACTGTCGACCTTCCGCTAAGGAAAACTGCACATCAACGCATCACTAACCCTCCCGCTCACTGACTGACAGCAAGAGAGAACAGTGGTACATGTCGCGGACACTCGCAGATCGCTGGGCTCGCAAAAGATACTTTGGATAGCTCGTGGGGGGTCAACACCGCAGTACGCAGCATCCTTGCATATCCCGCCCTGAGCTCACCGCGGGGTGCATATTCCTCATATTGTCCTCTCACTAACGTTGCGAAGAATTGACGCAGATTCTCTTTCCTCTCTTCTCTTCCTTTACTTAGTCTCATACTTCTCCGCCATGCACATTTCTCAGAAACTCCTCCAGGCGAGGGAGGAGGGCAAGCCGACCTTCTCCTTCGAATTCTTTCCGCCCAAGACAGCGCAGGTAACGATACCCTCATAACCCCCGACACGACAAGCGAGACGCTGACTTCACATAGGGAGTTCAAAACCTCTACGACCGCATGGACCGCATGCATGGCTTCGGTCCGCAATTCATCGATCTTACCTGGGGCGCTGGTGGCCGCCACTCCAAGTTGACCTGCGAGATGGTCAAGGTCGCACAATCCGTCTACGGCCTCGAGACCTGCATGCATCTTACATGTACCGATATGGAAAAGTCCAAGCTCGACGACGCCCTCCGAGACGCATACAATGCCGGCTGCACCAACATCCTCGCCTTGAGGGGAGACCCGCCACGTGAGCGAGAAAAGTGGGAGGCAACAGCAGGTGGCTTCCGCTATGCAAAGGATCTCGTCGTCTACATCAAGGAGAAGTACGGAAACCATTTCGACATCGGTGTGGCGGGATACTCCGAAGGCAGCGACGACAATGACGATGTCGACGAGCTCATCGACCATCTCAAGGAGAAGGTTGATGCCGGAGGAACATTCATTGTTACACAAATGTTCTATGATACTGACCTTTTCCTTGAGTGGGTCAAGAAGGTTCGTGCCAAGGGCATCGACGTTCCCATCATTCCCGGTATCATGCCCATCCACACCCATGCCGCGTTCCTACGGAGGGCCCAATGGACGAGATGCAACATCCCGAAGCACTGGACTGAGGCCCTGGAGCCTGTCAAGAACGATGACGTCGAAGTGCGTGAAGTCGGCAAACATCTAGTCGCCGAAATGTGTCGGAAGCTGATCGACGCTGGTATCACACACCTGCACTTGTAAGTCGTCCCCTCGTCACAAGAAGATAATCTTTCTCATACCTATATAGCTACACTATGAATCTCGCGCAAGCCACCCGCATGGTCCTTGAAGAGCTAGACCTCCTACCCGACCCCGAGTCACCACTAGAGAAGCCTCTTCCATGGCGGCCTTCGCTGGCGCTCAACCGACGAGACGAGAACGTACGACCAATCTTCTGGCGCAACCGCAACCGATCCTACATTGCTCGCACACAAGACTGGGACGAGTTCCCTAACGGTCGCTGGGGAGATTCGCGTTCACCTGCCTTTGGCGAGTTGGATTCTTACGGCATCGGTCTGAAGGGTACCAACGAGCAGAACATCAAGTTATGGGGCACACCAATGTCGATCAGAGATCTATCCGAACTCTTCGTACGCTATATGGAAGGAAAGCTCGAATCTTTGCCGTGGAGCGAACAGCCCATTACGACCGAAGCTGGGTCTATCCAGGACGATCTGATCAATCTGAACCGCCGCGGATTCCTGACCATCAATTCCCAACCTGCTGTCAATGGAGCCAAGTCTTCAGACCCGGTATTTGGTTGGGGCCCGCGTAATGGTTATGTCTACCAAAAGGCTTACCTGGAGGTCTTCGTCTCTCCGGAACACATCTCTGAGATCATCACGCGTCTCGAACGCGATCCTGAATTCACCTACTATGCTGTGAATAAGGATGGCGATTTGAAGACAAATGCTCCCAACGAAGGACCGAACGCTGTTACATGGGGTGTCTTCCCAGGCAAGGAGATCGTACAGCCAACCATTGTTGAAACAGTGAGCTTCCTCGCCTGGAAGGACGAATTCTACCGCCTTGGACAGCAATGGGCAAACTGCCATGCAGGTGTCAGTCCATCGCGTTACGTGATCCAGGACGTCGTAGACACCTGGTACCTCCTGAATATCGGCAAGTACATTCGATTACACTTACATTTCTCTTACTAATGCTTTGTTTGCAGTACACAACGACTTCCACGCAACCCGTGGCATCTTCCCCATCTTCGACGGTTTAGAAGTCAAGGACATGGATAAGCCGCTGGTCAACCCCAGCGTTGATCTTCCTAGCGCAAACGGAGACGAAGCGACAAAGGTAGTCAACGGCGGTAGCCACACCAACGGCACGAACGGCGAGCAAGCTGAACCCCATAAGGAAGAAAATCCAAGCCTAATCGATGCTGCCAAAGCAGCCGCTGTCGAGGTCACCAACGGCATGAGAAGCCTGGCAATGTCCAACTAGGCTTCCGTAACTCCAGGTCTTACTGCATTCAACACGCCAAGACCAATTTGAGATGAGTCTTCTTCTAAGAAATCTCCGCTCCTAGTCTGGTGTTCAACAAGTTACGCGACAGAGCTCCTGCTTTCAGCAGACCTCTTTCATTTCAACAAGCGCGAATCTCTGGTTCTTTGTTCTTTGGCGTATATCGGTTATGGTTGGCATTGAAAGGAAAAGGTTACGATTTGCACTGCAATCATGCACAAGCATCTGGGAGGCGTCTATTCAACCCGACGACCGTCACGAAAGATATGGTGCGGGAACCTAAAAAGTTCAATAGCATAGTGTAGGATATGGCTTTCTAAGATACCCGGTCACTGCCCTCAACGGCGGTGATCAATTTTTTCACTACGATCTTTATCTATAACTTTGAGTAGATGTCTTTGAAATAGAATAGGGCATACTATCTTCGAGTCTTGAGAGCTTCACTGCATGTGCAAAGGTTTTGAGACAAGCATATGGCGTACATTGTTGTTTCTCTATGTTTTGGGATCAAGTGTGAGTGTATAAAGTATGTGGAAAGAATTGAAATGTCGCGCCATCAAGACGTCTTAGTCGTACACACTGTTCCATCCTTTCTTCACCACGTTCCCTTTTCTGGGGTAGACGTGATGAAAGCAATGACTCTAAGAGCTCATCTCACTCTTGCCGCCGCCGAACAGGCTGCTGAGCCAATCGAAGAAGCCTCCTGGGGCGTCATCGCCAGGTCCTTGCTCGCCGTTCTCCGAACCAGGCAGCTTAGGCATACCCGTGGGCTGGGGACCGCGAGTCAGAGTCTGCATTGTAGTGGGCAGACCAGGCATGCCGGTACCAGGGAAGGGAAACGGAGAGCCACCGGTGGGCATGGGGAAAGGAAGGTCGGTTGGGAAAGGAATGTCTGATGGAGAAGGACCATCACCAGGTGGCTTAGGAAAGCCACCGGTTGGGAAAGGCATATCAGGTCCACCAGGGGGCTTGGGAAAGCCGCCAGTAGGGGAAGGCATGTCGGGTCCACCCGTTGGGAATGGGAATGGAGCGTCAGGCTGGCCTGTGGGGAGTCCTGTGGGAAGGCCAGGGAAGCCTCCCTCCGTTTCTGTAGGCAGAGCGGGAGTACCGTCTGTGGGCTCCGCCAACGAGAAGCTGGGTAGCGCGCTGCCGGCTCCGGGGCCCTGTCTTGGGGCGAGCTGGTAGTCGATAGCCAAGTTTCGGACGCGGTGGCGGACAGGTGGCATACCGTCGATGGGAAATGCTCCTGTTGCTGTAGGGAAAGGAATGCCAGATGCTGTGCCGGTTCCGATTGGGGCGAAACCGGGCATCAGCTCTGGAGGAGGAGCATGACGGGACTCCTTGGTGCCGAAGATGGCGTCGAGGTAGTCGCTGAACGGGTAAGCCGCTGTGGTGCTCGCAAGAGCGGCGAGGATGACGGCGTTTTTCATCTTGATAGTGATGTCTTTGATACGAGATGTAGAAGAAGTGTTTGAGACAGAGAGAGACAGGCGATGTTGATAGCAAAGATGGTGGCACAGCCAAAAGAATGTATGTATACCGCTAGGATATCTAGAGAATGACGACAAGAGCGAAGAAAGGCCTGCTCAAAGAGAGTGTATGAGACAACTGTCTGTGAAGAACTGGTTGATGGCCATCCAACATGAGGCCAAATCCAAGGTATATATCCTCGTCCGGAGATTTCCAGTCGTGATCAACAACTCGTTCATCTAAAACCTGGTTCCCGCAAGCCCCAGAAAGCCCAGTCGTTTGACATTGCTGGAGAAGAACGCCCGTGCGACCTGCTAGTTACAGATAAGATCGATCAAGCCTTTGCGAAGACGCGCCGAAGGGTTAGAGTAATCTCTGCGGGTTAGCGACAGGTCCCATCTGGCAAGCATGATTCGGAGAGTATAGTACGGGATTCATGCCGATCACTTCTGTAGTTTCGTTTGCGGTCCAATAGAATTATTGTGCGAGCCATAGGCGCGTTGTGAACAGATGAATAGCATTGGCCAAGCCGGTAATCAGCATAAAAGCAAGGCTGCGATGGCCATGGATAGATTGCATAGAGAGACCAACATGTTTCGAGAGAAAGGTCGAGATGCTGATGCCAGGCACGGAAGGGTCGATCGCGTATAATGGTACTTGTGGGTCCGTTTCATGCGTACGCGTAACTCGCCGCCAAGAACCAAATATCGCCAGCTGATTGGTGCAAACACCTCCCGACCATGTATGCTCTGTAACAGTCACATCGTTTACTTGAGCATCGGGAGACCTGCCTGGTGTTTGGCATGTGGTAAAGGCGTGATGTGTGACGTATGCTCAGCGGAACGCAAAGATTGGCATCCAAAGTACGTCAGGCATCCTCAGGCATCCAGAGCCTCAGTTCATATCCACCCGATCCTCCTTGCAGCATAACCCCAGCCACTCAGTAGTGCAGTCACGCCTGTGAATGCAATCAGTGCTCCATATCCGCTACCATACGCAAAACCTGCACTCCAATCACCAGCATGTAGCAGAGCTTCTGAAAGCGGGCCGCTGCACAAGTTGCCGACGCCTTTCCCAGCTGATAGACACGCCCATACGAAGCCAGAATCTGCGCCTCTGCGCTTCTTCTGAGTGTCTGCGACGATAGCGCTCCAGGCGCTCGATTGACACCCAGCAAAAGCACCATAGACTATGCAGAAGATGTATAGCGGCGCCAGTGAGGTGGAAAATCCCCATAGGAGAAAGATGCCGACTGTTGAGCCCAAGGCAGAGACCATGAGGCAGGTTGTGACATGGTACTTGTCGGTCGCAATTCCCATGCAAAGACACCCGACAAATGCAGCAGCATTGACAAGAATGATTGTGACAGTGCTTTCGATGCTACCTGCACCAATGGACCGGGCGAAAGTGGGTAGATAGATTGCTGGTAGAAAGAATCCAAGGCTCTGGATGATATTGCCGGACTGTAGAATCAGGTAGTTGGAACAGGTCCAGAACGACAGGTCGAACCCCCTATTTTGCGATGTTTGAGACAACGGAAGGCGAGGTTTAAAGAAGAAGACTATGGGGAAGTTGAGAGCCACGAAGCTGAGTGCGCATACTCGTAAAGTCGTCCGGAATCCGTAGGAGTGTAGCAGCCACTCAAGTATGAGAGGAAGAATGGCCCCGCTCAATCCCAGGCCGGCCATAGTAGCTCCATAGGCAAATCCTCTTCTGCGTACCCACCACTCTTCGATGTTGAAGAGAATTGGCGTCCATGCGAGACCACCGCCCAGTGCATATAAGATGCCTTGAGTGATGATGAGGTGTGTTATGCTCGTTGAAAGTGATCCAAGGCCCAAGGCAAGGCAGACGACTACTAAACCAACTGGTGTGGCCCAAATGCGAAACTTGGGAAAGTACTTCAATACAACGAACCATATCGCAATATCCATGTACATGATACCCTGGATAGGTCTTAGTCTTGGTCTTTGAATAACTACTAGGACATACCATTGCACAAGTACCCACAACGGCAACGTTGCTTTGGCCAGAGAACTCCTCACTAGTAGCATAGTATTCTTGGAAGACACCGTAAGAGGAGGGAAAGCCCCAAATCATGGCCTCCAGCTGCAGAGGTGGAGTTGCGAAGTCAGTGTGTGTCTCACATGCATTTCTTGCACAGGAGACTTACCATGAAGCAGGAAAACAAGCAGAGCCATGCATCCCTGCCACCATCAGTAGGCGGAAGTGAAAATCCATTGTCGCTAGTTGGTTGGGATTGGTCGTTTTCTTGTAATAGTTCAATGTCTGTGGTTGCAGCCGAAGAGGGTTGTTGTGGGTAAGTGGTCAAGTCGACCTGAGTACTCTGAGTTGAAGCCATTGAGTGTCTTTATTCGAGACCCAAGGCTGTACCAGCAGACTCATACTTATGTGTATCCTTTGTAGCACGGTGGAGTCGGTAGTAGCGATGTTAGCTTGTTTTTCAATTGTACATGTAGGGCGCATTAGATGTACGGTTCAGTGGGGCTCGGGAGCCCTAAGCTCTGGAGCCGTCGGAAAAGCGCAAGAGTCATGGATGGTAGCGGCACTGGAGCACACATGGCAATATTGACGATGGCACTGTCGCCATCTGACATGTCTTCACAGGCAGTGTTGAAGGATAATTCGATGTGATGTTTGATGGTGTTCTTGTTATGGAGAAGCTAGGCTGGACGGCTCTTGGCATGATGCAGGGGCGCCCCAGGAGCGGAATTCTAGCGCGACGCGACTTGGGGATTGACGCGCCTTGACCAGGGCATTCGCGACCTCGAAACATTTCCTCATACCACAACCATGATGCATTCTCAATAACAGACACCAACCAATTATTAACCTGTAATCCAAAATCACCCCCAAGTGCCGACATGGATGACTCGCCGCGATCTTCTAAGCGGAGAAAGCTCGATACCTCGGAGCGCACCGAACCGAGCCCATCAACAAAGCCGTCGACACGGAAAGCCTCTGGCAGGCTTGCGACCAAATCCGCCGCAAATACGAACGGCGACGCTGCACAGGATGAGGTCAAGAAGCCAGCACCAGTACGCAAAGGTCGATTGACCAAGGGCGCAACAAACGGCACACCGGCGAAGCGTGCAGCAGCGGCAGAAGAGATTGATGTCTATGATGATATCGAAGGCGCATTGAACGTTGCAGCATCCTCGCGACCAGTCCGAGCCCGCAAACCGACAGAGAAAGCATCCAAAGAGAACACACCAATTGCTGCGCAGAACAAGGAGGAGATACAAACAGCCATCCCGCCCAAGCGAGGAAAGGGGCGACCTACGAAAGCGGAAGTCGCAAGTCGGAACGCTTTGAAAGAGGCAAACGATGCAAAGGGCGAATCGAAAGATGCTGTCACGCCTGTGAAGGCTGTCCGAAAGCCAGCAGCGTCTGCGCGCAAACCAGCAGCTCCACGAGCAAGTGCTCGGAAGAAGAAAGAGCCTAGCCCTATCGCAGAAGAGGATGAAGAAGCAGATGAGTTGCAGAACAACACCAAGGCCACTAAGATCTCGAGGCCACGCTCGATACGGAAGCCAGCGACCGGTACAAGGAAAAAGGCTACAGCGCTGGAATCAGAGTCGGAAGAGGCAATTGCAGCGACGCCTTCCAAGTCGGTCAAGCGACGAAAGCCTGTAGGAGAGCAAGCAACCATACCGGAGAGCGCCGACGAACTCGGCGACGGCTCTCCCACAACCAACAGGAAGCTGACTGCTAGTGAACGAAGACGCTTCAACCGCACCGATCATATCGCCAACAATGACGAAGAGCGCTGGTCGAATGCGGAAGATCAGGCCAACGGACACGACGAGGACGAAATGGATGTAGACGGGAACAGCCTCCTGGATAGTGTGCTGGACCCCACAGAACCGAGTCCTTTCAATAAGCCTACTTCAGCTCAGAAAGAGAAGCTCACGCCCTCGGTCATCTACAGTAACCTGGCGCCTGGTCGTGAGCTTGATCTACTGAAGACAATTGTCATGGACCGTATTACTGGCAAACGTCCTTCACCTCTGGTTGGTTTGGACGATGAGTATAAGTCTGTGTACCAACTTGTCGAACAGACCATCGCCGCTGGTGAAGGCAACTCAATGCTTGTCATTGGAGCTCGGGGCAGCGGAAAGACGGCGCTCGTAAACAAAGTCCTCTCTGAAGTCTCCAAAGATAATGGTGGCCAATACCATGTCGTACGACTCAACGGCTTCGTTCATACAGACGACAAGATCGCACTGCGAGAGATTTGGCGTCAGCTGGGCAAGGAGATGGACATCGAAGAGGATGGGAGCGGGCCAGGAAAAAACTACGCGGACACATTAGCGACGCTGCTCGCTCTACTTTCTCACCCATCGGAACAGACTGGCGAAGTGACTGACGAGGTCGCCAAAGCTGTCGTCTTCGTAATGGACGAGTTCGATCTGTTCGCTCAACATCCCCGCCAGACATTGCTTTACAATCTCTTCGACATCGCACAATCACGAAAAGCGCCCATTGCGGTACTAGGACTAACGACACGTATCGACGTGACCAACAGTCTCGAGAAGCGAGTCAAGAGTCGCTTCAGCCATCGCTATGTGCATCTCAGGCTAGCAACAACTTTTACTGCGTTCCAGGAAACATGTAAAGCCTGTTTGTCAATACAGCCGGAGCAACTGAGCGTCGAAGAGAGAGGTATATTAGAGGGCGGTACCAAGAGTACACCGGCAAAGAAGGGAAAGAAGAACGACACAACAGAAGATGCGCTATCACAGTGGAACGCCAACGTATCCGTAAGTTCCTCAACAGTTCACTACTGCGACGTCATGACCAGGCTGATGATCTACTAGGAACTCTTCTCATCGCGCTCTTTCCTTACCCAGCATCTTGCGCCGTCCTTCTACCTCACGAAGTCCGTCCCACAAATCCTAACCTCCTTTCTCCTTCCCACCGCGACACTTTCACCCACCACACCCTTCCAACCCGCCAACGTACTCAACTCTCCGGATTCCAAATTATCCCTCATTCCCTCACTTTCGCAGCTGTCTCTCTCCCTTCTTATCGCTGCCGCAAGATTGGATATTATCCATGACTCCGACACGTGCAACTTCAACATGGCCTACGACGAATATGTCACTCTTGCATCACGAGCCCGCATTCAGTCAGCAGCTGGCGGACTGAGTTCGAGTAGCGGAGCGAGCAAAGTTTGGGGCAAAGATGTAGCGAGACGAGAATGGGAGGGTCTCGTGGACCTGGGTTTGATTATGCCGGTCATACAAGGACAGGTTGGCGCTTTTGGGATGGTGAGATGTGATGTTGCTTTGGAAGAGGTGGGTGAGGTGTTGAAGGGGATCAAGGGTGGTGACAAGGGCTTGGAGAGGTGGTGTCGGAGTATTTGAATTGGCTGAGTTGTCTTCGTCAGACATGAAGACCGGTCTTCTATTGGATTCTTATCGGGATAGCATAGCGCTTATGATTAGTGGTCACCCACAGCAACAATGATTTCTGTTCCGTCGAGTGCGAGACGTAAAGACCGTCTCTTTTTAGAAGCATTTGGAAAAGGCGTTAACCACTCGGATGATACAGTGGGTGTCGTTTTTCTTTGCAAGTGCAAGGACAAGAAAATAGCAAGGAATGGCAAGACGGAAACCACGGAATGGCGCATCATGATTCTGAAGAGAGAGCAGAGCGGTGTATGACTTTTGTAGCATAGATGTAGTATAGTCTCGTATCAGCATTAGATCCCCATCTTCTTATACCCTCATCACATGCTCATACTAACAGCCCCAGTAACTAGCCCACTTACTCTTTCCTCCAAGCACCCCCACAAATTCCCTCGCCACAATCCGGCTCGTTTGTTCACTGGGATGTAAAGGATCATACCACATGAAGCTATCCGGGCTATCCGTACTCGTACAATTACTTCCCTGCGCATCGCACAAATGCTCCACACCCTCAACATTAAGCGGCGCCCCCGTCCCGTTCAGATAGCTCGCAGGGTTGTTGTATATATCCGTCATAAGTGCGTTCACGTCGAAACTAGCGACATTCGCATCTTCCCAGAGTTCGTCGATTTCAGCTTCAAAGGGTGTGCGGTACTTGTAGACTTGATTGAGTGCCGCAACAGTGTTCTGCATGCGGCCATGAACTTCGGTGAGGTTCTTGCCAGGGACATCGGGATAGTATTGTGTTGCTTGTAGACCACCGTCTTGAGGCTGCTGGTACTGAGGGAGGAGCTCGAGTGGAGCAAGGTTCATGATGACAAAGTTGCGGCCTCCGTTCTCGTAGAGGCGTGTGATTTGGTCGTAGACACAATCCATGTAGTCTGCGACGGTCTTGCCGGGGACTTGACTGTCCGTCAAGAATGCGCCGTTTCCAAGATCATTTGTTCCAATCCAAATGGCATACACAGTGCTGGAGGCTTTTCCAGTGAAGAACTTTGTACCATTCGCGTTGCTAGCTTTGGAATCTGCGATGAACGCAGGGAGTTCGTACCCAGCAATGTCCGGGAAGGGTGCATTTATGGCAGAGAAGTAGCGTGGTGTTATTTCGTTAGAGCACACAGCTCCTGAGACGGCATAGTTGTAGAGATTTGTCTTAGAGTAGATGCTAGCGTAACGAGCCCAAGAAAGGCCACCTGAAGCAGTGGCTAGACCCTAGGTATTCTTAGCAAGAGGTAGGAAGTTGTGCTAACGTTCGACTTACCACCGGCTGCTGCCATGCCACAGGAGGCGCAGAACCATTGTTGTTGATGAAGTATCCAAGTCGATTCTCATCCGTGTAGCTGTCACCAAATGTCACCAGCGTCTTGAACTTCCCGTCACGCCAACCCCCTGCAATTCCGCCAGTGATCGCTAGATTAGCGACAAGCAATCGAATCGACCAAGAAGACACCATTGTGATATTGCCTAGTTGCCGGTGATTACATTTGCGCCGAGAGTTACGCAAGTACTTATACCGCTAAGTTTGCGGAGGCTGGCGGGACATATCCAGTGCACTAGCCATTCCTTTCCGCCGATACATAGGGCTCATTCGGGACGGCAGATATTCCATGATCAATTGCAGCTGGTACGCGGGGAAATTGGGGGACGCCAGCCCGGTTGTACATGGGAAATGATGTCGGTCGCGGGAGCTATACGCTTTGTGGGTGTGGCTGGTCGGGAATCAGGCTAAAAGGTCTGCACGTTGCGCAGCTCGATCGAGTACTGTTGTCGATGAACCGGAGATTGAAAGCTGCACCAATAGCACGCACTTCTACATATCACCATTGACTACTCGCGTTCGATTTTTGTTCTTGTGCTGTAGTTATTGCAGCTCAAAGCTTCGAGCTTGCCATGTCCGATTTGGCATCTGCCATCTACGCAGCTGACGATGGTGGTTCATCGGACTGCTGCGACATTGCGTGATGCATAGATTCAACACGCGGCTTGTGGGTCTGGTGCAAAGTCGATCTGAAGAGATACGATGACGTCGTCATTGCTTCAGAGGTTTGTAACGTCCTGGAGGGATGTCATCGGGGAACCGCCGAGTTATGCTTTCTGTGGCTCCCAGCCGAGGTCTGGATCCAACAGAAGCTTGCGCGCGTATCCCGGGATCGCAGCCATGTACCAGCCTACGCGCGCAAGGCTGTTATGCCGCCTGCCGTTAAACTATTTCGGACAGCTTGCGGGGGTATCGTAAGCGCCGTTCAATTTCAAAGTTCCTGGTTCAACCTTATGGATGTAGTACCCAGGGGGGGACAAAGAAAGCAATTGTTCTACGCTCTTTTGATGGTGTCTTATTGTGTGCTGTTCTCTCTATATGCTTTGTCTAAGGATGGGGCGTCGTAGATTTCTTTTTCTGGGGACGGACTCTGCTTATCGCCAGGATGTCGGAATCGCAGACCGAACGCAAATCGACATTTCGACAAGACAATGTTGTGCACGCCAATACTGGCATGGAAGCGTCTCGTTACGAAGCCGTTAGTTCAGCGTAGGCTCCCTGACGATATCCGCTTCCCCGGTGCACGCGTCTTGGGTAGGTCAACGCTGGTGGATACTGCTAACTATATTGGACCAAGGCAGTCGATAGCCCAACGTCAATACGTGGTAGTGCTTTAGGTGAAAACAACTGCATGCTGAGTTAGTAGTAAGAGAAAACACAGATTGCCTTTAGTGAAGGCTTCGGCATACCGAGTTTTAACCGAATAGAGATGAACCAATGCTGACGAAGTGGTATCCTGCTGTTCGGTCTCAAAGGCGTTGAAGTCTAGCCAAAGAAGTGCCCCATCGCAGCGCATATTTCGCTACCAGACTGTCGGGGAAATTGACCTGAGACCGAATAAACCTACCGAACAGATCCCGGCCTTGTTGGATGACTGTGTTTGTGGCTTCTCGCCCCCGATTTGTGGAGTGAAGACGCGATTTCGAAGGTTGACGTAGGTGGTCTGGACGATGGTTCCTTCCTTAGAATCGAACAAACACTCTCCAGGGCCACTAGCGTCCCATAGCCTGTCCCTTGTCGCCCCACCTTCCCTTGTCATCTGTTTGACCCTCTCTGCTCTTTGAGTTCTCACCCTCGGCACCTCCTTCGTGTACACGCAGCAGCACCCCAGTGTCAATCCTGCATCGACATCGTGCATGTCACTTGTCGACTTTCACTCTCTTCAGCCTCTCCAGCAAACCACCATCGCGCTCGAATCAGGCGATACAGCAGCTTGAAGACATACTCGAGTATGCCACAAACACGCGTTCGCCTCCGAGGAGTTGCCTTAAGGGAGCCGCCGCCTACATGATAGAGTAATGCCTCCAACCTCGTCGAAGCCAGGCTTGTTGCGGTCGGCGCAATCTGCCCACCCAGCGAATGTTGAGAGTATGAGCTTAGCTTGCTTGGAATTGGCAAGCTTGGAAGACAGCAAGGCTGCTATCAGAATCCTTACTATGACCCTTTGTAAGCATGTATGTGAGAGTTAGGAGGACATCTGAATTTCTTATCAGCCTGGCTGGTTTTTGAGCATTCGGAACTAGCTTGTTGATGTTTACTGGACACGATGGAGTCGTGTAGACTGCCCTGCCTTCGTCACACAGTTCTGACATCCACAGGAAGATGCTCGTGCTCCCGACCATATTGGCCATCCCTCTTCGCCTCACGCAACCACGGCCCTGTGCACCCGTGCAATTTGAAAGATCCGTAGTGCAATGCAGCACCTACATCGACGTCAATAGATGCATGCTGCATTACCGGGTGCTTTTCCGACCCGTAGCGACATATCTGGGAGCAAGTTAGACACACACACACCATCAATTGGGACGAGTCGTCATTTACATCTCGATATATAGCTTCAGGCTCACGTCCTGGAGCTCTGTACGGACTTCTTCCATCAGAGAGTCAAATTCTGCGGCTGTACGACCAAGAGTCGATGTGAACGGCCATAGCCCAAGAGATTCGAGCAGGTCACCAATCATCTGGACGCGTGAACGTGCGGTCAGCAGAATTTCATCTACTACAACACGGATATACGTACCGCGACAGAATCTCTGCCGAGGCTGGCTTGAGCGGGATCTATACGTGACTTCTCAGCACTGTTGTGGAATAGAGCATAGGTCTAAGAATGGCGGAACACGACTGGCCACAGTAGGAGACATGATACGAGATGCAGTAGAGAGGCCTTACCTGGGGACCAACCACCTATATGTAGCTGCACCACTTCGACGTCAACATCTCGGTATCTATTATCGAGCAACAGCTGCTTCAACCGACGGCCTATCCTTGGGTCACGATCCATGCTTGCCATAGCGCCCTGATATGACTGCCACCATCTTCGCACGGCAGACTGCTCCGTAAGACTTCCGTTATGGGATTGAATAATAGGCAGGAATTCCATCATCTGAACCCAACCTGCCGGCTTCAGCAGCAATTTCATATCTCTGATATACCGGGCCCATCTCTCGGTCTTTATACCTGGGAACACGAATCGCGAGTGTATGAGGTCGTAATGGTTCGCTTGGAATAGTTCGGGATCGCGAAGAGGGTCGTTGAGATTATGGCAGATCTAAATTTGTGTATACCAGGTTAGAGCATGCCTCATATTCAGTTCGTATATGGACGCTACTAACCAGATCTAAGTTTTCGGGTTGATCTGGGAGATCCCTAGAAATAGGAGGTCGGCTCAGTTTTCGTCTGTGGGTGGACTCCGGATATGGCCTTTACTCACATAGGGAATATATCGACAGCAGTTACCTGGGAATGTCAACATCTTCTCAGCGGTACGAGGCCAGTACCAACGCCGGTCTCCTGAATTGTGCATATGGTATGATCAAGTACGCACCTCGCAATCCTCAAAGTCTTCAGCGCATTGGACAGCCCATTCTCCATTACCGTAGCCGCACTCCAAGATTGCAGAGGGGTTTTCCACTGACACTCTGGAGGAGAACAAACTGTCGCCGAAGATTCTGGCTACAAGGCGATGTTGAGCGGTCAGTCTGCTCTCTTCGCGGTCGTCGATGGCTACAGGTGCGAAGTAGATCTTCTCGTCAAGGGAAATCCTTTGGAAGACTCGGCCGTGGACGCTGACTCTTTCTGAATCATCACTCATTGCGATTGAGGTCTTTGACAAGAGACTCGTGACTTAGGAGCACCTGACGACAGCTCGCAGTCAACACCACCGACGAAAAACGACTACGCTAGATAGGATGTGGTAAGTGACAGGGATGGCTCAAACCTCAAAACGATTTCAAAAGGACAGCAAGGCGCTGTAAACCTCGTGGCCTGCAGATTGCTATGAGCTGACGACAGCTCGGCAAAGGCGCAAAATTACCCGATATCGTGGCGAAGAGAAACGTCACTAAAGCATGCTGACGAAGTCGCTGCACGTCTTGAATCACAGATATCGAAGCCTGGACACCTCTCATCCCACGAAGTCAAGCGCTATCTCTTCAGCTTGCCGTTAGACATTAGGGCGATCCCCAGTATCCGGTCACATGTGTAGCTTACAAGGCTACTGGACCGGCGAGAGCCACATCCGTTGTGGGATGCAAAATGATGGGCAGATCGCTTTACTGCTTCCATTTCAACACCCTGGACGCAAGTAGTCGGATCAGAATGAGGCGTACTGCCACCAGGGGCAAGCAATCGGGTCTATAGCTTCCAAGAGTAGGGCTTGCTCGAAGACTCTTCGACAATCGTGCGGCCGTGAGACATCGTTGAAAACTCGTATCCCATAGGCCACGATGCCTGACACACCGGCCTTTGAGGTACATACCCTACAGTAGGTCGAGACATGAGAAGACCCACCATAGTAGACCTACCTGCCTAGGTCTGCCTCGCCAACCACACACTTTAGGTAAACCTCTCATCGGAAGAAATTCCGCCGCCCAATCTGCGATTCGCCATTAGAACAGGCATTACTTACGCTAGTGTACGAATACGGTCGTTAATGAGCACGTGGTGCATGGCATGCATCAGGCGGGCGGATAGCCCCGCTGACAGTCTCCTCGAAAATGACACCGCTGACATGGCCTCGGGATAAGGGCAGGCCCATGGAAAGCCACGTCACGACGTCATTCCTGTGGCTGCTGAGGATATATGAAATACTCGGATTTGGCACCTAAGAGGCGCTCATTGCCTCAGCATCCGGACTACTTCACGGTTATGGGGATAAGTGCTATGACTGCGCTGCCCTGTGCGTTCGTTGATCCATGAATCTTAACACCAGAACTGCCGGTTAGTAAAGATGCGCCTAGTGTAGCCTGCGCTCGGCCTGCTACATATGTGGCCAGAAAGGATGCGGCCCATTATTCTCCGAGCTTTTGACGTAAAGTCGACAACTTCACACTCGTCGCCGAGCCTCCTGCGAGTAACACGGCCAATTAGTGCTCTTGCACCACAGTCCACGCGCATTCGACTGACCCAATGGAAAACCTGTGCAAGATAGGCGACGACACGCAGTCTGGATGGATGGACTAACCCCACGCGTGCGGCTTCTTTTCTGATGAGGGAATGCAGTCTGCTAGTATTATATTCGGTATCAAACCCAGTGACGTCCCCTGGCAGCGAGTTCAACCAGGGCTCTCAAGATGCAATCGACCTTGAACAAGGAAAAGGTATCTCATTTGTGCCGGATCAAGGGAACGGAATGAAAGTACGTGTGGGTTATATCGACTTGCATCTATAAGCGTTCCGTACCCGCAATCGTGCATCCACAAATCCACTCCTACAATTATCCGTGCTGGTATCACGATAACGATCATCCTGAGCCGCCTCGCGAAATTTTTCCATTCCTGTGAGAAGCAGAATCGTGGCCTACCACTTGCTGTGATCAGTCAGAGAATAATACAATATTCAGGCATCATAAACCAAAAGTTTTCCTACTCTGATAGTCCGCACCAACAGAATTATGAGTCGGTTTCGCTAAAGTGCCTCCAGATAAAATGTTACTAACAGAAGGATCGCCACCCAGCACACACAAGCTCTGCAACCCACTACAGCCCAAGGAAACTCTGCCCTCTACTTTACGATGGGACACCCCTCATGTGGTAACCGGCGTGACGTCGGCCATGATAGCTCCCGACACACTATGCCCATCCCGATATCCTTCTTCTCTCCATCCACTAAGCCCATGTCTTCTGCTCTTTGATCAGCGGCAGTAATAGGACACAGTCTACGATAGGCGTATTGCAGAGGACCTCGAGGCTCGGTAAGGTAGGTACGCGAATGTTGAAGGCGGTCAAAGCCGTCAACGGGCCGAACCGCGCATGATGGTCGTATACAGCGTGCAAAGACTGGTGTCCTGCACGCTCACGCACGAAGGCGCTGTGGAATCATTGGCTATGGGAGAGAAAATGGTGGTCAAGAAGCGGTGACGATGAGGGTCTGGGTTGGCGTTGTCCTCGGCATGACGCAGATAGCTACAGAGCTAGAATGATCCTGGTGCAGTATCGTGTTTGCAAAGGATCGGTGATGCGATCAACTATGCATAGATGGACAGTGAATCTCGGGCCGGGCGTTGTGTTTACTTAATATTGCTGGCTTGCTGCATTAGAACATGTAAATCATGGAAAAAGTCTAGACCTAGATGTGGCTGCTCTCAACCACACAATCCAGTGAGCTTGGCAGATAGCAAGTCTGGTGATTTTCATGATGCAGACTAGCAGGCACCCAGAGATAGAGGCTCCTATGTATTAATCACAGCACCCCTTGTCTCCAAAGGCGTGGTTTAGGTTTTTGCATGTCGGGCATCTTGCTGGTGGTAAGTATCCACCAGACAAACAGTCACTTGTACTGCAGCCTTTACATGTACTAAAGGGCCAAAAATCGACGGCGCACTTGCTGTTTTTCTATTGCACCCCAATGTGGCGATGGCCAGGACGCGTACAGTACGTGTTTCGGGCCTTGAGGCGGTATTGGCAGCCCCACATCAGCTCAGCAACTGTTCATCCACCCACTCTCTATAGCCAAGGCTGAACAAGTAGGGCAACTGCGCATGAGGTCGAGCACACTCTTGTCATTGTCACATGATACCCCGGACTTTACCATGAGGAGGAGAGAATGGGGTGTTGGAGACATGTGAAAGCATGCGGTGCACGGTGCGCAGATCCCCACACATGACCAACTGCCGTCGGGGCCGAGGTAAATCGTCATTATCAACAGCTCGGCTGCTTTCATGAGACACGTCCGGGTCAGATCGAGAATGACCTTAGTTTGAACATCCGTCACGCTGCAAGCCACCTATCCTCTCATCTTCACTTTTCATATCCTGCACTTTACCAACGTGGGATCTTTGCTGATACCCATTTGACATTTGACACTCTTGTTGCTTGCTTGTATCGGACATTCCTCGAGCGCAACTTCTCTCTACCAACAAACAAGGAGGCAGCCTCGTCACAAAAGCGTACCAAACACATCATGGCTGCGCAGGAGCTGCGATACGACGGCCAGACCGTTGTGGTAACGGGTGCTGGTGGTGGTCTGGGTCGCGAATATGCTGTCTTCTTTGGCAGCCGCGGCGCGAACGTGGTTGTAAACGACCTGGGCGGAAGCTTCAAGGGCGAAGGACAGGGCTCAGCGGTACGCGCTTTAGTCTATCAATTATTACTCCGTTGCTGACTCCATGACAGGCTGCAGACAAGGTCGTCGATGAGATCCGCTCCGCTGGCGGCAAGGCCGTCGCCAACTACGATTCAGTCGAGAACGGAGAGGCCATCATCAAGACGGCCGTCGACACATTCGGACGTATTGATATCCTCATCAACAACGCCGGTATCTTGCGAGATGTCAGCTTCAAGAACATGAAACAGGCGGACTGGGATCTGATCTACCGCGTCCATGTCTACGGAGCATACAAGTGCGCACATGCCGCATGGCCCTACTTCAGGAAACAGAAGTACGGAAGGTTGATCAGCACTGCGTCTGCTGCCGGTCTTTTCGGATCTTTCGGACAGACAAACTACTCCGGTATGCATGCATCTTCTATGAGAACATAAGCATTTACTAACCCCGACAGCCGCCAAACTCGCTCTCGTTGGCTTCACCGAGACGCTCGCCAAGGAGGGCTTGAAGTACAACATCCTCTGCAATGTTGTCGCCCCAATCGCCGCTAGCCGAATGACTGAAACCGTCATGCCTCCCGATGTCCTCGAGAAAATGAAGCCCGAATGGATCGTTCCCCTCGTTGCCGTCCTCACACACAAATCCTCTACTGAGACAGGCGCCATCTTCGAGGCGGGCGCCGGCCACGTAGCTAAGCTGCGATGGGAACGAGCCTCTGGCGCTCTGCTCAAGGCCGACGACTCCCTCACACCCGAGGCTGTCGCTGCCAAATGGAAGGACGTTGTCGACTTCTCCAAGCCTGAGCACCCGCAAGGTCCAGCCAACGCCCTTGAACTGCTTGAGAAGGCCAACCAACTGCCTTCCAACCCCAAGGGCGAGCCGATTGACTTCAAGGGTAAGGTTGCTCTTGTCACTGGTGGAGGTGCCGGTCTGGGTCGCATCTACTGCTTGCAGCTGGCCAAGCGCGGTGCCAAGGTTGTTGTAAACGACCTCGTAAACCCTGACAACACTGTTCAGGAGATCCAAAAACTTGGTGGAGAGGCCGTTGGCAACAAGGGCGATGTCCAGGACGGCGAGTCTGTTATCAAGACCGCGATTGAGAAGTACGGTCGCATCGACATCCTGATTAACAACGCCGGAATCCTCCGCGACAAGGCATTCGCCAACATGACCGACGAGCAGTGGGACATCATTCACAAGGTTCACTTGTTCGGTACCTACTCTTGCACAAAGGCTGCATGGCCCTACATGCTCAAGCAGAAGTACGGTCGTATCCTCAACACCACCTCCACCAGCGGTATCTACGGTAACTTTGGCCAGGCCAACTACGCTTCAGCCAAGTGCGGTATCCTCGGTTTCTCAAAGTCCCTCGCGCTTGAGGGCAAGAAGAACAACATCTTCGTCAACACTGTTGCTCCCAATGCTGGCACTCAGATGACCCGCAGCATCATGCCCGAGGAGGTTGTTCAGGCACTCAAGCCTGACTACAACGCTCCTCTGGTCATTCTCCTTGTCTCTGACAAAGCCCCTGAGCCAACTGGCGGCCTCTATGAGATGGGTTCCGGATGGTTCGCTGCGACTAGGTGGCAACGAACTGGTGGACACGGCTTCCCTGTGGACGTAAAGCTCACTCCTGAGGCTGTCGCCTCCCAATGGGAACGTATCACCAACTTCGATGATGGCCGTGCTGACCACCCCTTCGACAACGCCAGCGGTCTCAAGTCCATCATGGCCAACATGGAGAACACCAGTAAGAAGAACAAGAAGGAGAAGAAGCCAACAAAGAGTAACGAGGAGGTTCTCGAGGCTCAGAAGAAGGCTCTGGCTGCTAAACCCCAGGGCACGCCTTTCGAGTACACTGAGAGGGACGTCATTCTCTACAGTAAGTCTTAGCCATACCGTGAGACCAGCTTCGTAACTAACACATCTTCCAGACCTCGGAATTGGCGCTAAGCGCACCGACCTTCCTTTCGTCTACGAAGGTGACGAGAACTTCCAAGTAATCCCCACATTCGGTGTTGTACCACCTTTCAACGCTGAGCCTCCCTTCTCCTTTGATGAGATCGTCCCCAACTTCGACCCTCGTATGCTCCTTCACGGCGAGCAGTTCCTCGAGATCCGAAAGTTCCCTATTCCCACTGAAGCCAAGCTTGTCGCTGTGCCCAAGCTCGTGGAGGTTGTGGACAAGGGTGCCGCTGGACTGGTTGTGTACGGTAGCGTCACCAAGGATGCAAAGACCGGCGAGGAGATCTTCTACAACGAGAGCACAGTATTCATCCGTGGCTCTGGTAACTTTGGTGGCCAGAAGAAGGGTGGTGACCGTGGTGCTGCCACAAAGGTTCACAAGCCACCGCAACGCGCACCAGACACTGTTGTCGAGGAGCGCACAACTGAGGAGCAAGCGGCTATCTACCGTCTCTCTGGCGATCTAAACCCACTCCACATCGACCCATCATTCAGCAAAGCTGGTGGATTCCCAACACCTATTCTGCACGGTCTGTGCAGCTTTGGTATCTCGGGTAAGCACGTACTACAAACCTATGGCCCCTTCAAGAACATCAAGGTCAGGTTTGCGGGTGTTGTGCTGCCAGGTCAGACATTGATCACTGAGATGTGGAAGGTAGGGAACACAGTCATGTTCCAGACCAAGGTTAAGGAGACGGGTAAGCTAGCCATCAGTGGGGCTGGTGCTGAGTTGATGGGCGGTGGTAGCAAGTTGTAGATTTGCAAACTTTGTGAAAGCGAGCCATTAATAGGCATTGAGGGATCTTAATGCCTTGTTGTATATATGTAGTGTCTATATTATCAAGTTTACCTTCCTGACATTCTGATTACTCTTCTCACGATTTCTGCTGTTTCCATGATGCTAAGACTTAGTCACCTTGACTTTTCGTGCCAGATCCTCATTGTCATAGGACGATCTGGATTTGGATTGCAATCGAATTCATTTTCGATTAGATACTGCTTGTGGCGGTTGCGAAGCCGGCCATTCTGTACGAATAGATTGATCATGTTAGCATACTCGAGATGAGAGGGAAAAGGTCTAGTATACATGGGCATCATGTAATCGTGTTTTGAATATCCTCGAGGTCTCGTATGTGCTGGAGCTGGCCGAGCCTACAGTATCACTGTACAGTTACTAGTGACCATGTGTTGAAAAACTAGATATCTTAAAGACATAGATGCTTTGGCAGAGCAAGAGCTGACGAGTGCGTAGTCATGTTCATGTTCGCCAGAGTGCATCCGCCATCTTTACAGTCTGCGTCATCTCCTTCACATCATGTACCCTTACGATCTGCGCACCGCCTTTGATAGCGGCCGAAATGGCAACGGCAGTTCCCCAGACCCTATCTCTTGCCGTCTTCACTCCCGTGATATGCCCGATGAAGGCCTTCCGACTCGTTCCCACAAGCCAAGGCATGCCTTCTAGGCCCGGATATTTCATCAGCTCGTCTTGTCGGCGGAGCAGCTCAAGGTTGTGTGCTTGTGTCTTCGCAAATCCAATACCAGGATCAAGAACGATGCGCCAGCGCCTAACACCCGCCTTCTCTGCTGCATAGACGCGCTCGAGGAGTTCCCTTCCTACGGTCTCCACAATGCCGTCGGGATAGGATGTCATCTCAGGTCTGGTCATAGTTTCTGGGGTGCCGCGCATATGCATCAGACACACCGTGCAGCCAAGTTTGCCCATGGTTGAAAGCATTGCATCGTCCATCGCTCCTGCACTGACATCGTTGATCATGTTTGCGCCGGCGGCGATCGTCTCCTCAGCGACGTTACCACGGTATGTGTCGACACTGATTGCCACATTCTCAGCCTCTGGCAGTGAGCGAATCAGCTTTACAGCAGGTAAGACTCGTGCTAGCTCTTCCTCAGCGGAAACTTGGACGGCACCAGGCCGAGTTGATTGCCCTCCTACATCAATGATCGTAGCCCCATCCGCAATGTGTGCTCGGATGGTATTCGCTAGCGTCGCTTCGTCGATACGATAATTCTGACCACCGTCCGAGAAAGAATCAGGTGTGAGATTCAAGATAGACATGACCCGCGTGTTGTTTGTCAGTCGGACAGAGGAGATAGGTGATAGATCCGGTGCAAGTGGCGTCATCGGTACTAGCGGTACATCTGGTGCAGGTAATCTTTCAAGATGATCCCTAACCTTATCTTTGAAAGGAAAATGATTAGGCTCTTTCGGCAAAAGCCTAGGGAAGGTCAGAATTGTTTGATTGGAAACACATGTCATTGACTTACTCGATGAGTGGGCGCAGGACAAATTCTCTCTCAAACATCAAGGGATGGGGTATTTGAAGTCTCTCGTCGGAATACTCTGTGCTACCATAGAACAAGATGTCCAGATCAATATTCCTTGGTCCTTTATCAATGATCTTGACGCGGTCCATCTTCTTTTCAACCCTCTGAAGCTCGTCTAAGAGTTCAATCGGCGACAGTTGAGTCTCTATCTGCTTGCGTCAGTTCAATATTCGAATTGAGTGAAGACGTAGCATACCTCACAGGCACCATTTACGAAGTTATCTTGATTGACTACGTACATAGCCTTACTCTCCCATAGGCTACTTGTTTGTATGATATCCACCTTGCCATTCGACTCCAGCTCTCGGCAAGCACGTTCAATCATGGCTACTCGATCACCCATGTTGCTCCCCAGGGCGATGAAGGCGCGATGCTTCTCCTTAATCGCACCATCCTGTGCACTGGAGATATGCCGCCGCGATGGCTGCGACGAGCTCGGGAATCTATACGGCAAGCGCAGAGTGTAAGTGTCCTGTAGAGAAACACATGTCCGGCGTGGGGCAGGCGCCACGGAAAAAATTGTACACTTGGGCACCTTGGTGTTGGCGATGCTGACTGTATGCGCTCTCGGGCGTGAACAGGTTGAGAGTATAGCCCTTGGCGTGGCTAAACACTTGGACGCATTAGTGAACATAATTGCATGTGACGCGATGGGACAGAGACTGGCACGCGATGCCAGTAGTCGGTAGCGTTCCCCAGAAGATGCTAAGCCCCATGCAGCTAGCGCTCTCCGCGTGACAGATGCGTCGTGCCTCGGCTCACGGCTCGATGAGAGTCGACCAAGACTCCTCGCTCCTCGCGCCATAAGAAAGCGGCCGACTCCTCCCTCCATTTGCCTACTGATTTACGTCGCATTTGCACTCTTTACACACATAGCAGATTTATAGCCGTAGATTCCATCCAAACCACCATGGCTTCACCACGTATGACATCCACACTGCACTCACATGTTCCTCAGCTGACGAGTCTCAGAGCAACTTCGCACCAAGCTTACCGACCTGCTGAAGATCCAGCACCCTGTCATGCTTGCCGGCATGAACGTGGCTGCTGGACCAAAGCTCGCGGCCGCTGTCACAAATGCTGGTGGTCTCGGTGTCATCGGCGGTGTCGGATACACGCCAGACATGCTCCGTGAACAGATCGCAGAGTTGAAGGGATACCTTAACGACCAGAACGCGCCCTTCGGTATCGACCTGCTCCTCCCCCAGGTCGGAGGTAGCGCGCGCAAGACCAAGTACGTACTCTCTCTCTCGGCGAGCTTGCCACCTCAAAGGCACGACACTGACCGTGTGCAGCTACGACTACACCAAGGGCAAGCTGAACGAGCTCGTCGATATCATCATCGATTCCGGTGCCAAGCTATTCGTCTCCGCCGTCGGCGTCCCACCCAAGGCTGTCGTCGAGAAGCTACACAAGCACGGCATCCTATACATGAACATGATCGGACACCCCAAGCACATCAAGAAGTGCCTCGATATCGGTGTTGACATCATCTGCGCACAGGGAGGCGAGGGTGGTGGACATACTGGAGATGTTCCCACTTCCGTTTTCATCCCAGCAGCTGTCAAGATGGTAGAGGGCCACAAGTCGCCCTTGACTGGCGAGCAAGTACAAATCGTGGCTGCTGGCGGTATCTTCAACGGCCAGTCGCTCGCTGCAATGCTCACATTCGGTGCTACCGGTGTCTGGGTAGGAACACGTTTCATCCTCTCCGAGGAGGCTGGTGCGCCCAAGGCACACCAAGAAGCTGTCAAAACAGCTGGCTGGGACGACAACATCCGTACCATCATCTTCACTGGCCGACCACTTCGTATTCGCAACAACCCATATGTCGCCAACTGGGAGGAGAACAGACAAGCAGAGATCAAGGAGCTCACCAGCAAGGGTATATTACCTGTCGAGCACGATCTTGAGAAGATGGGTGATGACCTCGACGATGAGACCATGGACAATGCTCGGCCATTCCTGATGGGCAAGGTCGCCGCCGTTGTCAACGAAAAGAAGACTGCAAGAGAAATCGTCGATGAGCTCGTCACAGATGCTGTCAAGTGGCTAAACATTGGCAACTCTTTCATCGTGTCCAAGTCGAAGCTATGAGCAATGAATTTAGATAGTTTAATTTCGAAACAAGCTTCTTCGTTTGCCGCAAACTGCATTCTATCTCAAACTGCAAAACTCAGACGTAGAGTTGATTAAAAGATATGCAGTAATATGCCACATCATGGAGACTCGATCAGGTATGCTTCAGGGGTCAGTTGTTTGGACTCGTTATGCTGATTGAGCAAAAGCCAATCTATAGCCTATCTAGTGTTTTGGCACAACCATGCATCACGGATTCAGTGTTGTGGGAACGACATCAAGGACGCATTAGATTATGCCATTATCACAAGGCTATATATGCCTACGAAGTACTGGTGGCTGAGCTGACAGGCAGACTGACTGGCATTGGAGTGCCAGAGGCAGAAGCTGTGGACGACGCGCCGCCACCGCTACCACCGCCGTTCTTCTTTTGAACTACGGCCGAAACGACTTGGCCGGCAGTGTTTGTCACAATGTCGACAAGAGCGTTGAGAGGCTCGTAGTTGAAGGTCTTCTGTGTAAGTCCCTGACCAACCTGCTTTGCGCTACCAGTGACCTCGGTCATGTTGAGCTGGAGATTCAGTTAGTGGTTGTGACCTAGTATAGTGCAAGTATGCTCACTTTGAAGTTTCCGACAATCTGCTGAAGGGCATCTCCGCCGCTTCCCACGACCTCTTGGACGATGTTACCAAGGTTATCAACCAAGAAGTTGAGTGTCTTTCCATTTTGCGTGATTGATCCCAGCTACATATTGTTAGTTTCGTTGAATTTTAAAAGTTTTTTGGACACTCACAAGGCCATCCACAGCACCAATCACTTCTCCAACCAAGTTGGTGACGTTTCCGATCAAACCGATGAGAAGAGGGTTCAGGTCCAAAGAATCGAAAACGCGCTCAACAATGGAAACAAGGTTGCCCAATCGTACGACCAACTCGAGATCAACATCCACATCAGCAATAGTGATGTTGACCTTCTCTACGGCGACTTGAACACCAGCATTGATCTGGACAAGACCGGCAACCTTAGCATTAAGGTTGAGGTCTGCCTGAAGCCTCTCAACACCTAGTTCGATTCTGCCTACGTGGAGTTCGGGGACACGGAGAAGCACATCTGGGGGTGAAGATCCTGTAGGCGCAACCTCTGGCGGTCTTGTAGAAGTTCCGTTACCTCGCGGTGGGGTGCTGCTAGTAGGCGGCGGGGTTGATGGTGCAGCTGATGGTGATGCCGTTTGCGCAGAAATGAGTGTCGCAAAGGTAAGGAAAATGCTGATGAGCAGTAGGCGGATAGAGAGCGACATTTTGGCGTGGGCGGCGACAGCGACAACAACGACAGCGATAGTAACGAGCGAGACAGCCGTACAAGTATCAGCAAACACGGCCCAAGTAATGTTTAAAGCGAAGGAATCCCGTTGCAAATCAGCCGAGACGGCAATCATGCACATGGAGTATTACAAGGATTCCCATAACGGTAATCTCGGGTAAAGCCCCCTATGCAGCAACAACAAGGATTCGTACAAGGCTGGACCGCGCCATCTGGAGCAAACCCAAGGCATGAACACCCAGAAATCCTGATTCGCATACGAACTACCGGTTTTCTAGACTTTCTGTCGAATGGCATGTGCGGAAATGATCTCCTTAATTTCCTTTTTTTGCTTGTGTAGTGGATGACGGATAATCGTGCTATGCAATGATCCTTGTAGGCAACGAACTACTACAACCGATGGTACTGTTAACCGTTGCTTGCCCGTCTCTTGTCGATTGACGATATCCATCGAGCTGTCGCTTCCTTCCTTTCGCTCCTTCAGCAGCACGTGGACCTCCATCCAGTCTCTCTTTCATCACCAATCAAGATGTTGTCCATACTCCCAACGATCACACTCCTTTCGCTGCCATTTCTCGCCGTTTGTCAATCTGCGTCTGATGGCTACAGTGGCTACAAGCTCGATGTCCGAGATGACGGCGACCCAACCGCCGTGCTTTACGAGACGGAAAACACGTCTTCATCTAATATCTCCGCCTTGAATCCTGTGCCAGACGTCCTGCTTAACGCATCGGTTCACGTTGGCGAAATCTTCATTGGTGTCGACAACCTCACTGCGAAGATCAACCTCGACGCACAGGTACTCCAGTTGCTGCAGTTCAACGCCGGAGTAGACCTTTCCGTCGACAAAGTCACGCTCCTTATCCAAAACGTCACAGCCAAAGTCTATCTCGAAGCACGTCTTGGTAACCTCGTCTCTATGGTCAGCGACGTACTGGACAGCATCGACCTCAACCCTGTTATCGCGGAGCTAGGAAACGGCCTCGGATCCATCATCAACGACACCGCTGGTCTTGTTGGCGACGTCGCTGGCGGACTTACAGGAGGAGGCAACGACACTGCGCAAGCCAAGGCAAAGCGTGACCTCGACTTCCATCAGTGGGATCTCCGTAACAACATCCTCTATTCTATCAACAACTTCGAAGGCAACACAAACAAGCGCCGCGTCCTTGCCCAAAACGGCGATATCGTAGAGCAAATTCTCGACAACTCCGGCACTATCTCTTCAACGAATGTTGTTGGTGATTACCTCAAGAACATGCGCTTTAATGGTTTCAACGAGAGCGTGACATTCAAGGGTGAAGAGGTTTGGGAGGAAGAATATGTCTATGAGCCTTTCATGGGGCTGTACTCTGTCTCGGGTGTATTCAAGAGCAAGAGTACGGGAGAAGTTGTTGGCACGCAACTTCTTGCTGAGGCTAGAGGGGGTGGAAGCGCCAGTATTGGAAACGAGAAGGCGTAGAATTGGATACTATCACGCTCATGTAGAGATTTTACCAATCGAATGTAATGTTTTGAAACAAACCACTTCCTTCTCTGAACGCCTACTCTGATCAGCCTCACGTCCAGAGAGCGTGTATAAAGATGTCCTTGTCTCATGCAACTCCCACGTTTGCACAAGTCACTCTCCGGTTGTCAGGTTCGGCAAGTTCATGGTGAACGGCTAATATGCCTTCGATGAGCGCATGGTGGTTTTGCATGAACATCCGTGCGAGCATGCGAGATGTGCGAACCGAGATTTGCCATGCAGCCACATCCAGGAATAGTAGCAACGGTCGAGACTGTTCCAAATATCGAATCGACGATGGCGTCACCGTTAGAAGTAGCAACGTCCTTCCAAGGCACGCCCAAAATCGCATGAATTCACAAAACCTAAGCATTGAACACTTGGCTTATCCTAGCGCAGTATGATGCATCTCTCATGCTTAGACTCAGGGTAAGGGGATTTCTCCTTAGTTCTAGTGCGACATTGCATCGTACAACAGCCCATCTAGAATAATGGCAGACTGAGCAAGTTGAGGCAACGAGTTAGTGAGCAGGGAAGAGAAAAGAATATTCACGCGCGAGAAATATCACGTCAAGACATGAAATTTCTATGGTGCTTCATTGTTGCTTGCAGATAGTCATCGCTGGAACGCCAATAACGCCATGCCATGCTGATGATCTGAGATGAGATTGTTCCAAGAAAACCTTGACGCCGTATAATGCCCAAGAAAGGTTGCTGCCGTATCTTCATCCAAAATCCATACACATCGTAATACGTCGAGCCAAAGTATGACAGGGGGGATCGCAATATCAAGGTAGTGTCGTCGTGTTTAGAAGCGGGGTTATCTTGAGGGCGAATGTGTAGGTTGAAGTCGTTTCTGCTGCCAGAGCCACTTGCGTAGGCCTCCATCGTCCTCGATTGCACAACCCCATAACATTCTACTCTTCAAGCCTTCCCATCATGTTCTTTCGTACCTTGGTGTTAACCACACCACCAACACCAAACGCAGGTACAATACGACATATTCTTGCTGCAGCACTCTTGGCCCAATCCCTCACAACGCGACCCGCCCTCCCATCAACACCACCCACCGCAGCATCAGGTCTGTTGTACAGATCGAGACCCAGCAAATGCAAAGGCGTGCTCACAAGCTGAACAGCAGCAGGCGTAACAAACTGCGCAACGCTCAGCGCTCCAACATACTTCTTTACTTCCTCGCCCATGCGCTCGTCTACCTTCGGCGCGAGCAGAGGCGGCAAGTTGAAAGAAGCAAAAATGGTAAGACAATCGCGAACTGTAAAAAGCGCAAAGGTCGGCAATGGAACAGGCCGTGGAGACGATCCCGGCGCAGCAAAAAGCCGCGTAAACTGGTTGTCCTTGTACAGACACAACGCTAGATTTGCTGTACTCGTAGCTAGAAACTTGCTCGTCCCGCTCGTCTGCTCCTGTAACCCTTGTGTAGGCTTCACGGTCGCAGAAGCTGTATCGATACTGTTCGCCGTAAAGTAGGTTCCAAAGTACAGACTGAAGATGAGAATGAAGGGCTTGCTTCCCACAAAGTGGTGGGGTTTTGCTAGTAACTCCACAGCACTCTTCTTCAGACTGACGCCCAGTGTGTTCCTGCCACTTGCGTTTTCGATTATGCCTTTATCAATCATGGTTATGATGGGTGCGACGAGTATCCCTGCTGCACCTGCTGAGAGGGCGTCGACGCCGATGCGTAGACCGAGCTTGGAGGTATTCCATTCGCGAGGTGTGTCGGTCGAGGCAGTGGGTGTGCGCATTGCAGGCAGCGGCAGCTTGGGTTTGGGAATTGCAATTGAAGGTGTTGCAACCTTAGGCGCGGTGTCTGTAGGTGTGTTCATACTGCTGGCTTGTTCTTCCCCCATTGCAGCTTCCTCCGGTGACTGATAAACTCTCTCTTTCTGTGCTGCATGTGAAAGCTTCAGCTCTTCAATCTTGCTCTTTTCGCGGGCACTTTGCGCTTGTGGTCTCTGGTAGGCTCTGTTTCGTCGCGTGTCTAGAGTGCGACCGAAGTGCCGTGAGGATTCACAACGCAGGAGCTGCGCAGCCGTTGTTGTTGAGGGATTTGATTCACCAGCCGCTGACGAAAGATATCGGAGTTTAGCTGAAAGTTCCCCGGAACGAACACCGACGTCGGAGCAAGAGCTACCGAGTCGAATACTACGTTCGTTGATTGGCCCATGTTTTTGAAACCTGCATCATTGGACGTTCGCAGGTCAGTTGGCGATGGGTAGCATCGGCTGAGGTATGTTCATGTATATTGGATGGCATGTCTCTGTAAATGCAGGGTCCATCGTGGGGAAGGCGACCAAAGCTGGCGATCTGGGGCACATTGAGCTAGGACGTTGCACCCCTCTCTCATCATAGTCTTGCTACAATGATAGCAAACTACTCGATACACCCATAGATTGGAGCGACAGTGTCTCTCGTGGTGCATAGGCTTATTGCTTAGAATGAGATAAACTGCAATTGCGTAGCCAGGGCATGCCTACAAGAACGGGCAGTTCACGACTCATGGTGTTTACAGCCATCGGGTAGACAGGTAAACGCGGCTGGGCGATGAGCAACTTAGCCGAAGCCGTCTGCCAAAATCCCGAAAGAAACCGATCTTGCGGATGCTTAGCTGACAGCGCCTCCTAGCGACCGGTGAGAAACCGAAGATGCAGATGAGGGGATGATGTGGAGGCGGTGTGACATATATTGCAACAACAACCAGGTAATGAAGACCGGCTTGATTCTTGACTACTTTGGTAGTCGTAGGCATGTGATTCTGCTTCAAAAACTATCTTAGTCTTCCCAACAATTCACTTGCATGTGATGCGCCCAAACTCCAATACACCCTGGGAATCCTGTTTGAATCTCAATTCCTTAGCGCGCGCAGCCTCTCGGTAAACGCCTCTTCTTCCTGCTCGGTAGGTCCAACTTTGGTCTTGACCGGTGTGGCTTCTTGGAGATCTTGCTGTAGATCTACACCTGCCTTATCTGCTGCCTGCGCCATTAGACGGTCGACGTCTTCTTGTGGTGTACCGACGGCGGTCGCGGAGGAGGTGATGTCCTGGTAGAGTTCCGTGGCCGAGTCTACGTTCTCAAACTGCTTCTCGAAATCGACCATGACGGAGGCGATCTGTATATTGTCAGCGGCCATGACGCAAGTAGCTGTAAGGTCGCGTACCCTCTCCGGACTCATAGACTTCATAGCCACATCTAAACTCCGGTTGACCTTCATCATGTTGCCTGTGATCTGTCGCATGGTGACTGCTGTTTGCACGCGACCTGCGACGGCATCGACGCGCGAGGCAAGTTGCAGCAGGTTGAGCTTCTCATTCTGCTTGCGGATAGCGTTTCCGGCGTATATGCGTGCAATGTCGTTGTGGCCCTGTTTCATAGCCTGGCATAGTTGTCAGTACAACGTCTTTGGCGTGGGAAGCATGTTGTCCACCTTCTCCAGCTTGGTCTTCTCTGCCTGTTCCTCCTTGCCGGCTTTGAGCGCCTGCCTGTTCAGCGACTTGGCTGTGAACTACTGAGTGTGAGCTTGGGGGTTGTCGGCGTCGACACAAGTCAGCTGACCTTTAAATTGAAAAGCGCATTCTCGAGACCCGACATAATGTACAGTTGGGGAAGGTAGGGGCTTGTGGAGTTGTGCTATGGGTAGTGGTTCGGGAGATAGGCAGTAGTGGGCAGCGCTGTAGGTGGGATGCGGCTACTGGCCACGCGGGGTGTGGGCCCAACCCCGACGTCATTGGCCATGAAACACATGCGCCTCTTGCTCTGGGCGCGTCGTCACGAATCAGTAGGAAGCGAGTACGTGTGAATGCATGCGGATAGAATAGAATATCTGCTGTCGCGACAACTACGAGTTCCGTGTTGTAACCTTCCGGGCTTGCATGTCCCTTGGATAACGCCTATTTCTATGCTTGAAACATGCCGGCCCGTACACCCTGAATGCCCTTGATGTATCCCTAATCTAAGCCAAACGCCTGCCTCGCGCCATCGCAATGCCCATCAAACGCCGCGCAACTGAAGCCATTATTCGTACAAGTCGTTCACGGGAAGCAGCACTACTGCGCAGGCGGCGCGTTGAACTTGCTTGTAGCGTTCTTGAAGAGCTCTTCCTGCGCAGCGATGAGCTGTTCCTCGGTCATGCCGCTCTGCTCGATCTTGGTCTGCTTCTTTTCTCGATTCTGCCCCGCGTTAGCTAGTGGTCGCGTAGCCTGCACCCTCGTCATCCTACCTGCTGTTGCTTCTTGTAGTCTTGCGCCACCTCGAGGATGGCTGGGACGTAGTCGCCAAAATCCAGCTCTTCCAGGGCAGCCTTGACGTGTTCGCAAGCTATCGTCTTCTTGGCGTCTTTTTCGGCGATTTCGTTGGCTTCAGACGAGATGAGGGTGATGAACTCGACACAGCATTCGATCAAGAGGTCGCGCGAATCTTTTGCAAACGTCATGCCAGGCTCGCTGGCGAGGATGTCTTGCACAATCTTTTGGACGGTCGCTGGGGGCGCATTAGCATTTACGGGGCGGTGCAAGTTTGAAGTTGCCGACCTTTGGGCAGCGACAAATCGTCGTTGCCGCCAAACTCGCGGTCAGACATGGTGGTTGGGTGCGCGGCAGCGGTATGGTGTTGGCTTTGAGCTTCGGTATTGCGCGTGGTTGCAGCGCTGCTAAGTAAGAAATGCAAATAGACCGCACGGGCCGGCTGTTTGGCCGAGCTGGGGCATCATGAGGACCCTTTGCCTAGGCAGGAACATTGATTGTGTAACGACGGCAGGCAGCAAACACGACATGACGGCCATGACAGCCTTGTGAAGTATCGAGTATGAAGTCATTCTTATTTCAGCAAGCCATTTGCAGCACTAACTCGTGTCGTCGAGGATTCGCAGCAGCCTTTGGGGTCATGTCATGGGTGTCTTGCCTCTGACATGTAGCAGAAGCAAGCTACGCAGGGTGCACATGAGAGAGGAGCATGTTGCTCGTATAGCTGCATGCCGCCTGGGCAGTTTGTATTAGTCGGGTCGAGCAAGGCTCAGATAGTATAGATAGGTAATGGCATGGCTAGCTCCACAGACGCTATCTCGTGCTATCGGGCCACATGTCGCTAATGTGCCAGTGGCATCACGGGTGGAGCGTTGAGGCTTTTCTTCAAACGACAGTCTTGGAGCTTGATGCAGGCAATGGCTTGAGCATTGATGTGAGGGTATTCGTGCTCCACCTGCTACGGCGCAGTGGAGGCGATGATTGGCAGTGAAGGGGCCCTGCTCCGAGATCTTAGCCAGGGACTGTATCTCTTCCCGGCCGGTTTGGGCGAAGCCGGCCCAGTGACATGTCGGCAGAAGCAATGGCAGTGGATAACTACGTCAGCGGGTTGCACCTGCTTGGCGCACACAGATGGATGGCCTGTTCAAGTGTGGTTTTGGTAGACTTGCTGCTGCTGCTCGCCGAGACAGACGACAGTGGCGGTGAAAACCGGAGGACGAGTGGACGGGCTGGCGGCGGGCTATGGACGAGAGGACCATCGGCGGCGCTGCTAGGCCGGGGAATGGTGCAATGCAGATGCAATCACGCTGGTAGAGGGCGGTGATATGTATCCAGAGTCGTTGCCCGGCTGCGTGAATTGAATTGCTGCCAGTGAGCTACACGGCGCCTGCCTAACTCGTTTGCCGGTGACGCTGCTATCAAGTGCAGCAGCACCAGAGCTCCAGCACCTGTCTTGATTCCAACACTTCCCGAGAGACCCCCCAGGCGCTCCCACGGTCCCAAAGTACACGTCTACCCAGTACCGCTGTACACCGCCCGCGCGCCTCCAGGCTGGAAGGACTCGGACAGCCTGCCCCGTTAAAGTGCTAGAGCAGAGTTTTCGCACAGTCGTTGCAACGCGCTTGTTTAGGGCTAAGGCCGCTCGGAGCAGCAAGCCAGGACCCAAGGGATTATTATGACTTCACGCCCAACTGCGGACCCGGCAGACAGCTCGCTCTCGACATCTCCCACAAGCGACACGTACTCCAGCAGCCCGTCTCGACGCAGTCTCCGGGAAACCACCAAGATTCCTCCTCCCACCAAAGGCTCCGCTGTCGATGCCCTCCAGCAACGTCCCGGACTAGTCTCTCGCGCCTCGGAGAGCTCGACCAAGACCATTCGACCCCGCCACCATCTACGCAACAAGTCGAGCAGTGTTGTTCCCACCCTCTCCACGCTCAACGTCGGCACTGCGCCCTCGACCCGCCAGCAAAACACCATGGCCCAGCACACGACAGGCAACTCCTCGTCAGGCGCTGCCGACCTGCTGCGGCAAGCAATGACACGGTAAGATAGATGCCTGCCTTTTAGACTGCGCATTTGCATATTGCCACGCACCACACCCACGCACCACGACGCACCGCCCACGATGCACCATTCACAGCCCGTCGCTTGGTCATCACTGTTCATTTCTCAGACGCTGCACACACGACTCCTGCCCTCACACCACCCTTTCACCGCCACTTCGTCGTCGTTTTTTTGCCTTTATCGAGATTCCTGCCCTCATCACTGCTAACGCCCCATAGCGCAACCAACGACAGCAACGACGACGGACACGACCAGATCGGCTCCACTAGCTCCACGCCCCCAGGTGCCACGACACCCAAGCCCGACCCGACGGACAAGCGACTGCCGGGTATTCTGCACAGTTACTTTGGCCAGGTTCGTGATTCTCTTATGCCCTCGCGGAAATCCTCATCCACGGTCAACCCCTCCCCCGCACCCGTCACTACTTCTGAAGTGTCGGACCCCCGAGAGAAGGAGCAAGAGTCACCCACCCATCCCAAGATGCTGCCCAGCCCCACCCCCAGTGCCTCTTCCCGAACTCCCTCAACCTCGCAGTTGACTGGTGAAACGGAGAAGCTAACGCAAGGCGACTTTGCGCCGGTGCAACAGGCTACACCTCCCCAGACACCGCGCACCCGCTCACAAGAATCAAAGCCCAAGCCCTCGAACCTGTCCCGCGCCTCAAACGCTTCCGACGAGTCCAAGGAGAGCAAGACGGCTCCCGTCGTGGCCCCCAAGGGCAAGCTTGCAGTCACAATCTCTGAAGGACGTGGTCTGCGCCCTAGCACAGACCCCTACGTTGTCTGCCAGTTCCAATGGGCTGAGTACATCTCAGACGGTCCTAGGCACGATGAGTCGAAGCGGCCACCCATGCAGATGAAGCGGACCGAGAGCCAGATGGGCACTCCAATGGCCATCCCCATGAAGAGCCGACAGAGCAGCAACAGCGGACACAGCTCAGATCCTAGAGAGAATGGCTCCCTGGAGGAAGTAACAAGCCCTAAGTGGGAGCACGAGGCCATGTTGTAAGTAGCTTCCCATCTTCCATCTACAGTGATGCTGACGATTGTAGCGACGTTGTAGGCGACCATGCCGAAATCGACATCTCCGTATACGACCGGGCCAACGGCGAGGCTTTCCTCGGCCACGTCCGCTTCTGCCCAAACCTCGTCGAATACAGCGAGCCATATGACGGCTGGTTCCCGCTAGAGCCCCGAGAGGGCGAGGGAGGTGTTGTCACTGGAGAGATCCACCTCAAGCTGAACTTCCAAAAGGTGGAGAAGAAGCACTACGGTCCTGAAGACTTTGAGATTCTCAAGCTCATTGGAAAGGGCACATTCGGTCAAGTGTTCCAAGTACGTAAGCGGGACACTCGCCGTATCTATGCTATGAAGGTTCTATCCAAGAAGGTCATTGTGCAGAAGAAGGAGGTCGCCCACACACTTGGAGAACGCAACATCCTCGTCCGGACAGCCATGGCTGACTCGGCATTCATTGTCGGACTCAAGTTCTCTTTCCAGACACCTTCAGATCTATATTTCGTCACCGATTACATGTCTGGAGGCGAACTCTTCTGGCATCTCCAACGAGAAGGCCGTTTCCAGGAAGGCCGTGCCAAGTTCTACATTGCAGAGCTCATCCTAGCCCTGCAACATTTGCACGAACACAACATCGTGTACCGAGACCTTAAGCCCGAGAATATCCTTCTGGACGCCAACGGTCACATCGCCCTCTGTGATTTCGGTTTGTCCAAGGCTAACCTTACCGAGAACGCAACGACCAATACATTCTGTGGAACCACAGAGTACCTCGCACCTGAAGTCCTCCTCGATGAACACGGCTACACCAAGATGGTCGATTTCTGGTCGCTTGGTGTGCTAGTGTTTGAGATGTGCTGCGGCTGGAGTCCCTTCTACGCAGAAGACACCCAGCAAATGTACAAGAACATCGCGTTTGGAAAGGTCAGGTTCCCTCGGGACGCCCTCAGCACTGAAGGTAGGAATTTCGTCAAGGGACTTCTCAATAGGAACCCCAAGCACAGGCTTGGCGCAACACGCGATGCCGAGGAGCTCAAGGCTCATCCCTTCTTTGCCGACATCGACTGGGACGCGCTGGGCAAGAAGAATGTGGTACCACCGTTCAAGCCCAAGCTCAAGGGAGAGCTGGATGTCTCCAACTTCGATCCAGAGTTTACCAATGCTCTGAACGGCGCCGGTTCTCTGAACGCACGCGCAGCTGCTCTGGCATCAGGTGTCAACCCCGCATCCACACCGCTGTCGCCAACTATGCAAGCAAACTTTGCTGGCTTCACCTTTACCGATCAGAGTACGATGGAGCAACAGTTTGGCAACGACAGGCACAGGAATGATGCTCTGGAACGAATGGATGAAGACGAGGGAGACGAAGTCAACTGGGATCGACCCGCAGGGCGCGGAGACAGGATGTCTGGCATCGTTCCCAGTAACGAACACGACGTCTTCAACCATGGCCAATTCGATGTATGATGAGCATATGCTCACATACCCAGCCTGCTCTTCGATCCTAGGTTCCTCCACGACCCGACAAAAGTTTCTGCTTTGTTCTATCTTACCAGTACATGGCGGTACTATTGATATGAGTCTTTTCTTGGATACCCGGAGCCTACCAAACAGGACCTGAACTGCGTTCTAGTCCTTCACTAATTTGCCCCATCGGTCGCTGCTGTCACCGACTTTAGGCATGGTCACGATTACACAGGGTGTGCGCCACATGTTTCTCGACGACAACGCCAGGGACCTGACACAGCGCGCGATTGATTACGAATACAAGATTTCACAGAATGAGTTCAAGTTGCTGCGGTTTCCCACGCTTCAGTAGACACGATGTTTCTTTGCTGGGCTATGGGTTTGCATTGCGCTGGTGCATTGCTTTCGCTTTTTTCAATGTGGGAGTTCTAATGGTACTTTGCCAAGTCGAGGCTGTTTATTTATCATTCTTTGTGCATTATGCGCATGTATTTGCACGTCTTTCTGCGCGTTCGGCATACTAACGATATGAATTCATACGCATCGTCATCAAAGAGACATGGGTCGGGGTGGTGTGATGGATATGGGCGAGCTTTTTTGTACATAACTATATGAGACATCAAGTTCACTTTTTCATATATGTCGCCATGATTCGGCTCTAAAATATTTATCCTCTTTGTATCATCTATGGCTTTCAACTATCCTAGCCACCTTCTCTGGTCTGCTCCCTCGCCGGGCTCATCCCATACCTCCATCATGTCCAACCACTCCAATACAAATGCCCCGACAATCTTACACCAGTCCCTAACTGTCTCTCCGTCTAAATGCTCCCCGTCATCCTCCATGGTATGCCATACCCTGGGGAAGGGGCTTGGGATAACATGCAATATCTCGACGCCCTTACTCATAAACGGCAAATGATCATCAGAGATACCACCACCACCCATGGTCCCATTGACATCAGGTAGGAAAGGCGAGCTGGGCTGCGATTCGAGGAGTTTCAAATCTCTGAGTCGTGATTCTATGGTCGAGAGGTGACGGTACGCCCAGTGCGTTGTGGGAAAGTAGGATGGTACCGTGGGTGATGCGCTACCCAGGAGATCGAGGAGCATGAACAGCGAGATTTGAGATAGTGGAGTGCGGTTTTGGTAGAATTTCGAGGCTGCAGAAGGGGGATTGGATGTGGAGGCCCATTCTTGTGCTAAGGATCTACAAGGTTTGTGTTAGTATGTACTATGTGAGTGGGAAGTGGTAAGATCAAGAATCGGAAAATGACAATGAACGCACCTCGATCCATACAACGAATCAGTATCACTCCAGTTCTCAAACGCCTCTTCACCATCCAGAAATAGAATCTGAATCCCCATGTCCATATCCACCGTACCACCCTCCTGTAACGCAGACATCTCATCGTACATGCGCTGGATGTATGGATCAATCACTTTGGCTATGTGCATCAACATGGCGCATGGCGCCGCACTATCTGTCGCACCGATAAAGCCGCTAGGTTGCAGTTTACTATCGTAGTGCGCAACCAACGTGAGGAGGTTGGCTTGTCCTTTGCTGACCCATGGTGGTTCGCGTTTTACGACTAGATTTGCAAAAGGCAGCTCTGCACCCCGCGATGTCGGAGTTGTGGATGTGCTGTTTTGCCAGGATATATTCCAGGCTGGTAACTCGGTTTGGAAGTACGAGACTAAATGTTGCTGGGCGAGGATTTGGCCTGGGGTGCCGGGAACGCGGGGGATGAGGAGAGGAGCGAGAAGAGGGCCGTCCTTGTAGTCGATCGCAGCGTCTGGGGAGGGGATTGCGCGGAGGAAGGCATCTGATAGGGGTTTGTAGGCGGTTGTTGGGTTGGAGAGGAGGAGAAGCGTTGGGAGAAGGGCGGATGGGAGGGTAAAGAGCATCGCGATGATTGGTTGTGAAGATGCGCGATTGACAGAGAGTTGTACCTGCGTGCTGGTCGCTGTACTGAACCACGGGCGATTACTCGATGGGAAGGGAGAATGAACGTCTTTTCGCACACAGGAGAAGTAGAGTTCATGCCCAGCAAGACTAAGTAGCCGTATACGAAGCTTGGAAGAAGAGGTGAATAGAATGGCCTCTCTCTCTAACAACTCAGCTTCTCAACTCGAAGTGTGTTTCATCGCAACTGAGTTTGAAACCTCGTGCGAGTTTGGCCTGCTCCATCAGGCAAATACCAAAAGCCATTTCTGCCGTGCTTACCGACCTCGAAATGGTCTTGCGTTTCGTGCTTCAGTTCGGTCCCTGACGCGGCAGAACAACATCCTTGTTGTTCACGTGAGCTGCATGTTCATCTTATCAGATTGATCTCTCTGCGGGCTGCTGTGTGATGACGGAGGATCTAGCCTGTCTCGGCGCCTATGATGCATGTTAGACATGCTGCCGAGGTGCTATCCAGATGAAGTATATATTTGTATGCGCGCATATTTCAAGTTGATTTCAGTAAGACTTATACGTAGCACTACCTACATGGCCTTTGCACATCCTTGAAAATGCAATGCAGTGAATATAGGTCTATCTACAATTTCGCCTTGCCTTGACCCTCGCACTTGACAAGCGCGCGTCCATTGGTGAGAACAGTCTTACCTCCCTCAACCTTTACGATGAACCTAATCTCCTCCAATCCGTCAGCATTTGTATCGCCAGTCCTCCACATGTCCGTAATCAGCTTGTCTCCTGGCTTGACAGGTGCCGCAAATCTCGCCTGGAACTCCTTCAAGTTTTCAGGTTTCGAGCCACCAAATGCTTTCAAGATGGCATGTGCAGACATGTTCCAGGAAAACAGACCGTGGATGATGGGGCCACCGAAACCCATCTTCTTGCCTGGCTCAGGGTCGGCGTGGAGAGGGTTGTAGTCGCCATTCAGACGGTACAGGTGTGCTGTCTCCATTGTGGTTTGATGGACATGGGTGTGGTCGGGGTTACGCGAGGGTGGAGGGTAGTTGGGCTGTTTGGGTCCTGTGGATGGGTTAGTTCAACGTTGTCCGTATTTGTTAGATTACTAGCGCTGTGAAGGCTTCATGAGAAAGACATACCCTTCGGTCCACCCCAACCGCCCTGGCCAACGTAGAAGCCACTGCCTACAGCTCTGGTGTAGGTCTCTCCACTCTCAGCATCAACAAGGCGTTGTTCCGTCTCCACGACGGTAGCCTTGCCCTTGTCATAAACACCGAGTACCTTGCTCCTGATCTCAAACTTGCGTCCATCGCTTGTTACAGGAAGTGGTTTGAGGACTTGGATCTTGCGCTCGCCATCGAGGATGTGCTTGGTGTCGAACTTGGGAACACCTTCAATAGGCTCTGCATTGCTGCGCGCGTAAAAGTCAATGACTTCTTGGTCCGTGTGCTTGAAAGGGAGGATGATAGGATAAGTCGGAAAGGCGGCAAACGAGGGATGGAGCTCCTGCAGGACATGTTAGATGCATTACAAAGTTTGTGGCTTGCGTGTATAGAGACTGGGGATGGGTTTTAATTCCACTGGATATACTTACGTAGAGAAAGTGTAGCTCATCTGGGTAGGTAGCGCCAATGCTGTTCGCAAAAAGCAGCAGGTCGCGCTTGAGCCATTTCACCTCATACGAGGGAAACTCAAAGCCGACGCCAGGACCCAATTCTTTGCCCATGATGAAAGTGGATATGATGATATACGCTGATTGAAATGCGCGACTACAAGGACGACAGGTTGGTTTGAAGAAGAAGTGGGTGCTCAGTTGGAGTCGTAAGCTTCCAGGTTCGCAGCGGGGCGGCAATCGCGACGCGGAGCTGGAGTTTGAGCCGAGGTTCGATTCGTCCAAAATTGGTCAAGTTGAGTAATTCCACAACAGGATTAGTATTGAACAATGCGACTCAAGATTAATTAGCTGAGTCTTGGATGCCAATGCCAATGCCAATGCCGATGTCGGTTTGGATAAGTCTTTTGCCTTGCTGTGGGACCATGTTACAAGTTTGAACATCATATTAGTCTATCTACAGTGTCGATGCTTCGATCAGAAGCCAATATTAAGGCGGCAAAACTCTTGTCATGCCTCCATGCAGATCGTGACAATATACCTGTATAATCCTTCCCATCCCTGTCATCCATCGTAATATCGTGATACCACGTCCTCACACTACCCTACGGTCAACAAAGTGGGACCACAATCCCATACGCCGAGTGTGAAATGATGCAACCTTTCGAGTCTAAGCTGAATCATGGAGATGACTCCCGCAAATGCTCAGAATGCAAGCGAAGGAAGAAATGAAGTTGTGGGGGTATAATGTGGCAGATTGGTCGTCTACTGCTTGACCTCGTAGGAGCGGCGGAACATGCTGTCGATGCCGGTAAGGTAGTAGGTGCCGGGAACAATGGTGTCAACGCTTCCCTTGGGAGTGAAGTCCTTCTGGAGGTGAGCCTGCTCACGGAGGTTGCACATCTGGAAGAAAGTGTTAGTAGAGTGCTTCACGATGAATCAGGATTCAAGAGACTTACCTCATCGTAGACCTCAGGGGCGACTACACGCCTCTTCTCGAGACGGTTCTGGATGTCAAGCTGCTTGGCAATGTTCTCGGTGCTGCCCTTGACGGTGAAGGAGAACAAGGAGGAGGCCAGACCACTTCCGTAGCTGAACATGCCGATGCGCTTGCCCTCGAGGTCCTGGCTGCTGATGTTGGCGAGCAAGCTGCACAAGCTACCGTAGACACTACCACAGTACATGTTACCGCACTGGGTGGGGACTTGGATGCTGGGCTGGACGCGAGACGCGTAGCGCTTCTTAGCGAGACCCATGAAGACCTTCTCTACAGTCTTGTCAGAGACAGAGGTGGCGTAGTCGAGGTCGCGGAGCTCAGCGGGAACCTCGGCGAAGATGGGGTTGGAAGGGTTGGCAAGGAAGTCGTTGTAGAGCAGACGCGCGTACGACTTGGCTACAAGCTTGCAGGTGGGGGCGTGGAAAGCCATGTAGTCGAAGCGGTCGAGAGCCGTCTCGAGCTCCTGGCTGCCGTTGACACCGTTTCCGTTTTGTTGCGACTTGAGAGTCTTCTCGCGCTCGTTGTAGGCCTTGTAGCAGGCGTCGACAGCCTCGGTGTAGCAGCGAACGGAGAAGTGACCGTCAACGACGGGGTACTCGCTGGTGAAGTCAGGCTTGTAGAAGTCGTATGCGTGCCTGATGTAAGAGCCACGCTGGCCAGCATCCATGACAATGGGCGCGTTGGGACCAATGAGCATGGCAACACATCCAGCGCCACCAGTCGGGCGGGCGTTGCCCTTCTTGTACAGCGCAATGTCTCCAGCAACGACAACGGCATCACGGCCGTCCCAGGCCGATGACTCCATCCAGTTTACGGAGTTGAAGAGAGCGTTGGTTCCACCGTAGCATGCGTTGACGGTGTCAACACCCTCAATGTTGTAGTTGCCAGATTCCTCGAAAAGCTGCATGAGCACAGACTTGACGGACTTGGACTTGTCGAGCAGAGTCTCGGTACCGACTTCGAGACGGCCAATGCTCTTGGGGTCGACGTTGTACTTCTTGAAGAGCGAGGTGACGGTGGTCAGGGCGAGGGAGTAAATGTCTGCGTAGAGAAGGTGTCAGTCTCGCCTCTAGGTATCATGTAGCCATGCAGTCAGAAAATGTTGAACCCACCCTCACGGTCGTCGCAGAAGGACATCTTGGTCTGGCCGAGACCAATGGTGTATTTGCCTTGAGAGACGCCATCGAACTTCTCGAGTTCAGCCTGGTCAACGCACTGTGGACGGCTTGTTAGCATGCGTTGTTGCAAAGCAGCGCGTGAGCATTGGGACGGCAAGTACCGCGCTTGCCGCATGGACGACATACCTGGCTGGGGAAGTAAAGCTCAATGGCTTTGATACCGATGTTGGAAGGACGAGCAGCCATGTTTGCAGGAGTACAGAATGTTGTGAGGGGAGCAGAAGGGGAGTGTGTTGGCCAGGGAGGGGAGTTCACCGCCTTAAGTAGTTTGACGAGTAAATCCTACGCGACAATGGCAAGGTGCAGTTTAGTAGCGGCTATCAGTTCAGTTTCGTGGCAATGCTAGTACGGGCGTGGGTACAAGTCTCGAAAGGGGAGAATTAACGGGTTTTGTGCACAAGTTAGCCCTCAACAATGCCAACAGCGGCCCACGCGCTTGATTGTTGTGTCTGCTAGTCCCTGAGATTTTCGGTACATTCTTTTCGGTGCATTCAGGGTCTGGCTGCGAAGACCGGCGTGGGTATTGATAGCGGGGCAATCATACCACGAAAAAGAAAAGTGTGCATGCCGCCTTGCTCTCTCTGACACGACGCGCATGCTCCTTCGCCCTTATCCCGACTTCACACGACCATGCTGCTAACATGGCGAGTTGGCCCTTTTCATCCGAGCGGGAGAAGTACTCGCTCGACCACCTATCGCCGCCGCGCTTGGCATGCAGGGATTTACTAGCTAGTCAGGCACTCAGGAACCATCAGCCCATCGCAACAAGTCACCCCTAGCAACCTCATACCCTCCGAAAGAAGAGTACTTGCCGTGTGCTCATGGCACAGCCTCCACGGTATGCGTAATGCCGCGTCACGATGGCTGCGAAACTTCCAACTCGGTGCAGCTGCAAGGTATCTGGCACCGGCAGAACAGGACAGAATACTGTTGCCTGTAGACCCGAGTTACGAGTTGTGTTTATGGAAGCAGATATACTCAGGAGTAATCGGACGAGACTGCTGAATTCGACTCCTTTGTGCCAGAACTACGAGCAACATAAAGATATCCGAGATTCACACAACGGATGGGGATAGCATAAGAAGCGAGAGCCGTAGCGTCAACTACCTATAGTCTTTCGGAGTAGATGGAAATTATCTACTCTATAGAGTGGAAAATGTGCCACCACTTGACATCCAACCAGAAAAATTGACTGGGACATCCTGGGCAGATGACGCTGCAGATGACATGTTCAACACGTGCCTCGCATGCTCAGTAGGCGAGTATATAAAAGCACCGCATGTCTTGTCTTGTCTTGTCTTGCCAGACAACTTGGTCTTGGATATGGGATGCATTCTGGATCCTACTTGGACAGCGGAGAATACAGTGGTCGATAGCTCTGTCGAACGTGTTCTGTCTAGCAGTAGTGGAACTAGCCGTCCCAATATTAGACATGATTAAGGTCGGGCAGTCCCAAAGTAGCCGTATATTAACGCGAGAGGGGCAAAAGTGTGCTCGCAGCCATTCAGGCAACGTTGACAGACATGCAGTGCGAAGAGACGATGCATGGAGAGAAATGCAAGGTGGAAGGTTGATGAGTTGGTCCCGGCTGGTGGAGGGCTTGTGTTCTCGAAGGGCTGCTTATCGAGGGTTCCAAGGTTCCAAGGCTGGTGTTCGCCCGTGCGCCTTTTAGTGGCGCCAGCGTCTCAGGACAACCTCTGCCAAACGTGATGCACCTTCTCTCCACTACCAACTCCACGACACGACACACGCCAATTCGCACCACACTCGCTACACGCGCGCCATCCATCGCTGCCGAGCGCGCACCGCATCGAGCAAAAATACGACGAGACGACTGCATCGCTTGTTGGGAGGACTGAAAGGGGAGAGGAACGGGCCTTTGTGGCTCTCAGGGACAGTTCGGCGTCATGGACCGACGCAACAGCAACGACGACGAGCCATCGCGGCGGCTGAGCAACCCCGATGTCTTTGGCGACGACTACGAAATCGACCCGGACGAGGACGATTTCATGCCCTCGGTCTCGGATGGCTTCCGACCAGCCAACACGAGCGAGGCATGGCAGGGCGGCCGCCAGAACCACGACCGGATAGGCGACGCGCCGCAACGACAAGCATCGACATCCAAGCACCCCGAGAGCGACTTGCGCAGGACGGCAACGCGAAACAGCACCGCCAAGGTGCGGGACTCTATGACACAAGACGGCCGACCGCCCCTCAACCGTGGGCCCAGCCACCACTCGCCCCTTGCACATCGCGACTCAGTGAGCTCCGCCGGGTCCTTTGCGACGACCAGCAATTCTGAGAACCCCTTTGAGACGGGCCCCAGCCATCCATATGGCATGTATCCTCAGCTGTCAATGGCACGGCCACTTAGCGTAGCAACTAGCTCCACCGAGCGCCAACCGCATCGATCAATGTCACTGCAACGGCCGACACACCCATATGCCATGTACTCGCAAAGCGGTATTGTCGACCAAGAGTCGCCAGACGAGCCAGCCCAGGCGCCTGTGCCTCAGGTCCAGTCGGCTATTCCCGTGGGATTTCCGGGCCTGAACAACGGCTATCACAGAGTCCTCGGGCCTGACGGCGAGGAGCAGGACATCATCGGGCCCGACGGACACACGGAGCAGCTTCCACCTTACTCAAGATATCCAGAAGAAGGTCCAACCAAGGCGTCTTTGGCAGCCGAGGCAAGCGCTTCGTCACGTGTTATTCCTGCTCCTGTGCAGGTCGACGCAGAGGATCCTTTCAACACCCCCGCATCACCCGTCTCGCCGCTGAGCACTACTTCACTCTCGCCACCTCCTCTACCTGCCGTTCCTCTGCTACCTTCTGTCACACCCGCCCGCCTACCACCTCAGAGACCCGAAACCCAGACCGGTAATCTGGCCCCTGCCAACTCCAACTCTACCTCCGCGCAAAGCGGCACTGTTCCAGCGGACGCTTCTGACTCGTCTTCTGCATCTTTGTTGGCGACGGAGAACCACTTCTCAGAGAAGGCGGAGCCAGTCGAGGGCAAGGTCAGTTGGCGGAAAAGGAAGCTATGGGGAAAGGTGCCTATGGGCGTGGCCCTTGTGGTTCTCATTCTTATATTGGTCTTTGCCGTCGCTCTCGGCGCAGCTATTGGCACCTTTGCTGCCAAGAAACATGACGACAATGACGATCAAGATGAGAGCAAAAACCCTCATGAGGAAGCGTAAGTGTTTGTGATTCTTCGACATTTTACGTAACTAACATTTGCTAGTCAACCCCAAGTTACAGGTCAAAACGGGTCACTCTTCGACGCAGTTCCCATTTCGACTCCGGCTGGACTGTTACCACTACCAACTGGCGCTTTCGCACTTCCTCTAGGTATACCACAAGAGAGCAATCCTGGATGCCTAACACAGGCGAACCAATACTCCGCATGGTCATGTAAGATGACCTTCGCTCCCCTTGTCATAACGATCAACGACACTGTTATTGCTGGTGAAACTCAGCAAGTTGCGTCTATGGGTATTGGTCCCTCTGTGCCCCAAGGTTCCATACTATACGGTCTTCAGACTCCTTTACTTGATGCCAAACCGATGGAACTAGTGCTCGACCTAGACTACAAAGCTTATGGTCCAGCTTACCATTTTTCTGCTCGATATGACAAAATCGTCATCTTGCCACCCGATGAGCTCAATTTCGGGTCAGCACTCACAAAGCGACAGGACAACAAATACCGACAGCGTTTCGAGGTCAAACCTGGCGACTATCCCTGGTACTGCTACTGGAATAACACCTATATCGAGGGTTATATCTACTCCGATGACAACTCCACAGCTGCTTCTTTCACGTCGTTTCCTACACAATGGCCTACGCCCACACCTGAACCAACTGACGATGGTGCTGTAAACATCGCCGTGGCATCGTCAGTCGGTAGTTCTGCAAGCCCCACACAGACTACCGAGGTGTCTGCAACGCCTTCGCCTGTCAACCTGGCAGTGCCAGCCCCAGTTGCGGCACGAGATTCCGCTTCAGATGCCTCTTCCCCCCCTCGTATGCCACCCTATCCCCGGATCGTCAAGATTGAAGAACGCCGCCTCCCTGATTCGCCGCAACCGTACTGCCAACAAATGCTCCTGCTCGACAATTACGAGATAACAACAGCACCCGCCCCGAACGACAGTCCCATCAGAATATGGCTGCAAGAGTTAGATCCTAGCTATGAAGAGTATTTCGCTGCCCAGCCCTCCCAGACAATCACGTTCGACAGAAAGGGCAAGCGTGAAAGCTCTCCCGACATACAGCGTCGTATGGATCCTTCGGATGCCTGTCACTGTCAGTGGATGTTTAAGTGAACGACTGGCATAATTCACAGCGCCTCTTCCTTTTCGCAATGATGCTAGAGCATGATTTTTGGATACTTATTTCATCACGGGCATTGGGTATATTACATGTGTTTGGTGTTCCTCGGCGTTTTGTTAATACGGACTTACGAGTCTCGACGCATATCTGGCATATTTCGGTGTTTCCGTCTCATTTCCTTTCCAGTCAACACGTTTGTATGCTATGTTCATAGCTTCCCACATTTTCTGTATCATCTCTGGGGACGGGAAGCAGGCCTCGCAGGGCTATATTTGGCGCTTATCGTTGTTATGCTAACTTGTATATATTGAGATGGTGGGAGTTCAGAACCGCGAGTACAAATGTCGCGTGAGTTCATATTGAAAACAGATAGATAGAAGAACAAGATTATTTACATTATGAGGGTTGTCGTTTTTGGGTGTATGGTGCTGATGTTGCGCTACTAATGCCGTTCTTTAGAAACACCCTAACTGCTACACAACAAGCTGACTGTGCATACGACAAGACAACCATGCCAATTGTGAAAGAGTGTTTTGATCACTCGTCCTGCGTCCGATCGAAAACTCTAACCCCAAACTTCCACACCTCATCCACAACGAATTTCTTTTCCCCGCCCTCATCTTCCTGCAAATCTAATACCACCAAGTCTGCATCCGCACCCTCCTCCAACGTGCCCTTGATACCCTGTAGTCCCAGCATCTTCGCCGGTGTCTCAGTGACCGCCTTGAGGGCCTCGGGCACACTAGCCCCCGTCCAATTCAAGAAGTTGCTAACACAGTCCACAAGTTGAATGCTACTTCCCGCAATTTTACCATTCTCCTCGAGTGTTAGCAACGGGCCCTGCTTGACGATTCGCGACCCGTTTGTCCAATCATATGTCCCATCGGGCATACCTGCCAACCCCATGGCATCGGTAACGAGAATCAGACCATCTGGATGAGCATTCCATGCTATCTTTATAGAAGTCGGGTGAAGATGAATGCCGTCCGCGATGATACCAAAATATGGTTTCTGGATAGACGACGACGGTGTGCCGAGGAGGCCGAAGATGCCAGGATTGCGGTGGTGAAGAGGACGCATAGCGTTGAAGAGGTGAGTTATCATTCGTGCACCAGATTTTATGCTTGATTTTGCTTCTTCGTAGGTTGCTTCCGAGTGCCCTATTGAAACGTGTATACCGAGGGAGTTGAGATGGGGGATGGATGAGAGGGCACCGGGAAGTTCGGGTGCAAGGGTGATAAGCTTAATGGGCGAGGGCTTTTGCAGGTTGTCGCTGCCGTAACAGGCTTCCAGGTCGGAGGCGTTGTTTGTTGGTTCGCGTAGGACAAGAGCATTGTGGATGCCGTTCTTAGTAGGGCTCAGGAACGGTCCTTCGCAATGGGCACCGAGAGATTCTGATCCGTATGATGCATCGCGAGCGGCGCCTGAGGGCCCTAGGAATGGCAGGGTCTGTTGGTAAACCTCTGGTAGTTGTGAAGTCAAGGTTGGCAGATATGATGTGACACCCGTTGCAACTAAGCTTCGATTGACTCGATGCACTCCCTTGGCGTAGGCCGATGTGCCTTCATCTGGGAGCACGGAGAAGTCGAAACCGTATGCGCCATTGAGTTGGGTATCAATGAGACCTGGCGAGAGGACGCGTCCACCCAAATCGACAATTTGTTCCGGTGCAGTGCGATACTCGTAGAGAATCTCTTGTCCGTTTAGAACTTTGCCGCTCTTAGAGCTTATCCATAAGTCTTGGTTGACCAAAGCATTGCCTTTTACCAATAAGCAGTTGGTGAATTTGATGACGCCCGAGAAACTCCCAGGATGCACTGGTGCAACCGATGGCATTGTCGGTCGCGAGAGCCTAGTTTCCTGCTAGGTAGTAGACCCTTGTTGGATGGGAAAAAAGCGTATATTGGTTCAAGAATCGACTGGAAGTGGAAGGAGTGGTAAGTTGTGCCTGGGCGAGCAAACTCGATACCTGTTACAAAGAGACTTGCAGCCCGTTTACTACTTCTATCGCGATTGCATCCCTACGCCTATCTTCATGCGATGATTCTGTTGAGTCATCGATGGCGGGCAAACTTGCCTTGCACGACCTGTATCATCGCCATAAGGCACGTTGTCCAATTGCTTAGGTTGAGTGGAGTGTGGGATCGAGGTAACACGGTGATCATCACATTTGGCCGAACAATCAGCGTGTATCACGGTTGCATGTGAGGTGGCATCGAAGTGGATGTCATTGATAGTCGAGGAAGTGGATGGTGTAACGATGGACGGGCTTGCGATAGCTAGCGGCTCGCTAACCACGTACCCCAGCTTGGAATGGCGTGAATGCTACCGTGCCATCCTCCCCATCTTTCATCCACTACCAATCTGCGAGTCACGTTCAAGCCTTGGTGCCCACCCGGAATTCCACGTCGCATTCAGGGCTTCATTGCGACGCGACGGCGCTGTCATCATGAGCAAGGTCGAGAACATGGATCCTGTCTGGGACGACCTCGATAGGTGAGCATGGTGCCCACTCTCACCCTGAGAATGCGCAATGTGACAAAGAGCCAGGCTAACTTGCCCGTGATGTAGGACTATGGTGGGTCGCATCCGCCCATGCTGCACGGGATTCGCTGACGGAGGCTTTGTAGGGCCAACTGTTCATGATGGGCTTCGATGGCACCTCGGTCACTCCCCACATTCGTACGCTGATTGAGGAACATCATGTTGGCTGCATACTACTTACTGCCAAGAATTTGAAATGTCAGCAGCTTACGCTTTTTGTGGCTATTTGCCGTCGTGGGTTCTCTTACTAACTTGCCACAGCGGCCGAAGATACTACCCAGCTTATCTATGAGCTACAGAAGATTGCTCACGATGCGGGCCACCCTGTTCCTCTGGCCATTGGGATCGATCAGGAAAATGGCGGCGTTAACAGTCTTTTCGATGACATCTACATCCGCCAATATCCCAGTAACATGGGAATGGCAGCAACAGGCTCGACCGAGTTGGCTTTCGAAGTAGCCAAGGCGACTGCACAGGAGATTGCTGCGTGTGGCATTAACTGGATCTTCGGTCCGTGTCTGGATGTACTCACCAATGCACGCAACCAGCCTTTAGGGGTAAGGACGGCTGGTGACGATCCCCAGGAAGTTTCTGCCTTTGGCTGCGCCTTCATGGCAGGCTACAAGGACGCCGGGGTGGTGACTTTGGGTAAACACTTTCCTTCTTACGGTAATCTGGAGTTTCTAGGCTCAACACTTGACGTTCCGATCATCACAGAATCCTTAGAGCAACTTAGCCTAAGCGCTCTGATACCATTCAAGAAGGCTATTGAGAGAGGCCTTGATTCCATGATGGTTGGTGGCTGCGCCATGTCATCGGCCGGACTGAATGCGATGCATGCTTGTTTGTCTGAGCAAGTTGTCGACGAACTCCTTCGAACAGACCTGAAGTTTGATGGTGTCGTGGTCTCGGAGTGTTTGGAGATGGATGCTCTCAGTCACAACATTGGTGTAGGCGGCGGCACAGTGATGGCGGTCAATGCTGGCTGCGATGTGGTACTTTTATGTCGATCCTTCTCGCTTCAACAAGAAGGGCTGAAAGGCCTCAAGACTGGCATCGAGACGGAGATGGTCTCGAAAGAGCGCATCTTCAATTCACTCAGACGCGTGCTAGCCATGAAGAAGAAGTGCACATCATGGGAAAAAGCCTTGAACCCGCCGGGCATCAACTACCTGGAAAAGCTGCAGCCTTCGCATACTGCACTATCGACCAAAGCGTATAACAGCTCCATCACAGTCGTCCGAGACAAGAATAGACTTTTGCCGCTAACAAACATACTTGAGAGCGAAGAAGAGCTTCTTCTGCTGACACCGCTTGTGAAGCCCTTGGCTGCATCAGCGGCGTCACGAGCAATATCTGATGCTGCTAACGGCGCGGCAGGCCATTCGCCAGAGCCTGCTGTATGGGATCGGAGCTCGTCAGTAATGAGTGGGGAACGAGTCTTTAGAGAACTGGGCCGTTCTCTCGCCAGGCAACGCAACGGGAGACTACTTCACACATCTTACACTGCAAACGGTGTTCGCCCAGTCCATGAAAATCTCATTAATCGGGCAAGTGCAATCATCGTACTTACGGCTGACGCCAACCGGAATCTGTACCAGCATGGTTTCACCAAGCATGTCTCAATGATTTGCAACATGCAGTACACGACTGGTGGCGAGAGGCGCGAAAAACCTTTGATCGTCGTGGCAGTTTCAAGCCCGTACGATTTTGCAATCGATACATCGATTGGGACATACATATGTAAGTGACATCTATTTACGAACTGCATATGAGAGAAATACTGAGTTCGTACACCAAATTTAAAGGCACCTACGATTTCACAGAGACAGCACTCAACTCCCTCGTCAGGGTACTGTATGGCGAATTGACTCCTTCTGGAACACTACCGGGCACTATCAGTAAGAGCCAAAAGCTCCATCCAAGCAAGCAGCATTGGTTAGTCGAGAGTAAGTTGTGGCTGTACGAACTGCATGTGAGACATATACTGACTTGGTACCTTCACATGTGCAGTCTTCAACGAAGAGCGAGACGGAAACGCTCTGGATACGTTAGTCGCAGCTGTCGTTGAAAGCACAGCTCCGAGCCAACGGTCAGAGATGGCAAGCGCGACGTCAAATTCATTCATCCTGCACCACCCGGAAGTAGAAGAATCACACTTCGTCGTCAGAAACAGCAGCACACAAGCACTCTATGGATTCTGCTCGACCTACTTCTTCAAGGCCACAGGCACCGGTGTGATTGGGGCTCTGTTTGTAGATCCAGCAAGGAGAAAGCTCTCGATTGGTCATTCGCTGCACAACCGAGCTATTCGTACACTTCTGCAGAAGGAGGGTATCAAGAGATTTCAGCTTGGGTCACGCCTCCCAAGTATGTATCTTGGAATCCCAACCGGACATGGAAATGAGCGCAAACGACTTCGATCGTGGTTTGCTCAGCTTGGCTGGGGCGCAGCACTTTCTCGTCCCGTCTGTAACATGGTTGCGCGCAATTTGCAGACATGGACTCCGCCCACAGGCATGGCCAAGAGTCTAGCAAGTGCAGGAGCACAATTTGACCTTGTGTACGGATGGGATTATGCAGGACCTATTCTTGACCATATCAAGACGAGCAATCGCCAAGGCTTAGCGGAGGTGTACAAGCTTGCCCTCACAGACCCGACAGCTTGTGGTATCATTCGGGCAAAACGACCAGAAGACGGCGCGTTGGTGGGTACTGTTGTGCTTTACAATAGCCACTCGCGACTTGCTGAGTACATACCTCCGCTGAAGCACCTCAACGAGGCGGCTGGAGGTATTTCCTCACCCGTCATATCACCTGGAGTAGGAGAGTACTCGACACTACTGCAGGGGCTGATCCTTCTTGGCATGCGGCAGATCAAGCAGCTGGGGTGCAACGCATGCTTGCTCGACTATGTGAGTAGCCGTCGGTCGGTCGGCCACGACAGCATACTGACACAGACAGATGGACGGAGACGGCAACTTCGACGGCTTTTCGGCAATGGGATTCGATGTCATGCATAACTTTGAGGAAGTTAGCTGCGATGCTGCGACATGGACTATGATCCCGCCCGCATGATTGGGCTGGCTCTTCCCGTCAGAGGCCGAGGGCGCTGGCTACTTTGTTCAAAGCTTCTTGGGTCGGCGTTTGGGAATATTCTAGGCTCGTGTTTTGGTTTGCTTTTTTGGTATCCGGTACGGGCAGGCGTCCCATTGGTTATGACTACCGCTTGTACCATGATGTGATGTCATTGCATGCAGAAAGCCGTGCGGTCGTGGACTGACGTACTCGGATCGGATGGTTCCCTCCAAGGGTCTGTCGGCCTCTCCGTGCCGCTGAATAGTTTGAGGTGACAGACGTGATAGATGGCGACGTCGGATTAGGGGTGGTTGCAGAGGTGGTTGTTATTTTTAAAGCTGAGCGGGTCCATAGCTAGAGTAGGAGGCTGAAGCGCCACTGGTGCGATGGCGTAGGGTGATCACCGTTCGGCTTGTCCCTTCGAGAAGGGCTACCGAAGAAGCCGCGTGCCAGGGCGCAGTGCGTTGTGGAGGATTGGGGAGGTATACAACATGTGTCGGAGCATCTTCTGCATCGCATGTCTCAAGACAGGCCAAGCGTATCCTTCCCGTTGAGATACCCGTTGGTAAATTCCCCTGCCGAGCCCCACAGCAGGCGGGACCCTTTGCGCAGTGCACCCATCCGACCTTGGCCAGAAGCGCATGTGATGCGTCGTCGCACAACCTCAGCAAGACAGCTACCAAGTCTTCTTCTTGGTGCGCTCTGTGTGAGCCCCAGCCGCGAGCCTCTCTGTGCCTTGTCGCCCCGGGTGTCGCTCTCCAGCGCACAGTGCAGCAGCGTGCAGCCTGTCTAGTCCCCGTCTTCTCCGCTTGCTCGCCTGCCGCATCTCTCCACCTCCAACCCCAGAGAGAGAGAGAGAGCCAGCCCCAAGCGTTCGCTGAAGCACAACCACGACCCGCCAGCGCCCACTCCTGCGTGCCTGCCCACCATTGTGTCCGCCGGTCGCGCCTTGCTCGTCGCCGCGCTCCAGCTATTGTTGCGCGCATGCGCCAAATCGACGCCGACCTCTCCCTCGACCCCAGCCAGGCTGTGCCGAGCCATGGAGCACTTCAACACAAACACCATGTCATACATACCCCTCCAGACTGTCACGGGCCCCGATCAGCACATGTCCATGCCCGTGCCGCTCCAGTATGACCAGCGCTCCAACTTCGATGCCGAGACGTTCATCGGGTAGGTCAAGTGCGCCGCACGCGCCCGACAGCAGCTAACTCGTCTGCGCAGAAGTGAGGACGCCTACTCGACATACCACCTCCAGCAGCTCCCGCCCCAACTCAAGCGCTACCCGAGCACCTACGAAGACCCCTTCTCCGACGTCCAGAGCGGCTACGAGCAGTCGATACACCCACACGACCACAATGGCATGCCCGAGAGTCCCAGCATCGAGAGCAACAACAAGCTCCTCAGCTTCTCTCTGCCCGTCGTACCATACACCATCCTCACCTATACCATGCAGAGAGTCTCCATATCCATGTCTGCCCAGCTCCATGGCATGTTCTTTCTGGCCGAGTCTCCCTGGGCAACGGCAGCCGATGTCCAGGCGCCTTCCGAGTTGACTTGCTACAGGAGGAATCTCTTCCAGATCACTGGCACCATCACCCTTCCTCGCAGCCTGCAGTTTCTGATGACCGACCAAGGCGAGCAGATACCCATTCTTGGCCAAGAACTCACCATTTCCGCCACCGAGTCGCTCGAGGGCAATGCGGTAAAGATAATATCAGTCCCTTGGAAAACCCCTGCGACGGGCAGCGCCTCCGTCGAAGACAAGACCGAAAAGGAGCCACCAACATACCCACTTGATCTCTCAACCGGCCAAGATATCGACTCGGAGTACGTTAGCTTTCCTATCAGCTGGAAACGACTACAGTTCCGGATAGCGACTGCAAACAACGGCCGAAGAAAGGAGCTCCAACAGCATTTTGTGGTGCGTTTGAAGGTGATAGCAACCCTCGCTAGTGGTGTCAAAGTGCCGATTTGCGAAGTTCACTCTGGTGCAATCATCGTACGAGGAAGGAGTCCTCGCAACTTCCAGGCCCGGAAGGATTTGCCCATCGGCGGAGGCACGACTGCACGCAAAGTACAAACCCCCCAGCAGCCCAGCAGAACTCCAACGGGCGATACAACCCAGACCACGCCGAAACAAACACCGAATCAACCTGCAGCTTCCTCAAAGCCCATGGACCTACTACAGATGCCGTTTGAGTTCAACGCGAGTGAGATGCCACCGTCTCCAGACTTCGCTTGGAAGATGCCAGCAGGTGCCATGACTGCCATACCGCCAGATCCGCCTTCGTCTCAGTTACAACATGCTACCCCGTATGCACATTCAACACCCGAGATCTCAAGAAGCGTGCCCCCACAACGGACGTCCATAGCCCCAGTCACTCTATCTCTTACCGATGACGAGCCACAAAAAGCACCTTCGCCTAGTGAACAGCAAAGAAAACGCGCAACACCAATGCGACCACCCTCCTTCTCGATAGGCATCATCAACAGTCCTGATGAAGGTGCCGACATGCTTTACGAGTATTTCCCGCTTGGTCTGGACGACTGGATGCCGCCTGTTGATGCTGTCTATCGACCACATGTTGTCCATCATATCACTCCTTTCCCGCAAGAGTCAAAGGCAGATGCTGGCAAGAGTCGGTCGAAACGGTACTTCTCAGATGCTTGGTAAGGGGAGCCAAGCCGATTTGCGTTTTGTTATGATACCCTTTGTATTGAGTCATATGACTCCCCTTGTAATACTGTTATGACGAAAAAGAATACTGGCTGTGGGTTGGACTTTACTTTGGCCCAGCCGCAATTCATCTTCAAGCTGATCCTACACTCCGATAAAAGAGCTAGGCTGAAGTACAGAAGAGTCTTGGGCTTGGGTTTCTCAATTCTGAGTAGACTCTCAAGTTCGAGGAGGCAGCACGAGTTTGGCGTTTTCCTTTACGACAGCAGGATCTTCTTCAATCTACCGTGGGAGCCTTTGTCAACTATATACGATTGCTATGCCTCCCCTTCTTGGCAAGATATTATTATACCACTTTATTCTTACATTGCACTAGCTCGTGTCATACCAATGTCCGCGTATTCATCAACTGTCATTCCATGTTTGATGTAGTAACGTCTCGCACACATCGTATTCAACCTTGTCCCCTTCGAGCTGCTTACATATAACATCCAGGTACTGTCGAAATGCGGCACAGGCACCAGGCTCCTAGTCGACAAATTGCTTGATGCGAATGCGGCTGACGCAAACTACACGCAGATGTAACATGACGGAAACATGGCCGACATCTTCCCCAAGACCATCGCCGAGGTTAAGACTGCAACCTTCCTTTCGAAGAACCACAGCGATCACATGGCACTTGCAACCTTAAACCCACCCATCTCGCCAAGGTAGTCACGGAGGCGTCGTCATCATCTTCACCCCGCAGTGTAACTCTCCATACAACGTCGCATCTTCCATACGTGTAGATTCAGCGTCGTGGTGTCGCGCTGCATCGTGATATTCGGGCGTGCTTCTGGCCGAAGTTGGAGTTGGAGTCGAAGTTGGAGTGTGGTGTGTGGAGTGTGGAGTGTAACAGTAGCATTACATTGCATTGTCAATCACCACCACCACCTCCACCTCCGACCATCTGCCGCCAAAAAGGAAAAGCCGAGCAACTGCCGGATTCCCGAACGTCCCCAAGGAATTTGAAAGAAAAAGAGGACCATTTATCATAATGTAGCATTCGGTCATGTGTGCTACGGCTGTAGTCTCTAGTCGCCTTGCGTGTAAATTGGGTAATGGGTACATCTGCAATGTACCTCGGGATGTGGGTCAAAGGATTGATGGCGCAATTTGCGGTTTGCAGCATATCCATCTGGGACCCACGTGGCAGGCGAGAATCGTATCTCCTATCTATTTTCTCGCTACCGGTAGACGGAGAGTGCCGGTTCGGGCTGGTATGCTCCGTTGCTTGACATGGGACTTGTATTGGAAAGTGGATATCAGGCGTTACGTTTGTCAACTGTGGCATGGTGATGTTGAGAGATAGCAGTGGAGCTCAAATTACGTACTGCGTGTCTAGAAGGATGAGCTTGTTCGATCTGTTCTGTCCGAATATGGTGCATGGATCCATTTTGCTCTCCCACCGCTATATCCCCATGTGCGATATCGTTCATATCGCTATTCATCACGTGTCAAGTACAAGGGAGAGAAAGCGCAAATCAGAATATGTTTCATTAGGTCGTCGAAATGCTCAAGAGCATCGCGATGTGATGTACCAGAAAAACGCCGAAAGGGAACAGTGTAGTAAAGCTCCCATATGCTCTCGTAAAGTCTTGCTTGCTGGGTTGTAAAGGTCTCTCTAAATCGAAGGAAGGAGGACAAATGTGACTGAAATGTATGTACAACAACGTTGAGTAAAGGGTATAAAGGGAATTTATGAGACGATCTATGTGCGTCGTCGCATAATGACTACTGTCCTTCGAGACAGCATACAGCAACAGCTGCGCCATAAATCGCCGACTCTATGGCAACCTCCAAAGTGACAGAGTTTGACTCCGCTCCCGAAGCAGCAATCATCTCATGGAGATGCGACTGGCATAATTCTCTGAAAAAGGGATACTTTTCGATGACGGAGCCGTTGCAACCGATGCTCATCCGACCAGCGGACGCAGGCGTCAAGCCTTCTGATTTCGTTCTAAGTGCCCACAACGCGTGGATGCCTGTTGCGAGAAAAGCTGCTGCGCGATGGGAAACTAGTTGCGAGACCTGACGGACGAATTGAATGTCGTTGTAGGTAGGTGGCTTGCTCAGAGGGTGCTTGGACTGGAAAAGAGCTGCAGCGCTTGTCAAATGTTTGGAGTCATCCATCTCCATCGCGGCAATGGTTCCGGTGTCGAGGGTGTAAGGTTCGGCTAATTGATGTGGTATCTCTCCGCTGAACAAGCCTGCTGTCTGTACGGCTTCCACCAAGATCAGTCGAACGATCTCGCCAATATACCGACCACTGATCATGTGCTCGAAAGGCTGAAAGTCAGGTCGCATGTGTGCGTCGTTCAACTGTTCGTCCCACCTGGTTGTGGGAAAGACGTGTTTGCCAAACATGCTGCACTCGGTGTTTACGAGTACATGAGTAGCATCATCAAGCCATTGCTGGGGGTAACCCTTGTACTTGGTAGACGCGAGCGATGATACGGGCAAGTGTACGGATATGTTAAACCCGGTTCCCAGAATAACGGCAAAACGCGTTGAAGGGTCTTCGTAGGCACGTGATAGCAAGGTCGCTGATGAGTCGTTGACGATGGAGTCCATGTGTACTGGTAGGCCCTTGAAGATGTGAGAAGTTGTAGGAGGCTGTGTCAGCGATCAAGACTTACCCTCTTTCTGCACGGTGCCATAATTAGCTCGCTCAAATCTTGACCGAGAACACCTTCCGTAGCACGAAATCCCTTTCCCATATCTAGTAGGTTCGCACTTCGACTGGAGGTTTGCCTGGCAACAGTCAGTCATTGCAAAGTAGAGTGTATAGGGAATACAAACTCGACAGGAAAAGACCATGCCAGGCCCATGGGAAACTCCTCAGTCTTGGTTGAGGATCTCAGTTGAGGATCTGCAAGTGCCTGCTGTATCTTCTCGGCCATCCACTCAAAAAACTCATTGCCTCTTTTTTGCCTAACCTTTTCGTCAATCTTGTAGTTTTTCATGACGACAATACGCATGTTCTTGGCACCAGGTTGTCTGCCATTCAGTTCCACGAGTGCAATGCGGAATGTAGAGCCACCGACATCGAGAGCGAGATAAGTTCCTTTTTCGAAACCGGAAGGTAACTTGTGATTGTACGATGGCAGCATGCATATGTCGCTCGACTGCATTCTTGGGGCAAACTGATCCTGCAACTTTGCAGACATGTCTAGCATCTTGTCGGATCCCAATGGTGCCTCCAGTAGGCATTGAATTTCGTGGAGTAGATCGTCCATTGTCCGGTCGTAAGTCCGAAGTCCATCCCGCGCGCGACGTCGCGAGGTTGACGACGGAAGCACGGAGTGCAAGAGCGATGGTAACATGGCGATTCTTTCCAAAGCTACAAGAAGTCCCTCCCAGAAATTGAGCATACGCTGTTTGTACCAGCAATGATTGTTATCCTCGTTTGTTGCTTGCTGCAAGTCACGGGGACTGTTTGACTCTGGGACGACGGTGACACGGCCACTCTTGAAGCGTTTCAGTCGGAGAGGTGGCATGGAGGGGGCACGGTGAATATGGTTGACGATGACGACTGATTCTCAAATGTATAACGAACGTTGTTTGTAGGCGTTGTCTCAAAATGCAAAACCCAGCAAGAAGGTCAAAGTCTGCGAATGTCGTAGTGAACGGGGGCTAGACACGGGCCGGGAGCATTAGTGAACCGATGTCGCAGGTGGCTCTTAAGCATAGTTGTATGGCTTGTCAGAACATTAAAGAGGTTGTATCCGCTAGCAGACGTAGTCAGGTATTGCTCCGACGACTGGCGTGCGAGACCCGCTGCTGAGGCAGGGCAGACGAGCACGTAAGAGTGAACGCGGGGGCCAAAGGAAGAAGGGAAGCAGGGGAGGAAGTCGTGGAGGCCAGGTGTATTGGCCGCGAACAGCAGTCGACGGCGTGTCGCTGGCGCCAGGCACGCTGGATGGATATTCGGAAATATAGCGTTACTGTCATGGCGAGCGTTGGTGGGGTTTCGTAGGAAGTTTCCTGACGGCCATTGCTACCGTTACGCTCGCTAGGCCGTATTGGGACCGCAAATCTTGCCCTAAGCGTTCGTGATGGGACTTCGGTGGACAATCTGCCGCGGTATGATTCAACCAGATTGTACGCGTTATGCGGTGGTGGCGATCATCGCACAGTCCCTCGCACGTGTTTTGGTGTGAGCAGCAAGCAGGACTGCACGCGACGTTGAGCTGACGAGGCCTCGGGATGTTGGAGTGAGCGGGAAGCACGTGCCTCCCGCTGTCTCTGGCGCCAAGTCTCAACCAGATCAGATCCGAGCAGGCAAGCTTGCGCGCGCAATGTCCAATCGCATCCAACCTCACTTGTGGATATCCATTGTTTTTTCTAAAAGACCGTGTTGTCATTAGATATTTACGTAGCGTACTTCCGGGCTTCTTGCATAACGAGGACTCGAGGATCGCGGGATTAGCTGATGGTAGGGAGCTAGGTGCCCTGCTGCACTACCTTGATGTAACCACCACCTCCCTCATGGCTCTGATCGGAATGACGATCCCGAATGTGGACTGGAGGACTTCCAAGAATCCATTGGAACATCGTATTCGACGGATTGTGGGTCGAGAACGAATGTGTGGCAATGTTCGCTTTTGCTGACCTCGGTCCGGTCTAATCACAGATTGTTGTGAGATTTGCTAGTCTGGAAGGGTCGATTAGCGATCAGGAGTGGTATCTCGTATTGCTTTCATGCAGTATGTAGGGCGAAGGGTTTGCTCCTCGGAGCTCTTGGTCCTCTGGAGCAGATACGTGGCGATTCATGCTGGCTGGACGGGTCGTTCGATGCTGACAATGTTCTGCATATTGCACTGGTGCTTAGATTATTCCGATATCAGGCTACCAGGCCTATTGATTGTGGTTGGATACTGGCGGCATAAAACAGCTGTTGTGTACCAGACAGTAACTTTACAGTACTACGTTGCATACCCTTGCACGACACATACAGTGATTGTAAGGATATTCTTTCATTAGGAATATAGCTAAGCTGCTGTGCCGTAGCACCGCTGGCTGCGTCAAATTAATCCGCATGCTGTGCCACGGAACATGTGACCCACGGTGTGATGTAGAGACCTGTAAATGACCGCCTAAGTTTAAATGTCAGGAAATCAAGCTCCTTAACTCTGGCCCGCTAATGCAACTCCACTTGAGGTATCATAAACAAGCAAATACAAGTAAACCAATCCCCGTCATTACTTATAAAGTTTCAATCGTGAGTGTCCTTCAATGATTGGACTAGACCTTCTCAGCATCGCTATGCGCTGTGTGGACGATCGCCTTGGGAGCGACTTCCGCGACTGTCTCGTCGGTAAAAGCGACATCCTTCTCAATGGCGACAGTGTCTTCGACTTTCCAGAGAATTACGGGAAGAGCAATAATCAGACTGCCGGCAAGCAATCCCCAGTTGCTGGCAAACATTGTCATGTAGGCGACCTTAGTGTCGTCCATACGCCATGTAATGGCACCTCCAGCAGACTGGATACCCTTGTAGAAACCAGCAAAGTTGGCGAGCTTACGGCTGTTGTTTGTCAGGGCGCCCATGAACCTAGTTCTGTTAGCGATCTGATCTGAATGTATCAACTCTTGTTTCAAACTTACCAGTAGACTGAGGTTTGCCAAGCGGCATCGGAGAAGCCATAAAACATGTAGAGAACGAAGGGACCAGCGTAACCTGCGTCAGACCAGTCCTTCTTCTCGTTTGTCTCGTCTTCTGCCCAGGCACGGTCGTAGGTCTTCTGGAACATGTAACCGAAACCCCAGATGATCATGATGGTCGCGAAAAGTACAGCCCATACGGCCTTAGCACGAGTTGTACGGCGGATACCCTTGATGTCCAGCGCATATCCAAAGACGTAGGCGCCGACAATCTGCATGATGTAGTAGACAACACCATTGAGCGCGCGGGTGCGGACGTTGAAGTATGCAGCATTGATCTCGGTGAAGTGGTACGCGTAGAACCAGTTAGATGCGAGGAACATGGGGAATAGAAGGATAATGTAAGGGTCGGTGAAGAAGGTTTGGTAAAGACCAACGATCTCCGACTTCCAAGAAGGGTGTTTCATGACGATAACCTTTGATCCATCGTCACGAATGACGTCTTTCGCGTCGACCAGAGTCCAAGCGAGAGCGGCACCGAGGATGGTGAGGACAAGGAAGCCGATGTAGGTACCGTCGTTGACTGTACCGGCAGTCTTGGTGTGAATATTCTGTCCCAATGGGATCTAGGAGAGTTAGTACTTGATAGGTAGCTATTTCTTAGTGTTCTCAAGGGTAGGATAGCGTACCAGACTACCAATGACAGCACCCAAGTTGAAGATCATCCAGAACCATGAGATGTAACGGCCCTTCGAGTCTTCTGGTGGGTAACTACGATGCTGTTAGTATACACCGAGAGAGATGTTTAGGGCTGACGTACGACATCATTATGGCTCCCTGCGCACACCAAAGCAGACCAGCGCATACTCCAAGTAGTGCACCAGCGAATGTGGTAAAGCCCAGATTCTGCGTGTGGTTGTAGCATAGGTAAGAGGCAACATAGATGGAGTATCCGACGCCGCCAAAAGACAGAGAGGTGCGGATGCCAAGCTTGTTCGTAAAGGTGCCGGCAAAGAAGCCGACAACAGCAAAGGTCGAGTACAATGCCGTGTTGGCCCGGTTGTTCGCGGTTGCGTCAAGTTGGCCACCACCACCCATGCCATTCAGAGCATTGAACATGCCCGGACACATGAAGCAAACGAAAGAAACAATGACCAGTTGGACAGGTGGTGATGCAAACCATGGCAACTTGAAACCGGCGACGGTAAAGCGCTTGTATTTCCACGAAGGTGGGAGATCAAGCGTGTTGGTATCCGTCAACGAGTTCTCCGGAGAGTTGACATCGTGTGGAGGCTGTTTTTCCTCGGTGGTCGCCATGATGATGCCCAGGCGATGATGGGTTGTGGGCGTTTAGCGCGTGAATCGGAATTGACAGACGGTAAAAGCACGCCGTCGATGGTGTGGAAGATGTGAGCAGGCAGGACACAATAAAGATACTAGATGTTCGCGCTCAGACCAGGCAAGATACGATGATGGCAAGCTATAATTAAACGAGCTTTGGATGGGGTGAAGGCGAGGGGCACTTGGTTTTAAGCATCTGGTCAGCTAGGGTCTTCACACGGTCCATTCACGACCAAATCTCCCCCAGCCAACCTGCATTGGGGTAGCGAGGCGGGCAATAGCACGCGACACCCTCTGGCTTCAGGAGATAAACGACTGCAAGCCCACAAGTGACAGCCGTCGGTGAAGGATTCATTGGCGTCGTTGGCACTGCCCAGGCAAACGCCAGCAATCAGCCGTATCCGCACCCCAAGGCCGTACTACGATGCAGTAAGCAGCAGCAGAGCAACGGCTACAGGTGTCCGGGTCGCGGTTGTCAGTGGTTCTCGGGACAGCCTTCGGGGGTCAAAGCGGGGCGTTGGAAGCCTGCTTATCGACGATGCATGGATCTGCATGCGTCTGGGACCACACTGTTGGTTGATGAATCGCCGGCCCCCAGCACAGGGCTGTGAGCTAGAACACGCCGGACTGCAGCCACAAGTGCAACGCTCTCCGCCCGCCACCCCGAGTCAGAAATGTAACATCGTCTTCCTGCGACTCCATCAGCACGTCGGCCTTATCAATTACGCTCGCTATCGTGATGTTCGTTGCTGGCTGCCCGTGACGGCTAGTACGCGACCCATTTTCGATCAGGTTTCCACTGCTATCACGGCCGATGAGGATGACCATGCTCCTCCTGCCATGCTCCTGTAACATTGCACATGGTAGCAGCCCCTCAGCTGGTGCAGATAGGCGCGTTGTACCACCACGTTCACCTCCAACTGTCCATCGCATGACGCATCATGAGCAAGCGGGCCGATACAGAGAACTCTTTGGAGAACGTGTTCAGATGCGGCAAGTCTGGCCGCTGTCCATGTTGACCAAGAGACCTTGGACGATGATCGAGCTTGCAATACTACCTTGACCCAGAGTGACGTGAAGCTGCTGAAACTCTCATAACAACCATCGCCAGCCCGCTGTGGAAAGTGACTTCTAACCCCTCACTTGGCACAGAACGCTCGCAGTGGCACAGACAGACATCATGTATGAGCATGCAATCCTTTGAAGTCTAACCCTTTGCTTACCGCTTGTAGGCGGCTAATTATCAGAGACGACCCCAAATCTGCATCCCAATACATCGCCGACTATGTCATTGGTGCATCTCTTGCTCCCTTGTCATGTTTCGTTATCAGCTAACGCCTCAGCATAGAGCGCATTAAGGCCTTCAACCCTACACCTGAGAAACCCTTCGTGTTAGGGTTGCCCACTGGCAGCAGTCCCGTCTTAATCTACGAGCATCTTGTCCAGCGCCACAAAGCGGGACAAGTCTCGTTCCGCAATGTGGTCACATTTAACATGGTATGAAGGGCCGCTCTGCATGTGCCGTAGTACCCTAGTTCCCAGTGTAGCACGGCAGCGTGATGTTGAGCGGTGCTGACCCAACCAGGACGAGTATGTCGGCATCCCACGAGACCATGCCGAAAGCTATCACAGCTTTATGTACAAGCACTTCTTCTCACATGTTGACGTGAAACCTGACAACATCAACATCCTCGACGGCAACGCGCCCGACCTAGAAGCTGAATGCCATGAGTATGAAGAGAAGATACAGCGTGCGGGTGGTATCGAGCTGTTTTTAGGCGGCATCGGACCAGATGGGCACATTGCCTTCAACGAGCCAGGCTCCAGCTTGAAGTCTCGAACTCGTGTGAAGACACTGGCGTACGACACCATTCTGGCCAACTCAAGGTTCTTCGGGAACAATCTGGATCAAGTGCCGAGAATGGCATTGACAGTTGGAGTTCAGACGGTGCTGGATGTAAGTCACATCACCGTGCACCTTGGCAAAGTCTCACAGGCGTCAGGCACGCGAAGTCGTTATTATAATAACGGGTGCGCACAAGGCTCTAGCCCTTCAAAGGTGCATCGAAGGTGGTGTGAATCACATGTGGACACTGTCTAGTCTGCAGATGCACCCCCACCCAATGATTGTGGTTGACGAGGACGCCACCTTGGAGCTGCAGGTCAAGACAGTCAAGGTACTTGCATCAATACACATGTTAGCTGACCCGACGTTGACACTCGACAGTACTTCAAGAGCATCGAGATGGTAGGAGACGAACTGGGGATGCGCCAGAAGCTCCCTAGAAAGCGCGACTCGCTTGTGGACGAGGGTACCTTGCTAGCCCCTGACCAAGAGAACGGTATCAGGTTGACTGTGCCGCAACTTGATCTCTCCCGTTCAGCAAGTCCAGTCCTGGAACCAATGAGCGCCCGCATCACCGACGAGGAAGCAAGTGCATTGCGTCCCGTGGACGTGGATATGGATGAGGTCGCAGATCAACCTTCGGTCCGAATGAGCGCTCGCGTCGCCAGCTAGCCTCAGCCTACGTTTCGAGCGTACAGGCACCGGAGATTGTCAGGAAGCCGTTGGAAGTGTTGCCATGTTTGCTTTTGGGAAACGCCTAGACAGATTGGTCCCTGAGTCAGAATCGGATAGTTGAATGCGATGTGTTGACCTGTTAGAAGTATATGCCGTTGGAAGGTACGATGGGAATTGAACAAGGAAACATGATACCAACAATAACAACGTAGAACGGAGGCATCACATGTCGGCCGCTATGCTTTTTCGTCCTCATCTGTGTCGAAATGTTACGTTGTGAAAACGTCGGGAATGTTGTGCTTGGTGGCAGGCTCTAGAACGTCATTGGCGGCGGGCGGGCGCGCGTCATCCTGGTTCCGATCCCCTCCTCGTACCAAAAGAATCCCGCCGCATCCTCCATGTGAAAGTCGACGCGCCGGTAACCATGTCTTTCGTGGTTGAGTAAGTCGAGCAATTGGAGCGGCGTATTGTAACTCTGGCTAACCGCATTGCAGCCAGGTGCGACGAATTGACAGCCAGCTCGATCGGCTGCAGCTGTCAGCCACGCGAGCAGGCAGCTTTTCCATCACCGCCGAGGAAGCCCACAACCCCACCAAGACCTCACGAATCGCACATCTGCAAAATCTCATCAAGTCTCTCTCTACGACTGCGTCATCCAAGCACAGCCTTGTCCCCGTCGCGCGCATATCCGAGGCGCTACAACGTGCCAACATTGCTAGCAGCTACGAGGATGCGAGCTACGAGCACGAGCTGGAATGGCTGCTAGTCAGCAAGGCGACGACACAGGTATACGGTCAGGTCTTGAGTACGATACTTGAGCAGACCATCCCGCTGGAAGACGACCTGTGGTACTGGGACGACATTCTCTCCACCTACCGATTCGCTGGCTTATACTCGATACAAACATCTCCAGTCCGCGTATGGAAATGGTCGCAGGAGATATACCACGATGTCTTGTCGCGCGGCGGCCAGGTGGCCGATGGATGGAGCCAGTTCTACGGCCTCGTCAAAGACGCAGTGCAAGAGCGGAGCATCGCCAACATCCAGCGAAGAGTCGTGAGCCCACTAGCGCTTGTGAGAAATGAAGGCAGGAAGAAGCGGGCCGCCTTAAGGAAGATACGACTCACCAACGCAAACGCGCTCGGCGTGCTGCTAGGCGAAGGCCTGGGTAACGAGAGGTATGTCATAAGCTCATTGCGGGATACGGCTGTTGCTAATCTTTCCAGTGTACACGACGACGGCACCCAGTCGCCCACGCTCCTCGGAACACAAAGTGGACATAGATGGAAGAGCGTCATGTCCAAGAACATTGCCCTCATGGATGCCGTCATCCAAAGCGTGAACACGGCAGAGCTTTCCGTTGATAAGTTCGACGACTCGGTGGCCAGCATCACACAGGACGATCAATTCTACTCCCTGCACGAACCCACTGGAGAGCGCACAGCAAGCACACTCAAGCCGGCAGACGTCGCTGAGCGACTCCAGTACCTACTCCGGGACGCATTGCCTACCTACACGTCAAACTTCAATGCTGTGGTCAAGGAAAACGGACGTCCATCCCTGATCATCCGGTACTGGCTTCCCGCCACTATGCTCCTTGTATCTTCAACCACTATCCTGCGCATCTTCGTCAACCGGAAAGAGGAAATCTTGACCTGGGTACGGGAATTAGGACAGACTGTGATTGACTTTTGGACAAACTGGGTCGTGGAGCCTGCAATGAGAATCATCGGTACCATCCGGCACAATGAAGACAGCGAGGTTTCCATCATGAGCAAACGAAGTTTGGAATCTGACCGTGCAAGCCTCGAGCGCATGGTTGTTGATTTTGCTGTGAAGAACCCCGAAGGCCCAGCACTGAACGAGACACAGATCGCCGACATCAGAGCCAAAGTTCGCGAGGGCGACCTAACAACGGTGTTGAGATCGTACGAGAAGGACATCCAAAGCCCAGTCAAAGGAGCTATAGTTGGTAATCTCGCTAGCGCACTCCTCATCCAGGTGCAGAAAACCAAGGTCGATGTGGAAGTTGCCATGAGTGGTATCGACAGCATCCTCAAGAGTCAAGAATTGCTCTTTGGCTTTATTGGTCTGACGCCCGGTGTACTCGTCAGTATTGGCGTGTACCGATACCTTCGAGGTGTGTTTAGTAGCCGTAAAGGCGTGCAGATGTGGGCAAGGCAGGGTCGCATGTTGCTCATCCTACGCAACATTGATCGCATCCTCACCAGCGCGACCGCTACCGAGGATGGCGAGATCTCTTACAAGGACTACGGTCTCCTTCTTTGCGAAGTGCATCTACTGCGACAAGCTGCGAGTGGAATCCTACCGCGACGCATCTTCCACGACCTGTTGGTGGAGATAGATGAGCTTGTTGATGTGCGGAGTGGGCTGCAGCGACAGCAAAAAGTAGTCGAGCGTATCCGGTGGGCGTACTCAAAATGGTTTACTTGAGGAAGCATGTCTTTTGCAACTGGGATGACCCGGTAAAAGCACATTTATGATCAGCGTACATACCCACTTGAATACAAATTTACGAGCAAGTTCGTGCACTGCGAATCGTATTCTCCAGTAGGCGTGAGTCGAGCATGTGAGGGTCAAAGCCGCCTAGGTGCGACAAGGTGCAGGGCGACACGAGAGACCTACCTTTCTTTTCTACACCAGGCACCACAGCATGACCATGTCTTGTGGTTCGCGTCGTGATGCCGGCAGTCAGAGCCGAGTCGGGCCCAGAGCGCAGTTGCCACCAATCCGCCTCTCATCACTCGCTGCGGACGACAGTGACGAAGGTGGTGAGCCCGTGCGGACTATTGGCGCTAACGTCCAACGTTGGCTGGCACCTGTGAACTCCAACGCCATTCACTTCGCTGCCTGCTGTTGACCACACAGCGACAGACATATACCCAAGACCGAAACCCATCGCCTGCACCTTGCACTGTCGAGTCGAGCGTACATCACCGGCATCCTCGTGCAACCGCCAAAGGAAGCCAGCTCACCGTATACCCCAAACCGGCGGGCGCCAACTCCGCATACCACGCACCGACCGATAACGCATATCGCCGCCCTACACCAACATGGCTGGATCCAGGAATTACGACTTTCTCGTAAGCTCGCCCTACCCCGTACTTGCTGGACCCTGAGCGCCCCTCCACCGCTTGTATACCAAGACCCACACTAACACTTCCCCCCCACGTAGATCAAACTGCTCCTCATAGGCGACTCGGGCGTAGGCAAGTCATGCTGTCTGCTGCGCTTCAGTGAGGACTCGTTCACGCCCTCGTTCATCACCACCATCGGCATCGACTTCAAAATCCGCACCATCGAGCTCGACGGCAAGCGCGTGAAGCTGCAGATATGGGATACCGCCGGGCAGGAGCGTTTCCGGACCATCACCACGGCCTACTACAGAGGCGCTATGGGCATTCTGCTGGTCTACGACGTTACAGATGAAAGGAGCTTCAACAGTACGTCTCCGCTGGGTATCCTGCATAGCACAGCAACAAGCGGGCATCGATACTAGAGGCTAACACTGGGCAACAGACATTCGCACATGGTTCTCCAACGTCGAGCAACACGCCACCGAGGGTGTCAACAAGATTCTTATTGGCAACAAGTGCGATTGGGAAGAGAAGCGCGCCGTCTCTACAGAACAGGGCCAGGCCCTCGCTGACGAACTTGGCATTCCCTTCCTCGAGGTCTCGGCCAAGAGCAACATCAACGTCGACCAGGCCTTTTACAGCTTGGCCGGAGATATCAAGAAGAGGCTAATCGACACCGCAAGGACGGATCAGACTGCGGTGCCCAAGGTGGATGTTGGTGGGCAAGACAGTGGAAACGCTGGCATGGGTGGGAAGTGCTGCTAAGAATAGGTGCAAAGTTAGCAGCGGACGCATTGGGCTGAGATCCATCACACAACGAGGCTATACGACGAATATCCGCTCGAGCGTGTCTTTTGGATAGCATCACCTTTTCTTACGAGTCTTTGTTTCGGCGTTTTCAAGAGAATGGGAGTACCTACTTTTTACAATTACGTATTGTAATGCCAATCTTGTATATGCAAGAGTCAGTCTTCACATGGCACGTAAAGGGCTACTAATAGTTTCGCTTGTACTGCAGTGGTATTTGAGATGAAGGGGAGTTTCAATTGCTGACACTTTTTCAGTGTGATTTGTACAACGCCCTCGACATGACTCCTCCACGCCTGCTTTTACTGAAAAGATGAACCACCTAGAAGAAAGCACACCACCCAATGTACATGGCTGCCAAGTTGTGCGGGTCCCTCGCCATAGCAATGAGTGCCTCGACGTACCCCTCTACACTCAAGGGTACACTCTCCCCCTTCAAGTACCCGTTCACCTTTGTGCGCGTGACATCAAGGACCTCCTGCGGCGTATCCGGTACACCCACAATCTTCTTCCTCCGTTTACCACCCAGAAAGTCTGCCGTGGGATCATGCACGAATGTCTCCAAAATAGTGATGAGCGTGTCTTCGTGCTGTCGAAGCAGCTTATACGTGAGCTCAGCGGCCTTGCGGAACGGACCTTCAACGCCCTGGGGACCCATGGCGTCGACCATGTTGTGTGTCAGGCGGAAGGGCACGAGTTCAGGTTTCTCAAACGTGAGACCCTTGTCGAAGAGGCAGTTGAAGTCTACGTGGAAGGTGCCACCATCGCCTTGCTCAAGCAGAACGTTCTCACCGTGCCTGTCTCCTAGACCTAGTACGTGCCCAACGATGCTCATTACCGCGCAAGACCGTGTGTACCGAAGACGCGCTGCGAACCACGCTTCTGGCTCCGGAAACGTCTCTACGAACCATTCATGTAACACAGGCACGAACTTACCGAGGATGCGTTCAGTGAAGATGGTGACTTTGGATGGTGATGAGCAGGCTTCGTTTAGCAATAGACGAATCTCTGTATAGTCGATTGCAATGTTGCGTTGGCGGTAGAAACGAAGGATGATGTCGCGCATGGGTTTGAGGCCTTCGACCCATTCAATGGCTCCGCACTCCTCGTTGAGAGGTGTCACGGCGTACGTCTTGATGTACAGGCGACGTTTGCTCGACTCGATGTCCTTTTGGAGAGCCCGATTGATCATGGCGTTGAATTCCATGAGCCGCTGATCCTTGCGTAGATCGTCTTTTGGTTTGCAAAGTAAGCCGTATGAGCGTCCGTCTGAACCGCGTACGTTGAGCTTTCGTGGACGCTGTAGAGACGACAAGACCAGTACATCGTCATCAAATGACTGTATCGTGATGGCGTCGGCTGGGAATGGGTTGTAACGACGGAGGGACTGGCTGTCGTTGCTAGCAGGCAGGTTGGGAAGCAGATTGGCCTCAACAGGTACCACTAGAAGCGTGGGAGCCAACTTGTGGTTAAATCCCAGCTCCTTCGAAAGACTCACGCGTGCTATTCGCGACTCTATAGGAGCGTCGCAAGCTGCCAGGAGTGCATCAGTAAGTCGCTGTCCTTGACCAATTAGGGTTTTGAGGTCGACGAAAGCTCCCTTGCGCTTCGTTGCGTCCTTTTTGTTGTTAGCTGGTTTCTGACCTTGACCAGGTCGAGAACTTACGCGCAGTTTCTGCAGAACGGCAGTGCCCCGGGCTCTGCGGTCATCCTGTGTAGAGTGAAGGACGGCAAATAGAGCCCAAAGCGCCTGCTGCGGGTACGATGAAGCGACTCGGATGATAATCGCCTGGAGAGCCTCCCAAACGCTCTTGTTTGGATGGCTGATGCGTGTGATGATCTGCGGGAAAGCGGTATACCATGCAAATGCAGGCATTCGCTCTGCTGCGTAGCGCGCGACATATTTATTGATGTGTTCAAGGTAGTTGAGCCGATGCCCATGGAACTCCTTATCTTTGGTGGTTCTGGGCATGTTGTGCGTGACTTCCATACCCATGTCCAACCATAGCGTAAGTATCTTGGGCAGGGTCTGGTAGTAGTACTTCGTCCCATACACCGTAGAGCGAGTGAAGTTCTCAACGACCAGCTTGACCAGGCTTCCTGAGAGATACTCGGAGCTCTGCTTTGTTATTGGCTGCTGCTTCTCTGACTCCAGAAGCTTCAGATACCATCGACCCAGGTAGTAGTGACCTTTGTCCCACCGGGGATACGTTTGCACACCAATTACATACTCCTCTTTCAGAGACATCGACTGGGTCTGACCTGCGCGATCTAGCCATTTAGCGAGCAGTAGTTGAGCATGGCACTTAACCTTGTTCATGGAATGCCCTTCGCCTCGACCGGCTGTAGTAATAGAGATGTTGATGGGCACGGTGTCCTCCCGCTGGAACGCGTTGCTGTCGATAGCACCACGAAGGTTTTGAATGGCCTTACGATGGTGACCTTCTTTCCAAAGAAGCTTCGAATATTCGATTTTAGATGCGTTATCTCCAAGTCGCTCGGCGTGTAGCACTGAATTGAAAGCAGTCGTCATGAAGCCTCCCTTACGAGCCAGCCGTCCTGTTGTAAGCCATGCCGAAGCGATGTCGAGTTTCGTAAATTCGATGCTATTGTCTGTCAGCAATACTCAACATATGCCAGGTCAGGTTGCTCACCGAGACAATGTCATTGCGGCACGGCGTAGTCCCAGAAGATACTGTTTGTCTGATGTGTACGCTCCAATGACGTCCAACCGGCGATCTAAGTTCTCAAGGATAACTTCACGGTCCGCCGCAACCCCATTGCTCATACCGCTTACAGCTTCTATCTCGTATAGCGCGTGCAATTTCACAAGGTGTTCACGCGATGCTTGTACAGAAGCTGTGGTGGATGGGGACATGCTCTTTGCCAGAACTTCTCGCAGTTTTGCAATAATGGCCTGAAACTCGATACGGTTCTTGTGACGAAGTGCTGACAACGCTCGGCCTAGTCCAACGTTGAAATCTATGAAAAGATTCGAGTCTGCGACATTAACTGTACCAAGAAGTCGATCGAGTTGTTCCCATTTACCAGTAGACCAAGCTGCTTCAGCTGCGAAAGGCAATGTACTACTCAAAAGCGAGTTAGTCGCATGGAAGCCGTCCACGTAATTGAGGATTGAGTCTTGAACGAGCATTAGCTACTCTTCATGGAATTCACTTATTCAGACTCACCATATTGACCAGACTCTTTTAGGCAGGTGAGAAGGTTAATCTGAGTCTCAACATCGTTCGGTTTTTCAGAAAGTGCAATCTCATACCAACTCTGAGCCGCTGTCCACCGTCCAGCTTTACGATCTTCGATAATCTGCTGCTCAGGATTGAGGACCTTGAGATGGGCCGATATCCCCTCAATGCTGTCCGGCTCGTCGATATGCGCATAGATCATTTGTAAATGTTGCAGCAAACTGTCTTTCTCGGGGAAGGGCTGCTTCGACGCCGCTTTCTTGTCTCGCTGCTGGCGAAAGTATTGTTCCCAGTGAAACAAGGCTCGAGAATACGAACCGCATTCAACGGCTCGTCGGGATATAATCTCCGCGGGGATAAGCTGGAGTATCCCTTCAACGCGACTGACTTGCTTGATCGAGTTCATCTCCTCGTCCTCGGACACACCACGTCCCGTTTTTCCCGCCATTGTTCTTGCGTCAATCAGGGATTTCTTCTTCTCTTGTAGCCATAGTGACAGGTAGTCGAGTGTCTGAAACACATTCTGCGATGGGTCAGCGAATAAAGTTTGATGGAGTAGTCATAGGGCCTTGCCTCGCTGCACTGCTTGATGATGGAAGATTCGTGTTGCTCCGCCGTACGCAAGTCGGCCTGCAGCACCTGCAAGAGCTCTCGGCCAACATTTGCCTTGTTCTCATCGCTGTCAGATACGATAACGTTAAGAGCTGCAAACGGAAGGATGAATGTAGCTATTGATAAATCGTAGCCTCTGATGATTCTAGCCAGAACAGGGAAGACCATCTCAACATTGACACCTTGCCCTTTTCGCAACAGGTCGTAAACAAAGGTCTGGAGCCAGGTTCCATGGCTAAGCTTCGAGTTGAAGATCGGATATGTCGGACCCTCGTACTGTATTGATGGATTCATGTTGACGGAATATTTGGAATCCAGGAAGGGCGTCAAAACAGTTCTGACGGCCTCTGGAATATCATTCCAGCGTTGTGCCTCTGTGCTAGTCTGCGAAGACCGAGGCTTTGCCCCGCGGAGAGCGCTGAACCCGCAATGCTTGAGCATCTCCTGCATGGCATAGGCGATCCAGCCCTGTGCTTTAGCATTTGTGGTAGACAGGAAGACTTTGACCAGAACTTGCTCAAGGAGCAATGCCACAAAATCGATGTCCTCGTCTCTCCGTGAGAAGTTTGATAGCATCAAGACGCGCTTCTTTTCACGAACTGTTTCCACTCGATATGGATCAAGACCGCCGATGATACCAAGGCATTGAGCACAAAGGATGGTGATATCAGAATAGTCTTCAGAGAACCGTACGCTGGCGTCAAGGAGAGACCGCGTCAACGCCGCTAATATCGGGAGAGGCTTTTGACCGACTACTGACTGGTGCAGCTCTCGCTGGTTGGCATCTAGAAATGGCACAAGCTCTACCAGTGCCTGTCGCACTACGACTGAGTTCTGATCTTTGCATCGATTGCTGAAGGCATGGAAGACCTTGATGGTCTCGACCATATCTTTGAACTTTACCAATTCTCCCTCAATTTTGGAGAGCATTGGTATGCCCGCTAATGAAGGAAGGTATTCCACTCTATCTCGAAGTTGCGCATTATACTGCTGTATTATGCCCTCAATAGCTTTGTGAGCCTTGAGCTGCGTATCTTCGGAGAAAATTGACCAGTGTTGTACGATCAATGCGAATGTTTGATCAACGACTAGCATTGTCTCGTCTCCATCGAGAGCTGCCAAGAACGCAGACCAGACAGTGAATGTATCGTCGCATAGGTCTGGATCTCCCATGGCCGATTGGAGACAGGCGCGAATCTGTGGCAACGCTCCATTTACGCTAAATCGCGCAAGGTGGATGAGATCCCCTATAGCAGCTATGCATCTCTTCCTTTCGGGCATTGTATGGGGTGTTGCCTTCCCCTGGGCGTTGGGGGCTTCGATGACATTCGAGAAATATGCTATAATGCCTAGAATATGTGTCTCGCAGAATGCATCCAGGTTCTTGGTCTTTGAAGTAGATTTACGCTGACCTGATTTCGTGTCCGGCGCGAGCGATGCAAGGGTACTGAATCCTTTGTAATAGGGCTTTTTCCTAACAATTTCTTGGTCCGCCGCTAGTTTCAGTATCTCGATGGCAACGCCAGTTATATCTAGTGCAACCCAAGATTCGAGCTTGTTATTACTGCCATCCCGGATAGCAGGCTCAATGGCTGCTAGAGTCTCCATCGCTGTCTGCTCGACTTCAGCGACGGGCTGTGATAAAAGCAAGGCGAGTATCCTCGCAAGATTGGCTCTTGGATGCGTCAAGACGTCAATGACAGAAGCTTTCCGTGCCTGGGCGATCTTCTCAATGATGTCTCTTCGTTTGCTCAATACAAGATGAGGAAGAGTATCCGCTTGGGTCTGCACCAATAATTGACGGACGCTTTGCTCAGTCAAGTCAGCCAGCTGCTGCGCCTTCTGAGGCTGGTTGACGATGTCCTTGATGACTGAGAAGCCAATGACCTTCCAATAAGGGCTTAAAAGCTGCATCGTATCCATGGAATACCCTTTAGCGATCGACTCAAGTTCGCGGTAAGCCATACCGCATACCAGTGCGTTTGGATGGCCTAGGTATTCGATGAGGTGGTGTAATATTATGGGTAGCTCTAGTTCGCCGCTGGTCAATGCGGTTCGACCATATGCGATGATCAACGTTTCCTGATCGGACAAGATGTTGCGTTTCGCCAGAGCATCCAGAAACTCTACGAAAGACCGCCGATTTTTCCCACGAACGGTTTTGGATATGTCATCTCGTAAAAACACCATCAAGGAACTTGTCGCAGCGAGTTTCAGTTCCCGTAAAGATCTACTCATAGACGCAAGCAGCCACTGTCCTAGCTCACATACCTCGAGAGACAGATACTCAGGGTCAGAGATATGGTTGTAGACACGGCCAATGGCCACAGCCATAAGCACCCGGGATTGCGATGACGCCTCGAACTCTGGTTCTTTCGTGATCGCAAGCATGGCAGCAATAGCGTCCTTCCAGCTCTCTGCATCGTCCTGTTCGTTCCAATGCATCGCGGCGTCTCGTCCATTTCGTGAGTTTGCATCACACAACATACAGACAAGTGACTGCAGTGGCTGCGAAGCTGATTGTGATGGTTCCAAACACCGGGACCCAGCACATGCAATCTTTGTGAATGCTGTCATAATATCCACTTGTGTACGCTCGTTCTGCCGTTCGTCGTCCATCATGGATGAGTACCTTGTTCTGTTGAAGTCAGCAATGGCTATCAGAACCAATTGAGACGACTTACTCCATGATGTTGTGAAGACTAGACAGGTTGAAAACAGGTGAGTCCTGACTACTGCCATTCAATATCATCATGAGTCGCTCATATATAGTACGATTGATGTCAGAAGTGTCTGGTAATGTCTTTCGCCGTTTGGTAGGCCTCTCTTCGGTTCCTAGGTTTAATACGCGGAATAGTTTTAGGATTCGCGTTGATTCCTCAGCAAGTTGAGCGTTCGAAAAATTGCCAGTGTCACTCTCACAGAGCTCTTTACGTATGTCTGCGACAGACATAGGCCATGTGCCTGGTGCGGTCCAGAGACAAAGGGCCAGCTGGTATATGTTAGTATAGATCGACACTGCAGTGCTCGTTTCATACCTGTAAGTCTTTATGGAGCTTAGAAAAATGATCCACATCCCGGCAAGCCTTAGCTATAATCTCCTCAACATCGTGTAAAACGATTGTTCTGCTCGCTTCCTGCCGACGCCGGATTGTCGGGATATTTTCAGGCGATGAGACAAGTGCACTGCGTAAGTGGGTGAGGATGATGGCCAGCCGCACTTGACTGCTCTCTGATGCCGGCAATGATGGTAAGCCATCAACAAACTCGCGGAGGCTAGTGATTAGTGCCTGCGCATTCTTCAACGAAGTACAGGTGCGGTCTCCAGGCGCCAATGAAGGAAGAAACAGTATTTCTAGTAGCTGCAAATATACAAGCGTAATCTCATCGGAGAAAGGACGCTTCGCCGAGCTTGTTGTCCATCGCCTGAAATATTTCCATAAAGCTTGAGCACTATCTATGATCCAGGGTAGATGATGATCTAAGGCACCAGGCGTCACAGATTCCCTCTCTTGAGGCTGGATAGCATTAGCCAACGCCAGAAGCAGACAGAAACCAACGTTTATGGCACCGAGTTGCGAAGTGATGGTTCGCTGCAGATCGTGGGGCAAAGCAATAATTTGCTGGCTTTCTGGCCAGAACACACTGATGTTGCTTGATGATGGCAGGGCAACACTGAAAGACGGCGCAGGTACCGAAACCGGATCGTCCACGGATTGCAATTTTGTCAGGATAGCTGGAAAGAGGTAAGCGGATGGGGAAAGGGTTCTGGCTTAGTACTCACATTGCACACACGACCTGTAAAGTTGTGAGACTACTGCAGCTGAGCGCCAGAGGGCAGATGTCCGAGCAAGCACGCTTAGGCACAGATGGAGCAGTTGCTGTACATGTTCGTGCACAGAATTGAGTGTTGTATACGTCAACAGGCCCAGTAACTTGGGGTATAACCAGAGAATAAGTGGAGGCCGAGGTATACCGTCGTCTTCGCTGTCCCGGGTGCTCAGCAGTAGATGTGGCTTCTGTTGCAGGATGAAGGTGAGCGCGGCAATACTGTCAATGCCTTGCTGCCTCTGCTGGTCCTGGGCAAACGGATCATGTTTGAACAGTCCCTCAAGACCGGCTTCCGCGATGACGCACACGAGCGCTACGAGTTGTTGATCAGGCTCGTCGGTGTTTGGATGTTGAAGAAACTCCTTTACTAGTTCACCAAAACTGACTTTGGTTACTTGGCCATGCCGCGCATTGACATTTGAAGCGTTATGTACAATTTGAGCCGCGATGGTCGAAGGGGGCGGAACGCCATTCGAATTGCCGTTAGTCACTGGTGGCGGTGCCATCCGCTGAGTCGAGCTCCCGCCTTTGCGGGCCATGATGCACGTTACCGACGTGGCATGTCGCGTAGGTTGGGAAAGAGTGCAGCCTTGAAAGATGGCCGGACACCTGGTTGTTGGCGGTGATGCTGGATTTGGCTTTAAGCGAATGCCTGTACAAAGTTCGACTGATTCAAGATGGTATTGTTGATGGAGTGGCGTCTGATTGGACGCGGGTGGGGGTCTCTGCAATTTGCTGTGCGGTAGTCCCAGGCTTTCAACGAGTGTTGTTTCGTGTTATTGATACGATAGTCCGGCAGTCGTCGCAAAATGCGCGATGTAGGCAGATGTGTGTATGGTGTGTAAGGTCCACAGAGAAACTGTATGGATTACATTGACGCGAAGTCGCGTAGTCACGAGACCCCGCTAAGTTCTATCTTGGTAAAGAGCGCTACTCCGCAATTCCACCTGAAAGCATCGAACCACCCTTGCTCAACATCGAAAGCACCGAGATCGCAACCCCAAACGCTACATAGATCGAGCACGCATTATACGCATATCGGCGCCTACTGTGCACGTCTGCAGGATCTAGCATCCTCTAAGCCGCAGCCATGCCTGGCCCATTCACTTCGAAATCTTTCAGCGCCACACTACCCAACTCGCTCGCCGCCCGATACCGAAAATCACTCCAGAAACATCCGTTCCTACTCTTCGGCCTACCATTCCTCTCCACCATCGTTCTAGGGTCTTTCATGTTGACGCCCGCCACAGCGCTGCGATATGAGCGCTACGATCGCAAGAACCAACAAATAACACATGAGCAGGCTATGGGCCTGAGAGGAGAGCGGAGGAAGGTTAATATGAAGGATGAGTACTACGTACGTATAACAGGCAATATAGGTATTGGACGAGCATGGGCTGACAACTGCACAGAGATTGCAGGCTAAAGACCTCGAGGACTGGGAACAGAGGCGTGTCAAGAGGCTGCCGGGAGAGCCAGACGGCACACTTGTGTAGGGACGAGACAAATAATCAAAACAGCATCTGACACGGCGTTACGGAAAATGATTAGCATAGCAGATTCGATACCTCTGTACGATACAGACCCCTCCACTTTCTACAGTAGGCGCATACTGCACATGAAAACGGACACCCATACTAGCTTGATTGGGGCCATGATACCTGAATTTATACCATGAAAATGTTTGCTATATGACATTTGAATTGTTCCACGGAGTCGATTTAACACTGCATCCTCTGCTCGACCCGTGATAAGTCAGTGCATCGAAGCTGGGAACGACTCGCTCAGCGAAGACACTATCTCTGACGAAAGAGCCTTGCAGCGACAGAAACAAAGTGCGCTATTCTTGTGGTGTCTGTTGGGAACTGAGGTAGCAACTCGAATCCGAATCGTATCTGGGACGGGAAATACGACTTCTGTGTACGCATGGCTATAGCCTCGACGTGACGCATTATTATTCGTGTGATATATATGGATCACGCTCGTGTGATTTGAATCGAGCCGGCCATGAAGCGAACAATGAGAAAGAATACGCAAACTACATGCTCAGGATCGCTTCAAATGCAAGACATGAACGGGACAAAGACTACGCTCGAACGCCTCGCTACGATCAACAGATAGGAGATAGGAAAAGGAGCCTTAGAGAAGCAATGAAAGTACTACAGCACACACGAGTGCATAGTACATAAGAGGAGATGAAGAAAAGGAAAATATGCGTGGGCATACCAAGATGAATCTAGTCGTGATACCCGCCAACTGTGAGAGCATGGGGATTGGAAGCACAGATAAAGGTGTAGACATAGACCGAGTGACAAGGGTGCAGACTTGTTGTTAACAACACCTACCACTCTTGCTCTTCTGCACCCGATTGATGTCTTCTTCCCAATCTTGTTGGTGTACAGCGACGGCTGGTGTAGTTGGAAAGCCCAACCAACTCCGCCTCTTATCGCCTGTGCCCAAGCGGAAACTGCCATTGCCGTTCCCAGGGTAATCGAAATACCCAGCCACATTGCCGTTGTTGTCCATGGCCGGAGTGACTCCAGCCATAGCGTACTGGCGTTGTTCTTCTTCGAGCTTCTTCTGTTGCTGTTCGACCAACTTGCGGGTGATAACACGGAAGACCTCGTCTACACCTTCACCATCTTTGGCGCTGATCTCATGACAACAATCCCAGCCCAAATCTTGTCCCCAGAAGCCGCTCGATCGGTTACTCTGTGGCGATGCCATACCGCCGGTGTGGAAGGCTGCCGGTACAGAGCCCCAGCCGCTTGTCTGAGCACTGTGTGGCGGCCCATTCTGCGTAGGGTAGAGATTTTCGGCGACGTATTCAATGCAGCGCTCAAACGGCACTTTTCGCTTGGCAGGGTCTTCGGCTACGACATCTGACTTTGTTCCTACAACATGGAGAATCACGTCTTCTCCGAGGTTGGTTTTGAGTTCTTTAAACCAGCGGCCCATCTCGTCGAACGAATAGGGATCGGTGATGTCGTAACATAGTACTGCAGCGTTTGCACCTGCAGAAGAGTTGGTTAGCTTTTCGGTAGAGTGTTTGGGCTACGGCGAAGAGTGGAAGGATGTCATCTCGGCCATTGCAAAGTATATTCCAAAAATCAACACAGCGGGCTGCAGAGACGTATTCGAAGTAAGGAGATTATTGGCGTACCTCTGTAGTATAGCTTGGAGATGGACCGGAAGCGCTCTTGACCTGCTGTGTCCCATATTTGTAACCGGACTACGGTGGACGTATCGATATCCACGACCCTCTTGGTCAAGAAGGATGCGCCGACGGTCGACTGTGTTGTAGGAGGTGTAAAGGCGTTCTTCACATATCGGTGGACGAGGGAAGTCTTCCCAACGCCTTGGCTGCCGAGGACCACAATCTTTGCTTCAAGGCTGTTGGACATGGCGGTACAAACTGTCGTCACTCGCCAAAGGTGTGTGTATTCGTCGACGGTCGGCGGTGCAGGGGTGGGGCGGAAGGCGGATGCTGTGGGGTCGACTCAGGTATGCGCGGTGCCTCGGAGCCAGGAAGAAAGGAAATGCGTGGTAGGCGGTCGCAGGACAAGTTGCATGGCGTGCAGTGAAAGCGTGTCGCCGACAACTGTGAGAAGAGGCAGAGAATTGACGTAGAGCCTGTCTGAGAATATTAGGCAGGAGGTGAGTGACCGAATGACAGTCCACCGTGTTTGGCGCTTGCACCGATTCTCTTGGCTAGGGGAGCCCATGTGACAGACGCCTTAAGCCAATGTGAATCAGATGTGGGAGGGACGCATCGAACATGGAAAGATGGGCGTCCATCGTGATCGCATTCTGGAGACTGATTACCATCCTGGGGATGACGCGCCATGTTGATTCTCGTGGGTTGGGCAGTCAACAATGCACGTCATGCCCACCCAGCTAGCTGTCGTTGCTTTCCCCGCGTTTCGGAGCAGAGCCCGCTTCTTCCACGCGACCGATAGGTAGCGATTAAAAACGCTGCCACTTACCCTGAAACAAAAGTCCACGTTCCTCCGACCGATGATATATCTCTAGGAAGACCGGTCGGCGGTCGACTGTCAGGGATCGAGACGGGATACCAAATGTGACAAGCCCGGACATCCAGCTCGCCTCGAGCTTGACGGTACTAGCTTGCTTCCATTCTCCGCGACCAGCATCCGAAGCCTGCGGGGATGAATGTACCGAGCTATCACCCCAAACATGCTGCCGTCACCAACCTGGCCCTTCCGCCCGCCCAAGCTTTTAGTGCCTGGAAATAACCTAGATCGGCTCCATATATTTTCTGGCCTATCTTCGCGACTTGATTACCTATCCTCCAGCATCCTGCGCCTACCACAACACCGCGACGATGAACCACGACAGTAATGACACCCAGAAGGTGAAGCTCACCGGCGAGCAGGTCGCTGAGCACAACAACGCCGAATCCTGCTGGGTCATTGTCCACGGCCGCGCCTACGATGTTACCGAGTTCCTGCCTGAGCATCCCGGAGGCCAAAAGATTATCCTAAAGTATGCCGGCAAGGACAGTACTGAGGCGTTCGAGCCCATTCACCCGCCCGACACTCTTGACAAGTATCTCGATAAATCCAAGCACTTGGGCGAGGTGGACATGAACACGGTCAAGGAAGAGGCGAAGGAGGTCGACCCTGATGAGGAAGAGAGACAGAAGCGCATTGAGCGCATGCCCATCCTGGAGCAATGCTACAACTTGATGGACTTCGAAGCTGTCGCGCGCAAGGTCATGAAGAAGACTGCATGGGCATACTACTCCAGTGGTGCAGACGACGAAATCGTGGGCTCATCCCAAATACCATGTCCTTACCCAGACTGACTCTTTCCAGACATTACGAGAAAACCACAGCGCATTTCACAAGATCTGGTTCCGGCCACGCGTACTCATCGATGTCGAGAAGGTCGACATGTCCACCACCATGCTCGGCAGCAAATGCGACATTCCCTTCTATGTCACTGCGACGGCATTGGGCAAGCTCGGCAATCCAGAAGGAGAGGTTGTGCTCACGCGCGGCGCACACAAGCACAATGTCATCCAGATGATACCCACACTGGCATCTTGCTCGTTTGACGAAATCATGGACGAAGCAAAAGACGGTCAGGTCCAATGGCTGCAATTGTACGTCAACAAGGATCGCGAGGTCACAAAGCGGATCGTGCAGCACGCCGAGAAACGCGGCTGCAAGGGTCTCTTCATCACCGTCGATGCACCACAGCTCGGTCGTCGCGAGAAAGACATGCGGAGCAAGTTCGACGATGTCGGAAGCAACGTTCAGAGCACCGGCGGAGACAATGTTGACCGTAGTCAAGGCGCCGCACGAGCCATCTCGTCCTTCATTGACCCGAGCCTCAGCTGGAAAGATATCCCGTGGTTCAGGAGCATCACCAAGATGCCCATTATTCTCAAGGGTGTGCAGTGTGTTGAGGATGTTATCCGCGCCGTTGAAGTTGGCGTCGAAGGCGTAGTTCTTTCAAACCATGGTGGTCGTCAGCTCGATTTTGCTCGCTCCGGTGTCGAAGTGCTCGCAGAGGTTATGCCCGTTCTTCGCGCACGCGGCTGGCAAGACCGCATTGAAGTCTACATCGATGGTGGTGTCCGACGTGCCACAGATATCATCAAGGCTGTCGCACTAGGCGCCAAGGGTGTAGGTATTGGCAGACCTTTCCTCTACGCCATGTCCGCATACGGTCTCCCAGGTGTCGACCGGGCTATGCAGCTTCTGAAGGATGAGATGGAGATGAACATGCGCCTGATCGGTGCCTCAAGCATTGCGGACTTGAATCCTTCTATGCTTGACACAAGAGGACTCAGTATGCACACTGCCACTGTACCTCACGACACTCTGGGGATGAATGTGTATGATCCGCTTATCGGCCCTCAAGAGAGTGTTGTCAAGGCGAAGGCCAAGTTATGAGGAGCTTGTGCGTGTATTGTATATCAACCCCAGGCGCAAAGGATTTGTTCGAGAATCGTCAAGTATTACATATCTTCACAGCATGCAATCTTTCATTCAAATAAATATTTCATCAACTTATCTAGTGCCCTTGATCACTCTCCCATTTGTCGTTGTTCGCCATTTTGCCCTGTGAAGTATGGAGGGCTTTGTTTCAGGTCGTGACCACGCGAGAGCGCGTTCGGTCGGTGGGGAAGGAGCGCTGGGTGGACCTGCCGACCGTCAAGCGTCCGTGGGTCACTCTTCTCACTTCACTCAGGGCAAGCCTCAAAGATTCACATTATCGCATGATATTACTATATATTTTTTATTCTTGAATCGCCTTCGCATTAACGTTTGTGACTTTTCGCTTCTATTAACATTATCCTATGGGTGCTACTGAAGGCGCAGCGCAACCCGGCGCTGGCTGGGACGAAGCGCAATGTACAGCAGCACTCGCACAATTGGAGCAGCTCCAGGCGCAGGTGAGACTTCCCTAACGCCGTTCCTGAACTCATACTGATATGCGACAGATCAACGACATGCGCCTAGCTATCCCGCGCATCATCGAGCCTTTCCATCGTCCTCGGAGTTCCGCGACTTATAAGCTATATGTTGAGGGCGTGAAGGGTTCCCAGAACAACCTGAATGCGCTCACGAAACAATGGAAAGACCCCGATATGCAGAGCACATTCGAGCACGTCAAGCAAAGCTTCGGCGCAAATGCGGATCTATCGGAAAGCGTCTCCATGCCCTCCCACGGATGGGTAGAAAGAGCACGGAAGGCAAAGGAGTCGTCAAAGAGCAAGGGATCTGAAAACGTAGATGATGCCGGTGCCACACTCACTGAAGAGGATGTATCTCGAATCGTGGTGGATTTCCGCAAGGCACACCCAACTCTAAAAGTGGAGGCACAAGATGATGATCGCAGCATATATGTATGGCATCCATACGCCTCGAATGACTATCTGCTCACATACGTAACAGATGCAGTTCGTTTCCGGTTCTCTCATGCTGAAATTCCGTATTGGCATCGAGCGCGAAGCAAACGGACGCTACAAACTTAACGCCGAGTGCTTGGGTACAACAGAGCCCTTTTTGGCCATCACAAGATGCATTGCATCTCGGCCAAATGCTGACGATTTGAGATATCTACTGGTACGTACATGAAATTCCATGCCATGGGTATGGTTTGACTGTATGCTAACCATAACAGGATATGATTGCTGCATACAAGACCGTGAAAGGAACTTCGTGTGCCAGGTGTGGAAAACTTCTCGACAAGTCGGCACTGACACCCACCGCAAGACGAAGCAAACAGGTCGCCAGCACGACTGAGACTCCTCAAACTATATGGGAAGCGACCCACGAAGGCTGCATCTGAAAGACTTTTTCCAATTAGCAAGGCATTACGACACATGTCTGTCCATGTCGTTCATAAATGGGCCACCCTAAAGAAATGGTAGGTATCGTCCATCCTGCCACCAACCACCATACACATCGCGCAGAGCTTCGGGAAACATGTTCCATTTTCTGTTCTTATAAGGATCTGGTTGCCATCTCGCGTCTGTCCACATGCGAGGATGCCGATCTACATACTTTCGCGTACGGAAGTCGTAAACCATTTCGCGTGAACGTCCACCTGACAGCACACCTCCCTCTGTCCAAGGGGCGAACTTGGTAGGGTTGAAGGCGGGCTCCGAGAAACGGTCATCGAGATTGACATGTTTGGACCATTGGGATCGCGATGGGCGTTTGGCCACAAAATCTCTTGCATCAGCCGCAGAGCCAACGAAGATGTCTGGACCTTTGCCTTGGAGAATGTCTTTCATTCGACCCAACTTAGAACCATTTCTACCATCTTTTGGCCAGATGAAAGCTTTCGATATTTTTGGGTGTCGCAGTTTTCGTTCGTCTTGATACCATCCATTGGATATATGGGGTTGACCGCGAATGTATCGGGCTGGTCTGTGTCTCCAAGGGCTTGGGACACGGTGGAAGAACGGCGGCTCAGGCAAGAAATCAGTCATAACTAGGTGTTGTTGGAATGAGATTGCAGTAGGACATGAAGATCACATCTCGAAATAACTGCGATAGACGTTCGCTTTTGAATCAATACTGTCACTCGTTTGCTAGAATAGGTCACGAAGACGAGTTGGGCTCGCATAACATAATGGACACGGAATATTTGTATAATCGTTTGTCACATTGCCATTACTTTGCACACAAAGCTTTATGTCGTTCGGCCATGCTCCCATTCTCATTTGGCTCATTGAAGGGCAGCCGGACACGCCAGTCGTACCACGCTCTCATCAAACATCCGAAGTCGGCTTCGTGGTTTTTTGGAGAGCCGAATACACGGATAACGGAGATTGAATATTACTTGACGCACACTTGTCGATTGTCTCAGTAAGCTTGGGATGATACTAGTTCTTTCACATGGACGCGTACCTGAAAGACAGGGATCACAGCGGTCCGAGCTCTCAAGCTTGAACAACGCGATCTCGTTTCTCCAGGTTTGTTTTCGGCACCATCAACAACACCGCCCCGTACAACCACCATGTCGCTTTTCGGCAATCTTGGAGGCTCCCAGCCCGCCTCTTCTGGCACATCAGGCGGAGGGCTGTTTGGTGCAACAACAGGCGCATCAGGCGGTACTACACCAAGCTTGTTTGGCAATCTGGGCGGAAGTACTTCGAATGCGCAATCCAGTACGACACAAGCACCGAGCACTGGAGGCGGACTTTTCGGTGGCTTGGGCGGAGCAAAGCCGGCAGCAACTACGACACCCTCACTGTTCGCTGGCGCTGGGTCGACCTCACAGCCGCAAACGCAAGCGCAACCGAGCAGCTTCGGCGGACTCTTCAATAAACCGACATCGCAAGCGACAACGACCAACAACACGCAGCAAACGAGCGGCCTGGGCCAATCCTCCCTCTTCGGTGCTACCACCACACAGGAGCAGCCTCAACAGCAACAGCAGCAACAGGGCGCGTCGCTGTCGCAAGCAAACGCTGGTACCGGTCGCTCAGCCCACTTCGACCATCTGCTCGAGCGAGGGCGTAAGCGCAATGCTGGCGAAAATGGCGGCAACAACTTCGACGAGCTGCCGTCCCTACAGTTGGGACTGGGAGACATCGCACGGAAGGTGCGCAATCTGGGTGCTGGAGGTCCCTCAGCAGACCAGGTCCAGGATCGCTCCCAGGATCGCGCTGCGTATGTTGGACCTGATCATGATGTGTTGCTTTGTGCTGATTGCTTCTAGACACTACCTACTTTCCGCCTCTGGCGTCAAGATGGGCAGCACCCTCCGCGACCTCAACCAATTCTCTTCGCAAGGCGGTCTCGCTGCACCCAGTCAGGCACAGAACCTGTTCGACAACGACGTAGACGGCTACATCTCGAACCTGCACTCCCAATCCACCCTAGCACTCATTCAAGAAGGATTGGAACAATCTAAACGCGACTTCGACACATTCCTCGAGGACAACGTTCAGATCGAATGGGACAAACAGAGGCAGAGGATCTACGAACATTTCGGACTCGGCCGACAGAGTGAAGATATGGCCGCATCCCAAAGCGGCGCATTTGGCAGCACGGCCCGTGGAGCTTTTGGACGCGCAACAGGGCGCAAGGGTCGTTCTATGGGCCCTAACAGCGGTGCGTCTGTAAACGGGAGATCGACTTTTGGCGCGTCTGCTGCCGGACCGCCTGTCCTAGGCGCCTCTCAAAGCGTGCTTGGTGGGCGCGAACCTACCGATAAGTCTGTCATGGGTGGACAAGCTGCTTCTCAGGACCGACACGCACGTGACAAACAAGAAAAGTACATGGACGAGGTCAAGAAGCTCAACGAGTCCAGGCTACGTGAGAGCTCATTCTCGGTACTCCATGCATTTTCAGACGTGGAAAAGGCTGCGGGCACCGAATACTCAGACCACTTCACAAATGCGTATGGAGCGCTTATATCCATCACTGGCGAGAAAACCGAACTGGAGGCCTCCAACCCTGGTTCCAACCAGCCAAAAGAACGAAGCTTCGCCAAGGACTACTTGGACGACCAACCGAACTCTGCTGCCAGCGTACGCATGCGTAAATGCATACTCGATGGCTCTCGGAAGTTCTTGGAAAGCAAGTTCTTGGAGCAAGTCGAAGATGTGTTGCGGAGGAACCCTGCAGAGGCGCTCGTTGGTGGAGTTCCCTCTATGCTCAACAAAATCCGAGGCTTTGTACGAGCGAAGGCTGCGTTTAAGGAGCTCGGCGCAGACAGTGATCTATTCCAGAGGATAGGTGAAGCTGGCGATGAATTTCCTTGGATTATCATATTCTTTCTTCTCAGAGGTGGCCTCCTCACTGAGGCTGCTGAATATGTGCGAGAGAAGAGAAACTTCTTCCAGAACACCGACAGAAACTTCCAGGCGGCAATAACTCAGTACGCCACCGATCCAGAGCGAAGGCTGAACCCAGATACGCAACAAAAGGTCGCGCATACGCATGCGCAGAGAACTCGCTTGAAGACGCCAGAAGATCCCTACCGAATGGCCTGCTACAAGATCGTCGGCCGGTGTGACATGAGCCAACGCAATCTGGCGCCAATCAAAGAGAACATGGACGACTGGGTATGGCTGCAATTTAATCTGGCCCGTGAAGGCAATCGCGCTGAAGAGAATGCTGGCGAGATCTTCGGCTTGGAAGAACTGCGAACAACCATCAAGGATATCGGTCAGCGTCACTTCATGAATGACGAAGCCGAGTCCGCGGGTGGCTATGGAATCTACTTCTATCTCGCTACGCTTGCTGGTCTGTTCGAGCCAGCGATCAACTACCTCTACACTCACAACTACGTCTCTGCGGTTCACTTCGCCGTTGCTCTGGACTACTACGGTCTACTGCGTGTGTCGGACTGGACGACTGCAGGTGGAGAGATCATAACCTTCACTACACGACAGCAGCCACAGCTCAACTTTGGGCGCGTGATCGGCCACTACACCAGTGACTTCCGTGCCGCACGAGCTGATGCTGCAGCTGACTACTTGGTGTTGATTTGCATGAATGCGGATCTACCAGGCGAAGCAGGACGACAGCAGGCAGAGCTTTGCCACGAGGCGCTTCGTGAACTTGTCCTTGAGACGCGCGAGTTTTCCACGTTACTGGGTGATGTCAAGTCGAACGGCGAGACGACGCCTGGTCTCATTCAGGAACGTGTGCCGTTGCTCAAGCTGGACGGTGAGATGGGCCTGTTGAACACCATCACTAGTGAAGCCGCGAGGATGGCAGACGACAATGGACGCATCAACGATGCCATCTTACTATGCCACCTTGCTGGCGAGTATGACAGTGTCGTAACGATCTTGAACCGCGCACTTGCCGAGGCACTCTCTGTAGAGCTCGGCCAAGAGCCACTTCGTCTGGAGCCGTTGAAGCCACGGCTGACACCCGCAGAGTCACAGCAACAGCAGCAGCAACGGAGCGATCTGACTTCGTCGAGCTTGAGCATGCTCGGAACAGATGATCCTGTCGAACTTGCCCAAAAGGTTCTTGCACTGTACGATGCAAACAGTCTATGGTGGAGGAAGGTGTCACAGATGAACCGTGATACAGTTGGAATACTATTCCAGCTCAACAACGCAAAGAAGGTCATCGAGGCTGGCGACTACATGGCAGCACTCGGCGTAAGTAGTTCCATCTCTGTCTTGCACTATCAGTCACTAACAAGTCATCTAGCAAATCGAGAACCTTCGTATCCTCCCTCTATCTGCTGGAGGCAACGTCAGCGACATTCGCGCTACAGCCAACAGTTTCAACTCATACCCACCAGAGATTTCACGCAATATTGGCAACGTGCTCCTCTGGTGCATCGGCTGCTGCTCGCGACACCGTGAGCGTCTTCTGTCTGGACAGTTCGAGGACAGAATGCGCAAGGTGCTTGCAGATCAGCTGCTGCAGAAGGCGAAGGATCTCATGGTCTTTGCTGGGCTGATCAAGTACAAGTTGCCACCGAGAGTGTTTGAGACGCTGGCTAGGGAAGGTCAGGAAGTGGGGGCTTTCTAGAATTGGGGTAATGATGATAGATATTCGCATGTTGGAGTCTCTGGAATTGACATTGTAGTCTCAGGATGGGCTGGGAAATGCTTGGATTTGCGAGCAAAGGTCGATTGAACATTTGCGCAATTGCTGGACATGGTTGGTTTGACGTCGAGCGGTACCAACAAATGATTATATTTCCGGGCCATCCGTATCTCAGTGGTGATCAGAATGCTTTCGCCGCAAGAGGCCGCGTGGGGTGACGGCCAAGACGAAGATGGTACAACGACAGCACAGCAATCGTGGCACAGACGATGTCTCGCTATGCTGTCATTTGTTGACATGCAAGTCTTGCAGGTTAAGGCAATAATGAAGTCGTTCGATTCTAGGAACGTGCCGGCGGCCGTGGTTGGCGATGCTTCCAGGTTCGGGCTGAGGATCGGCGAGTGGTGTGACCCCACTTGGCGGACCGGGGAGCTCTTTTCTTTTGGAGCTCCCACGTCATATGGACGAACCCATGCTCGGAGCCCCGTCACCTTATCACCAGTTTGAATAATACGTACAACTGTCGCCCGTGATACAGATATATCATCGTAAATCCAGCTAATAGCTAGCTAGTCGCATCACTTCTGACACTCACATATCAACACTCAGGACTCGGCAAAGCTACCCCTCCAACCCGCCGTCGACCATTGAAACTTCCCAACACACAGGGACCCGCTTCTCTCGGCGTCTTAACTTTTCAACTAGACAGGTGAATCCACATTGACCTCATACTGACCCACGGCCAAATATCTTTTCGGACCTTCACATTCATCTGCGAATACCTCCAGCCTCCACTTTCACCTCCCCAACCTTAACCTACACCTTCCACTCCGCCCAATACCCTATCCAATAACACCTGATTTCACACTATGGCGCCCACAGAGATCCCACCGCCCCTCGAGGGTAAGAAGAGGCGCATCGGAGTCATGACGAGCGGAGGAGACGCACCTGGCATGAACGGAGCAGTACGCGCTGTAGTACGCATGGCCATTCACAACAATTGCGAGGCATTCGCGATATACGAGGGCTACGACGGTCTGGTCAAAGGCGGAGACATGATCAAAGAGATGCACTGGGAGGACGTCAGAGGTTTCCTATCCGAGGGCGGTACGCTCATTGGCACAGCACGATGCATGGAGTTCATGCAACGAGAAGGCCGCCGGACGGCTGCAAAGAACATGATCATCAAGGGTATCGATGCGCTGATCATCTGCGGTGGTGACGGTTCCCTCACAGGCGCGGACAAGTTCCGTGCTGAGTGGCCAGAGCTGCTGACCGAGCTGGTGCAAGAAAAGCAGCTCACACAGGAGCAGGTCGAGCCCTTCAAGCACCTGAACATTGTCGGATTGGTTGGTTCCATCGATAACGACCTTTCCATGACCGACGCTACCATCGGCTGCTACACCTCTCTCGGCCGTATCTGCGAAGCCATCGACTCGGTCGACACCACTGCCGTCAGTCACCAGCGTGCTTTCGTCATCGAAGTAATGGGTCGGCACTGTGGCTGGCTCGCACTCAGCGCTGGTGTTGCGACAGGCGCCGACTTTGTCTTCACACCTGAAAACCCACCCAGCGAAGGCTGGCCGGAACAGATGTGCAAGCAGATCAAGAAGCAGAGAGAGATGGGCAAGCGAAAGACTATTGTCGTTGTTGCCGAGGGAGCCATCGACCGCAACCTTAACAAGGTTACTTCACAGCAGGTCAAGGACATTCTTGCAAACGAAGCGGGGCTTGACACACGAGTGACTACGCTCGGACACGTCCAGCGTGGAGGTACACCATGCGCCTACGACCGTATGCTTGCGACACTCCAGGGTGCTGAGGCTGTCAAGGCAGTGTTGGAAGCTACCCCGGAAACCCCCAGCCCGGTTATCTGCATGCAAGAGAACAAGATCGTTCGACGACCACTCCTTGAAGCTGTCGCTCAGACCAAGGAGGTTGCTGTAGCTATCGAAAGGAAGGACTTCCACAGGGCCATGCAGCTCCGCGATACTGAATTCGAGCAACAGTACCAAGCCTACCAAATCACAACAGCGCAAGATCAGCCAGATCTTCTACTACCAGAGAACAAGCGCATGCGCGTCGGTATCATCCACGTAGGTGCCCCAGCCGGAGGCATGAACGCAGCCACACGAGCTGCTGTTGCGCACTGCCTTGCTCGCGGCCACACGCCAGTTGCGCTCCACAACGGTTTCCCTGGCATAATCCGCCACCACTCTGATGAGCCCGTGGGTGCGGTGCGAGACATCAAGTGGATCGATGCTGAGACCTGGGCATCCAAGGGTGGATCTGAGATTGGAACGAACCGTGGGCTCCCTAGTGAAGATCTCGAGACAGTTGCGTTCGTCTTCAAGAAGTTCAACATCCAGTCTCTGTTCGTTGTCGGCGGTTTCGAAGCATTCACAGCTGTTTCGGAACTGAGGAAAGCACGGGAGTACTACAAGTCGTTCAAGATTCCCATGGTCATCATCCCTGCCACCATCTCGAACAACGTCCCAGGAACAGAATACTCCATTGGCTCGGATACTTGCTTGAACGCGCTTATCCAATACTCCGATGCCTGCCGCCAATCAGCGTCAGCGTCGCGTCGCCGCGTCTTCGTCATTGAGACCCAAGGTGGTGAGTCGGGCTACATCGCAACAGTTGCCGGTCTCAGTATCGGAGCATTGGCCGTATACACACCCGAAGACGGCATCAACCTTAAGATGCTCGACCGCGACATCGACCACCTCCGCGAGGTCTTTGCCAAGGACAAGGGTATCAGCAGGTCTGGTAAGGTGATTTTGGTCAACGAGAAGGCGTCGAAGACCTACTCCGTGCAAATGATCGCTCAAATGATTGCGGAAGCCGGCAAGGGCAAGTTTGAATCTCGTCACGGTGTGCCTGGTCACTTCCAGCAAGGTACCATACCATCGCCCATGGACCGTGTCAGGGCCGTCAGATTCGCTATCAAGGCTATGCAACATCTTGAGAGCTTTGCTGGTCTAGACGCAGATGAGATCGAGGACGACTCCATGTCAATTAGCGTTATCGGAATCAAGGGCAGTAAGCTACTGTTCTCTCCGATGGAGACTGTGGAGAAGAGGGAGACTGAGTGGCACCGTCGCCGCCCCAAGCATGAGTTCTGGATGGCTCTCAAGGAGACGGTCGACACGCTGTCCGGTAGGCCTCAGGCGCCAGCCAAGCCTACTGAGATCGACACACTGGCTGGACGGCCAGCAAAATAAACGCACACAAGGCTTTAGAGCTTATGAAGGTGTACAGGCGTACATTTGAGTTTGAGAAACTTGCTACAGAGGGCCTTTGGCTACCATGATCACGGCGTACATGTAGATAGATGCTTCCTTATGATAACGACCACGAAATGATCTGACTAATAATCATCTTATCTCAATCCTCTTGAAATTTGTCCAAGCTTTCGTCGTTCCAGCTTAGGAATTTGCCGTTAAAGCTCTTGACCTCGTCACCTCCAACAGCCAGTCTCGCAATGACATAACCCGGTTGTTCTGGCTTCAAAAGCCCTCCGTCGCTCTTCAGTCCACTGAACTTCTCTCTATCCTTTCCGCTCATTCGCTCGTGATGCACTTCTCGGATCTCACGTTGCATCTCCGTGTCTACGACGCCTGGTCTGATAGAGATTGTTGTAACAGAAGGTTCTTCGACTGAGAGGGTAAGGGCTAGGTGGTTTAGTACCGCTTTTCCGGCACCATAGCAGCCCCAGCCTTGGTAAGCGGAGGTTGCGGCGCCGCTGGAGGTTAGGAGGATACGGCCCTGGGTCTTGCGCAGAGAAGGGAGAGCAGCTTGGATCTTGAGTAGTTTAGAGTGGTTAGCTGGGCTTTTGAATGAACTAGAGGAGATGAAGCATTTTCGAAGCAGCCATATATGCTCCTATCCTTGAATTTGGTGATGATTGACTGACTGAATAAATGAATGAAACCAAGACGGAACAGGTACGTACCAAACCAACAGCACTGAAAACATTGACATCGAATCCCTTTCTCCATTCCTCAGCACTAGTATCAGCCACCTTCTTCACTGGATCTAAAGACCCATGGTTGATGATCAACGAGTCGAGACGTCCCCATTTCTCGTTTGCCAAAGCTACAGCTTTTTCAGGCAACGAAGCGTCGGACATGTCTCCAGCGAGCACGGCGACTTTTTCAGAACCATATTCAGATTGCAGGGCTTCGAGAGCTGACTGGGTTCGTGATACGAGCACCAGCTTGTGGTTGCGGGAGAGCAGATGGTGGGCGATTGCCTGACCGATTCCTATTTGGACGGGTTAGTAAGAGATGAATCTTACTATCACAATATCTTCTTTCCACTTTGTACAGAAAAGTAGTTGCAACGTGGTAGCTTTTGCACTCCTTCAGTACTTGAAGACGAGAAGGAATATAGAATTGCAATGCTTTTGGCTGGGCTGGAAAGAGATGCTATGAGCTTGTTAGATGCACGCACGTACCTCTCGATGCACCCGTGAGTATAACAACCATTTCTTGTGATTGGCTCATTTTGACTGTTGATTGGATGTTTAGAGCTGTGAGCTGGGCATTGGGAAAAGTTAAGCTCATGTTGGAGGGGCATACGTCATATTAGTCATCTTATCATTCGAGCAGTCTACGGGTGGAGGGCAACTCGAAAAGCATGAGCTTCCGCAGTCATCATACGTTAACTTACTAGGATCTTAAGCAAAGTGAATTCAAGCAGTTCAGAGCTTGAGGAGTTGGTTTAGTGGTTTGATCTAGGGCATATCTGGATTCGTTCACGACACCGCAAGAGGACACCCGATTGTAGCTTTTGAATTTATAGAAACTACAGGAACAAGTCCTTTCGAGGTACTTTACACATTCTAAACTCTCTTTACAACCTAATGTTTACATGCTCGCCTTTCCTCTACTCTCAAAAGGCAATATCAGCACTAACAGCCCCGCAGCGATGAACAATGCCCCACTCACGTAAACGGGCACGCTAGTCTCCAAGTCCGCAAACATAGCAACAATGGGCGCCATGATACCAAAAACTCTGTTCGCGCTCGCTGTGATGGCATTTCCTGTACCGCGATCCTTTGTTGGGAAGATCTCAGGGGTGTATGCGTACAAGACTGCGTACATGATATTGCTCATGAAGTTGTAGGCACAGTTCCATCCAAGGAGGCTGTTAGAATTGAGTGCCCTTGTGGAGCATAGCAGGAATACACCAGTAAGCACTGTGGACAAGGACAGTGTGCCTTTGCGGCCTATATAAGGCGCCTCAACGAGCAGACCACCAAGGATACAGCCTGGTACGCCCAGGACAGCGATGATGAGACTGTTGCGATAGGTTATATAGGTGGAGCCATCGCCAAAGTCTACGCCACGTGTGGCTTGGATATAGGGCAGGTATGCGTTGTATAGTGGGTAACCGAGTCCGATAAATGCCCAGACCAAGGTGATTGTGCTAGTTGAAAAAGCTAGTTTCTTCGTGGCGAAAAGAGCCTTGACGTGCGAGCTGTCCAACTTCTGAAGGTTGCGCTTGACCACTGCGGTGGCAGTGCTGGTTTGCTGAGCGGTACCAGGTAGCGCGTAGTTGTTGCAAGTCGTGAGTTCCTCGAGAGTCAGAGACGAAGCTTTGCCGTTGCGGCGGGCAACCTCATGAACAATACGGACGGCTTCTGAATCGTTTCCTTTGCCCATGAGGAACTTAGGCGATTCGAAGATTGTAAAGAAGACGAAGCGTCCAATGAACATCATAAGAGCAACACCTCCCATTACCTTGAAGCTGAATTAGCGATTACCTCAAGACCATGTGGCATAATACTGACAATCATAAAGTATCGCCATCCCATATTCTCTCCTCTCGCGCAGTTTGTATCCGTCTGTTGACATGTAAGATTTCCAAGCAACGGCCATGCTACAAGAGTAGCAAAGACTTGTGCGAGCGCCCAGTTTATCGACAGGATTGTCAACAAATACTGGTGTGATCCAGGGAGAAACCTGAATTCGGGTGTAGAAAGTCAGTGTATGTCTCACATGCACTTTGTGTATGGCATTACTGACTCGAGAAAGATGGCAGAGTCTACAGGCAGGTTTCCACCCACGCCAACAGACCATAAAGCAGCAAAAGTGCCAATGGCAGCAAAGTTTGGACTACTCGCCGCTATCATACCGAATACAGCCGTGATACCGATGGTGAGATTGAAGGCCCATCTCCTGCCGAATATGTCACAACCGAAACCCCAGAACACTGCGCCGAAGAGAAGTCCAATGTTTTGAGACAGAGACAGAAGCGGTGGTCTGGTAGGGCTGAACTCGTTGCTCACAGGTGTGAAGATCAACGATGTTACGATGGGCCAGAGATTGTCCATGGCCCATCCGAAGCCGATGACGATGAAGAGCTGTAGCTTGTTAGACGGTCGGAAGATGGTAAGTCGAAACAACTTGTGAGCATTCACTGGGCTTTTCAATGTACGGCGTGTTGATGCAACACAAGTGGGCGCCGCCGGGATTAACACTTACCTGCCACTGATACCTTCCCATGCCTATGTCCTGGATTGCTTTGTTCAGCATCTTCGCCTTGGCTTCGTACACCGGATCCAGCGACCCATCTTCGAGGACAGATACGGGCGCCTCTCCATCTCTTGCAACAGTTTGTGCCGAAGGCTCCTTGTTACTGTAAGTTTCATCAATCTTCCTGGATGAGTCGGCCATGGTTTTCATCTGTTCTCTAAACCGACTGCGAGCACAACAAGTGAGGGAGAGGGGAGGCCGAAGTGGATCAAACTAAATACAGACGACTAGGATCATACAAGCGAATTGGTGGCGAGCGCAGTGAGCATTAGCGACGCTAGGAAACCCAGTGAATGGGAGATCTTCAACGGGAATGGTGTATGATTGAACCAGTGGTTTGCAGACTGCATGTTTAGTGTGACGACTCACAGTGTTCCTTGTCGCGCAATCGGCCTTCCCGTTTGCGCAATACCATGCATGGGGGCAAGTATCACCACCACGCGCGGGGTACTTTGTGGGGGGACGTCATGGCTGTACTATATGCCTGTTACCAGATTCCCGCAGGCGATTAGAGAACATGGATCTTAGTCTGGATCTACACAAGGTGTGAGTGTGTTATGCTGTGTGAGAAGCTACACCTAGCGGGTCAAGATCTGCATGTAGTGCATGGAGGGTGGTGTGGGAAGGGGAAACGTAGATTCGGCGACGGAGTTCCTCCGCGCTAGTATGACGCGCCGGCACGTCCAAGGTGACAACACGGGATCCACGTCAACCGAGAGGAAGAAGCTTGGAGTTCGGTAGTCATTATTTATTTATACCAAGAATCTATGACCTTGTGTTTGGTGCACATAATCTTGATGTAAGCACCAGCAATGCATAATGCAGAGCAGCGCAGTAGCAAGACGGCGGAACGTGGTCTACTTCCACAGCTTGCTCAAACTGGTCGCCTTATCGTCGTGCTTGTTCAGCACCTTTGCGGTGGCCAGGTCAAAGTCCTCCTGCGTTACGTGCACTCTCCTCTCCCTCAGTGCATACATGCCGGCCTCGGTGCACACACCCTTCAACTCGGCTCCTGAACATCCGTTCATCTTCTCAGCAACCTTTGTCAGGTTGATGCCACGCGTCAGGTTCATGCTTCTAGAGTGAATGCGTAGAATGTCGGCACGGGCTTCGACGGTTGGCGGCGGGAACTCGATCTTTCGGTCGATACGTCCGGGTCGTAGAAGGGCAGGGTCTAGAATGTCCAATCGGTTGGTTGCCATGATAATCTTGATATTCTTGGTGGGCTCGAAACCGTCGAGCTGATTCAGCAGCTCCAACATGGTTCGCTGCACCTCGGAGTCACCACCTGAGCTTCCTTCGACTCGACTTGATCCAATGCTGTCGATCTCGTCCATGAAGATGATGCTGGGTGCGTGTTCTCGTGCCATGACGAAGAGCTCGCGGACCATGCGACTGCCTTCACCAATGTACTTTTGCACCAGCTCGCTACCAGACACGCGGATGAACTTGCAGTCAGCGTGGTGGGCGACGGCACGCGCAAGCAGTGTCTTTCCTGTACCAGGTGGGCCGTATAGCAGCACACCCTTGGGCTGAGCAATACCGAGCGACTCGAAGAGTTCGGGATGTTGCAGACCCAGCTCGATGACTTCCTTGATTTCCTTGATCTGCTGGTCCAAGCCACCAATCATGTCGTATGTGCTGTCGGGCACCTTCTCGACCATCATGAGGGAGACGAGGGGATCGACGGACGAGGGAAGCAGCTTCTCGAGCTTGTACGAGTCGCTGAGCAGGGTGACGCGCTTGCCGGCGGTGAGTTTGCTGATATCGACGCTGTCGGCGACATCGACGACTGGCTCGGTTAGTTGTGGCTCTGGTTGTGGCTCTGAGCAGGCAGCGACATACCGTATTTGCCTTCGGGATGGACCTTTACAAGCACCTTCTTGGTGCCCATGACCTTGACTACCTCGCCGACATAGGACCCCGGCTGCTGCAGGAGGCCGAGCTCTTCTCGCAGTAACCGCACTCTTGAGTTGTAGTCGTTGCGCTGGGCTTCGAGTCGTCGTAGCTTGGCCTGTCCCTGTATGATCTCGAGCTTCATCGTCTCGATCTTGTTGTGGAAGAAGGTGTCGAGCGCCATGGCTGTGGCGGGCGCCGGCGGCGGTGTTTGGGCTGATGTGGTTGACTGGAGCAGAATTTGGATCTGCCGGCTTTGTCTAGTGAAGGGCGATAGAGAGGGTCGAGGCAAGGTCGTGGGGGAGATAGTGATGGCGTAGGCGTGGGTCGGCTTTGGCTTGCATGTTGACGCTGTGACGGCCGCCGCTGGAAGCTTCTCGGATCAAGGTTAGACCGATGCACCGGACGGAGGAGCCACACGCGCTCGCAAGTCGCGTCACCACCTCAGTCTGGCACTTCTTTCACGCACCCATCACTTCTACAAATCCGTTAAACAATGTAATTCGTTCTACCGTAACCTCATACGTGAGGAATTTGTTCGATTATCAACACGCGGCACTCTTCCGCTTTCTGCGAAGAATAAATACTCGCTGAATCTAAAACTTCCACCGTCCTAGACCCTCAAGACGCTCTCTTGGCGCGCACTGCCGTCCTCTGTCGGGGCGCTGCTACGACCTTGTTCCGTTGCTCAAATAACATCGAAAACACCTCGCGGTTCATGGCATAGTTGACCTGCGTACTCTCGTCTTCGGCGACGTTGTCATGAATCTTGAGATGGTTCACGTCTTTCCAAAGGTCCTCTATAACTGCAGCATTAATCTGAAGAGCCTGGTTGCGCGCTATGTTGCGTGTAATAATGCGCTCCGTCTTGACCGGCAAATCTCGTGGCGACGTCTCAGAATCGTCAACAAGCGTCTCGTCGCCGCTATCTTCGCCCTCGCCATTAGCTTCGTTGTTCAGAGCCTTGAGGTCCGCAAGAGTTAATGGCACAGTGCCATCATCTGCCAATGTCAGTTGGTATAAGGGAAACGCGGGCAGCTAAGCACTCACTTGACGGACGTCGGCCCTTCAATAATTTCGCGATTTTGAGGCCTTCGCAATTATGGACGTGCTCCCTTAAATACTCATCGATTCGCTGTATCGCTTCAGCATTGACCACGGCTTCTTTCCCTATGGTACGTATCACTCCGACATGGGCGACTTGGATCCGCAACACAAGCATCGTCTTTACTTGAACCAACTCATCCATAATGTCACCCAGTTTCTTCTCGTCTGCCGAGCCAGACGTCAGCTGGCGTGCAATCTGATTCATCTTACTTGTCATCTTCGGATCCAGGTTCTCAAGCAATTCGGCCAGCCTGACTTGAACGCCTTGCAGTCGGACTAGTTCTGTAGCCACAGTAGGGATTTGCAAATCTTCCTCATCATCTATAATACCGATGATCGCTTTGATGCTTTCGAGTTCGCTACGGTGTCGGGTCAAGACATCAGCCAGAGCTTTTTGACGACTATGCGCCTTGCGGAGGCGATCGACAATTCGAAAGGCTTGTTCCACGAGTTGAGTGGTAGCTTGAATCGCGGCGAGAACAGCGAATACTTCAGCCTGGTTCTGCACTTTAGCTTCATCACTCATCAGAGAGAAGACTGTTTACCATGGTGTTCAGCGTGTGGATTATGGATTAGTTGATCAAGGCAGTAAGACCAGAGATTGCGCTGACAGCTCAATGGGTGTGAGATTACATTTATGTCCAGCTGAGCTCGCCGGAAACGTCTTTGGGGCGCAGTGTTGATTATGAGTCGACCGTAATTGCGGTTGGTCTGGTTCGCAGCATGCATGCAAGATCGTAGCCATTGATTCGCCATCGCGAAGCGATCCTGCAGCCATGATGCACCCCAAGAGAAACTCGAGTTCATGCTGCTGTTGGCATCCAATAGTAGTCAACATCTTTCTGAGGGTTGCAGTCCTGCGCTGACAATACTTATGCTTGATACCACAGCCTATTAGGGTCTGAAGCGGCAAGAAGGTATGCGCCGCGCGCAGATCAAACTGCCGCGGCTTTTGTTCGCCCTTGTCCGTTCAGCTAAGTGTTGACTGAGCCAGCACCAAATAGAAGATCGAACCGACTATCCTTGACAACGTAGAAGCGACATATGGCGAATTCTTCTTTTCCCTCTTGCGAGTAGCGAGCGAGATCGACATAATCATTGGTGGGCGGAAGGTGAATTCGATCCGAAGTAGCCTCCATCGTAAACGAAGAACCGCTGTACACTACAAGACTTAGACGGCGCACAATCTTGTGTGCAATGAAATTGTTCAAAACGGTGGGTCGGAATATGGCGCGAACCACATGACGGGCGTCACTCGTGCTCGAGTTGAGAGTTAGATTTTGGCCTTGGAGGACACGTTTATCCGATGTCTTTTTCTGGTAATTGTTAGGAACCACTCTGTACCAATCCGCACTGACTGCTGCTTACTGGCAATTGTACAGTAAATTTCCCGGACACTTTCGACGAAGATGGAGTCTTGAGTACTTTGCTCTTGTTCGGCATCTTCGCCGCGCATCTACTCGGTAGTGCTGATTCGTTCCCAGACGAGACTATCTCTGTACCCCAGCCGCACTTGCAGTCTGGAGACACAACTAGAGTCTTGCTTGTATTCGTTAGGAGCGTGCTCTGTCGGTCGGAGTGGGGGTTTGACTTACAAGTTAAGATTATAGACCTTATCTGCCACAGGCCCGTTGATTTGAACAGCATTGCCGCTGGAGATGTTTCGGCTAACGGAGGTCGCTACTACCATAGCTTGTATATCCTGAGAAGTACAGCTAGGAGAAGATATCAACGACATGATACGATGGTGTGCTAACAACGCCCTCTGAACAACATCGGCTTGGACGAGGTTATTCACTGTCCTCGTAGGCTCGGCTCTTACGGTTGAGGGAGGCTGTGAAGATGTGATTGGAACAAGCCTCTTGTCAGCCGGGCGGGGTACGGAAACGCCGTGACCGGTGTGCTGAGGGTTGCATATGACCATCCAAGGTTTGATGGATGGTGTTCCACAGCCCTGTATTGACCTGCAGTTCCGGTCAACTTGGAACGGCAAAGCGCAGATCCAAGCGAACGATTGTCTTGAATATCGATGGATCGATAAGCGCTCCTTGGCTCTTGTGCACGTCTTCGGTCTGCGCCTCATCGTTTTCTGCCTTGTTGCCAGGCTCGTACTACACGCAATGCGCTTTGCAGGATCGTCAATCTCTTACCTCCTCACGCCACAGCCATTATGAGCTACATTGCTCGAATGCGCCTGGGCTAGCGCTGCTCTCCGCAGCCATCAGAACCTCGTTCATGCGACGCAAGTAAGCCCCACTCACATGCGGTCCGGTCGCTTCGACTGCGCATCATGTACCACTTATACGGCACACATCAGCTGGTCTCGAAGCTGGTGAAAGAGAGTCCTGAGAAAGCCGTTGATATCCTCACTAGATGTTGCGCAGACAGTAAGGTCCTCGAAGAGATCAACGCATATCTCTTGCAGCCAAAACCAACGCAGCGCGAGGTTCCTGCTCTCCTACCAGGCGGACTCGACATAACATTTGGTTCACCTGCTTCGCCGTCTGTAGATAGCTCGCGTCATGCTGGATCCCCTCTGCCTCGTCAAAGGCTGGCTCGCCGCCCTTCCTCAAATTCAACAACATATCCCCTCAGTCCACCTAGGTCAGCGTCATCAGTAACCTCCCATTCCACCAGAAATGAGATCTCCATGGGGGAGTATATACTACTTCTTCTCTTCGGGGGAACTGAGGTTGAGGAGCACCTGGTCCGTATGAGACTTGCGCAGACGAGATACAGTGTGATACGTGGAGACGTCGTCCAAAAACGCGGTCTTGATACCATGTGCACATTAGTTCAACCAGACTTTAACGAAGTATATGTGCCTAGTCGCACAGCCGCAGGATTCGACCTAGTACCAACCTCTTGCTCAATAGAGCTGACCTGGCGCCGACCACGGTCCGACTCTACGCACAACACCATATTCTATGTAGTGCCACAAGAAGCACTTGACACGGACCTTCTTCTTGGTTGCGAGGACTCTGGTGAAGGCATTCCAGGTGCGTATATACATATTCACTATGGTCAAGGAAGATCCTTTGGCTGATTAGATGCGCCCTTCGACCAGACTATCAGCCTACCATTGTTCCTGAATCGCAAGCTCGACAGAACCCACTTCACCAAGAATACAGGCAGGACATGCGTCCTCCAGCACCAACACCACCTTCCGTATCGTTTCACCGTTCAGCAATGACTCACGGCGGATCCGCTCGCGCAAGCCCCGTTCATCCTCAAAACGAGCAATACCATCCACATCATTTGGTAGAGCCCTTGATCTCTCGACAGCGGACATATGGAACAGCAGTACAAAGTCAACAGCCTTCACCAGCCCCTACGGTTCTGGGCTCGCACATTGAGCACCCACAGCCTCTTCGACCAAACATCGCTGCAGCAAGCCCTGTCCAAGACGCCGATCCCAACAAAAACGCTGGTAGAATCAGATTGAGTATCTCATGGGACGTGACCACTTTCAACGTATGGCTGGATCTGAACGCACATTGCGATGCTTTCTATAAAGCCTTCCAACAACAGGCCGCAAAGCAGCGCAAGAGCATACTCGACCGAGCTACCATCACAATACAACTGAAGAATGATAAGAACATGCCAGACGAGGAAGCCTGCCCCCTCTCACTTGCCGAAGATGACTTGGAAGCAGATTGGGAGATGATCACTGAATGGTTGGAGGCAAATAGGAGAGACAAATCGCCTCATATCTATGGCGTGGTAGAGATGGAAGAAGGGTGAAGGTCTACCCTTCCCTCTGGACCTTCGGTTCAGAATTTCATGCGATAACCCCTCCACTGATTGTTGCTTGAGGTCGCGAGCGCTCTTCAAGAGGCTATCGTGACTCCCGTCACCACTGGAATATTGTACGAAGACGTATACCCTCCGCATACGACATGTCCAGGAGGATCAAGGTCAGTGTCAGGTTTTGAATCGGGTCAGAGATACACGAGGTCTAATGAGCAACAGCTAGAGACAAGGAACCCAGCGGCACGAACAGAAGGCTGGCGCTCGAGCTGAGCAAGACGGAATAAGTTTTAACCATATATGAATCTTTCGGACCAGTGTAAAGATCCATCTACATCTTTAGACACATTAACTACCACAAGTAACTCCTGGAACAGTCAACTCACCCCTCTCTCGCGGTGCACAAAATCGACCAGACTCCTACCTTACTAGAACTAGCGACCTTCAGGCAAAATGACTGAAACTCTGCCCTTTTACTCCTACGTTCCATAATGATGAGGAAAGGATAACAACATATTAAGTAGAAACAATATAATCTATGATCTTCTACGATTTTCTCATTTCAAGTGTGGAGGGATTTGCAGTAAAAGAAAGATGTAAGGCTTAGAAAGCAGCGACTTCAGGATTCTCGAGCATCAAGTATATCGCAGGCCTCTTCACTGTTGATTGGCATTGCCATGCTCGATCTTTGCTCAAAGGGCGTGCCACTAGTGTTGTTCTGTGAATGACATCATGAGCTACGCTCTTTTGGTAACGATCGTCATCCCGTCATTCGCTTTATCATGACTAACAGTCTGCTTAATTGCCGTGCCGCTTGTTCCTGTGAGGCACTCGTGCAATATCAAGCATTGGCCCTGCCCTAACTCTATCATCCAAACTTATGTTTGTGAGAAACGACAAAGACTAAATCATTAAACCCAGTCGGTCATTCAATAATGACAAGCAACGGGAGTGGCGACGACATATCTCTTCGCGAGCCACAGCAGTTGAATACAGGCGAGCAAGAACTGAATACCGGCGATAATGCTGAGCAGAACGTGAGACAGAGAAGTCTGGACAGGAACAGAGTGTTCGCTCTTGTAGGTTCTGCGTTATCGCAGCTACCGATATGGGGTATGATACCTGGAATATTTGGTTTCAGGTAAAAGTTATCTCACATGTATAGGCTTCGCCATGAGCTATGGCGTTCTTCAAGAATATTACTTCGATAATTGGACACTGGAAGGTGATCGCAAACTTACCGGTATCATCGGCACGACATCCAACGGCGTCATGTACCTGTCCATGCCTTTATTGTTTGCTTTGTTCACCAAACGCTGGGCCCGTTATCGCCAGAGCGCAGCTATCTTGGGTGCTCTACTCGCATGCACCGCCTTTATCTTATCGTCATTTAGTAGACATGTTTGGCATCTCGTCGCGACACAGGGAGTACTAGCAGCATTGGGTTGCGCACTCGTCTATAGCCCGACTACACTATCCCTCGGCGAATGGTTGGTCAAATCTTTGTACGAACTGCTTGCGAAGCATACACTGACTTCGTACACCAATATCTAGGTTTAACACTCAGAATCGAATTTGCAATCGAGCTGTAGCCTACGGCATCTGTCTTTCCACGAAAAACATTGTAGGATCAGTTTGTCCGTTTATCTTCCGAGGACTCCTCGATCGCTACGGTTTTCGAACTACCTTGATTGTATGGGCCGCTATCACATTCGGAACTGCCGTTCTTTCCGTTTCAATGATAAAGCCACCGCGTTCGAGCCTCGACACAAGCACTACTCGTGGGCGCAAAATTCCCTGGCACTTCCTCAAACATCAGACTTTCTGGGTCTATAGTATCGCAACTCTGCTGCAGAGCGCTGGTTACGGTATTCCGCAAACTTACATCAGCGAGTATGCACGCAACGTCTCCCACCTGTCCCACACCTTCTCAGCACTCCTCATCACTCTGATCAATATACCCGGCATCTGCTCCTCCACCTTCTTTGGCTTTTTGAGCGACAACAAATACTTCCACCTCTCTGCCCCGACTGTTACCGTAATGTCTGCAGTCAGCTCTGCTCTGTCTGCATTTCTGTTCTGGGGATTAGCCGCGCAAGGGGGCATACCGTTACTAGTGTTGTTTGCCATCACCTTTGGCTTCTTCGCTAGTGGTTACAGCGCAACCTGGGGAGGAGTCATAAACGACATAGAGAACGACGCAGCGCGAAGGAACGAAGCCGTGGATAGTGGGGTGCTGTACGGTTTACTCAATGGTGCCAGGGGTATCGGATACGTAGCGGGTGGGCTTGTCAGTGTGCCTCTCATCCAGGCTGGAAGTACGACGTCGGTAGGACGCTTGGGATATGGGACGACTTACGGCCCCCTTATCATATTCACCGGTCTTTCATTGTCTTTTGGTGGTCTAGGACTGGCCTTTCGGCGAAAGTAAAAGCAACCACCACATTTGCAAGAAAGGTATCGCTGGGGATAAATAGCTTCAGAAAGGCGATCAGAGAAGACGGGTAACGCAGATAACATAGTTGATTTAGTAGAGGAGCTCGTTGTGCAGCGTATCGGCTGCTCTAAATACTTCCTGCTATGAGGGCAAACGTCTTATCAGCCATGAGCTATCGTACAAGAAGGCCTACAAACTTGTCGGAGCTGTGCCCGAGGGGATAGCGCCAGAAGGCATAGCTCCGCTCGGCATAGTTCCGTTACCCCCCGCACCGCCTTCACCACCCATATCCATAGCATTCTCATTCGCAACTCCTCCACCCGCTTGATAGTCCGCAGCAACAGCATAGTACTCATCGTCAGTATAATCAGCTGTAGAGTTGATGCCGATCTGTATCCATGCCATCAAGCCATCTTCCACGTCATCCCCAAGATACACGTACTCCGGGAAGGGGTCGAAGTCATTATCTGTCTGGACGATAGACCACATATCCTCATCGTTGGTAGTATATGCCTGGGTGTTGGAAACATAAGGCTCCGTAGCTTCGACAGCGGATTTGAGGTCTTCAGGCCAGAAGAGCTGACCAATATGAGTTACGGCACCATCGGAGCCGGTGGTACCATTGGAGCGAACGGTCACATTAGTCTTGACGAGGAGGTGCGTGTGTGTTGCACGACCCTCGTAGTGACCTGGGAACAGAGTCTCAAAGGCTACAACACCATCCGCATCAGTCTCTTGAACTCCGCGCAGGAAAGTAGTATTAAGACCGCCTTGGCCGGACTCGACACCGCTGTAGTAGCCGGTAGAGTTGCAGTTCCATACGTCGACGTAAAGCTGCGGCACAGGCTCACAGGTGCTTACGTCGACATATTGGACTTCAAGATAGAGATCGATGCCCTTTTGGTTCTCGACAACGTTCTTGCGGATCATCTCGCCAGTGACATAATAGGGGCCGTCGGTGACTTCAGGAGAGAGGATGCAGGAGGTGTTTGCAGCGAAAATGTCACTGGCGAGAGTGTTGGGTGTGTAACTCATCACACCCGTCATATTGTGATTGACGTTCTCGAACTCCTGGAGGAGGGCCAGGTCGCGACGGTACTTTTTGGACTCTGTGGGTCAATGTCAGCAACGTCCATGGGTAAATGAGGGTGCTATTGACGAAGGACGTACTCGCAGTAATACCACGCTTTTCGCGAAGAGCATCCAAGGTGTTTGCACGACGTGCCTCCGCACGACGCATCAAGCTGCGGTGCTTGAGAGTGTCTTGACATTCGGCCAAGGAGCGTTTTGCTGCTGCTGCACGCAGACCACGAACGTCAATCTCACGCTTGATCTTGACGTGATCATGCTTCTCGCCAGGATGAGCAGCTACAGTGCTGATAAAGGATGTGGCTGCAGCAGCACCGGCGAGGATGGAGGCGATGTTAACCATGTTGGAATGTCAGTTCCAGAAAAAGATCAGGTAAATAGTGTAAAGCGATGAATTTGAAGGCAAAGAATCTTGTGCAGCCGATATAAGACGTCAAATGGTGATGATAGAAAGCAATATGTCGATTTGAACCTCACTGCCTTTATACATTCCTTTCTTCTGTCCTGCTGTCCTTTCCTTTTGGAGATACTTACCATAAACGCCTCGTTACGAGTAGGAAAGCTTCGTCACGATACATGACGCGGCGTTCAAAGGCCCTAAGCCTCGCCATAGCCCAGAAAAGCTTTTCGAGGTTTCCCAACGTGGACGTGTTGAAGGGCTTAACCCACATGGTGTAGCTTCGCCACCAGGTTGACAGGCCTGGAACGCAGCATTGTAGACTCAATCGTACTAGTGTCATGCGTCATGTTGTACAATGCGATTTTGTCTATGTGAAGTTGGCCTGGCTGCATACGTACGCTTAGGAGCGTTGAAACGAGCGGGCGGACAATTTGGCGCAAGGACCGCGCCCAGGCGGGAAGCGCCGAAGTTAGCGTCGGAAGAGACTCGGACTAGGTGTAATCAAAACTGTTTTATTGGCCGCTGCTAGTGTGGTCATGAAGATGTGCGTATACCAGTCGTCGCAAGCTTCGTCAAAAGTTCTTGTTGGTGCTTAGGTTTCGAGTCATGCACCAAACAACACGATTAATCCTTTGCGCGTCCATGATTTTATATTGACCACGCCTCAGCTCATATTACAGTGCTACTATCATCTGCTTCCCCAGGCCTTTTGCATCAAAGCCTCTACTGTGATCGGATGTACCTCCGGGAAGACATCGTTCCTCAGTCCCTCTCCTGTGATATCCATAATGCCTTTGACGGCCATGACACCAAACTCAGCCATCATGCTTCGAGTAGCATCTTCGGGAAGTCCATAAGAGCCCTCAGGTTGCTCGAACAGTGTCGCTTGACCCTGCTCTAGCTTATCGATGGGATCATAGGTGACTTCCCACTTTTCGCCTATGATTCCAGTTGTCAGCTTTGCTCTAAATATCCATGATATGGTTGCCAAAGATGACTTACCAGTTACTCTCTCCGCAGTTTCCACGACTTTGTTCCACGTCAACTTGTCGCTAGCAAAAGCGCTGAACTCAGGCCATCTCTTCTCCTCGTCCAATAAAGCAGCAATATACTTCGCAACATCTGTGGAATGCAAGAACGTGACTGACGCCTTGCCGTCGCCTGGGAGTGCCGCTTTCCGGTTGTCGAAATCAAGGGCATATTTAAAAGGCTTCATATTACTCTTGCAATGCGGCATGCCAAAGTAATCTGAAAACCAGCCGAACATGACACGTGTGAAGTCGAGATGAGAGCTGCGGAGTAGATCGGCAGCATCCAACCACCATTTCGCTGCTGGGTGAAATTCGAGGACTCCTGGGTGTGAATAGTTGACCCCGTACTCGCTGGGCATAAAGCGCTTTACTGAGCCAGAATCGATTGCTGCTTGGATGAGATTCATCTGAGCTTTCGCGCTTTCTTCAGTGAAAAGCGCCAACGCAGATATAACAACGTCGACATTGTGTTTCTTGAGAGACTCTTTGACAGACGCTACATCTTCGTAGTCTGCTTCGATTACTCGTACGGACTCAAGTCCTGGTATCTTGTTAGCCTAGACTTTGTTAGCAACTCTTCTTCAGGGTTGGCAAATTCCTGTATTTGTACCTTTCGGCTCAAGATCAGAATTTCGTGTTTATCTTGACCAACAAGTTCTTCAACGATTGTTCGGCCCACGCCACCGGTACCTCCAGCGATTGCTACAGTGACCATGTCTGGGGATTGATCGAATACGTGCAATGGAGATGACTTGTTGTGATCTACGAGAAGAAGCGGTGATTGACGATGTCAATTGAACAGAAGTGAAGTGATTTATGGCCGTCTAAGCACTTCACAGCTTGACTTATATGGTCAGCTAGTGGACAAAACCCGGTCGGAAGCTCCATCGCTGTACTACGCGTGTTGTAAATCAGCCTCCAAGTATCTTGGCGCGGCGGCACGAAGTTGATCCTAGACGTTGATGGAAGCTGCGCCCTTCGTCGGCATGGGGATGGAAGCGGGGCGTAAGGACTTGGCGCCTCAGCTGTAATACATGACATCAGTTCTACAAACTATGGAATGGTTGACCCAAGTCCTGATGATTGTATTGCGGTACCATGGCGGACATACGGACATTCTGAAAGTGCGCAAAGTAGGAGTGTCAGCTTCAGGACGCGATGGGTACATCTTGCTAGCTGTATGCAGGCGTAGTCTACCGTGTAGAACCGGAGTCCGCGGATCGCCGATGTTTGTACCGTCAACCTAGGCTGAGTCGACGGGTGCTCTTAGGCGTTCAGCCAAGTACTTTTTTCCAATTACCTCCCGACTTTGCGTATTGATGACAAACTGCCATGCTTCCTGCAGCGCGATCCTTCACGCCAACGCTGCTCATGATACGTACAAGTCTTCTTAAGACCTGTGGATTTGTCATATCCCGAACAGTTCCCTATGTTGCGGGGACTCTGCCAATGCCTTGGAGCTGCTGGAAAGCTCCATCAATCATACCTCACAAGCTGCGCGTGTTACACCGAAAAACATCTGATCAGGGTGTACTAAACACGATCAATGCGAAAGCAGAGTGAAGAACAAAGCCTATGACGCGCGCACGCGATATTACACACCGCAGAAAGGATTGCCATCCAGGTGCAGTGCGCCATGGCCGTCAATTGTTCCAAGGAGCAGGTCAGCCATCCATTTTGAGAACCATTTGTTGCTTTAACGTTCCTACATATCATTCAAATCGACGATGTCACTACTAGAAGTTCATATTGATCTCCTGGAATTCAATTGTCACTGTGAAATCTGTGTCTGTATTATCCATAAATACTAACCAACATGGTCAGCTTCCACTTCCTCGTATTAGTCAACTCTCACAGTCTAGCATCACAGGCTCGAGAGATCGTTGAGTCCTCATACCTCATTTCAGCAAACACGGATCTCCACCACAGTCAACATGTTGCCATTTCTCCTGACAACCTTCTTAAAGGACAGGATCCTCAATAAGACCTTCTTCGTCTGCCTCTTTACCTTCATCTCTCTCATCATCTATCTCTTCATCCTCCTGGGCTGCATAAGCAAGGGCGTGGGAATCGAAAATCTATATTGGGTCATGATATCGCAGAACGGGACTGCTGGTCAGCTACCAGTTGAAGTGAGGATAGGGTATTTTGGTACGTCTTTGCCTTGGTTTGGCTCTCTGAGCGTGGAAATTGCCGCCAACATTGATTTGAGAGTGGCTGACATACCACAGGCATGTGCGCATCCTTCCCACCAAATGCCACAATGCCAAATGACAGACAGATTCCTGCACCATTAGAATGCTTCCCAGGTGATACACCACCGGGCCTTTCCAGCATACCGATGGAGCATCCCGTCCTTTCTTCTGCGCTGACTCTCCAGAAATCCGCTCTATATCCTCTCCCTGCACTCGCTTCATCCCTCTACCTTGTGTCTCTGATATATTATTTCATCTTTCGCGAACGAGGCGGCCGTAACGAAAAGATTTCCAAGTTCCTTTTAGGGGTCAGTGCAGCGCTTGGGGTTGCTGGAGCGTTGTGTGCCATGTCTAGTGCGAAGGCGTTGCACGAAATAGGAATTTTGCTAGGACATCATGCGATTGGTGGTGGAGAGGGCGAAGTGACGATTCAAGCCGGGAGTTGGGAAGGAGCTGGACTCTGTGTTGCAGCTGGCATCCACTTTTTCATTGTAATATATGCGGCATGTGGAATGCCCATTTTTGGTCTGGGATTTGGTAGGGGATACATCGGAAAGAGGTTTCTGTAGAACTGAACAAGATGGATCCCTCTGTGGTGAAATAAAGAGATGCGTGCTACGATGGCAAGATCGGTGTCCTGTGCATACAATCATTAGTACAGAGATTCGTAACTCGCGTCAATATCCAAATTTGTACAACATGGGTGACTGAAGATTCCGGGGTTTGGATTGAAGAATATCAAATACTGTCGAGCCCGTTCCCGAGTGTGCCCGCAACACCATGAACGCCTCGCCAAGGAAACCCTCGTGCCTGGGGATGCCGTTGCGTTTGTAACAGAGAAAGCGCTTAGAACTGATCGAGGGTCATGCTCATAGAGACGTCGGTGTTCTCAACCATCTTGGTGAACTCCTCGAAGCTGATCTTGCCGTCGCGGTCTAGGTCGGCCTCCATAATGGTCTTGTCGACGATCTACGTGCACGTTAGACTCGTGCGCTGTGCAGCTACCAGCTCGCCTCATTGTACGTACCTGTTGCAGCTGCTGGTCCTTCAAGTTGCTTCCAACCATCATCTTCAGTACTATGAAGAGCTCGCCGTTGCTGATGTAGCCGTCGCGGTCAATGTCGTATACGCGGAATGCAAAGCGCAGCTTCTCCTCCTTGTTTCCCTTGCTGCTGAAAGCCGAGAGACCGGAAACGAACTCCTGGAAGTCGACGTCGCCGCCACCGTCCTCGTCGAAGATGGCGATCATGCGTGTTGCGAGAGGGTTGGAAGAGATCTGGGGGAGGGCTAGGAATTCGTCGCGCTCAATGGTGCCAGAGTTGTCCTGGGCTGGAATTAGCCAAGCGGTCCAGAAGCCCTATACGTCCTTGGTCGCGCACCTTGTCCAGCTTCATAAATCGCTTCCTTAGGCGGTCAACCTCCTCGCGGTCGACTATGTGCTGTTAGCAAGCATTTCTCAGCCCCGCCAGCGCTCTGTCGAGCACGCCGTCGCTCTGGCCGCCTACGTACAGTTGGACCCGGAGGCTATGTTGTCGAGCAGCCCGGACTGTTGGTTACCCATTTCGGCGGTTGGTCTGGGGTAAGAATTGCGTGGTGGAGGATGTTGGCGTGGCTCAATGTCGTGGGGCTGCTTGGTCGCCGCCGCTAGGGTCCAGCTGCGCTAAAGGCAGGCACCGTTCCCCGACGTCAATCGCCAAGACTGTACATTCACTCCGGCGCATCTGCTGCCTTCAACATTCCTGTCGAGCTTCGCGACGTAGCAAGACAGCAGACACGATGGAGTCGGATATCCCCACCGAGATTGGTTCCGTGCTTCAAGGCGCATCCATCAACCGACACCCATCCGTACGGCACGACGCGAACCCATCGACGGCCGCATCCAAGAAGCAGCCCGTCACCCTCAATGAACACCCAGACCCCGACAGCTCGGAAGTCGGCGAAGATGAGATCCCAGTCAGCGTGCTGGACCCGGTACCGCGACAGAAGACGATGCCCCCACTGCCAGACCTGCGGTTTGAACAAAGTTATCTGAAGAGTATCGAGCAAGCAGAGGGGTGGCAGGGCGTGTTATGGATCACACTGCGGGATCAGGTACGGCTGCAACAAGGCCCAAAACCGGGCAATCCTCCGCTAACCTTTAGCACAGGTCATAATGTGCTTCGCCCAAGGCGTGATGTGGACTCTCGTACTCAATGGCTGGCGACATTGGAACCGTTCGGCCAAGTTCAGTGGACACGGCGTTGGTGCGCGGATACGGAGATGGTGGTGGGGAGTCAACAATTGGTCCATACCAAACGCAAAGTCCAAGTTGAGGGACACCAAGTTGGCAAAGAACGTAACGGAGGTAAGTGTGGCCTTCTTGAAAGTCTGGCGCCGAATGCACTTCTGGAATGTGGACTATTCGCTAACAGTCGCCTAGTACTATGAGGGAGAATTCTCAAGTGCGGCTCAAGATTGAATACCACGATTCATAGCATTTGATATGCCCATATCTGCGTCTGAATGTCATGGAGTAGGGCAGACCCTTTGATGGTTGTGAGGTCACTTCAAACACCGCACCTGGCCTTCTCAGTTTATGCTGATCATCAGAACCGTCCTACTAATGTGTCTCAGTCGCCTTATTCGCGTCTAGGCATTCATCGATTGTCACAATAGGATTGCAGCAAGGGCAGTTCTTCCAGTTGACTGCATGTATCTGTTCTACCCTTCAGCTCATACCGTCACATGATAAGCCTATTACGACTGCGGATATTTGCTACGTTACGTGGTTCGGTCGATTAGTGATACTACTCCGCGGAAGCTAACAATGTGGTGTTTGTACGCTTGCTGCGCCGGGACTAGTCGTACATGTGGCACAGCTCTCCTTGCATACGCGGTCGTACTCAACAACAACCTCAATACATTCTCCAGATCTGGTTTTCGCAAGCTCTTTGACGTGGTCGTTTTGATGTTCCCGTTGGCTAACGTTGATCGAGTAACGTGCGGAGTGGTCGACTTACTACAAGAATGAGGACAAGTTTCGGGAATGCTCTCGCCCGCATGGGGCGGGCGATGGTGACCCAACCTCGATTCAATCCAAATCACAACATATTTCGAGGATGCTATATGCAACTCCGACAAGCATCAGCCGCGGGGAAGAATCCCGAGACAAATTTAACACGTGGAACAAGCGCTGCGCTCCTACCAACACCAACCTCCAAGTCCAAGTTGCGCACGAACAATTCAAACGAGTCTCCTATCAAAGCAGCACACCCTCGCGTTATACCACCCATAGCGAAGAAATTTGACCTTGTCGTTCGACCTTCTATTTCCAGCCGCTCTGATCCGAGAAGCACGAAGGAACGTTGTCAGAGCGGTTTTCACAACACGGTCCTAGACGATTTGGTTTGGCCCAGAGACAGCCAGATAATCAGGCTGCCCTTAGGAGCTCAGCTGAGTTACGCAAGACTTGGTCGTTTGAAAGAGGTAGGACAATGCTGGGTCATATTTCATGGCACTCCTGGTAGCCGACTAGAGGTGGCAACCATACATGGTTATGCTCAAACCCATGGCGTCCGCATCATTGCCATTGACCGTCCGGGCTATGGCCATTCTACGCTTCACGGTAGAGGGATCTTAGGCTTCACGCAAGATGTCGAGCATTTGTTCGATTACCATGGCATTCAAGAGTTCAAGGTCTATGGTGTGAGTGGTGGAGGACCATATGCGTTAGGGGCAACATTCCATTTCCCAAAAAGCAGGCTGAGCAAGACATCTATCATGTGCGGCTGTAATCATCCCGACTTTGCAAGCACGGGACTATCTTTGAGAACGAGACTGACGTTATGGCTCAGAGGCAGAGCGTCTTTCCTGTATTCATCCGGCGGTAATTTCAACTACTTCCTCCACAGAGACGTTGTGAGTGCCAAAGGTAACGAGACAAAAATTCTGCGCGCTCGTTTGAACTGACAAGAGGCGGCAAGGCAAGGTCATGAGGGATACAACAATGATCTCAGACTCAAAGTACGACCGTGGGGGTTAGTGATGTCACCATAAGAATTGCATAGGAGTTCTGTACTGACTGCGCACACCAACATCTAGATTTGACTTGGAAAACATGGATGCCAATCCTATAAGATGGTATCATGGGACCATAGACACCAATGTATCATACGACGCAGCGAGAAAGACTGCAGAGATTGCTAATCGCTACAAGCGCAACATTGACTTTAGGGCATATGATGGCTTAGATCATGGGACCATCCAAAGCAAAAAGATTTGGGAGTGTTTAGACTGGATGTTGAAGTAAGCATCCTTAGGAAGTAACTATAGTAGTTATAGAAGGTTTTTGAAAAAGTGCAACTAGGTGTTTCGATCTTAGAGCGTGCGTCTATCATGTCGCGGCGTCGTTATCAGAATGTAGGACGAGCTCTTGCCCAGTAACTTTTTATTTCAATGTATCTATTATCACAGAGTGTGCATTCAAGGTATGTACGGTAACACATGTGGAAGCTGGGATAGAGAAATAATAGTACACACTTGTAGGATTGTTTTGATCTTGGGTACAACTTGTCGAGACGTAGATATGCATAGTACACATCTTTTCTTATGGAACGATGATAATGCTACTAGAATAAAAGGCTTTGACTGGTCTTTCAAAGCGGCATACCGACGATCTGAACCTATAAGTGTTTAGAGAGTACTTACCACTCCGGGAACTAGGGTAATACCGACGCCACGTGACTACGCGCTTTAGCGTTGTGGCGCGTCGCCTCCCAAGACTTCATCATCGACCCCAAAGCATCCGGCTTGACGACATGCTACCCCACATCCAACAATCGAACAGATGAAGCCTTTCAGGCCGCTTACCCTCGCTCGCCCTCGATCAGAGACTGGCGAGCCACCGAGCAAGAAACGGAGAATCTTGTCCAACGCGCTTTCCTCTGGCAGTCGTCAACCTCTCAACACGCTCAATAATCCCGCGCCAGCACAGTTCCTGCCCCCGGGTCTCGACGGAAACTACTACACAGTATTATGGCGGAAATACACAACTAAGAAGAACAAGACGTGGGATGGCGATGGAGTGCTCGCTGTGACAGGTGGTTATGCCACGCTCACGGATAGCGAGACGGGAAAAGAGCTGGGCAAGGGAGTATGCAGCCGGCCGCTACTTCCAGGCTCGGCGCTGTCCGTTGGTGGCAAGGAGATTGAAATTGAAGGCCCCATCGACAAGGCGGACTACCTCGCTAGGCGCACATTGCCAGGCAATGCTGCAGCTGCGCCTGTAGCTCAAACGAAGCACACCGAATCGGGATACAAGCCTCTCTCATCGGAAAAGAAGAAAGCAAGCAAGAAAAATAACGCTGCTGGTAATGGGGCGAATGTACCAGATTACAAGCCATCGGCCCAGCGCAAGCAACAATTCAAGGCCCCTCTCTTGTCAAATACCGTCATGCCTCAACGAAATCCATCGATTCCACAGCCACGTCACGACCCTCACGCGCCCAATGCTCTAGTCATGAAGCGGCCCAAGTCCTGTCCGACCGGAAAGCAGATTGTTGACGTTGTCGTCGACCCAGTCCTCAGCAAGCACCTTCGCGAACATCAACGCGAGGGTGTGCAGTTTTTATACGAATGTGTCATGGGCATGCGATGCGAGGGCGAAGGAGCCATCATGGCTGATGAGATGGGTTTGGGCAAGACATTGCAGACCATAACCTTGCTCTGGACGCTGATGAAACAAAATCCGATATACGATACCTCACCAGTAATTACCAAGGCCCTCATTGTATGCCCGGCTGGCCTGGTCGACAATTGGAAGCGCGAGTTTCGAAAATGGCTAGGCAACGAGAGAGTTGGTGTATTTGTGCTAGACGGAAAGAACAACAAGATCACCAACTTCACAATGGGCAAAGCTTATAACATCATGATCGTCGGATACGAGATGTTGCGTATCGTACAAGATGAGCTGAAGAAGGGTAGTGGTGTCGATATCGTGATTGCAGATGAGGGCCATAGGTTGAAAACCGCTAACAACAAAGCAATGCTTGCAATCCAGTCTCTCAATACTGAGCGGCGGATCATACTGTCAGGAACGCCTTTACAGAACGACTTGGGTGAGTTTTACACCGCAATTGACTTTGTCAACCCTGGACTACTCGGGCAACGAACGGCTTTCAAGCGTTCATTCGAAGTGCCCATCATGCGCAGCCGTCAGCCAGGGGCGTGTGAATCAGAGCTCGAAAAAGGAGAGGCACAATGGAAGGAGCTCGTATCTCTCACCAGTCAATTCATGATCCGACGGACAGCAGAGGTGCTTTCCAAGTACCTTCCACCCAAGACTGAGCACATTGTTTTCTGCAGGCCGACTAAAGGGCAGGCAGAGGCATATCGCGCAATACTGAATTCGCCGACATTCAGAATTGCACTAGGAAGTACGGATATTGCACTACAACTCATCAATGTGCTAAAGAAGGTCTGCAACAGCCCTTCTTTGCTCAAATCATCAAAGGATAATGATGACACGCCATCGGAAATGCTACAGTCGCTTCTCCCTCTTATACCGAGTAAGATTCTCAGCTCAAGTGCTTCAAGCGCGAAGCTGCGACTGCTTGACAGCCTGATTCACCGAATCTATACTACCACAGAAGAGAAGATCGTCATCGTTTCGAACTATACTACCACACTGGACATGATCGAACGACTTCTTGTTTCGTTATCGTACACTTTCCTCCGTCTGGATGGTAGTACCCCAGCTTCCAAACGCCAGGCTCTTGTGGAGAAATTTAACAAGACTCCGAAAACCGCATCGTTCGCCTTCCTTCTATCTGCCAAATCTGGTGGTGTGGGTCTTAATCTTATTGGTGCATCGCGCATCGTGCTGTTTGATATCGACTGGAATCCCGCTACAGATCTGCAGGCTATGGCGCGTATCCATCGTGACGGCCAGAAACTACCGTGTAAGGTATATAGACTCCTCATTCAAGGCGGCCTAGATGAGAAGATTTATCAGCGCCAAGTTATGAAGATGGGCCTTGCAAATGCTGTTGTGGACAACAAAGCCTCTGCATCCTCTTTTTCGCAGGAAGAACTTCGCGACCTTTTCCGGCTAGACGAGCGTGAAGGTTGCCAGACACACGACATACTCGGTTGTACGTGTGACTGTAAGGGCTCACCGGAAATCAAAGCCGAGGAACAGGACGTGGCTGCCGAAGACAATACCGATGACCCAGAAGGAGATCCCTACCCAACCCTTACAAAAGCAAGCCAGGTCAACATTGAGGAACAGGAAGCGAAGATCAAGGCTAGGCGCGCGGCGAAACTTCCCAAGCTCAGAATGTTGATGGAATACCGACATATTGACACCAAGATACTCAAAGAAACGGTGACGGATGAGCAAGGAGGGAACGAAGAAGCAGGGGTCGTTGATGACATGGCGGTGGCGGTGGATGACGACGTATTCCTCGACGTCCTAAAAGAATCGGAATGCAATGTCGGCTTCCTGTTAACGAAGTCGACGTCTTAGATGCATCATATACATGGTATGAGAGAAAGAAAGATTCAAGACTTTTACATGCATAGCGTCGGAGTTCTGGTTCTAGATAGCCCACTCAGCACTCTTAGCCTCCAACAGCTTTTCGTGTCGTTACGATTGAGAGACAGCTATCCAATTTTAAACTCGCTTTGAATATTCTACATGTTAAAGTGAAAGGCACAATGGAGTTCTTTCTCTCTGCTAACACAAGTGAGTTGGTATGATCACACCGGGAGTGGCTAGATCGGTGGTAATGAGTAGACAAGGACGAACGTGGACGGTCGATATCACAGACGACGGAGGAAGCTAGGCCCAATGACTATGTGGTAACATGTGACAAAAAAGTCGATTTAAGATTATGCAGAACAGCATATAGGATGGGTTGATTGGAAACCTTTGAAAACAAGAGAGAACCGGGTATACGCGCCGACATTATAACCTTTTCCATGAACACCATTCCACGCCATCCATAACAAGAGCGACGAGCGTGCGGATAACCAACCAATAGGAAAGTATAAACAAGAAGCGAAGAGCAAAAGAGCTGACAACGTTGAAACGACGAAAGAGTAGGAAATGACCACTAGAGTTCATATACCACCCATATCCACCTCGTTGGACAGAAAATCCGCCTCTTCAAAATCACTTCCGCAGCCTGCGCTAAGCCTACCCTCGATGTGCGATGCATTCACAAAATCCATATCGATGTCATCGTCGCTAATTGTCCTTTGTACTGCTCTTCTCGATTTGGGTTGCGCGAACTGCCTCACCGGCGGCAGCATATTCAGTCCTGGAGGCGGAGTCTCGCTCAGCGGGCTGACAGGCACCTCGTCGACCTCAACACCCATACCCATGCCCTTTGTCGAGGATGAGCCGAAGAAGAAGCTAGTGTCCAATGGCCTGACTTCGTCTTCGTCTTGCCATGAGCGTTTCGAGGGGTTGTGTGGGCGTTGCGACGTGGTGGAGCAGCCACTGTCGGTGGAGGCTGTCGAGGAGAATGGCTGGGTGAAGGTTTCGGCAGGAAGAGGGAAGTAATTGGGTGGTGATAGAGTGGCGGTCGTGTTGTAGAGATGTGGGTTTGTTGTAGGCTGTTCAGCAAAGCCTCCAATCTTGTGCAGACCGCAAAACGGCAGCAGTTCTCGCTGGTGTTGAACTTGGTCTGGCACAGCTTCTCGTGGCGGCTTGACGGCCAATGTGGGTCTCGACATGGTGTTCTGAACCGAGGACAGTTCGGAGACCTTGTGCGTCTTGTAGCCTTCCGGCACACTCTTTCTGACTCTCATTCCGACGCTCAGCAAGCCTGCTTGCACCTGTCCTGGGATGTCGGGAGCGAGTCTCTCCCTGTGCTGCTGCTGCTGTTGCTGCTGATGTTGTGCAGCGCCTCGCGTGGTTTGGCGTCGCGGTCGGGTAATCGGATCTAGGCCCCGCAGATCGTCGTTATCCTCGAAATCGTCCCGCACCTCAAAATAGCTTGTAATGCTGGGTTGGAACTTCCTCTTGCTGCGGTGTTCTTCTGCCGGCGCGTGGCGAGCTTGCATAGCGGGTGTCAAGTGGGTAAGTGTGCGAGAGAAGGGGGGCGAGGTTGGCAGGCAGAGAAAGGCAGAATTATGCAGTCTCGCTGCGGTGGAGAGGGGATCTTTCTGATGCCGCTTCAATGCACGCTCGAGCCTTTGGGGGCTGAAGACGAACAAGGATCCGGGATGACAGGACGGGTGATCAATTTAGATGCTCGACGAGGAACGGCGGGTAGGTTTCGTTTTCTGATTCAGAGCCGATGGAAATAACTGAAGGCGGGAAAAAGCAAGAGGGTCAGAAATGCTCGAAGGCCTGGCCGGATGACGGCAGTTGATGTGGATGAGGAGTCGTGACGCGACAGGCCGAACCAAGAGAGCCAAACGATGATCGTTGACCGGCTTATTCACGCGTTCCCCCACTGCGCATCGCTCACTCTGTAAGCTGTCGATTGTCTGAGATGCAGCGTCGTCCCCAACATTGTGCTGAAACCGCTACATACAGTGTCTCATGATCAATGTCTTGGTGGTACAAAGACATTTGCTTGTCGCGCTTGCCCTCGTTGCTCCGCAACAACACCTGCATGCTGCCTCGTCCAACTTTCCAGACAGCTTTCCTCAGCAAGCATTGCCATCTTCCCAGAATCAAACAGCGCCATACATACGGCTCAGCGTGATTACGTTCTGGATACCGGCATGCCTTATTCCCGTTCACGCAAGCTTACGCACCCTCTACTCAACTCCAGGGCGATCGTCTATTGGATCTGCCGATCCTGATCTGGACCCAATTCCCCGCCACACCGGTGCACAATGCATCATTCAGTCCGAACTATGACGAAGATGCGAATTGGACGGAGAAAGTGGCCTCCATTTGCCTAATAGTACATTGAAAGGAACACCCTTGTTCATAGTCACGTATAGAAACCATTACACCGGTACGCCTTCCCTGTTAGGACACGCTTGCTGATAGAGATCCATAACCCAAATGCATCAAATCTCTCGACTTGCCACGTCCCATCAAGCGCTTGTTTGCTTCTTTCATCATCCTGTCTTACATCGGCCTCGCCTTTACGATGTAGGCACAGGAATGTTGCCCATCTCAACTTCCTTCCTTTGTTGCCTTGCTGCCCACTTATCCGCCATCCAAGTGATAACCGTAACAGCCATGCTTGCGCCTACAAGCAAGAATACAATGAGCGTGCCAATAAGCGCGAACTTGCTGGCTCCACAAAGCGTCTTGAAGTCTCCGTTTCCCATGCCAGCCGGCATAGCGATATCGCCCGGCAAATCCTGAGCAAGCGGTTGCGAGTTCTGCATCTTGCAGGTCCAGGTTTGGATGGTATCAACTTCCGGAGCGTTGTTGTTGAGCATGTGTGCCCAGATCGTCGTAATCAGAGTAAGGAGAAGAGTAGGAAGGAGAGTGGCGAGGGAAAGGAGGGCGCGGAGAGTGTACTTCTGGCGAAGGGCAAGCTGGTGCTTGTCAGTATGCATCCCTACACACAATTATGTTAAGGTTGTTGCTTACCTGAGGCACAAATGATGCGATCAAGAATGCACCACAGAGAACCAGTGTCACGACGGACGACGCGATGAGTGCTTTGGTACCCTGAACGTCGAAATGCTGAGGCCACATCGGTGCCCACCAAGGGTTCGTGAGATGTTGCCTGTTGAAGACATCCAGAGTGTATGCCGAAGTGCCAAGAATACATATGCTGAAGACGACGACGAGACCTGTGATGATGGCCTGTGCCAGGTGGAAAGGAGCGGGGTTGATCTTCATCTTGATCGTAGTCTTGCTTCAAAGGTATTCCTTGTGGTATTATACAAACGCAAAGCGTAAGGTATGAGGGTATAAGAATTGGGTCGTTGAATTGGTGTCAACCAGGAGCACCTCTCTTTCTTGAAATGAAGGACGAATAACGAGATAACGAAAGAATAAGCAAGCACAGAGGGCCTGATATAACCTGAGGCTTTGAGAGAACCTTTGCCTGGGATGATGGGAAACAACTCTGGGGGTGGCACATGCCTTTAAAACGACTTGGTCGCAATTCGGGTTTCAAGCCTACAGAACACATCGTGCAACCCCCTGCAGCCGTCTTCAGTTCGCGTCTCGAAATAGACGAACAAGAGCAAAGAAAGAACGGTAATCTGTCTTGCCGCTGCGACTATCGGTGGAACTTGGGTTAGCAGCGCCGGACTGCTGGGTTGGCGGTGGTGGTGTATTGTTATTCGCAGCGCGTAAGCTGCAGACCAGTCTTAGAATAGTGATATTAACCAGCATATCGTATTGCCGCATTGCCGCATATGTACATTTAGCAGCCCATACCGTTCACTGTGGTCTGTGACCTCTCCACTCAATCAGTGAGGTTGCCGATCGTACCGTGCGTCAGACTCTGTGGCTTGCCTGTGGTTCCACTGGTAACGAAACATGGCAAAGTCAGAGCATGAGCGGCTGTAGTGCGCTTTCATGCCGTCGAATGAGGGTACAGAGTGACCTGAATGCAGGGTCACTAAAGTGTGAAACGCGAATGCGGTGCGGGCGCTTCGAGAGTTCAGGTGCAGATGTTGATTCGCGGGGTGTATAGGCGCTTACGAGTTTATGGTGCTTTCGCGCTATGATTGGCTGTGAGCTTCTCAAGCAGGTAAGAACATGAGATTTCACAACCAGCAAAAATAGCAGTTCAATTTAGACGGTAAGCTTGGTGAATATTCGGATAGACTGATGGGAAGAGTAGATGGCCAAGTGCACTTGGATACGGCAACGATAGATGAGAAGCGTGCTTTGTTATATAGAACTTGACAGTACTGTTGGAGTAGAGGAATTTACAACCCTCATTTCCTGGCAATCCTGCTACCAGTCAATGCGAAATAATACATATGTAGCCGCTGGCTAGGGTATTCCTGATCAAGCTAAAGTATGTCGCAGTGGTACAAAACGCCCATGACCGGAGGAATGGCTCGTACGCGCTTTCATAGTTGACCAGTGAGACCCCCAAAGCCCCACTTCCGCCGCCCAGAACTTTGTGTGTCCTTCGCCTTGCCCTTTTTCGCAGCCTCTAGGGAATGTTCCTTCTCCCATTCTTCGTCGGCCTTGTACGCTGTGATTGCGTGCTCGAGGTTATAATCGGCTTGTTCAAGGTAGAGAAGAGCAACATCGTACCTGTCACGGAAGGTCAGTTTCTGTATCTTTACGATGAATTGAAAGGTTGTAGCGCTTACTCGGCGACCTTGCATCTAACCATGAACTTCCGTAGCTTTGTCTTCTTGATCTCTTCTTCCTCTCCCTCTAGTGGCCTCGGACTAAGACTGACCCCACCTTTGTAGAACTCTCCAGGTATAAGGACCGTTCTACGCGCCGCCAGCAGATGGTCTGCATATAAGTTATTCGTTCGGCGCAAAGCATCGGCGGGTACACCGTATCGAAGCGATAGTGACAAGATCGAGTCGTTGTTCTGATCAACAAAGTGTAGGACATCAGGCGCGTTTTCAGCATCTGAGTTCGTCTTTTCAAGCGGCGGTTGTAGCGCGTTGTGTGCTGAGTATGGCGGTAGTTCGTCGCCGGCTTGCTGCTCGTCTGGTGGCGAATACGTAGGAGGATCGCGTAGGCCATGTGTTGGTAGTGCCGATGGTCCCGTCGATATCTGGCAATATGGACAGTAGTTCTGGAATCTCGGATTGTCCGTCAAGCATCTGGCGCATATGGCACGGTCACAGCAGTCAAGTCTACGCTCGAACTGTGACGGTTTTTCGGTCTTCTCATCGTATGTTGGAGGTATCGACGACAGGAGGGCAGCGCAGGTACAGCATGCCTCAGACATGGTGATATAGTATAGCAGACTTTGGTGTATACTGACAGATTCTAGACTTGGGCTCGTGGGAGATGGTCGGAGGCAAAGTGACTGCCGCTACGTCATGACTAAGACGGTTAGCGATCGCGAGTGCACGTGAAGGCGCGATAGTGCTGAAATGTTAGCTAGGATCAAGCCATGCGCCCAAGACATGGGCTTTCCTCGGCGGAGAAGACATCGTCGGTCTATATCGCGACAGCAAAGTGATGTGAGGACTGGCAGGTGTTGAAGTGTGGCAGCCTGGGAGCGTGGAGCGTGTGCAAGGGTCCGTCGCTGCTGCCAAGTCCATGTCCATTAGCGAGCACACGGACCACGACACCAATTTTCGCCAAACTCGAACTTTTCGCGATCTCCCATCTTCCTTACCGCCCACCGCAATCACACGAGGTATGTCTTTGACCCGAGTGCCCTTCAGAGCCAGGAGATGCACTCGCCGTCGTCCGCAAGGATGAAGGCGACACTGCCTCTCCTCTTCGACAAGAGCTGAAGAACCCTCATGCAAGGGCACTCTCCATGCTCTGGCATCTGGAGGCTAACCACCCACGCGCAGATACCTCAGTCGCCTCCGCCACAGAGAATCTCCCGATAACACCGTCAAAATGGTCAAGACTTCCGTCCTCAACGATGCGCTCAACGCCATCAACAACGCCGAGAAGGCTGGCAAGCGCCAAGTCATGATCCGTCCTTCTTCCAAGGTCATCGTCAAGTTCCTTACTGTCATGCAGCGTCACGGTATGTTCATCTTTGTACTTACATTCGTCGCACGCGCAATCCACCCTGCCTGAAGACGTGTGCAATGCCGCCCAATGTTCTCCGCTAGTAAACCTACATCACCTCTTCGGGCTGATAACTACTCACTGATCTCGACTCCCCACGATCAATGAGCTTTAAGTGTCCGATATATTAACTGCGGAGAACTTACACGTCTTCGGATCCCTTTCATGACGTCTGATGTTTATTTCGCCGCAACATTCACTGATATTGTTATTCAGGCTACATTGGCGAGTTCGAGGAGGTCGACGACCACCGCAACGGCAAGATCGTCATCCAGCTCAACGGCCGCATCAACAAGACCGGTGTCATCTCTCCCCGCTACAACGTCCAGCTCCGCGACATGGAGAAGTGGGTTGTCAAGCTACTCCCCTCGCGTCAATTCGGTTACATCGTCCTCACCACCTCTGCCGGTATCATGGACCACGAGGAGGCCCGCAGGAAGCACGTTGCCGGAAAGATCCTTGGTTTCTTCTACTAGATTACTCGAATTTGTGGTGGAGTGGGATGCAATATACCCGGACTTGGGCAAGCATATGTTTGGCCAAGTAGTCCATCATGGAACGTTAAACGAAGAAATGACAAAAGTTCATGACTGGGATCGCTACAACTCTGACAACGGTGCATGCGATATGAGTTGTCCTTGTGAAATATGATTTGCACCTTTCGCTGTTTTCTTATAATGAGTCCCAATGATACTACATATGCAAGATATCAAAATCCCCATTCGAAATTGAGCTATTAGTAGAGTAATGATCATCACTCAGTATCGCATGTCCATCCTGAATGATTCAGACTATTGATTTCATTAACCATGTACAAGATAAAAACATCAAGTATGCTATCCAGAAAACGCCAGCCCGTGCTTCTACTTTTATGAGCAATCATCAGCCGTAACTCGTAATCCCATCATGATGCCTCTATCGGAGCATACATATGTTCCCCATGAAAAAAAAACTTCCTAAACGCCTATGCTGAAATTCACTTAATATCCTTCCCCAGTTTCACTGAATTCCTCTAGTCGTAAAGATCCATGTCTCCATCAGCGTCATCCAGTTCGGCCACAGCATCGGACTCATCGTACATTTCCGAGTCGTCCTCGCTGTCGGTATGGTTGGGTAGTACCAAGATGTGTCCGTCATCCAGCACAACCCTAGCTGTCTCACCCTCTTTGATAGAACCGCGAAGAATGAGCACAGCAAGACGGTTAAGAACCTCCTTCTCGATGAGTCGTGCAAGTGGTCTGGCACCATAGGCTGGTGAGTAACCTGCCGAGCCAAGGTAATCCCGTACCTCTGGCGTCATCTCGATGCGTACATTGCGGCCGTTCTGGTTGAGTCGCTTCTGGATCTCGCCCAACCTCACATCGACAATCTTCCGGATTTCGCGCTTGGTAAGACGGTTGAAGATGACAATGGAAGAAATACGGTTCAGGAACTCAGGGAGGAACCAGTTGCGCAACGCGCCCATGACCATCTCCTTGGTGGTGGGGTCAATCTTGCCGTCGGGTGCGTTTGGTCGAGACAAGTGTTCAGCACCCAAGTTGGATGTCATAACGACGATGCAGTTCTTTGCATCAACGACTCTGCCTTGGCCGTCGGTAATACGACCGTCGTCCATGAGTTGAAGAAGGACAGTGAGTACTTCTTTGGCAGCCTTCTCAACCTCATCAAACAGGAGGATAGAGAAGGGCTTGCGACGAAGAGCCTCGGTAAGTTGACCTCCTGCATCGTGTCCGACGTAGCCAGGTGGTGCACCAATCATCCTGCTAAGGGAGTGTCGCTCTTGGTACTCGGACATGTCGAATCGAATCATGGCCTTTGCATCGTCGAACAAAAACTCTGCCAGAGCCTTTGTAAGAAGTGTCTTACCAGTACCAGAAGGACCGCAGAACAAGAAACTGGGCGGTTGGTTGGGGTTGGCCAGACCGGAGCGCTGTAGTCGGATGGCGTTGGAGACGGAAACGACAGCCTCCCTCTGGCCAACAACAACTTCTTGGAGATGACGCTCCATGTTGAGTAGCTTGTCCTTCTCTGTGGTCTTCAGCCGTGTGACAGGGATACCCGTCCAGCGAGCGACGATCTCGTTGATCTGATCTGGACCGACAGAGTCGCTCATGAGAGCCTCACCACCTCCACTTGCCTGGTGGGCCCACATCTCAGCATCGGCGCGGGCCTTGTCCCGCTCCAGCTCGCTGATGCGTTGCTCGACATCAGGAATGGCGTAGTACTTGAGGTCTGAAGCAGTCTGAATGTCGCGCATACGCTCGGCTTCAGCAAGCTTCGTCTTGAGACCTTCGAGCTTGAGCTTTTGCTCTTGAATGTCCTTGCTACGACCCTTCTCACGTTCGTACATCTCACGGAGCGGCTTAAGCTCTTCTTCAATATTGGCAGCTTCCGCTCGCGCCTCCTTCAGACGGACCTGAGATGCCTCATCCTTCTCTCGGGAAAGCGCGTGAATCTCGATTTGTAGTTGTCGGTGGCGTCGCTCGAGATTATCAAGCGCTTCGGGTTGCGATTCTCTTGTGACACGGACGGCTGCCGCAGCTTCATCGATCAGGTCGACGGCAGAATCAGGCAGTCGGCGTTGAGTGAGGTAGCGGGCAGCAAGAGTAGCGGATGCAACAATAGCACCGTCCATGATGGTGACACCGTGATGAGTTTCGTAGCGCTCCTTGAGACCACGAAGAATAGAAATAGTCTCGGGGATCGATGGTTCTTTGACGAGAACCTGTTGGAAACGACGCTCGAACGCAGCGTCCTTCTCAATGTACTTTCGATACTCGCCCAGGGTGGTCGCACCGATGCAGTGAAGCTGTCCACGAGCCAGCATGGGCTTCAGCAAGTTGGCAGCGTCCATGCCTCCCTCTCCGGAAGAGCCAGCGCCCATGAGAAGATGGATTTCGTCAACGAACAATACTATCATCTCCTTTGACTCCTCAATCTCCTTCAGGACACCCTTCATGCGGTCTTCAAACTCTCCACGGTACTTGCTGCCAGCAACTAATGCACCGACATCGAGAGACAGTAGTTTGCAGGCTGCGAGGTTGGCAGGTACATCCGCATCGACAATGCGGCGGGCAAGACCCTCGACAACTGTAGTCTTACCAACACCAGGCTCTCCGATGAGGACTGGGTTGTTTTTGGTTCGTCGAGTCAAGATGCGGATGACTCTGCGTGTTTCGTCTTCTCGACCAATGACAGGGTCGATCTTGCCCTCCCGTGCCATTGCTGTCATATCGATGGTAAACTTCTTCAAGTTCTCGTTCTCCTCTTCGGCATCAGCCGTCTTGGAGTCTACCCGCTTTGTGCCTCGAAGTGCTTGGATGGCATTGTCGATTTGCTTTACGTTCGGAACGTTCGACTCGGCAAGGATTCGTTGTAATTGAGCATCCTGGCAAAGAGACTGGATGAGGTGGTCGACGGCAATGAAGCTATCTTTCTGTGTTTTGCTCAAGTCTTCTGCAGCGCGAAGCACCTTGGCCATAGCAGGTGAAGGTGAGGTACGCTCTGGTGGAGGGTCTTGGCTTGGTAACCGTACCATAGCCTTCTTCAGGTTGCGCTCGAAGAGTTGGGGGTCGCCATTCGCGCGTTCGAGGACTTGCTTGAATAGCGGCGGCGGTGGGACATCGACCTGGTTCGCTAGATCTTTGGGCGGATCTATAAGCGATACGGCGAGGTGGAGGGGTGTGAGTTGTGAGTGCGCATAGCCCTTAGCTAGGTCGAAGCTGTCTGCTAGAGCTTTCGCGGCGCGGTCGGTGTATGCGTCAAATGAAGTCATCTTGATTCGTGGCTATTATGTCTTGTATATGGCCCGAAGCCAGAGGAAATAGCGTGTGTCGTGAGCTTGTGCTCAGGATTCGTGTATGCGATGTATTGGTGTTGGGTATCTCTGAAGATCAAAAGAGGTGTTACACAAAGACTCGAGGGATTTATATACGTTAAAGACAATTGTACGCAGTTGTTCGCGAAGAGTCAGGAAGCACTCAGTGGCATCGTGTGATTTCTCGTCATATCTCGAAGCTAGTCGTGGTTTCTGCCCTGTCGGTAGAAGCTTCTGGAGCTTCGTACAGGTTTCCGGTCAGGCAAAGTTGCCCGCCAATCACGGTTACGTCACTTCTACCACGCCTTACCCGATCTGGTCTGGGTCAGTCGCGTCGGCCCAACCGGTGCCACATCAGATCACCACGAGATGTATACCCAACGTTGTTCGGCCTACAATCATCACATCTCAAGATGATTCACTTGAGACATGGGTGGGTCTATGAAGAGCGTGGCGGGATATGACTCCTCATCCCTGGAAATTCGGCCTTCGATGCGAAAGCTCATAGCCCAAGACATCACCGACACGTCAGACATTGAATACCCTCTCCACGTTTGTTGTCATCTGCTGAAGATAGCGCTTGATCATTGTATTCAAAGTCATCCTCACCGGAAACACCTGCGCCTCACGTCTGCCTTTTACCCAACGCATCGTCCCGACACTTCTTCTCATGTCGCATCTTACACACCGTCATGCGATGAGCGTGAACATTGCCATTAATGCATCTACAGTCTACAAGACTACAGACGTGCACGGTCCGAGTAACTAATTTAATTCGTATGCTTGCGCCAAGAATCTGGGGTACGATACCGACAATACGGACATCTAATATTGCTGCCACCAACGCATGAAGAATACTACATGGTCGTCTCAGTGTTGAAAATACGGCCGATGACCTGCTGTGATGAAATCCCAGCTCATATCTTTCTGTAGCTGAACACGGTACCTTCAGCCATGGTGCATATCAGAAATGAGCACTTGGATTACAAAAATGCAGGAGAATCATGTGTTATTTGGACGATTTGATCCGAATAGCCGGGCTTTACAATGTAACTTTTCGACATCTGAGAAACCACCTCAAACTCCTTGACTACTCGCTCCCTCTACTGACCTACTGCTGGTGTCCAGATACCTTTTTCGGCGCCATCGCATACCAGCGCATCGACTTAAACTTACGCACGTTAAACATCCAGCCCCAGTGAACGCCGCGAAGATAGTGAAGTACCACCCACGACCCACAGAACGCATCAACGGATCGATTATAGCCGCAGACGCCGCGCTGAATCCGCCTCGTGCAAGCTGACCCGAGGCATACGCAGTGCTCGGTACTTCGGGAAACACGTCCACGAGGAGCGCGTTCGCAGTATGACTTAGCAGTGTAGCTAAGGTGGAAATGAAGAACTCTAAGACAAGAAGAATCGCAGGGTGTACATTGTGTTGTACTGCCCAACCATAGCCCGTTATAAAGGTCATCTCAGCGAGTATGATTGGTATCATGTTTCTGAAACGGGCGTTTTCGATTGGAAAATCTAGTATATTCGCTGGATCCGCGATCTCAATTTGACGTGCATGATGAGCATAGTTGAAGTCCATAAGCTTTCCAGCTATTGTGCCGCCGATCGTCATACCAGTTAGCGCAGGGAGGAAACTCAGGCCAATCTGCAGCTCGTTGTAGCCGTAGAGCTCCTCAAATAGGACAGAGTGGGCGACCTGAAAGGTGTAGTAGATACCATAAGACGAGGCTACCATACAGAGGATCACAGCAGCGTCTGGATGCCGGATAATGCGTATGGAATCGAAAACTTTTCGAAAAGTCTGGCTGGGCTTTGGCATCGAAGGCCGGTCTTGAATACTCGTAGCAGATCGATCCTCCTGCTCTCTCGAGAGAAAGGATGTCCAAGTACGCCAGATTCCAGTTGCGGGCCTAGATCCGTTCCTAACGATAGCCCTTGACGTTTCTGGTAGTAAAAAGCCAACAAGGAGAAGGCACAAGATGGCGATACCAAGCAAAGCCATGAAAACGCCCATAGGTCCTGTGGACTTCATCGCCAGCGCTCCACCGATGACCGGTCCAAATGCAGAAATACCGTTGCAAGTCGACAACATTGGTCCTAGCATGCCTCCTCGCTCTGACACAACAGCGACGTCAGCTACAATTCCATAAGCGATCGGCACTGTTGCCGACCCGCCGATACTTTGAAATGCTCGCAATACCATGAGAACTGTGTAGCTGTTCTTATTGAGCGCCAGGCCCAAGCTTGCCATCGTGTACGTGGTAACAAGCGCCAATAGTACCGGTCGTCGTCCATACGAATCTGCCAAAGAACCGAATACTCCTGGTGATAGGGCCTGGCAAATGGCGTATACAGTGACTATCAAGTTGATAGCTTGAACGGATACGGAGAAGTGGGTGCTGAGTGTTGGTATCAATGGAAAATAGATTGTTGTTGTCAACGTAGATATCAGCTGGACGACGCCAAGAATGTAGGTCAGGTAGGTACGGGTATATGCTGAATATGCGGAATATGCTTCGTTTCTTCCTGGTGAGGTTGACTGGTTGTTCTTGGTTGCTATGTCCTTCTGCAAGTTGTCGGTTCTTGGCACCACGTCTTGCATTGGTATGACTTCTGGGGGTAGTGGCATAGTAAATAATAGCTGCAAAGAACTCTTTTCAGATCTCACGAAGTTTGAGCACGCGACGTGCTACTATATGAAGAGAGGAGAATGCGTAGCTCGGACGAGTAAGCGCTTGCTTACTTGACGTTAAGCCGTGCTATCCGAGATGCCCAGATCATCTATGCTACATGATTGGAAGGTGGTAAGGATCCCGCATAGCTGGCAACGTCCCTGCAGCACCGTACCATCCGGCCGCGGACTCATTCCGATAATACAGTACTACCATTCATGATTACACACACCGGACCGAAGATGATCATCTGTTGGATGAATCATGATATGTAGGATGCACTACACACTTCTTTCACAGACTATATGTCCGAAAAATCAAATCAGTCGTTGTTCAAGCTGGCCCTCAACAGCATGATCCTCCTTTCGAGCTCTTCCATATCCCAAGCCCGTAGCTGAACCCACTCTTTCACCTCCTTAGCCATTTCCCACAAGGCACCCTGTTCATCCGTATAACCCTTCTCTTTTGCCTCATCTAACACGCGTCTAGCTTCGCTCGCTGTGCGCCAGAAGCGATGTACATCTGCTGTTTCTGGAAACATTTGCTGTCCCTCACGGTCAACTGTCAACGTCTTGAGATCGGGTGTCAGGCGATGAGCTGGTGTGGGAAAGTAGGGTTGATTGAACAACGAAGTCGTGCTGTTGTACCATTGTTGCGGCTGGAAAATTACCTTATTTCGATGTTGCTCCAGATAAAGAACATTCTGTAGGGCTACTGATGAGAGGCCTCCGTCGTTGTCTTCGTTCTTGTATCCTTCGATGTACGGCGCGTCATATATTGTCTCCATGGCTTGAGTCAAGATCCGTAATGAGCCGCCACTAATCCGTATGAAGAAGACTGAAGAATTTAGATGATCACTCTCGGACTTTGTAGCGATGATGGAAAGGCTCTTGAAAGTTTCGACATCAGTGATAGGTGGCAGAAAGTGGTGTAAGGGTATGTGAGCGTTCGCGAGGACGATAGTGGTATCAAAGTAGAGTATCCACTCCATACGCTGCTCAATCGGCTTCTGAAGTTCCTCGATGATGAGTGATTGGAGGTGAAGGAATTTGTTGAGAGCGCCTCGCACAATCAGCGTACGCAATGTATGTGTCTCATATTTGAAGCACTCGTTGTGGAAGTCATGAAGGGTAAGAATGCGGGCGTTCTGTGTCTTATCGCCAGACTCATAGTACATTGTCGCCTTTACGATCTTCCAGTCTTCTTGCTTTCTTGTAGGCATCCAGAGTATAGAACCGGACTCAAGATCTGGGGAGTTGGTAACCTTGAGCACATTGGGCGCGATGAGATTGGATGTTCTGCAGCTGAAGAATACGCAAATGCCGGCAATGAGCATTAAGAAACAGAAAAATAGCCTGTTCATATGGCGATAGCGTCGCAGCGAGTGGTTAGGCGGTGTCATCGTTGTAGCCTTTGTGTTTGAGGACTTGAGATGGAGAGGGAAAGTAGCGCTTAACTTGTCTGGTGAAATGTCTCTCATAGGTCGCGTAGGCAGAATGTGTTCGAAAGAAAAAACGTCTCCGTCTTATTGAAAGGGATTGACTGGCAATTGTTCGTGAATGTGAGTACGTCACTGAGCACGACAAGTGAAAGAGACAAATCATTCATTTGATGTCGTGACTAGATTTTACTTGGATCAGTCTCGCTGATACCAACGTTTCTCATCAAGGCTATGATACCGCCTGTAGGTGACTCCAGCACCGAGTCTTACTGCTATTTAGTGTTGGTAAACTGCTCAAGTTGCTGCCAAGCTCCATGAGTATACCGCTCGAGCCTCTACGCTCATAGGAGAGACAAAGCATCGCTGAGTCTCAAGCTTCAGCCTTTTTCTGCTCCTCAGCCTTCTTCTGCTCCTCAGCTGCCTTCTTGTCCTGCTCAGCTTGCGCCTTTACCTCTTCATCGGCTTTCTTCTGCTCTTCCTCTGCAGCCTTCTTAGCCTCTTCATCAGCCTTCTTCTGGTCCTCGGCATCTTGCTTAGCAGCAGCTTCTTCAGCCTTCTTCTGTTCCTCGGCGTCCTTCTTTGCGGCCTCCTCTTCAGCCTTCTGCTGCTCCTCTTCCTGCTTAGCTGCCTCCTCATCGGCCTTCTTCTGCTCCTCGTCGGCCTGCTTATCAGCACTGTCCTGTTGTCCAAGTGCTTCTTGGAGAGCTTTCAACTCCTCGGCAGCAATCTGTTCGTTGAGCTTGTTGTCTTGCTCATCGTTATCTGCGTTCTGAAGATCCTGAAGAGCGCCCTGCCAGATAGCACCAAGGGTCGCAGCAGGATCCTCGGCAACGGCTGACCATGTAGGCTTAGCACCAAAGAGCTGGATACCAGCGGTCTTTGTGGGCATCTTGTTGTCCAAGGCAGCAGTGGCACCAGCGATGCCGCCAAAGCCACCGAGGTTGGCAAAGGCGTTGTTGCCGAGGATATCCTGGGCGACGAGGGTGCGGCTGTCGAAGACCATGACGGTCTGGGTTTGGCGAGCCCCACGGTTGGCGACGACGGCAGATTGCGCGAAGATGTTCTGCTGGACTTGGTTGCCCCTGCCATCGTCGATAGCAACTTGAATCTCCTGTACGACGAGCGTGACGGTGGAGACGTCGCGGAACTGGTTCTGAAAGTTACTCTTGCGAAAGAGGTTGTTCAAGTCGTTGTTGAAACCGTTGTTGACTTGGTCGACGATGAGGACCTCCTGCACTTGCTGAACGACTGCTTGTTGGCGGCCGTTGTCGACAATCTGGAGGTTCTGCTGTTGGATTTGGATGACCTGCTGTTGCTGGTTGAAGTTGTTGAATCCGTCAATAAAGTTGAAGTCGCCATCGTTGCCGTTGAAGCCGTTGATAACAGAGTTAAAGCCGATCTGGCGCTTGGAAGAACCAGGAAGAGATCGAGGAGTGTTGATAGGCTTTGCAGCTGTGTTGGGTCAGTACGCTACATTGCATACTTAGGCTTTGAGCTTGTGGAGTGAACTTACCAGCGAGGCCGGCCGCAAGCACAATAGTAGCAATAGCCTTGATAGACATGTTGATGATAATGGTGAAGTGGATGAAGGTAATAGTCTTCCTGAAGCGAATCGATAGATTAAAAAAGGTTAAGATTAAACGTCACAGACGTATTAATGATTCAAAGAAAGTGGATTGGCAGACTGTCAAAGTCGCTAAAGAATTGAAATGGGATTAAGGAAGGTAGGAAGGAAGGACTAAAGACCGGAAGAGTGAGTGTGGGATGAGAAAGTAAACTATGTGCGACCCTCCATCAGCTTTTATCCAACGTCTCATCTGTATAACGACTCGTCGATGCCCAAGAAAAACGCCCATATGTCGGTACTTGCCCCCTGTATTGCCGTTAGATGTGACACATGTAGCGCGAACCTTGGGGACTTGTCACTTTGTTACCGGCGATGAACGCACCCGCATCTTGCCAAGAACAAGATGTGCAACTAACACTTTGCCAAGATTTGCTTGACGGTTTTGCCTTGCAGACTGAGGCCTATTGTATGAGCCTCAGGATAGCGGAGCCGTAGTATCCGATCGGCAGCCAAGGTATAGCACTCATTTGGGGTGGCTGTGTTATGCCTTAGCGAACCCTCAGGCAGTATTTTCGGAAATTTATGCAGGCCGAACACAGGTAGAAGTCGATGTTCTTTGAGACAGTGCTGAATGCGGAGGCGGATGTATGAATGTAGATCGCTTACGCGATCCTTTGTGTACCACTTCTGCAGGACAGAGACACAACATGCGAACCTCTGTATATTGAGATCGTGTCTTAGCATTGGTGTCTCTTCAGTGGATGCTTCCGAGTCGTAATCACCATGTTAATGTCTTCCGTAATGCCATGGCGACCATCAGTCTACCCATCACCACACCACTAGCCATGTATGCATTCCTGGAACGCAGACAGCAGCTCCCTCTTAATTCGTGATTACTATACTGATCCTAGCAGATGGAGTTGGTCGAAAGGTGATGTTCATGATATTAAGGTGGTGTTGAGGACGAAGCGAGACGCGGCTGAAACCCCGCAGGTTGTGGAACCGAACTTTGATGAACCACCCAAGTTACAGATCTCCGCAGTTATGTTATACGTCCATGCGTTAAGTCTATGCTTTTGGATTCGGATGCCATGTGTTCCTGAGGCACTCGCATAATGGTGTAGATAGATCATTCGAGTTTAATCTTGGTTTTTAGTCCAGTCTATATTTATCAAGTACCCCAAATTATGAGCAGAAAGTTGGCCAGAAATGAGGTTGAATCGAAAATTGCTCAATGTGATTTGACGTGGATATCTACACATACTCCTAAAACCCTATCGGGTGCTGACGCTTTGTCTAAAAAGGACAAATCGAGAAGTCCCTAATTGCAAAGCACCTTGTTTCCGGAACGCCTGGAAATGCCTATGGCAGCCATGGCCCAAATGATATGAAGAATTGACGCCGGCCGTTGGCGTTAACCCGTAGCCTCTGTAATACAAGCTGGGTATCCTATACTCAAAGAGATCGAGTATTGTTCTCACAGGAAACACGAAGCACCCTACTCGTCATCTGAGTCGGTGTCGGTATCTGTTTCGCTCTCAGACTCAACGTCACCTTCGGTGTCACTTCCGCTGGAATCGTCATTTGCCTGTCTCCGCTTCTTTGGTGGAGCGCCAGTCTTCATTTGGTGCATTTGACCTGCCAGCGAATCTGCAGACATGTTAGCCGTACTGATCATGGGTATGACTCAAATCAGTGAAACTTACCTTCTTCTGGCTCGCTAATCTCATCTTCCTCTTCTACCTCTTCGGCTTTACTGGCGTCCTCGACGACAAGGGTAACCTCCATCTTGGTATCCATGCCGACGTAGCTATCACAAATCATGTGCATGACGAAAGTATAGCTACCAGCTTGTGGTGGTGCGCCAAATTGCATCTTCAGGGTCTGTACGTTGTAGGTGGGGTTACCGCTCTCATCAAGAATAGGCTTGTCGAAGGTTGAGAAGGTGAAGGGTGGTACCGCGATACGCCCCTGCTTGCTGTCCGCAAGAAACACGTGCCACCTTGGCGCGTGGTCGCGGGCGTAATAGGGAGCGAATGCCAGAGGTGGCTGGATAGGTTTCTCTCCAGAACGATCATTCTTACGTCCGGTAATTGCCGCAACATCACCCTCGGCGGGATCAATATCTAGCAGGTCCTTCGGGTTTACATCGGGTACGTTAGTGGCTCCACATGGAATGAAACGACCTTTCAGCACGAACTGGACCAAGCTGCTGGGGGTAACGAAACGTTCTCCGACGACCTTGAAGAAGGCTTTCTCAAGATGGAACAGTGGAATCCTCGAAGCTACGGTCATAGCTGTGCTGTACTGATCTTGAGACAGAAGACCAGACTTGACAACACGGGCTTTGCGCTCATCATCGGGAATGTCCATGAATTCTTGGATAGTCAAGTGTGATCTTGCTTGCTCAGCCTCAGCCGCGCTAGCAACAGCAGGTGTGAAATGTGGCAGCTGTTCCAAAGGCGATGCACCCGGTCGTAAAGCTTGGATGAGATTTTGGGAAGTCCTGTATGCCGAGAGTACTGCTTTGGTGGTACCATATGCGAGTGCGATGGCGGTATAAGCTTCATTAAGTCGGAGTGCAATGGGCGCAACTTCGAACTTCTCGTCATTCAATGTCTCGTCATCAAGTTCGACACGACCAAGGTATGCCCACAACAAGGTCAGTACCTTGCGTCTTCGGCTGTCCTCCAGATCGTCTAGCTTTTGGCGGTCCTTCTTCGTAAGCGTTTGCGAGACGAGAGATCCGGAAGTCTCGGAAAGGACCTTTTGTTCGAGCTTCGAGAGACCGTTTTCCGCTTTGTGCCCAGTGAGAACTTCGTTGAACTCCTCTCCACTGCTCAACGCATGAATGACGCCCACCTCGCCTTGCTCGTTGTCGTAATCGCGGAAGACCTTGCCCGCGCTGGCGACAAGAACTTTATCTTTGGTCAGTCTCTGTGTTCCGTACCACCACTTTCCGACAGTGTAGGGCAGAATGACACCGAGCGCGAGCGCGTAGATGAGCAGAACGTATTTGCCAGCGCCGTCAGTGACGAGCCACTGAGGCAGCGCAATACCGATACTGAAACTCTGTTTGCCGTCAGGGTGGCCGTATTGAAGGAAGTTGTTGCGAATCTCCTCGTCGGTGAGAGCTTTGAACGCCTTTGTAACATCTACCCAGTGGTCGTTGATTGATTGTATTGTAATGTTTTTTGCGGGGTCCTCGCGAGCCTTGTCGGGATGCAGGCTAAGAGACAGTCGTCGATAATGCTTCTTGATGGCCTTCTCGTCCGCGTTCTGGTCTGCGAGTTAGCATCGTTGTCGAAAGTGCGCGTTGCGGGGAAACAGCCATCGTACCCTAGAAACACCCAGCACCTCGTAGGGATCCCATATGTCAGGCGTAGTCCGCGCGGTAACCAGTATGAGGTAGACCATAGCAGCATTAAGCGCCCATCCTCCCAACATGACAAGACCCCGCTTTATCCTCCGCTCGAGCCGCTTCTGCTTCTTGCGCTGTCCCTGGATGAGGTCGGCATGTTCGGGGGTGAAGTCGGACTCTATCCGCGCTCCGGTATTCTCGAGTTCTGATTGTGCATCAGTATAATGGTAAGCGGTAGTGGCGGGAAGCGCGCACCTTTGCTCGGCCTCAAGAAGGAAATTGTGGTCGGGACGGTGACGAGGGTCGTTACAGTGAGGATGAAGTAGGGGAAGAACTGGCCCTGCGACTTGTTAGCAGGACTTTAAACCTGGCGCGCACCCAAGATGTACCTGTTCATCGTAGTTGTAATCTGTCCCGGACATGTTGAACGTGTCCCTGTGGACGGGGCGAGGTATGCGAGAGAATGACTAAAAGTGATTGGGGATTGTTGTCGAAAAGGATTCCAGAGGAAATCAAGTAAAACTGGTTCTACGCAGGTGGCATTACAAAGAAGGTGGGGGCGTACGAAAGAAAGTCGTGGCTACTTATTGTAGTTGTTCCGACCACTGTGTTCTTTCCCGCACCACGACACATGGCCGCCGCGAGCAATCTTGGCCAAGCAGGGGTACCCATCACGTGCCAGTGAGCCCTTCCGCTTACGTCACCGCGAACCACAGAACAACAGCAGCATGCATGCAGTGGCCTATTGCCGCAATGCCATGCCCTCACTGAGATGAAAGGTAAGAAAGACCAATTGTTACGCTACATAGAGCAGGTGCAGATTTTGTGACTCAAAAGTGTCAATATCAGTCCATCTGGACAGGTGTATGCTATGCTAGGTACATGTGGCCTCTGCGCTCAATGCCCCGATTTCAATGCTTCATGGCAATCGTTCCCCGCAATACGCCTATACAACGCCCTAAACCCAGAAGGCTGCAGCGGATGCGGCCTAATGTTCTCGGGAATGACCCAAGTAGCCATGGTGATCCAAGATTCTCAGGGCATGTTATGCGGCAGCTTCTACTGATCCCGCTTGCTCTAAGCCATTTGTACCGTTAGGCGAAGGACTCTGCGTCGCTGCATCCAGAGGTGCGGCGTGGAGTGCAGGTTTCTCGACACCCTTCATCTTGCCGCTCCTCCTCTTTTCAATCGCGGCTTTGACCCAGTCTGCGACCTCTTGGTCTTCTACAGGTTCGATTGCCTCGGCGGGTCCCTTGTCACCAGCAGCTTCACCACCAGTAGCTTCGCTTGCTGCCTCGACTTCCTCCTCTTCCTCTTCGGTGATGGTGTCCGGCTTAGCAAGAGGTGCAAGCCATGCATGTTGGAGCAGCATGGCATATGTTGGCCGAAGGTTGGGGATTTTGTTCAAGCAGCCGCGTACAAAGTTTCGTGCCGCGTCGGAGTACCCTTCGGCAGGCAGATCCGGTGGCTCACCATCGACAATAGCCTAGGGATGATTAGTCGTTGACGCACAAAGCTGTTTGATAAACTTACACTGAGCTGACTGAAGATGTTGTTGTACGTCTCTGGCGGATACGGGTATCGCCCCAGAGCACACTCGATGATGGTCAGTCCCAAACTCCAAATATCGCTTTGTACACTGTATGTGCCACCTCCAGGGTTAGCGCCTGCCTGTGCAATTCCACCAGAAGATATCCTCTCTGGCGCCATGTAGCTTTGGCACCCAATGTTGGTCTTGGCAATACTGGCGACCAGGTTTCCACTGACACCGAAATCACAGATCTTGATTGCGCCCTTGGTGTTCATGAGAATGTTGGTAGGTTTCACATCTCGGTGAATGATGTTGTGCTCATCCTTCAGTGACTTCAGACCCATAGTCGTGGCCATGGTGATTTTGCGCAAGACACCCTCAGGCACACCATCGGCGTAGAGCTTGTCTATGGAGCCTCCGTCCATGAACTCCATGCAGATGTACACGGCGCCTTCTTGGAAGAAAGCGCCATAGAAGTCAACGATGAAGGGTGATATACAGCGGTGGAGGACGTCGAGTTCCATGATGATAGCAGCGAACTTCGAGTCATCCAGCTCCAGCCTCACTTCTTTCATTGCCATGACTATGCCGGTACCCGCAGCAGGTTTTGCACTGGTAGGGCTCGCTTCTTCGCCAAATTCCTTTCGCGACGGCGAACCTGGTGCAGCCTTGTTTCCTGCCAGACCCTGTCCTGGTTTCCTCATTCGGGGTCTGCTATGTCTGACCTTGTACACTGTGCCATAATTTCCCTTGCCGAGCTCGTCTAGTGTGTCGACTTCATCCAAGGAGATGTTGAAAGAGGAACCGCTAGCAAATTGCACGCCGTCCGAGTTGAGTATGGCTTTGCCGGCAAATTTTAGGCTGCCAGTCTTGGTATCGACGAATTGTGAAAATTTATCAAAATGGGTCTCTTGTTTCTTGGGCTCTGCACCTTCTTCAGCGGGCTTTTCGCCGTTCATCTGCGAGAGAGTCAACCCGGGCTTCTTCCTGCCAGCAGGAGGAGCGGCTCCACCAGCAGTTGGAGACGAGCCTGGTAAACCGCCTGGCAACGCGCCCTGGAATCTCATGCCGCGCTTTTCAGCGAGGGAGGGCTTGGGGCCACCTGCGCGACCAGGAACGGCAGGCGCGGACTGGAAGTTAGTCGTGGGTGGCCTGGTAGGCATTCGAAAGTTTCCGGGTAAGCCTCCAGGGTTACCGCCTGGAGACATGGGATTACGACTGTCGGGCGACGGACCAGGGCTTTGTGGTGCAGGCCCTCTCCCAGGCAAGCCCGTTGGTGGAGCGCCCTTCCGGCCGAGATGTACTGCCTGTATTCTTGCGAGAATGTCCTGGGAGACGTTCAGCCCGCTCCCTCTGCTGGAGATGGTAGGGGGATTCGAGGGGCGGGGATTCCTGGCGGCGTTGATGTTTCCCAATGGCGTTGAGGACGATGTCATGTTGGCGGTCGCGCCGGAGGTCGTGGATGCCGTTCGGGGAGGGGGACGCTCAGCGGACAGCAGGTCAGGCGAAGAGGCATTTTCGGTAGGACTCGAGGGCGCGGGGGAGGGTGAGGGACTGTCGAAGACGGTGTCGGAGTCGACTTCGGCGTCCGGGGTGGATGGATTGGAGGCCATGGCGAGAGAGTGGGAAAAGTCGCGGCCTGAGATGGGCGGGGTACTGGGACGAGGAAGGGGAGAGGGAGAGTGGAGGAGATAGTAATAAGAAGGCGTAGGTAGAGGACGAGTATCAGGAGCTGCGACTACACCGCGGAAGGAGATGTAGCGGCGATCTCAGCGGATCTGGTAGTATGGTGGAGGTGTGGTGGTTGTGGGCTACATGTAGCGTGCAAGTTGGAGCTGTGACGTGATGCTGCAGAGACGAGTAATAGCGCGCGTCTGCAATCTTGAATGATTTCACAACAATCGACCAGGCCGCACCGCAACCATAGCGCAGACGTGCAGTGCAGTGTAGAGACAGATGGCAGCAAGGGGTCCGTAGGGGACTGAGCAGTTCCTGCTTTGCCCATGTACGCTGCACCAGCAAGCCTGCTTTGCAGCGTCGGAATGCGCAAGTGAGCATGGACTGGAAATCTGGATCCGGCCAAGCAGCACCTGCACACGCCGAACCGAGACACGACAGCAGGCTTGGGGGAACAGAATCAGTATGCGGTAATGACCGAGCCATGGGGAACCTAGTGGCCGCCCCGCCTATTGATGTGCGTTGCCCATCAGTCAAGACAGCATTTGCAATGGCCGATGTGGCCGCCAATGCTCGATGTCTCCATGGGCTCCATGTGGCGCAGGGACACGACACGACACGACACGACACGACAGGCTGGAAGGCGCTGCCAGGGCGATGAGTACCACCATCTAGGCGCTGGAGGGGACGATATGGGAATCTTTCCATCGTCCAACCATCGAACCATCTGCAGCCTGGCAGCTGTATTTGCTTCTTCTTCCTCTTCTTCGCCTCGCCCCCTCCGATCCAGACCGGTTCGCTGCATCCCCTATCAAAGTTCCTGCAGGGCCCGCGGCTTAACCTGCCTTTCCGCTATACCTGGCGCGGGCTGTGACGTCGATCTCCGCCTATAGCGCGTCCTCAGCCAAGACGCCTTGCGCTTCAAGATAACTCGAGTGTTTCCATCTCGGTCGCGCCTTTGCGCTTTCCCAACAACACAACTGGCATCTAATATGCCTTTCTTCTCGGCTCCCCAGGCCTTTCGCCTGCGCAGCCTCCCAACTTCGTCTCCGGAATTCGTCGCCATGGCCTCCAACTCCTACGAGTACGGCAACAATGGCCTATTCACAGTCTTCAAGAGCGGCAAGCACAGCTCGCATCCCGATTTTGCCAACCTCACCCTTCTCGTCTTCGAGGCCGTCATGGAAGTTGTTTGCGTGAGCGCGCCCGGCTACATTGTTGCGCGAATGGGTCAATTCGATGCAGAGAGCCAGAAGTTTCTCGCCAACCTCAACACGCAGCTGTTTACACCCTGCCTTAGTACGTGCAACGCCTCGGACTAAGAGCGCCAACCTCAGCTAACCTCGAGCCAGTTTTTACCAAGCTCGCATCACAATTGACAGCGGAGAAGCTGGCTGATCTTGCTGTCATTCCTGTAATCTTTGTCGTACAAACACTCATCTCCTACATCGCCGCACTTCTCGTGTCGCGGATATGCAGGTTCAACAAGAGGGCGTCCAACTTTGTTGTTGCCATGGCGGTATGTCTCTTTTCCTTGTCCAGGCAAGCGGCACAAGCTGACATTACTAGGTATTCGGAAACTCAAACTCGCTTCCAATCTCTCTCGTTATCTCGCTCTCCAAAACACTGTCCGGTCTACATTGGGACAAGGTCCCTGGCGATAACGACAACGACGTTGGCGCGCGTGGTATCCTCTATCTCCTTATCTTCCAACAACTTGGTCAGCTCGTGCGATGGACATGGGGCTTCAATGTGCTTCTGGCACCTGCCAGTGCGTACAAAGACGATGACGGTGGCAAGAACAGCGCCATTGAAAACGGAGAGTACACAGACGACGAGGCGCAGCGTCTTCTCGATGACTCGCACTCCGACTACGAATCTGGCAATGTTACCAGCTACGCTACTTCTGCAGACTCAGACGAGTCCGACTCAGACTCTCTGTTCAATCGTGAAGAGGCCCAAGCCACCACCGATTTCATCACTCCCACCAATGGTAACGCTACTATTCCTGGAGCCGGCGATATGAGCGGACACAGTAATGGCAATGGTCTTGCAAACGGACACCTCAATGGTGTTCTCGAGGCTCACAAGAAGAAGCAAAATGTCCCCAAAGGCATCAAAGGCATGCCAAAGCGAGCTGGCATGGCACTTAAGCGCTCTGCAAGTACCGTTTCTGTCTCCACCACACGCGCTGGAAATCGAGTTTTCCAGGCCCTACCTACATGGCTACAGCGACCGCTGGCTAAGATTGGCTCTGTCTTGTCAAGGTTCTTCAAGGGCGTATGGGACTTCATGAACCCTCCTCTATGGGCCATGTTGATTGCTATCCTCGTCGCCTCTATTCCTCCCCTGCAACATCTCTTCTTCGATCCAGGTACATTTGTCAGCAACTCCGTCACGCGCGCTGTCAACCAAAGTGGACAAGTCGCCGTTCCACTCATCTTGGTTGTTTTGGGTGCCAACCTTGCTCGTAACACATTACCCAAGGAAGACCAGCACTCGATGGAAGACCCGAGCGTGGAGAAGAAGCTTGTGATTGCCTCACTTGTTAGTCGCATGCTTATCCCGACGCTTCTCATGGCACCCATGCTAGCCATGACCGCCAAATACGTTCCTGTTAGCATTCTTGACGACCCCATCTTCATCATCGTCTGTTTCTTGCTCAGTGGTGCACCAAGTGCGCTGCAGTTGGCACAAATCTGCCAAATCAACAACGTGTACATGGGTGCCATGTCAAGGATTCTGTTTCAGAGTTATGTTGTTTGGATCTTGCCATCGACTCTATTGTTGGTCATGCTTGCACTGGAAACGGTGGAGTGGGCCAAATGAGTATCCTTTTGAAAGAGACCACGCACAGCATGCTATCTGTCACAGACATATAATCAGTTTCCAAGCGAGGCGTTATGGTATTTTGTATGGGTCGTTTTCTTGTTGTATCGGGGCTATTAGAATACCAGGGCTGGGGGACTGCATCGAAACCAGCCTGTACATACAATGTAGTACTCAGAAGGTATATTTGGTACTTTCTCATGTGCTGATAGGCCATGTGCACATGGTTTGCCACGTTACGCTCGCACACTCCACATTCAGGTTGGGTGGCAGGTTTCTGGTTTCTGTCTACTTGAACCCTGACGTACGTTGCCAAGGCTGCGAATACTGGAACGAGGCCGATAGCTGCCCAATTGATAGGCAGGAAGACCGTCAACACACCAGCTTGCCGTCTGATCCAGTTATGATGCTTTGCCTCTGAATTGTTTACATAACTCAAGATCCGAATATAGGAAATCTGTATATTTTCTCTCTCCCTCTCTCCCTCTCTCTCTCTCTCTTCTTACCAGTCTTCGCCCTCACAAGTTATCCTGACCGCCAATCAGCTTGGCACGTGGACCCTGATCTCGCGTGTACTTTGGCGTTCCTGCCGCACTAGGTATCGATAACACCACCTGCCCACCAAACAACCGACCTTCCTACCTACCGACGTGGGCACGCCTGTTACCAGGTCTCATTACCGTCCGGAGCCGCCAACCGAGCTCTGCTCTACCACGAGGTCCATCTCGCTTACATTATTCCCGCGCACCTCACTGCGAGCCCCGTGCAACTGCCATGACGACTTCCTCCAATGAGCAGTCGCAGCCCAGCGACTCTCACCCAAGCGACTCATTCGCCCTCCCGCAAAACACTACGTTGACCGATGGCACCTCGCCGCGCTCTACAAAAGGTCAGTCCATGATTCCGCTGTCGTGTGTCGGCTCGCAAACTCTCGCAATCGGTTCCACGCTACCTTCCGGGATTTCTATTCAAATGTCAACGTAGCTGTAGCAATGTGACTATTCAGTGATTGACAATAATTCCTGCTTGGCCGTCGAGTTGACTCTCGACGTCTGGCCAACTTCTGCAGCCATCATGAAGCTTGTGCGCTTCATCTGACAATATGCCCGAGCGCAGCGCTCGAAAGCAGTGAACCCATTATCTGACTGACTTGCTATCATGTCGCTTGCGCATGGGTTACCAAAACACCTGCTGACCATGTGCCCATAGTTGTGTCTTTTCCCGATGATAGCACCATTTCCCCCTTGATGATTGGCAAGAACAAGGAGCTTGACCAGAAGGATTACCTCGATCTCGACAGGCCTACAAGAAGTTACCCCGCAAGCATCAGCAAGAAGAAACTATCTGGACGGCCCTCAGTCGAGCGACTGGGATCAACCAAGGTAGCGCCAAGTGAGGGAAATCCATCCTTATCTTCCTTGCTCTCCAACAGCTCAACAGACGCTCCCTCTGACGGACAGCATCCGCACGAGAATCTATTGAAGCAAGTGGGCACATGGCTCAAGCATGAACGAAGCAGACGTCATGCACGCAGGGCAAGGCGCAAAGCTGCTAAGGAGGGCGCTGCTCAAGAATCGACAAAGGCTGTTCCTGATGAGACGATTGATGAGCCTCATGCTCTAGCTAGAAGCAGCTCCGAATCGTCTCACGGCGAGGACTCCCTCGACCAACTGGCGCAAATCCTTGAAAAGACCCTATCCATGAAGCCGGCCGACGCTAAGAGGAGGATGCAACACTTCCGCAGATCATCAACAGGCTTGAAGCGACACTCCGCCATCTCTCTAGACACGGATTACTTTGAATCCGTAGACCAGCTAGTCCCGAGTTGCGAGGCTATTCTAGACAACTCGAAGACTATGGCCTACAACGTAGATGAGTCAGACAGCGAGTCCGCCCCTCACGTATCTGAGAAAGAAGCACGCAAAGAGAGGGAGGCATGGACCAAGTTCCGGGCCGAAATCCTTCGTCTAGCTCATACACTCAAGCTCAAAGGCTGGCGGAAGGTGTCTATGGAACAGAGCAACGAGATTGATGTACAGAGGCTGAGCGGTGCCTTGACAAATGCTGTTTACGTTGTCTCGCCTCCCAAGAATCTACCGCTTCAAGAGCAGGGCGACGACGGCCAGCCGAAGCCCAAGAATCCTCCTCCGTAAGTCCTTTTCAACGTAGGCAAGCTGATACTAACACGTTTCAGCAAACTTTTGCTTCGTATCTACGGCCCACAGGTAGAACATCTGATCGACCGAGAGTCTGAATTGCAGATTCTAACACGCCTTGCTCGAAAGCGAATTGGTCCACGTCTACTTGGCACCTTCACCAATGGACGCTTCGAGGAATTTCTTCATGCAAAGCCGTTGACCGCGAAGGAGCTGCGCAATGCAGAGACGTCCAAGCAAATTGCTAAGCGTATGCGAGAGCTTCATGAAGGCATCGATCTCTTGAAAGAAGAGCGGGAGGCCGGTCCATTCGTCTGGCAAAACTGGGACAAGTGGGTTGATCGCTGTGAGCAAATTGTCACCTGGCTCGATCAACAGGTTCGAGAGAGCAACCAAGACTCTGCACAAACTCCTGGTGACAGATGGAAGAAGCGGGGATACGTGTGCGGTATGGAGTGGCCAGCGTTCAGGCAGGTGGTTGAGAAGTATCGAAGATGGTTAGAGGAACAGTATGGTGGCGCAGACAAGATCAACGAGCGGATGATATTCGCTCATAACGACGTAAGTCGGACTTCTCGTCATATCATCCACGAGCTAACTCTGCGTAGACCCAGTATGGTAACATTCTACGTATGGTGCCGGAAGGCGAGTCGCCTTTACTGCTTCCAGCAAACCAGCACAAGCAGCTCGTGGTCATCGATTTCGAGTACGCTAACGCAAACCTGCCCGGTTTGGAATTTGCCAACCACTTTGTAAGCATATTCTTCCAGACAATTCTATTGTTCCGCAACTATCTCAGTCGTCATTCTATGTGTGTACGAGCTGACAACGAAGCAGACTGAATGGACGTACAACTACCATGACGCGGAGATTCCGTGGCGTTGCAACACCAAGTACTATCCGACACTTGAAGAGCAACACCGCTTTATCCGGGCGTACCTGATGCATAATCCCTCGTACAAAGCTGCTGGAGGCTATACTTCTAACCCTGCCACCCCGCACCTGGGTCCTCTTCCATCCTCTGGCAGCACCACCGCACTGGCAGCCACTGCCGCCCCTAGCAATATCTCTGCATTCATGCTGGACTCACGTGCTCCACCAGGCGAGAAGTATCAAGAGCAGGAGGCGCAAGCCGAGCGTCAGATTGAAGAAGAGACTCGCCGCTTACTAGCTGAAACCAAGCTCTGGCGTTTGGCCAACTCCGCTATGTGGGTAGCATGGGGCATCGTCCAAGCTCATGTTCCAGGCCTTCCCGACTTCGATGCCGAGGACAAGAACGCGAACGCTAACCCTAGTAAAGAAGCGGCAGAGTTAGACAGTGCAACAGCAGAGATTAGGGCTGAGGCTGAGGCTGGAGAGAAGGGGGCTGGGATCGTGAGTGAAAGGATGGCGGAACAGACACAAGAGAACAAAACACAAGCGGAGCAAGATGCTGACCTTTTCAAACCGCAGGATGAGGAAGAGTTCGACTACTTGGCCTATGCTAACGACCGCGCAATGTTCTTGTGGGGTGACGCCATTCGCATGGGCATAGTGAAGGCAGAGGAGGTGCCCGAGGAGTTGCGGAAGAGAGTCAAACTAGTGGAATATTAAAGGGTAGATGGAAGAGCGATATCATGATCGAAAAGCATTGAGAGCGACCATATCCGCGTTGTCTTGGAATAAGGGGATGAATCAGTCGAGCGGAGAAAGTGCCCTACGACTTCAAATCAGAATGTGCAGCACAGGCGGGCACATCTCGGAACTCAGCTTGAGATTTGTAGTTCCTTGTTCGACTGGACCTGGCCTAGACTACTCCAATGCACGAAGAAGATTTAAAAAAAAAAGCGATATGGCAAGCTTGGCATCTGACGTATGGCTAATCATCATGCAAAAAAAACAATGGTCATTTGAGCGTAACACTGACTCACGGATTTGCTTACCATGGAATCCACTGAGACCATAATAGAACCCAACGCCCGAAAGGATAACCTCGTATGAATCACATCGTACAATCGTGCCTGTTGCCGTCGCAATAAGATAAACGAGTTCAGCTTGTATCCATGGCCTCACCATGGTCTCCATTCTCTCCTACCTTGCCTCTTCTGTTGAAACCGTCAACCAACCCCTCCAATCCCCTGACTTCCTCGGCTCCCACCCTACTTCCACCCTCCCAGACGCCTTCGACACCATCCCTTGTATCTACACCCCGTCTCTCTAATATCCTCTTACTTTGACTCTCAACGTACACCTTGCGTTCACGACTCAATTCCTCTTTATCCTTGGATTGTGATAGGGAGTCTGTAGTATGAGGCGATGAAGTGGTGTTGCTAGGTAGAGCGGTATTGCTGAGATGGGGCTTTAGGGAGGCAAGGAGTTGGCGGAGATAGGGGAGTTGGGAGGTTGTAAATGTGGTGTGGGTAGTTAAAGGAGTGGGCTTCTTATCGTTGTTCTTATTCTCCCCGACAGAGGCGGTGTTGCTATTGGACTGTTGTGGTAGGGCTTGTATACCTAGGGATTGAGCTGCTGATGTGTGTGTTAGGAACGCGAATGATGCGCTTCCGTCGCTCTGTTGGTTCATTTCTAATGGCGCTCTCGACAATGTCGTAGATTTTCTTTGTTCGCGCTTAGATGCGCCAGATGGTTGGAGTAGGGCTCTTAGCCGCGCTATTTGTGCCTCGTTGCGTGTCTTCTCTGCAACCAGCGCAGCGTTCAACTTTTGGGTTTCGATGAGTTTACGGCGAAGGGTGTAGAGGGCTTCTGGAGTGAGTTTAGAATCTTTGGGCGGGGGTTCGAGATTCTGCTCTTCTTGTCAGTACTCTTCCAAGCCTCCACTCTTCGCGCTTCGAAGTGATAGAATCGCCGTCAGCATACATACCTCATAATGCCCTAATCTGACCCACTCTCCCAAGCCTTCGTCCCCGCCCTTCCCCCTCCCTAGCGCAAAAACGTTTCTCAGTGTCCAAATTTCCAGTTTGTCGAAATTCTTGTCCACAGCATTCTCCATGAGCGTCTCGAGCTTCAATACGCCCTCTTCAATCTCCAGCCTAGCCTCGGGAAACAGATCGTTGCCATGTTCATCTTTGTCGGGCGTACGTCCTTGCGAGGCGTATAGGTCGGCGAAGCCGAGTAAGGAGGGGTCAGCGGAGGAGAGACCGGTTTCGAACGAGTCGGTGCAGCGGTATAGGACTTCGTTTACGGCGTTGATGATGTCGTCGATGAGAGACTACGATGCTCAAGCGTTAGATTTGAAGCGACTCTTGAATGCTCAGCAGGACGTCGAGTAGCCTTGTCTCGAGTGCAAGACAGATGCATCCACTCAACTTGGGCGTATGGCGAGTACCTGCACCTGCAACACTCTGCATTGCTCCACTGTCACTCAGAAACTATACATACTATAGGAGGCCAAGTAAAGTGCTCGGTAAGGAGCATGTTCTCCTGTTGCTTTGCGCTCGCCATATCGTCTGTCCTCGTGGTGTGGTTGCTGTTGTCGCAATGCTCAACTCGATGTTTGCGACGCGCCGAGGGGACGTGTTTACAGCGGGCCGGCTTGTTACTGGACAGAAGGCAAGGGTTCCAGGCACGCGCTAGTGGCTTCGCCAATCCTACCTATTTGAGATTCCTTGCAGTGAATGCATGTGGAGGCAGTGGGGGAGAAAGAGTATTGGCACTCTCCGCGGAACAGTACAGTCTCTTACTGTTTGCTGATGTTTGAGTACCTAGCCTCGTCCATGGGGCGCTGTCAGTGCCGATGCTGCAAGTTCACCACTATATCACTGGTTTGAAGTCCACAACAAGGCGAACATGCAATCTGAAATGGATTATAATCCTTCACATTGTGTACGGCCTATTTAGCCGCCACGCTACTAAATACAGTGTCCCCAAGCACATATGCTTGGAATCCTAAATTATACAATGCTACCTAGCTGTACAGTAAGACTCTGGTGGTCAATACTCAAAGCTGGTGCTGCTTTCCATGAAGATAGATCATAACGTCCAAAACCACCTTCAGTACAGCTAATCCCCTGCCATCCACCCAAAGCTGCACATGCAGAGAATGGTTAACGTACAGTCTCTTCCATCGCCTGCCAAATTGCTCGAGGCAAGAATACTTTTCCGCGGTCGCTGTAGGGCAGAGAGAAGACAAGAATGATTGGTAATCCAGTATAACACTGCCACGCAAATAACGCCATCAAGTCCAGAGTGAGACCTAGAGTGACCCTTCTCCCCATGCGTCATGTCGCTGTCGTAAATGCAGTAGATGTGAAGCAAAAGACAATACCACCACCACCATTATCGTACCCGTAACCCACGCGGCGGAGCTAGGTATCTATACAAGACGTCCTTCATGGACAAAATCAAGTTGCACATCGCTCAGTACGCTCGTTGAGTTTGTTCGCGGAACCGGCGCTCTTCTTCCGCTCGACGGGCCTTCTTTTCCCGCTCCAATCGGATCTTGTGTGCTTCGGTCCCGTCGTCCATGAGTGACTCCTTGAACCAAGGATGTTGTAATGCCTCCTTGGCTGTTATTCGCTTCTTGGGATCGTACACGAATATTCGCCGCAGTAGGTCAAGAAATTGACGGTTGAAATCGGTGTGTGCTGGTATTGTTTCCTGACAAAGTTAGACGGCAATCAAGCAACATGAAGTAATCAAACGTACAGGAAGCTTCTTCATCGCCTTGACATATTTCTTGGATGCCTTGTTGGTGTCCGCGTTGGGATAGTCTAGCTTGTAGTTCTTGAAGTATCTTGCAGCACTGAACCTGTTAGCGATGTTGTATACATGATTACGGGAGCACTTACGAGCTGGACGAGTTGCGTGATGAGCCGCGGTCTTGCTTGTAGACCGCTCGCACAATATCTCGATCAATCTTGCCACTGCAGACGGCCTCCATCATTGCGAGATGTTCGAGGTTGTCGTGAGTCTGGAACAAGGCGTCGCCAGTGAAGAACTCGACAAGAATGCATCCTATACTCCAAATATCGCAAGGGAAACTCCAACCAAGGTTCAGGATAATCTCTGGTGCTCGGTAGTGACGAGTCGATACTACCGAGGAGTGGTACTCGTCGTTGAATGTCGCTGATCCAAAGTCGATAAGGCGGATCTCGGGGTCAAGGAGAACCTTGCGATGCCGCGCTGTTCGGTTGACTGTTGTTGACGATGACGGTACAGTTCTATTGTATGTAAAAGTCTGGTAATTGTTGTTCACAAGCAAGATGTTTTCCGGCTTCAAATCGGTATGGATGAGATTGAGGTCGTGGAGGAAGGCAACACTCGTGAAGAGCTGCTTCGCAAATTTCTGGATGTGGGAGCTGGGGAACGGGACAAAGCCATTGGACTTGAGGAAATCAAAGACACTTTGTCCGTAGAGGTCAGTGACAATGCAAATGTGGTTCCGGAAGTCGAAGCAATCACGGAGATGGATACACCGGTTGATGTTGTGCTTGTCGTTGGATGCCAGGGTTGAGAGTACCCTCAGCTCAATGCGACTGGCATCTCGGTATTTGGGCACAGACCGGATGACCTTGATGGCACAGTTTGTTCCCTTCCGTCTGTCGTAGGCTTGAACGACTTTGCCAAAGGTGCCTTGGCCGAGCAGTTTTGTGATTTGGTCTGATGTCAGGTGTTAGCATGCTTCTTCAGTGTAGGTTGTGCTGGTCACGTACACCGCTCTGTGAGGTCAGCCTCTGGCACTACGATGTAGTGGCCGTCTTCATCGTCGACCTTTTGGTCCTTTGTGTAGGATTTCTGCGACACGTCAGTATGGAGCGGTTGAGGGCAAGTCAAATTTCTTACGTCTTGGACGACCTGGACATAGACATCCTTGGCCTTGATGACCGGGTTGGGGGGTGGCTGGTACAGGCTGAAGGGGTCGTCGTTGTCCAGCTCCCGTCTCTTGGCTTGTTTTGCTTCGTCCTGTACCACGGCACGCGTGCGCTTGCGCTTCTGGCCTGCTGCACTGTTTTCGAGAGGCGAGATGTGATGGCCATTGCTGACTTGTGAGCCCAGCGAGGTAGGCGCAGTGGTGTTGAGAGCGGAGGTGGTCCTGTCGGTGGACAGGGAATGGTTAGGCGAGTCGTAGTAGGGTGTCTGGGTGGTGGAGTAGGACGTGTGCTGGTTGTAGACGGGGTCGTATGCCGTAGACGCGGTCGTCTTGCGCTTCTTGTCGGTATGGCGCGCAGCTGGGTTCGTGGCAGTGCCCCGTGAGGAAGGCGGTTGCTGGCGCGGTGGAGGTAGCTGGGCGTCGTCATCGTCGTCGTCGTCAATGACAATGACCTCTTTGGGGATGCCGTTCCTGTAGAAGTCGGCCCAGTCGGGATTCCGCCGCCGCTGGGCCGAGCCCGGGTCGTTGGCGGCCATGTCGATGGGCGAGGCCTGTGTGATGGGCGGCAGCTGAGGCGGGTGTCTGGTGTGGGCAGTCGCGTTTCGGCGAAGGTCTGAACTCGAGGAAGCGCTAGCGTAGCCGTTGTAGAGCGAGTTGCCTATCCGCGCAGAGCCGTTGGCAATCTGGGCATTGGACATGCTGGGCTGGTATGTCTGGTGGTGAGAATAAAACTGGTGATGGGGCGGGAGTGTGGCCGTGGCGGTCGAGGGCGTCGACATGGCTGGCTTGTGTCTGGCGGTGCGAGAGCCGACGTGGTGACGCTACTTCTCTGCTGCGCAGACGAGCCGACCAGACACGCCGCTGGGGCGTGCAAACAGCGCGATGGGGCGCCTTCTTCTGGGGAGCGTCGTTGCTATCGACGCACCGTCGCTGCTTTGTGTGTGCTGGGACGAGGGCTGAGGGCTGGCTTGCGGTAGAGACGTTATCGCACGCCGTGGCCAGTCGACGATGGGGCTGCCCAAGGTGCTTGGTGCCGCGGCTGGATGCAGGGCCGGGGGGCGGGCTATAGCAGGCGTGAGGGCGATGAGGGTGCACGCTGGGAAGAATGGCGGGCGTCGAACATGCCAGAGACGTGTGAAAGCGTCGTGGTCGCCGGGTCGAGGCAGGCGAGTTGAGATCACACTTGTTGCGGAGTCTGTGGTGAGAAGCCGGGGCCTGTGCGGTCCACATGGAGCGTCATTCGTTCAATCTTCTCGCGGCACGCCAGTCGACCGTCTCTCTTTCGCGTCTCGCGCCCAACTTCAAACTCGACCTTACTAACTGGCCCTACTACACTCGACTACACCGTGCCAGCCTCCGTGCCCGGCTCTATTTCACGGCCATCGCCCTCACCTCCAACGCTGCAACAGGCCAAGCCATGTGTCTGCGCTGCGCCTTTGGCCGTAGCTGGTCGCTTGTGCAAAAACGCCCTGACCACCACTTTGTCGCAGACTGATGACAGTGAAACTGCTGCACGTGAAGACCGTCCATGAAAGAAACCACCTCTGTAACACAAATCTATACCATGTGCGCTTGTCCAAGCATCGGAGCCCTTTCCACCTCGGGGCCTTGGGTGACCGCTACAAAGTGAAGCAACGACTATGGTCACGAGAAGACAGTGATCTGCGTCTAGTGTCATCTGGTTACTGTGGTAGTCGAGCAACCACCATCCTCCGTGACGAGCGCTCCCTCAATTCACAATACCATGGCAACCTGTCCCTAGATACTTGACCACCAACGTCTACTCAACCCAGCCTTCACCCAAATTCAGCCGTCGCTGCATTCCGACCGCACCTTCGTGGTTCGCCAACCTTGGAAGCTGCGAGGCGCGGTCCCTTCCGCACGTGGAGCGACACAACGTTGCCGCTCATCACTTGCTGCTACTTTTCCTGGCTATGACGCAACTATACATATTTCCAACCGTCTTATCCTTCAGGTACGCGCCACACACGCCCATGTGGAATCCTTCTGCTGTTGCTGCCATCCGTCTCGGTTTGCTGTTGTCCATCTCACCCAGCCTGGGCTGATGAAAGGTTTGCTGCACTCCGCCTCACTACTAACGTCATAGCCTCAGCATCTCCACATCTATACCACACTCGGTAGTCGGTAGCAATATATCATATAGGCAATTGACTGCAGACTACTCATTAAAGTCCTAGCTCCGCGCTCCTACGAGGACAGATTAGCCTTTGGTTAGCCGCCAAGGCTGAGTCGCTGCATGGTCTGTAGTCGTGCGCGGCACGGATCTATGTTAGCAGGCGCTTTCAGCTCGGTCTGGCCCATATGTGGGCAATGTGCCCAATGGCCACCTGCTAGTATTATGCTCGCTTGCACCCCACGCCGCTCTCTCTTGACTGCAAAGCAGATCGAATTTCTTCTGTGTATTGCACGATTGCAGTAGTGCCACAAACGGTACTTCCTGCACGACGCCGATGCCAGGTAATGAGAGCTAACAACCAAGTCAATGACACGACATTGGTACTGCACACTGCTCCATTATACAGAAGTGTTGAACTACCATTGCCCATCACATAGTTGGTGTTGAGCACCGTCCGTGGTGAACAACGTGGCATGATCCCATGTGAATGATTTCAAAGAGCCTCGAGTAAAGACATGTTTCATACAGCTTTTCTGATATAACCGACAGCTTCCGCCCATGCGGGTGTCGTCTTTCGTCCAAGGCCATGAATCCCTCCTCAGTGCGATAATGTGTTCAAACAGCCGCTCCCATGCATTTTTCCTGATAATGGTGCTCGCCCTCTTTTCGCAATGGAACCTCCAAAAAATCCGGTCCCAGACAATCATCACAAAGCCACCGCGCGCATGCTCGTCACAAAAGCCGCCCAGACAGTAACAATAAAAAGAAGTCCGTGAATCATGATTATTCTTGTCAAGTGAGACATGTTCGTCTGTCCAATGTTCTCGTTCGGCATGGGCGGAGTTGCCAAGGCGTTGGTGGTTACAACTTCGGGGCGATGCTGAGTTCCTCGAAGAAGTCAAAGACTGTCTTACTGACACGGTCGACGATAAATTCGACGTCAGTGTCGGTGATGTTGTATGCAGGGGCGATGATGACGTGATCTCCACGATTGCCGTCAACTGTACCGGATCCTGGATACATATAGACGTTATATCCATCTTTCAGCCCTGATGTAGTAGTCAGTCGGTGAATTACTCGCAAAAGTAGAACGAACATACCTAGCTCATGGACCCGCCAGGCCACTGCCACTTCAGGGTCAAATGGTGCCTTGGTCTTCTTATCTTGCACAAACTCGATCTGTCCTGGTTAGAAGCTGCGACATGTGTCAAGGTTGCTTCTCAAACTTACCCCTAGAAACAGACCTTTACCTCGGATGTCAAATACATTGGGGTGATCACTCAGACGAGTCATCAATTTCTTCATCAGCTTGTCCCCTTTGTCTCTAACATTCTCTAGGAGGTTGTCATCTCGAACGATTTGTTGCACTGCAAGACCAGCAGCGCATGCTGCGGGAAAGTTCTGGAAGGTATGACCGTGGGCGAAGGCAGCTTCTCCAAGAGCATCCGTTATCACTGGTCCCACGAGCATCGCGGATATGGCTGCGTAACCGCCTGCAAGTCCCTTGCCTACCAATTGGATGTCTGGAACGACATCCTCATCTTGCCAGGCATGCATATAGCCGGTGCGGCCCATGCCACTCATGACCTCATCCAGAATGAAGAGTACCCCGTACTTTTTGCATACGCTCTTCATGGCCGAAAGATATCCGGGTAATGCAGGAACGCATCCAAGTGCCTGCGTCGACATGTCAGAAACTGGTCATTTGAAAACATGGCGTCATCACAATGGTGCTACTTACCGCGCCAACTACAGGCTCCATAACGAAGCCGGCTACTGTCTCAGGGCCAAGGTCAAGTATCTTGCGCTCCAACTCGTCTTGAAGCCGCTTAACATACTGAGCTGTCGTTTCTCCCTTAATCATATCGCGACAAGGATTACAAGGCGATATGAACTGAGTCTTCTCCGGTAGAATAGGCTTGTACATGTCCTTGCGGCCCTTGTGCCCACTGCCCTCAAGAGCACCGAGCGTCGCCCCGTGATAGGATCGATCGCGGGCAATAAACCAACGGCGCTGGGGTTGCGGGTTGTCCTTCAGTTTGGAGTGATATTGGTAAGCTAGCTTTTGAGCTGCCTCATTAGCCTCAGAACCTGATGATTGTGAGCTTCAATTCGGCCATAGAAGTGTAGGCTATATTACCAGATCCATAGAAAACCACCTCAGTCATCTTATCGTCCGTTGATTCAAGAAGGAAATCTGCAAAATCCTCTGCAACTTCAGTTTGGAAGCTCATCGATGCGGCGTACCCGACACCAGTTTCTTCTTGCTGTCTGATAGCATCATATACTCTTTGGTCCTTGTGACCAATATTCGATACAGCGGCACCCCCAGAAGCATCAAAAATCCTCCAGGCCTTCGTTTCGTCCGAGACTGACAGCCAATTTCCCTTGGCCTCTTCCAGTATTAGTGGAGGACCCCTCGCACTGCGTTTGAGTAAAGGACTGCGAAGACTGTTGCGGTTTCGACGGCTCCGGCGGTTTTGAGAAATGGTCAGTGCAGGGGCTTCATCCATGGCTGATAATGAGATGCTGCTCTCGGATGCTGGACTGGAAGTGCCGTTCTCATCAAATAGCAGCGCTGGTGCCATCGTTGCTATTCGTAGAATGAAGATAGGAGGTCAGAGGGAAAGGGAAGAAGAAATGCGTAGAGTAGGAGTTGAATAGTTGCACGCAAGTGTGAAAAGGGAAGTACGATGATAGAAGAAGAGGTCTCAACGGCTGAGGGGAAGAAAACCAGAAGAGCGAAACTGCAGGTGAATGACCGGTGCCTTTATAGTCGCTTGATAGTCGCGTAGGCTAACCACGAAGCGTATTGCGATCCGACCGGTGAGGCGTCTTCTTGGAACGGAACGTTTGCGGTGTAATCAGGCTCAGGGTCACTGAACCAGTCTTTAGACTCTCGGCAGGCCATCTTCAGCCCTAGATTTCGGGCCGGCCGGGGAGCCTAACTTTGAGACGACTAGAACATGAAAGCACTTGGGTCATACTTAGTTCTTAGGTTCACGAATCTGTACGCTGGATGCGGTGAGGAAATCTGAGCTTATTCATTCTTGTGGAGAGTTAACGGTCAATCGCTTACTCAATTAGCCAATCAGGACAAACCGTGGCTGTTTTACCGGATTTTGCTTGATATCGATGTGATAAAGGGACGGTAAGCCTGGTATGATAGGAAGATGCCATATGTAAGACCAGGGGCCGTGGCCGTCTTGATGTCAGGGCAAGAAACCACAAATGCCCCTACATAATCATCCTTGCGTATATTGCCCGTCATAGGAAAATCCAGGAGACAGGAACGGTGTTTGGCAGGGCCAACGCGGATCCTGCGTACATAATGCGTTCATGTCGTCAAATTACCAATCGAATCTCACTTCAGCAGGCTGCTGCACACGTGCATGTACCGACAAGGCCTTGCACTAGCGGCTCACGAACGGCTGCGACACCTGTATCATTGCCACATGGTGAGAGTGGAGATTCAAAGAGATGCCGGCGGTTTGTGGGATCGACAATGTCCGCTACGGCCACATGCAACCCACTGCTAAGAAGATCGGATCGGGTTTTAACCGTAAATCTTGTGTAACCGAGCCTAGCGTGTGATATTCGAGTCTTGTCTAATATCCAGCGACGGCATTGAACACGAAGGAAGCCGCTTGTGTTCTACCGGAAGTTGAAAGACAGGGCACTGCGTGCTTGCCGTGGCGAGTCCCGGTGCATCCAAAGGGCCAAAGAGTCTGAAAGGGGAAGCTAGTGCTCCTTCCGATGCATGGCATTGATCTGACACGGTTTGCTATAATGCCTAGGCAGAGGTGAGTATGTAAATTAGAGTGGTTGTGAAGCGTGGCCGGACAAGGATATGCTCGGGGGAACGAGTCAATTTAGATAGCAGAGACTATCGTCACTGACAGTGGAGTAGCGACAGCTCAATGGACGGTTGAGGCGCCAGACACAGGCAGCGTAGTTACCACAAGCGATCAGCTGCAGATCGTGGCACTAGCGTGACAGCATGGGATGATGCAGCAGAAGGAAAGGAACAAAATGCGCGGACGCCAGGTCAGGTGTGGTGGTTGCGACTGGGTAAGACGCGCTTCCGGCAGAACGGGCTTGACGTGGTGGCGCGGCGTGATAACGGTCAGACCCCTGCGTGGAGCTGCACAAGCCGTTCGCTAGCCATGAGGACATCACCTGATGGTTCGGGGAGCGGCAATTTGCGGTGAAGCGGAAAAAGCGAGTTAGCCCAGCGTTGGGGAGGTGGTGCTAGACAGTCGTTGTGGTCAACTCGGGACGAGAGGCAGTCGGCCGGGCCGTAGTACAGCACAGGCAAGGAAAGCGCCGAAGCGCCGAAGCGGGTCGGCAGCGCTTGCCCTTTGCACAGCCAAGCCCCGCGTTTAGCTCCCCCCACATGCCTCCAGGCGTGCAGGCGGCCTCGAAGATATCACGATAATTCAACCACACCGGGAAAGGCGAGGTGAGTGGCGGGCGGGCGGGGCCAGGTGCGATGCGACGGCGAGCTGACTCCCCTGGGCAGGACCAACGGGCAGTCACGATGAATCCCCGTGTCGAAGAAGTCAGCGATTCGGACAGCGATCCGTCAGAGATGGGCATTGACGACGTGCCCGCTCTGATCAATGCCACCAACGTACCCAGCACCGGCACCTCGTCCATGCCGCCGCAGTTGCAGTCGCAGATGCTACAGCCGCAGTCGCCCGCCATCAAGACGTCGACGGACCGAGAAAAGTCCAAGCACTACCAGTGTCTATACCCCATATATTTTGACAAGTCACGCACACGCGCAGAAGGCCGTCGCGTGGGCAAGGAGCTTGCCGTAGACAGCCCTCTAGCACGAGAGATGGCCGATGCCGCAGCCGACCTGGGGCTCCGGACCGTCTTCGAGCCCGACAAGACTCACCCGAAAGACTGGGCCAACCCGGGTAGGGTGCGTGTCCTGCTCAAACACGAAGGCAAGCTCGTCGACGACGACGTCAAGAACAAGCACCACCTCTACATCCTCATCGCCCAGCACCTCAAAGCCCACCCAACACAGAAGAACACGCCTTTCAGGTTACCCATTGCAGGCCTACCTATGCCAAAGGAGATGCCCGAGCCAGCAGTACCAAAGGGATGGAAGATGAGCAAGATCCTCCCCCTGCACTCGCCTGCCCTGACAGGTGGCGGAGTCAGCGAAAACTTCATGCAAGACATGATGGCGGAGATGATGGGCGGTGACGGAGGCAGCGGGGCAAACAGCGGGACAGAATCCAAGAAGAAAATCAAGGACAAGAAGAAGAAGTGATGCGACTCTATGCATCCGCGCTGTCTACCTGTCGGCGCTTCCGTCGACTATATCCCGGCGTCAGTGGCCTGGCAACCGTCACATCAATCCGCGCCGCAACTATGCACCATCAAGGCTGTCGTAACATACGACCTGTTGCTGCCGCACACGCGCTTAGATACCACTCACGATAGGAGCAATAAACGTCTCTTGTCGCGAGACCACCATATCAACAACATCCACAATCATGAAACGATGCTGCCTTCCCCAAAATTGAGTCACTCATGTACATCACTAATGCCTGCGTAGTATACGGCCTCTTCGCTTCACTTACATCTCCTATGTGGAAACTATCGTTTCTCTTTGAGGCTCTGTTGCAAACTCCAAACAACCGTCATCATGTTATCCGAGCTGATTGGACACGTTATCGAGCTTCACACCGCTGCTTCGAGTGCTGCGCACCTGCCGTAGATGGACATCTCCTTGCATCACACAGTACCACTAGTTGCCTGCATCTCTCCGGCATCGAATACTCCGACCTGCATGCACTCCCGCTTGCAACGCCGTTTGGACCGCAAGGTACTGCATGATACCCTGCGTCCAAGTGCTTTTTGTTACATGCCATCGCCACTTCACTGTAATACCCGAAGGCACAGATGAATGTCAACAATACTACGTGAGACTTGTGCGTCATGTATGCATGCATGCAGCTTACTTCACGTGAGTGCTCAGCGACTTAAGCTGACCCCCACCACCAACTCGTTATGCAGGTTTTCAGCCTCCGTAGCCCTTGATAGCTCCGCGGGTCCATCATCATGTGCCCTCGGCAGAATTGATCCTGATACCCACGCGGTGATTATGAGCGGCAACGCCTCCTATTTGCTTGCTACTCCCATGATGCTGCTCATTTTGCGTACCGCGCGTAAGATCTCAGACTTGGAAATGTTGGGTCAGGGGGGTTATGTTGGTCTCCATGGGGTGAATGGTCGTAATTACCAAGTCCCAGTCCCGGCGCCACTGAATTGGCCCGGAACTACTCACGCGAAGGTGACCCTCGAACCCGATTCGATGCTTCGCTATGTATCCAATGAAGCTCAGTGAACGAAGTCATAACTACTATCTACAGCCGTGTTGTTGTGATTCACTGTCGCGTGTTCTCGGCCAACAGTTTCACCTTTGCTGGAGCTGCTTGCGTATTCATCGACAGATATGTCAAAACGATTGAGAAACATGAGCCAAGACTAGTATCTGTAGGAAACTCTCAGTTCATATTGTAAAGCCAGGTTGGCGAGCATTTGCTAACCGTATCATTCACGCACCTAACTGCCCCTGTCCGGGTGACATTACACATATTTGGGCACCGAAAAGGCCTGACCACTATAGGGTAGGGTTAATTTTCGGAACGTTATATCATCCATCAGTGAAAGTCCCTCACATTAGCCCGCTTCGATGCGTGCGGCGCCACCGATCGCCTGACTGTTGGGAAAAGTGTGTCACCATCATTGTCGCTTCGTAACTCGAGAAAGTATTCCGGTCAGCGTGATACAACGTAAACAGTTTGCGAATAACCTTCAGCGAAACTAGTGTCGTGAATGGTGCGGGTAAAATAGCCGCAGCCACTACCCAAGACCGACCAGTCTGACATCTGTAAAAACGGGAGCTGTTTTTTTATCATTACTCGCCACGCATACTGCAGAGCCAATCAGAGTCGACAAGGCCCTGAACGGCTATTGACTGAGAGATATGCGCTTCCGTCGGCCCGTCAAGTGATGTTAGGAAGAAGAAGCCGCTTACTAAGGAGTTACCGGGCCAAGCGGATTATGGAACTGCCGTAGCTCATTCAAAAAGGTAGTAACTTCTCCATTAGTCTAAAAGCATTGTTACCGCTCTGGCTAGATGGCACATGACGTGATACGAGAGTTCAGGCGCCCCATTACACCTTACTACTTGAGACACGGCAGCTCCTCCGCTACCACCAATCCCAAGACTCCCCACACTCATGTTCGATCTTGAGGAGGCCTTCTCTGGTGTCCTGGTGGGGCATGTAAGAAGAAATTATCATAGAATCGCTCGGCGACGCCGATGTCGAATAATTCCATTTGTGAAGAAATCACCCAATGGAGTCACCTACACGTTGGGTTCCATACTTCATCTGTCTTCAACAAAACGCTCCACATTCCACGGGGTATTGACAAGCTCCCTACACTGGCCTTCGATACCTGCTGAATTCGGCGCGTTAGGTCTAACGAAGTTTTGTCCAGGTATGAGCACCCAAGATTGTACAACAAAAGGACTCCAAGACTAACTTTGATCTACAAGACCACTCATGAAGTCATACTTGTCAGGCCGATCATATTTGTCCTGAACTTCGCCAGGACTGATTGCCTAGCTATAGCTTGCATGATGGTATCATTTAATTTGTTTTCAGGTTACATATCCAAGTGGACCGCACTGAACTGTCAAGCCTCGAGCCAAGAAGTGTGGGAATGATCAGTCCAGCAACATAGTTTGTCACAAGAAAATCTTGAGCACCTCTATCCCACTTTGAGGCTCATAGGATCTCATGCTCGTCATTGAAACTTGTGTTCTAGTAGGCGAGACCCAGCTTCGCACATTGTCCACGTATTCCCGCACGCACTTGCCTCTCACTGCCTTCATTGATTCTGGATGCAGATATGCGCAAATCACAACTGTGTTTCCGATACAGGATATCATGCTAACATTGTTACTGTATCGTGCAAGACAACTTCGGAGACTCATGACAATTTGAGACTCGCTATGACACAAAGAATGCGAGGAACATATTCCGATCCACACTACTCTGTGCGGAGAGCCTGTTTTTATCTCACAATATGCCGAAAGCAGCCTCTTACCTCGCGACATTAATGTGGGTGGCGCATCATTCGTGTAAGATTCGGGAATGCAAGACTCCACAAAACTCACATCGGTTGGCTTACACTATACGCTCGGCTCTGACATATTCGGAGATTTTGTATTAGGCCCACAGTGTATAGTTCAATATAGCAGCGGTCAAAAGTAACAATACTCCTTCGGAGACAATTGATTTACGGATTGTGCACCAGACCTCCGTTTCCGTGATGCTGAGTCCAGCGTAGGGTTGACTGTCACATGTCACGGTGTATACGCTAGGAATCCATTTGTGAAGAAGTGAAGAAGCAATAATATTTACTTGCATAAAAAAGACTAGGCTAGCGGACTATGCAAATGCCTAGACAGTTTCGCCGCGTTTCCGGCACCGATTATGGTATACACTAATCATATCTCACACTACTGCATCGCCCTAAGACTTGAACCTTGCCATCGACTCAGGCAGCTGTTTAGATGCCGGCCTGCTGAGCGAATCCGAGCCTTGGGCCATTGCTACCCATCTCGTGAACAATGTACTTGCTCTTGAGGAAGATATCACCGAAGATGCTGAAACCAATACCGTCATCGGTCTGGATACCGCCAAAGCAGGTACCGTCACCAATGGGTGCGTAGTTGACGTACTTGCCAGGGACAGTCTGCTTGACGCCACCAACAGTGATGGAGAAGTCGGGAAGAGAAGCAGTGCAAGGGAAGATGTAACCACCCTGAGTAGCGTCGTTCTTGGCGCCGCTGACCTTGGCGTAGTAGGCACGGACAATAGCAGTGTCGGTGTAGATGAGAGTGGTGCCGGTGTCGAGGATACCAGAAACAGTTGCCTGAGTGGTAGTGGTGCCGACGCTGTAAGCAGATGCGCTGAATCCCCAGAATCCTTGGCTGTCATCCGCGTTGATGTAGGTGATGGGACCAGTGTACTTGCTCTTGTCGATGTATCCGAAGTCGTATGTGCCGGCGGCATGGTATTTAAGAGTGACAGCGAACAGCGGCTGGGCGAGCTGCGACTTCACGGTATCGAAGAATGTCTTCTGTTGAACGGGCTTCACGGTGTTGATGGAGCTCATAGCAAGGCCGAGAAGGCCATCGGTATCGGTGTCTTGAGAGAAGGTTGCAGAGACGGAGGTAGCAGCCTCGACAGCTTGGGAGGTAGCTGTTACACCACCAACTGTGACCTTGTCGGCGTAGACCTTGCCAGAAGCACCAGAGCCATCTCCGTAGGAGATCTTCCAGGAGTAACCGCTCTTGACCTTAGAGGCATCGGCCTTGTAGTAGTCGTGACCACTAAGCTGAGAACTGGCCTGGAGGGATGAGAAAACCCAGCTGAGTTTTGGTTAGATGAGACTTCCGTAAAAGGCTTGACACCGCGAACAACGGGCGGGTCTCAGAGGTGGCTTACAGGTCAGAGCTTCCGGTGTCAAAGTCAAGATGGACAGTGGTGGTTCCAACGGTGACTGGGCTCAAGTATGCAGAGTCATACTCGTCATTCGGAGCAGCAGGAACTGATCCGCTGGCAGCAGCAGCGGCAACGACTGTGTTGCTCGCCCTGTTCTGGGCAGCCTCTACAAGGCTTTGAGGCACAGCCTTGCCGTGCTTGCGCAGAGCCTTGATCTTCTGCTCGGGTCCGTTTTTCAGGTATGTCGAGCGAGGAACCTGCTCGACCGAGAAGGAGGTACCCTTGTCTATGGAATTGTCAGTGATATATCCTGTGCTGAGGCATTGTCGTGTGATGGGACAACTTACTCAGTTGAACTGGGGTCGCAACGACTGTGCTAGCGAAGGCAAACGCCGCCGTGAGTTTGGCGAAAGAAGGCATGATAACGATGGCCTATTGGTTGTACTGAAGAAGAAGATACAAGCGAAGGGGAAGGTAAAGCCCGTTTGAGAGGCTTGAGATGATGAAGCCGGTACAGAAACACAAGGAGGATTTGCCTTGGCTTTATACCAAGCATTGCCACAAAGCGCGGCATAGTCTTGTGTCCATGACGATGATGTGCTCCTTACCCTGTCCATACGTCTACGCTGCGCTCCATTGGCATCGCTATGGTAGTGTAGGATTATAGTGGGGTAAGCGATCAACATTGAAATTAGATCCCGCGACCAGTCATGGTAACGAGTCCTATCTTGGCAGGTAGATCATGCTTGCGATTGAGTGGCGCCGCGTTTCATACATTTACCTGCTGCATTCAGACTTGGCGTCGGCCAGGAGGGTGTATGCGGAGCATGTACGTTGGCCGGTGGCACATGGAGAGCTTACAGTCCTTGTAGATCGGACATTGCGACAGAAGTGACCATCTTGTGCGACTTTAGGACCGAATACGTGGCGGGCCATCCGTAATAGTACATTGGTTTCAAGGCTGATTGCAGGCTGTGAGGGTCCGCTTCCATAGCATCGGGCTGGACCGAGGTATGTTCCGTTTCTTGCGGCAGGCAAATAGTACTGTACCAAACATTGATCGTCATTGGTGACATTCCAAGATGAAGGTTGCAATAGTAAAGCGTGCCTTGTTCGCTAAGAGCCAGGTAGCGCTCTTACAATGCTGGGTAGTGCAGGCGCCCGCCAGTCAAGCTTCGAGGCGCTACTAAGCCTAGGACTCTCACTCTTGGCACCTTGATGCTGCAGGGTGCGGGCCAGCCACAGCCGTTTGAAACACGGCCTGGAGATATGTTGGTCATGCAATTGCGGAAATTCGTGGGTTGCCATCATGCGTCATCCTCGTGGCCGCTGTCGTTCGCATCGTGGCACATGGTTTGGATGTCAATAGTTCGACGCCAGCACACCGTTGGACCATGGAAAGCGACAGGCAAGCGGCTCAACTGCCGGCCAACACCGCAGCCACTTGTGCGTACGTGGAGGCGCGATCCAAAGCATGCAGAACTCGCCGACCCATCCACACAATCGGTAGATGTTGGAGCGTGATAGATTAATGTCGAAGCAAACGAAGCGATAAGGGCGGCAGCGACTGCATTAGGGAGGTGGCGATGTGAGGTCTGGTTGAATGAAAGGCGGCATGTGGGAGGTCCAGTGCAGCAGCCCCGGGCCTAGTGGGCCTTCCCGTGGAGGCTAACCCTGACATGTCACATCAACAGGTTTCGCAGCCAATCATGGCCATGGACGACTTTTTGCTCAGGAAGTCGCGAATCTCGTCTTCGGCCAATTGCATGTCACATGCCCGCTTGCGCTTCCAACCTGCCCCTTCCGGATGTGATCCGCAACCTCCAGCGCACGACACCGCGGTGTGGGAGGGTACCAAGCATGATCACGCATGCCGAGGAGAATGCTTAGCACTGCACTCTGGGGTTGGCGCTGCCCCAGGCTGAACTACGGAAAGTTCTCACGTCCTATCAACGGTGAAGCTTCACTGTCTCCTTGCACGTTCACTGATACACCGATGCTCGGACGATTAAGCTTTCTTATCACCTTCCAAATGCGAAGAGAGCTCGTTGTCGTTGGCGCCGATCGTGAGGGACGGTATCAAGCAAAGCCAAGGCTATTGAGCAAGCTTGGTACATGCAGCATAGAAACGGTCCGCAACTACATGTGGGACATGGATTGGGTATCTTCGTAATAGTCAGGGCTGGCCATCTTCGGACTACTGTGCGGTCAACAGGTAACGGTTTCGCCGCAGATCTATTCAGCCTCAGCATTGCCTGCGACAGCGCTCTCCAGCTGCTTCAGCGCCGTGCGATACGCTTTCTTCCTTCCGTCCGCCGTCACAGTGCTCTCTTTCCACTCCATACGCTTGACCTTCTTACTGCCACGCTTTATGCTTTCGCCCTTGGCTACCTGCTTCAAAAACCATGCGGCCTCGTTCTTCGTGAACAGCGTCCATGCTTCTCCTGTCTTGCCCGCGCGAGCTGTCCGACCGACGCGGTGGACGTAGCTGGTGATACTTGTCGGAAGATCGTAGTTGATGACATGAGTAATATCAGGAATGTCCAGCCCACGGGATGCGGCGTCGGACGCAATTAGTATTTTGACCACTCCAGAGCTGAATGATTTGAGCAATCTTCGAGACGCATCCGCTGTCAACGCTCGGGTCATCGTCTTCATGTAATTCTTGAAACCTGGCATGAGCGCACCAAGCAGATGCGACAAGCGAGAGGCACTCTCTGTGCTTTTAGTAAAGATGAGAACGCGGCCACTCTGTTTAGATACAGATGCCCGTTCATCTTCGCCCGAGTCAGAGTCGGAGTCAGATGATGTACCAGAGGCGGAAGAAACCGACGAAGAGCCTGATGCTGCCTGGGCGCCTGGGAATACGTAGTTGACGAGCACATACAACAGGTGTAGGGGCTTGTTCGAACCATCGCCAACATGCACCGCAAACTCGTGTAGGGTCGACGGCAACTCAAAGACATTTTCTTCATTGTCCAACGTTTGAGATTCTGCAATCGCGTCTTGTACGACAATCAACTTCGGTCGCTTGAGTTTCAGTGTGCCGAGCTTCGTGAGGTCTTTCTCCATCGTTGCGGAAAGCACAATCTTTGTGAGCTGTCTACGAGCAGGCAATGCCATGGACCAGATAGAGTTGGCATCGCGCTCTCGCTTTCGTATCCGTTCTTGAGCGTTCATAAACTCAACTGGCGTCTCACCATGAAGGGCGTCCATCAGCACAGTCGCCCAACCCTGGAAGTTTTGACTCAGCAGCTGGTCAGCTTCATCGATAACGAGCCAGCGCACACTGTTGAGCAGAAAGCCGGTAGTGTGCTCGATGTGCTCAACTAATCGGCCCGGAGTACATATGAGAATGTCTACGCTCGAGTCGTATTGTGGGACGTGGTCTAAAGGCATGGCTCTCAGATCGTCGTATAGTCCTCCTTTCTCCATAAGCCCAGTCTGGTGTTGTCGTGAAGCCGTCTCCTGAAGTTCCTGTGCTCTCCTGGGGTCGTATTGCGGTCTCATCTTCACAAGCTGCTTCTGCTCCGCCGCAAAGGCGATGCTGCCCAAAGCCGTTCCTACTTTGATCTTTGTTCCAGCGCATAGCTCCTCGGCAACTTGTAGAGCCTGATTGACGAGTTGCCGGCTCGGTACTACCACAATGGCTGACAGTACGGGTACCGCGCGATCCTTGAGGGCTTCGATGATGGGTAGTAGGTAAGCCAGGGTTTTTCCAGAGCCTGTCTTGGCCGAGACGCATATGTCGCCCAAGTGCTGGTCAAAGCCAGGATGCAGCATGGGAAGCAATGCTGTTTGCACAGCCAGCGCGTCCTTGAATCCTTGTTTCTCTAATCTCTTTACATATGAAGGATCAACACCAAGTTCGGAAAACGGGGTCGTCGTCGATGCTTCCACGGTGGTAGGTTGAGCGAGCCACGTGGGCAGAGTGGAGAAGGTAGGTTCGTAAACTGGCTCGGGAATCGGTGCGGGTTGCGGCATGGGTTCGAGATCGTGGAGTTCTTCTGGTTCTTGAGCTTCATATGAAACTTCCTCTTCTCCCTTTTGCCCTACCACTTCAGCAAGCTTTGAGGCTTTCTCGAATTTCGAAAGGATGTTCTTATGCTTCTTGGAAACCTCATCATCTTGGGCTTCGGCAGCTTCAGCATTGCGCTTCCTCTTCTTGGGTTTCTTGATAGTCTTTGGGACTTCCAACACCACACTGTCCTGTACAGATGCGGGGTGTGAGTCGGCGACCACCTCGGTCGCAGCATAGGGAGGGCTGGAGGCTTTCGTGACCTGATCGCGCGCTGGAGCAGGTGAAGGCTGCTTGTTGGCGATGGGCGCAGGCGGCGCGAAACGTTTGAACAGAGGGGCCGGCATCGCGAGTTGAGCTCTGGCGACTTCCGGACAGCGATTGTTCAGAAAATAGCCGGGTGGGATTCGCGACGGATTGCGACTGCAGGATGGTGAAGTTGGCTACAAATTATTCTGGACCCTCGAAATTTGGTCGGAGTTTCCAACACGCTAAACGCCGACCAGTGACGCGCCATGCCTTGCACCCATTCGCGACAGCGCCATGTTTACAGCAACGCCTTCATGCAGCGTCACCATCGCATCTATGTCCTGAGCTGCCATGTGTCTTCTCTATGAGCAGATGCGAGGAGCCAGTCCTTACAATCCGCCAACATGCCCTACAACATTGCGTACGTTCTGGATCCAGACCCTGCATCATGGCAAGAGCTCACGCGCAACAGCATGGTTAGCGACAACTTCTACCCCCAACCCGGTACGGGCCATGTCATGCGATTTCGAACAGTATAGTACTCATATATTTCAGGAGGAGTAGAGAGTCATATGTACCAATTGTCAAGTGCAAGTCTGCTCAATATCCCCCACCTGTACATTCCTAACACAACCAGAAACTCATAGATCGTGGACACAAGGTCATCGTCATCACACATGCGTACAACGGTCGAAAAGGCGTCCGATATCTTACCAACGGTCTCAAGGTCTACTACGTCCCATTCTGGGTTATCTACCGCGAGACCACCTTCCCCACCGTCTTCTCCTTCTTTCCCATCTTCCGCAATATTGTTATTCGCGAGCGCATTGGAATCGTACATGGACACGCCAGCCTGAGTAGTCTGTGCCATGAGGCCATATTGCATGCACGGACTATGGGATTGAGAACTGTCTTCACAGACCATAGCCTGTTTGGTTTTGCGGATGCTGGGAGTATCCTTACCAACAAGCTCCTCAAATTCACATTGAGCGATGTCGACCATGTCATATGCGTCAGTCACACTTGGTGCGTGTCTCATTCGTATCGTCTGACATATGCTGATAGGCTGTAGCAAAGAAAACACCGTACTTCGAGCCTCACTGGACCCTCTCATGGTTTCCGTCATCCCGAACGCCGTCGTTGCAGAGAACTTCCGTCCTCTATCGCACGATGTGGTCGATGCTAGACACACGAAAGCACCGGGACCGCGACAGCCCATGGACCCGGATGAGACCATAACCGTCATTGTGATTCAGCGACTCTACTATAACAAAGGCACAGACCTCTTGGTTGCCGCTATACCCCACATTGTGGCCGCAAACCCGAACGTTCGCTTCATTATCGCTGGTAATGGACCCAAGGCCATCGATCTTGAACAAATGATCGAGCGCAATGTGTTACAAGACAAGGTTCTCATGATTGGCCCAGTCCGTCACGAGGAAGTCCGAGACGTTATGGTTCGTGGCCACATATATCTATGCCCTTCACTGACGGAGGCGTTTGGTACGGTCATCGTGGAGGCTGCTTCCTGCGGTCTGTATGTTGTGGCAACTCGAGTCGGTGGAATTCCCGAGGTGCTGCCTACACACATGGTAGAGTTTGCGGCGCCTGAAGAGGATGAGCTTGTTGAAGCTACTGGTCGTGCTATCGCCAAACTGAGAGCCGGCAAAGTCCGGACCGAACTGTTTCATAACCAAGTAAAGCAGATGTACTCCTGGACCGATATAGCTCAACGAACGGAGAGGGTGTATGATGGCATCAGTGGCGTCATCAGTCACAGTGATTTTTATCAGGGTGCAGGCGCAGCTGGCGCTTGGAGCGCCACCCGTGGTCGCGCGGGTGTGCAAAGTTTTGCCCTCATCGAGAGGTTGAAGAGATATTTCGGCTGCGGGATTTGGGCGGGCAAGCTCTTTTGTATTTGTGTCATCGTCGACTACTTGATCTACCTCCTCTTGGAAATGTTTGCACCCAGATCACGGATTGACATCTGTAAGGATTGGCCTAAGAAGATCTCCCAGGCAAAACAAGAGTCCGGGAAAAGGCTTATGGTTGACATGGACGCCGACAAAGGAACACTGCTCAGGAAGAGAAGTTCCAGGTATCGAAAATCGAAAAGAGAACAGCTCGAAGACAGTTGAAAGAAGACCTCAGTCGAGCATAATCAAGATAATGAGGAAAAATTTTTGCGATTGAATATTACGATTGCTGTCGCCATCTATAGGCTTGACAGACATCGTGAGAAAAGTAGTGCTATCTACCAAAGCCCGTAGGCTTGTATGCTTTACCAGAACGCTGAACCGGTACTCTGCGCCCTGAACGCCGATGAAAATGCTCTGTACAAGGGGAAGAAGAAGGACAATTGACAACCGCAGCTAAGCCATTATTGCTTATGCATAGAACCAGTACTGCGCGCTGTACTCAACGGTAAAGCTTCCCTCGATTCCACTGCAGTCCTTGGGTGCCATGCCTCCAGCGGTATGTATCCTGTAGACCTCGTTGTAAGCCCAGGGGTCAGTGCCTTCGCTAGTGACGGTGGCGTTCAGCTTCAGCCATGGGACGCTTCCAAGTCCGTTGGTACCCTTGGCTGCGGCCTGGGGTGCGGCGCTCTTGCTGTCGACCTTGCACTCGACGCGGCCGTAGTTAACTTTGTCGGTTTCCAGCATGAAGAGAGGGACACCAGCGGCAGTGAACTGGTGGTGGCCTGATATCCGCTGCTCTGCTTCGGCGGAGTTTGGAATGGCATAGTCAAGTGCGAGCGTGGTTACCTCGGCGAGTGTGTTGACGTTGAGACGGGCGGCATCGCAGGTTGCATTGAAGAGCGTGGCTACAGCGCCCACAGCTTTGGGCACATCGGAAGACGAAGATGAAGCACAAGTGTAGTTTTGGGTGCCGCGACCTATAGCGATGTGGCGGAGAGTGGTGCCTTGCGCTGGGGCAGCGAGAGGTGTGGGTGCTACTTGTTATTAGCATCTATGGGCCATGCGTTATTGGAAGGAACCAGATACATACCAGCAGGCAGTGCAACATTTGACAGATCACATAGTGAGTCTGTCTTCCTCAACTCGTCGTACAAAGCCGCTGGCAGCCCCGCCAGATGCTGTCTCGGGACGAGTGCTGCTATCGAGTCGACAGTCTGTGTTGGAGCAGCGAAGAGGGCAGTCGGGGCCAGAGCCAAGACAAGGCCGAGAGTGGTAGTGAAGATCATGTTCGATTATCGACTTGTGTTGTCTTGGCGGTAATATGGATCGAGTGCTTGGTACTGGTTGCCGGGTGTTGGATGTTGTGTAATGTCGATCCAGTGGACGAGACGGCGATGATGTTATATCACGAATGTGAAGTGGATGTGAGCCTTGCCGGTGTTGCTAGGATGCGTGCAATCTTTTCTTGGAATAGAATATCGGTCAGGGTGCTGATCTATTACAAGACCTTGTCGGAAGCAACGAGATCCGTAATGTAAGAAAGGAACACGTCGAAGCGAGATGAAAACGTGGTAAGACGGAACGTAAACAGCGAAAACCTATTCAAGGAAAGAGCCCCAAGGTCAAGGAAAGCACGAAAGTGGAACAGTTGTTTTGGTGAGGGGCGAGCGTAGGAGAGCGCGTTGATGGGTGAGTAAACCGTGAACAAGGCCGTCTATGCCATGTTCCTATATAGAAACTGCAGCCACACGTCGCAAGCACACGACAGCCATCTTTTCTTTCCCCAGCGCCTAGTTCGCTCCACACAGATCCTACATGTCCATGTACACGAAGCCGATCAACCGTTACCGCCAGTTCCACTTGCCCAACCAGACCGTGTCGCTCGCTAAAGTAGAAAAAGACCCCAAATATAGCCAGCCAGGGTACGATTGGCTGACAAGAATCGAGAGGGAGGGGACAGAAGGTTCGTGCGTTGTGGTTCGCTCATCTACCGAAGCGCTTGACGGCCACTATACTACGTTCGTCTTTGGCGTAGACGCCCGTGGGGATCGCTGGCGAGATGGCTATTTTGGGGGCTGGACGGAGGGGAGGTTGGTAAGAGTTCGGGAGCGAGATTATGTGTATTGAGCTGCTGATGCGGAACATATTCTGAACATGCGAGGCTGCTGATGGGAGTATGTCATCGAGGCTATGTGGTTGTCAAGATAGATACTTGATGATGGTTCTTCAACTAAGTCAGCCGAATGCCGCCCTCCTGTGCGAGTAAACATCACAAAGCACTCCGCGTCCAAATCCTCGATATTCCTCTCAGCGATAAGTTTGTATCGAAAATAGCACACCTCCAAGATCCTCTACTACAGTGCGTGACCTTGCAACCTCTGCAACCACCGGGTCCAGCAGTCGCTCTCTCCACACCTAGTCCTTCCAATTTCCTTCCCTTCGTTCTGCATCCCCACCACCCGCAGAGCCGCCCGTCCTACACACAATCTCAGCTGCTAAAGTACCCATGTACCCGGTGAACCTACCTAACAAGCCGTATCCTCTACCATGCCTAAAGTAGAAGGTACCTCTCCCAGAAAAAGACCACAAATCCACAATAATGACTATTAATACAAACTACATCGAGCGGAGAAATGACAGCTAATATCTCCCACTCAAGTATCCACAGTGGCCGACCAATGGCAGACGTGGGCAGGAAGGGCGCCTCGAACGTTCTTATGCCAGCGCTTCGCTATTGGCAGCAGAGGCCGCAGAACGGGTTTCTAGGATGATGTTCTTGCTTTAGCTTGTCGACCCGCCGCTGGCTGGCTAGGGATGTCGATGTCGTGCATGTCAAACTTGTTTTGTGTTCCGCACTTGCATGCCGCATTTCTGTTTCCACAGTGGGTTCGTTGGTCGACGATTGTCGAGAGCGGTTGATCGGCTACGAAAAGACTAAGAAGGAGGGCATGGATGAGCGTGTCGCCTTGCAAACTGGTAATAACCCATACAGAAATACTGATATTGCAAGACACCATACATAACCGTGGAACGTCCTTCGCGCTTGTAGAAAGATTTGGCAGTCTTGGGTCAAGAGTGGCTCATTTCCTTGCCGTCTCTCCGTTGTACGTTTTTCGGTCAAGTACACGTCAGTATGGAGACCGAAGTATCATATCCAAGATCTTCCTGTGATCATTCGCCACGCGACATTTTTACCAGCCGCCATATAGTCAAGAAACCGATGCACCATAATATCAGAAAGGGTTACACGGCAAGCAATTGGGGCCTGTAGGAGGCTCAAGGCGAGGTTATTGACATTCGCTATTGGTGTTGCTTGTTGCAGGTGCGTATTTGCACATGTCTTGGTCTCTTGGGGCCTCTGAAGAAGCTGCTTCGTAGGTCATCACGAGGCCGATCAAAAACAAGCAGACCGTCTGTCGTGTCACGATACGTCTTGTTGGAAGTCAAGCACACTAAACAGGTCTCTCAATTTCATTGAAACAACCAGGGCGTGCGACATGGCCAACACGCTACAGCCAGTCCAGAATAGAAACGCCCACATGCTGAAGACCACCATAATAGTACAGACGTCTGGAGACGTTGATCCTTCGCTAGTTCTCAGCCCATTACGACGTTCCTTCGTCTTCGTTATGCCACGCCGCCGCATCTTCTGGCCCAGGAACAGGCCCTCCAGGTACACTTGGTCCAACAACGACCGCTGCGCCTGCACTCGCCTCGTAACTAAACAAGAAATAGAACACCATGAAATGCAACGCCAGTAAGTACCCCGCAAAGATGTTGCGACTTGTTCGTGTCTGAAGTACGAACTTGGTGACCCGCAGGATCATGCGTTCGAAGAGATGCATGCGCTTCATAGCCCTTGCGCTTTCGCGACCTCGGAACGCGGCGAAGGGACTGAGGTTAGATTCATAGGCTGATCGGTACTTGGTATCGACCGCTGAACCTCCACCGTCGCCCATGTTGATGGCCGAGGGATTAGGGTTGGTAGCGTAACTCGAGGCGCTGGATGCTGGCCCTCGGTTGACCGCGTTGTAACTACTCACATACCTCGTCTTCTCATACAAGTCCAGATTGTCCTTCTGTAGCGCGCCAATCTCGCTTCGCAATGATGAAACTGTTTGGTAGGACTTTTGAAGCTCAGCCTCGAGCTCAGAGTTGCGCTTCTTGAAGCGGTCGCGTTGGGCGGTAATCATCGGGAGGATACCAGAACCGCCTCCCATGGGCTCGACACCACCGCCTCCGGCACGCAGAGACGCCAATGTTGGGGCTTGCGACGAGTTGTCGAAGCCAGAGATGATGGACGAAGTGGGTGATGAGCGGCCTCTTCGGCCCCCGGCAAAGGAAGATTGTGGATAACGCGATACGTAAGTCTCGGCGACTGACATGCCAGATGGGTCAAAGGCATTGGTCGCCTCTTGCTGGACTTTCTCAAGATCGGCTTCCAGTGTTTCGTTGAGTTGTCGTGACTTTTCCAAGTCCATGTTTGTGTTGGAGAGTTCTTCTTGCAGAGCTTCAAGTCTGGTCTGGAGATCCTGGTGTGAGACTCGCATTACTGTAAGTTCGTTGCTGAGTTTCTTGTTGCGAGCAAGTAGCAGCTGTTCGAGTGTTTCGCCTTTGCCTTTGCTAGACGCATTGTTTTGTGAGAGTGCGACCTCGGTGGCTTCGTCGTCATCGTCGCCTGTCGCGAACTCAATCGACTAGCACAAGTTAGCTTGGGCTTGGAAATGCAGTTTGAGAAGCATACCTTCAACACTTCTAGTTCCTGCTTCACATTCTCGTAATCGCTCCACTTCAGTACCTTCTCGCGAAGAGCTTCCTTCTCACTCTTGAGTGACTTGATTTCACGTTCCAAGCTTCTCGTCTCAGTTTCGAGCCGTGTTCGGTCGGAGTCTTTTTCGAAACGCGCATTCTCAAGCTTTCGCAGGAGTGAAGAGTTCTCGGAACGGAGTCGCAGGAAAGCAGGGTCATCTTCAGCAGCAAGCTGCTGCGCTGGTGCGGAGGCAGACTGGGCCAGTTCGAGGCGTAACTGCTCGTTTCGTGCCGTGATTTCGGCCAATCGATGGCTTGTTCGCTCGAGCTCTGAGCTGACGATCTCAAGCTCCGCAGCAGTGGCGCCCCGGCCGCCTTCTTCGTCAGTGGCCTCCCCCTGGCCAAGTCGCTGTGAGACTTCGTAACTGGCCTTGAGTTCCTTTAGTAGTCGATCCTGGTTCTCGACCTTCTCTTCTAGACTCTTCTCCTTGGATTCCCAGTTGTCTTGCTTCTCGTTCAGGACAGCCGACCATGATGCTTCCACATCCTTGATCTTGCTGTCCCGGCTGTCCTCCAGGGCCTTCCTCGCTGCACGCTCCTGTTCCAAGTTCTTGTCCGACTCGTCAAGTTGTGTAGTGAGACTCGCCACCGTCTTTTGCAGGCGCTCGTTTTCGGACGTGAGTTTGGGCACAAGCTCTTCCGAGGTTACAAGCGAGTCGACGGAGGCTTCGAGGAGCGGATACGGGTCGGGTGCTTCAGAGAGCGGCGAGTAGACCTGGAAGAAGGCGGCCTGCACCGTCTTTGACTGGTTGGAAATAAGATCAATGAAGTTTTGGTATGCTGTGAATCTGACTTAGCAGAGCACGATGGGCGGCGCGAGTCGAGGCTTACACTTCAAGAGGCCTTTGATGTCGCTGAGCTTGCTGGCATCGTCGAGTTTCCGGAAGTCTTTGGTCTTCTGCGCGAGATCTTTTCTTTGCGTGAGCGTGTCTCTTTGGTGCGCGACGAGATCCGAGGCTACAGTATCGAGTTGCGGAATGAGCGTGGTGAGATCGATGTCTGGCGCATCGTTAGCCTTGGCCCATAATGCTGGTCGTGCATGTTCGTACTCCGCCACGCGCCAATAGCCTTTTGGAACTTGTTCTCCTCTTCGTGCTCGTCTTCTGCGCCGGACTCTTGCCTCTCGGCGGTTGTTCGAGTCTCGGCCCTCTCGTCCATGTCGACTCCGCCCTCCATTGGTGCGCTTCGGTCGCCGGCCGTGGTGCAAGAACGATGTGCAGCTGGAATGCGAAAGGACTGGCAGCTCCTACGGCCGTGGTCAAGCGTGCTCGAATGTGCTCTCACGGCGCGTTGGGAATCATGGGCTGGAGTTGGTTACGTATGCATACAGCTTCCCGTGAAACCGCGGAAGGTGCGGCGTTGGGCGGCCCTAATTGGTGGGCTGTGGCACTCATAGCTCGCCAGGCAACACGAGCGCATTCCACCATCCACCATGCGCGCATCCTACATGTCACTGCCGTAGCCGGTCATGGCGCGTGTGATGGTCGACAATCATGGCAGAAGCATCTTTCCAATCGCAGCGACCGCCTCCGCTCGATGGCCCATACATCCTCCGCAAGCTCGTCGCAAACCTACCGCTGTCCGCTGACGGCCCCTCTACAGACGTGCGCATCACATGTGTAGAAGTATGGAGTATGCGCGCCCCTGTGTACACGTGCGCCTCGCCAGATACTGACGCGTTTAGACGGCAATCTCTACGTTGGGACATCCGCCTCCGAGATCATCCACTTCGTCCTCCTACCACCAGAGACCGACGACCCTTCCGAAGAACCTACTGCCATCATCGCCTCCCGGCTGGAGCCGCCGCACAATGACAACAGTGGGCCTGGCGTGCAGCAGATCCTGTTGCTTCCCAAGATCAGCAAGGCCTGCGTACTGTGCAACAACACCCTCTCCATCTACTCGCTACCCGAGCTGAGCCCAGACTCGACCTTCAAGCCAATCGGATGTCTTTGGGTTGGAGGTGTGGACTTGAACGAGGACGTCAATGGGTCTTCTGAGGATGGTGTAGTCGTCGTCATTGGCTTGAAGAAGCGACTACGACTGGTGCAGATATCCGAGAACTCCCCTCCAAAAGCGATCAAAGCAATCGAGTATGGAGGTTGCTTGGTTTCCGTCCGCCGAGATACTTTCTCATGCGCTGCCGATGCGCACTCGTATGCCCTCCTAGACATCGTACATCAGCAAAAGATAGGCCTGTTCCCCATCTCATCCTTGGACCCCGATGCTGGTGATGTCGGTGGAGCTGCTGAGCATTTGGCGACCGTACCTAGTGCACCCTCTAGAAGCGCTTCTTCTGCAGATCGACATCTGCGAGGCCCTGAGGAGCAGCGTGGTCATGCTCGAAGTACTAGCCTGAATGTGCTTGGTCTCGGCGGTCCTTCTAGAACAGCAAGTCCACAGCCTCCGGCGCAGCGATATGGGTTCGATGTACCAGAGTCGCTGTCCCGGGACATGTCACCAGCCCCTGCCCGTTCCCCTGCGCGAGTGCCCGTGGGGGGTGAACATTCTGAGAGATCGTCTAGTCGTCCTCGTGGCGGCGCAACCTCACCCGACAAACCTTTACCGCCACCTCCGACAGAGGAAGATAGGCCACAAGCTGAGGAGCCACCACTGCCGCAACCGCCGCCATTCATCCCGTTAAAACCTCACGTCGCATCACCAAATCCGAACGAGTTCTTACTAACGGTCGGCACAACACCTTCTGATCAAGGTGTCGGCATGTTTGTAAATCTCGACGGGGACATGTGCAGGGGTAGTATTCAATTCAGTAGCTACCCTGATGCCATCGCTGTCGACGGCTCGGGCATGGACTTCTCAGCATCTATCAGTCCCGACATGAACGCCGAAGAAGGCTACGTGCTAGCCGTCGTTCATCGAGAATCACAAGGCAACACTACCTATGGTGTCGAGGTACAGCGATGGGATGTAGATCCGAGCGCTGGCGAAGTGGATAAGTACTGGCTCAACTTCAGTCCTCTCGGATTGCCAGTGCACAGCAAAGGCTCCTACATATCGACGCCTATAGGTATGCGCACCGTAGTGCAGCCTTTCGATCTCGTGATACCAGAAGTAGGCGCAAAATTAACCGTTCGGAAACTGCAACTTACTCCGACCGAAGAAGCAGCAGAAGAGGCCACTCGGGTTGAAAAGAGCCAAGCAGCCGCCGATCGTGAGTTTGCAGAGCGCCTATCCAAACTGCAGTCTCAAATTGTCGTCTGGGCTGGTGATCAGATATGGTGGACGGTACGCAATCCACTAGTGACCCAGTTAGATTCTCGAATCGAAGCTGCGCAGTATGCGCAGGTGGGAGATGTGGCACGCATTCAGCCCGCCAGAGGGGCCATAGAAAAAGTACTAGGCGATATTCGAGGACGAGAACCGCAAAATGAGTCTGAATACCTCAGTCTCATATACATTCGTCAAAAGGCCTCGCTCATGCTCTTCATGGACGTGGTCCTACGTACAAAGGCCGACATCATCATATTCGAGAACGAGAAGCGCATCACAGAACAAGCGCTCATCGAGGGCGAGATGGATCCGCGCGTTGTCTTGAGCCTGATGCCGATTCTCTATCGAGAGGTCGTTCAAGGATCTGATGGCATACAAATTTACGGCGGCATCACGACCCTGGTAGAGCATTTTTTGCAACAGAACGACGTTTCTGCAATGCCAACAAACGTCAATGGTCCCTTTGGTGATAATCTTTTGCACTTCGTAAAGCGTTACCTTCAGTTTTGGAGACGGCGAAAAGGAATGGCCAGTGTGACCAACGACCCATCAGTGTTTAAGAGTGTCGATGCGGCGCTGCTTCATATTCTTTTACTGTTGGACCAAGGCAGCGCGAAAGGTACCTCCAGTCCAGGCGCCCAACGAGCAGAACTCTATGACCTAGTAGATAAGGAAGTAGAGTGCTTCGACCGTGCTGTTCAATTGCTAGAGCAGTTCAAGCGTCTCTTTCTGCTCAGTCGCTTGTACCAAGGTAACTGCAAGGCTTCCGTCAAGGCGTCACACGTGCTGGCGACCTGGAAACGAATCATAGAGGGCGAAGAAGACAAGGGAGGGGAACTTGTAGATGGCGAGCAGAAGGTGCGCGACTACCTACGAAAGATTCGGGATCAGGGACTTGTGGAAGAATACGGCGCTTGGTTAGCTAATCGGAACCCCAAACTCGGTGTTCAAGTATTCGCCGATGATCAGAGTAGAGTCAAGTTTGATCCTACCCGAGCTGTTGCTTTGCTCAGGGACAAAGCGCCAGGCGCGGTCAAAGACTACCTGGAATATCTGGTCTTCGGCCAGAAGAAGGTACGACTAGAAGTATAATTAGGTGACTCTCGCTAATATGGTTCACAGCACCCACAGTATGTGAATGAACTCATTGCTTTCTATCTCGACAGCGTCATCAATGAGCTCGAAAGCAACGCTGGATCGCGGGCCACGCTGTCGCAAAGCTACGAGACGTACCGTATCCTGGAGCCACCCAAACCAACGTACTTCTCCTTCATAAACGACAATGCTCTTGCTGCAGAATGGTGGCATGCGCGTATACGTCTACTCCAATTACTTAGCGAGACATCCTCTTACGATGTGAACACAGTTCTGTCGCGCCTACAGCCATATGAGCAAGAGCTGGTCTCCGAAATGATCATCTTGAATGGCCGACAAGAACGACACGAAGAAGCGCTAAAACTGCTCACCCATGGTCTCGGCGACTACAACACTGCTATAAGCTACTGTTTGTATGGTTACGCCTCCATACATCGACGTGCTACGCCAGGCGCACCCCCTGTTTCGCATAGCCAGATACCTACTCGTCCTGAGCAGTCACGCATGTTCGGACACCTGCTAAAAGAGTTCCTGACTATAGAAGACCTTTCACAACGTGTTGAGCGAACAAGTGAACTTCTAGAACGCTTTGGAGGCTGGCTCGATGTAGCTGATGTGTTGGCAATCGTGCCGGACGATTGGTCAGTAGATGTGTTCTCTGGTTTTTTGATACAGACGTTGCGGAAGCTGGTGAGAGATAAGGCAGAAAGTGATATCGTGAGGGCTCTTAGCGATGCGCAGAATAGTCAGACGAGCAGCAAATTGGTAGAGAAGAGAGACGAATATGGCGCCACATTCGAGAGGGTAGCTTAGTAGGATACATGCTCATATCGTCACGGCAAAAATCGAGCTGAAGTACATATATCAAATTTGAGTCGTTGTGGTCCTCAGTGTGGCTGTCTTGAACGATTTTGAAAGTCCACTGCGCTGGGCGCTCGCCCCTGCCTCGTAGGAGTCTTGGCATTTTCCGTACCCGAAGGCACGAGCAACGCCGGAGTGTAGCCACCAACACCGCTCACTTCACTCTTTGATTCATCTCAGCTTCAATTCAACTCGATTTGTATTAAACCATCCGCAATCGCTTAGCATCACGATGCAGCGCCGTATGGTAAGTGTCGACGATTTTTGCATCGTGTTCCGCAGTTTGGCGCTAACTGTGGCAGCTCACCAAAGACGAAGAGGCCTCAGCTCAGAGCGAGGATCTGGAGGTGCGCCGTGAGGATCAAGAGAAGATCAACAAGTTCAGTTCGCTGCATCAAAAAGAGGAGATCCTCGAGGAAGAGCTGAGGGCCAAGATTGTATGCTGCGAAACGCCGCCGTTGGTCGGTATGTAGTCTAACGTAATCGCAGAAGGAGAAGGAAGATTTGGAGGAGATCTCGGGCGAATTGGAGCTCGTCGATGAAGAGGAGAAAGTACCGTAAGTTTTTTGTGATCCGCTGCAAGGTGGGCCCTCGTCAGAGGTAGTATAGCTATCATGAAGCTAATCACAGCCACAGGTACAAAGTGGGTGACTGTTTTGTCTCTTTACCACAGCCGCAGGTTCTCGAACTCCTAAGTTCTTCCACAGAGAACATTGATGGTGAGGTAGAAGCGCTAAAGGCCAAGCTAGAAGGCATTCAAGAAGAGATGGGGGAGTTAAAGAAGGCCCTTTATGGACGGTTTGGACGCAGCATCAACCTTGAAACATAAGCAACGCAGAAGTCATGGGCTTCCAGCTTGTGTTTACCGATAGAAAATCCAGTATCAGAGTTGAACCAATGTTCAATCTGATGGCTCCTTTCCGAGATAAGGTCAAGTTCGGAATCGGCGTTCCCAATGCATGCCGTCGGACTAAACAGATGCGCAGAAAAACCCATGTACGTGACTCATTCCAGGCAAGCTTCGCAGCGATGTTCCGGTGTCCCTGGGAGCCGCGCATCGGTAAACCAGCCGATGCACAGCAACGCCCTATGGTGCTTAGTTTCCCATGGGTAGCTAAACGGTACCCGTCATCCATTCGTAGGTCAAGCCCCGCCTACTCCAAATGGGGTAACGCTGTGATCGACAGCCAAACATGCAGCCACATCATTATCGATCAAGGGCATTGTGGCACATACTAAAGCACCTCGGATAGCTGATTTAAGTGCGCGGGGTCAAGCGTTTCCACTCTAGACCTAAATCTATTTCATCGATTTCTTGATTCCCACCGTTTCTACAAAAGTACATGTCGTCCGTCCGAGGCTTTAGTGCTGATAGACAAGTCTATCGTTCGTATGGTTACCATGGACAGTGCCGATCTAGAGAGAAGTTATTCCCGGGAACAGCAAGGCTTAGGACCGGGGCATGAGGCTATCACATCGCCGGTCGCTCTTGTCCGGAGTTTTACATCGAAGAGTCAGAAAAGCTCAAGAAGTTGGCAGAGCTCGAGGAATCACAGTATGCATGCTCATTCTCAGTGTGATGTTGGGGCTAGTTTCCACTAACGGGTCAACATAGCCGGCGTAGAAAGTTCGCGTGCTGCGCGATTGAGGGAACTTGGAAAAGATGTCGACGATTCTTCCGATGCTGAAAAGGAAGACGCAATTGAGAAAGTTGCGTCGCGAACACCATCAACGCTTAGTTCGCCCGGAAGATCAAATGCTTCTTCGGTAATGTCGAGCGTTGACGATAGCCATGCGAGTGGCCGACGTGTTATTCGCTTTGAAGACGGAGATCCCGAAAACCCCAACAACTGGGGTCGTGTGAGTTGATGTGCGGTACTAAAAGCGATACAAGGCTGATGAGAAATGAAGTGGAAGAAGATCTACGCCCTTCTCGTGGCCATCATGAGCGGCAAGTAACCCCGTCCGACTTTTATAGCTAGGAGAGCTGACCTGTACATAGTCATGAACAGTACCATGACCTCGAGCCTAGCAGCCGGTGCTGCAGTCCCTATATCCCGTCACTTCAACGAGTACGATGAGTATAAACTCATTTTGCCGACTTCAATGTACCTTGTCGGCTATGCATGCGGTCCTATGCTTTGGGGCCCACTGTCGGAATCGTACGGCCGCAAGGGAACTATGGTAATTTCTTTCGGCATTTTCACAATCTTTTCGGTCGCTTCAGCTCTTGCACCGAACTTTGCAGCGCTAGTAATCTTCAGATTGCTGGTTGGCGTGGGAGGTAGCTGTGCCATCAGCGTTGTTGGTGGTATATGCGCGGACATATATCACAACCCCAAGTATCGTGGTAGGAGTATGGCTATCTTCATGGTAAGATGATTTCGCTAACAACGAATATCCTATGCTCATCTTTTACAACAGGCTGCGACAACCTTTGGCCCGATTCTAGGCCCCTTGGTATCAGGCTACATTGCAGTCGTCTCTTGGAGCTGGGCCTTCTGGGTTGGAGCTATATTCGCCGGCGCAACATGGCCGTTGTTCTACTTCTTTGATGAGACATATGGTCCAACAATCTTGAAGCGTCGGGCTCATCGGTTACGCAAAGAAACTGGTGATGAAAGGATCGCAGCACCGCTGGAATTAGAGAAGACAGATTTGAACCACATCGTCACTGTCATCTTGACTAGACCGTTGCGCATGATCTGCTTCGAGCCTTTGGTATTGTTCACTTGCTTGTACCTGAGTTATGCCTGTAAGCCAATTTTCTTCGCTGATACGCGACGGTAGCGATGTGCTGATACCTCTCTTCCAGATGCCATTTTTTACATATTTTTACAGTCCTATCCCATCATATTCCAAGGCATCTATCACTTTAATGCTGGAGAGACCGGCATTGCATTTCTCCCCATTGGCGTCGGTGCAGTCATCTCTGCTGGTATCTACCTTTCTTGGGACTGTACGTATCTTCCACATACTAACTGTGTGTGAAACGTGCACTGACTTTGCACGTTGAACATTAGGGTACCTGGCACGCTCTCAACGTCTTAATCGGCCTTGGTCACAGAATGAAGAGATGCGTCGTCTACCTCTAGCATGTATAGCAGGTCCATTTTTCGTCATCAGTGCGTTTTGGCTTGGCTGGACAAGTAGAGAAGGCATACATTGGATCGTGCCTACTCTTGCCGGCATCTTGTTTGGCATGGGTTACCTGTGTCTATTCATGGCGCTACTCAATTACCTCGTTGACGCATACGAAGTTTTTGCTGCAAGGTAAGTTGTAACTATACCAAATATATACCAGACTTCACTAAACCGTATCTTCACAAATGTAGTGCAATGGCCGCCGCCTCATTATCCCGGTCTTCTTTCGGTGCTGTGCTGCCGTTCGCTGCAAAGCCGATGTATAGGGCTATGGGTGTGGCGTGGGCGACGAGTCTACTAGGCTTCTTTAGTCTGGCGCTTTGTGTTGTGCCATTTGTGTTTATAAAGGTAAGTTACGGTTGTACGTCATTCACTCGAGACATGTACTGATCTCATGTCTTTGACTTTGTAGTGGGGTGGTACGATGAGGGATCGAAGTAAATTCTGTCAGTATTTGAGGCAGAAGAAGATGGAAGAGGAGAAAGAGAGGGAGAGCGAAAGAGCGAAGGAGAAAGAGCGAGCGAGATTGATGGCCAATGAAGTCAGCGCTGAGACAAACGAGATCAAGGCGAAGGAAGATGTGTAGGCTATGATTGAGTTGCAGCATCTACATGCTTCACACTGCAAACGACGACGTCATAGTAGCTGGCTGTAGACGCTCCTCACGCTGTACTTAAGGACCACACACCACGTAGCTGGTTCGGGTCTCAGATGTCAGCTTGCTTACTTAACTATATCAGAGGACTCTACGGCACTACACTCATCCTAACCCGCATATAGAACACCGGTCACTGTCGGCCACAAGAACTCTTTTGTTTCGCGATGTTAGAACGTGATAGGAGGTGGCGAAAAGATCAGACCGACAAATCACTCAACGATAGAATCTCCTCACCTCGATATATCTCATTCCAGCATAGACAATAGCAGCAAAAGAGAAAGCAAGCCATGTGCCGATATCGCCACCATAATCACCAATCATCGCTGCAACTGGCCCAGTGTACAAGGTCTGTCCCGTACCAACTACAGCGCCTACCACACCAAAACAAAACGACAAAATGGCTGCGATGCCCATTGATAAGGTCCTCGGATCATTCCAGCCGGTAAGACCGTACCCACGTACTGGTCGAAAGATGACCGATTCCTCAAAAATGAGGACGAAGTAGACGATGGACCAGTATCCAATGACAGCGCCCGAGTTGGAGATGATATCGTTGAGGGAATTGTATCCTACGCACGCAACCACACTATGAGAAACATCAGCTGGAAGCCACGACAGACGAAGCAAGTATTAGGGAGCTTACATGGTCACGACAACACTGAGGAATGTGTAGATGAACCTTGGTAGCTTCGCTGGCCATGTGCCAAATAATTGCATCGAAAAATCGATCGAATACAAGTTGAAGACGTTGTTACTCATCATACTAAACGACAGCACGAAGAGAAGCAAGTATCTAACGTTTCCGAGTGGTCGTAGCACGTACTCGATCAGCGCGGCAGACTAACCATCGCTATTGGCGAATGTAGTGGCCCACTCCGCATTTGACCAGAGCGCTGACGCGAATCCAGCACCACAGATTATAGCGAAAGCTGGCAGCATCCGGATCCCGGAGGCGGCAATGGCGAATATTTCCCACGACGGTGTTTCTACGGGAAAGTATACATAGTAGTCTGCTGAGGCGGCCACCCAACTTGAACCACAACTAAGAATTATGGCTGCAAAGGAAAGCCCAAGGCTAACTTGTGTACTTCTAGATTCGATGATAGGGGAGGCCTTCATAGTGAAGCTTTAAGCTCCAACGGCGTAAAGGCTGATGAAAACCTACACACGGTTAGCATGTAGGCTTCGAAACATGATCAGCTTACCCACAATCATGAGAAATATCCAGGCTATGGGTTCATAATAACGAACGTAGCTGAATCCAGCCGTCGCGATGGTCCAGCTTAAAATACCGATGATGAAGATGCCTCATATAATACGGAGATTTCTTTTTGACATCACACCAAGCGTTTGACCTCCTTGTATACAGGCCTGAAATCCGAATATCATCTCGGTCAAAATGTTGAGAACAAACATGATCATCTTTGCACAATGACCGAATGTGTAACGCGAATTCACGAGGGCGCGACGGCCATGTTTTTTGCCAAAGGTCGTCAAGTATCCAGAACAGCATGTACCAAAACCTAAAAGCGTCCATGTGATAGCGGCAGTCTGCCTATATGTAAGATTGAACACTGACGGCCCTAGAAAGCCAACCGTGAACGTAGATATTGTCAGACCTGCGGATGCTCTGCGGGAAATCAGGATGGTTTGGGCTTTCAAAAGTACAAACGTACCATGTCAAGCACAGACCCCATATCGATTGCTTGGAACGTTCCTGTGGAAGTACATGCTGAAAACCTCTCGATTCGATCCCATATCCTTCCAACCATCTGGAGATTGCACCGAGAGGGCCGGTATACGTGTCAGAGATATCAATTGTGTGGCCTTCCTCAGTGGATATGGAGTTATCGACACCAATGCTCGTCGTCTTCTCCTGCGTGTTCACTCAGTTTCGTCGCTCAAGATCAGCCATTTTGAAGAGACGAGAATCGTTGCAGTGAACATCTTGCCGGACTTCGCACCTGGCTTATAAGCTGGCAGTAGCTGTGCCAACTTCAAATATCAGGAACTCTGGTCGTCCCGAGGTAAGACGTACTCAGTAGACCTGAGCTAGGAATAGGGCATGGAGGATTAGGTGGAGATAACGATAATTGATATCTGCTGATATGCAGCCCGACTGCCACTAGTCGAATGCATTGTGCCCAGGTATACATCGATGAAGAGTTTCAAATGCTTTTGTTCATTGACCTGAATGAGGAAGTCGCCAGCGGTTTTAGACCAAATGTACCTCGTATCATCGAGCCAATGCTCGACTCTGTAACACCCAACGTGAGCTTTTGACCAGCCGGGAGTATCTCTCTTTGGCCGGTCGACTTCGCTCTGTATTACATAGCCTCCAGCCAATATTCCACCTGTTCTGCTATTCTGAGAGACAATCAAGCTTTGCCACATTGAGGCAGTCGTACAGCATCAGTGCTATCAGTCTCATGGATTATCGAGGTATCATGGTTTGTATTAGGAAAAGGGGAAGCCCGCTAATGTACTTGTCGATCGGACGAGAACGTCCATATCGGTAGAGTGTGAGCATATGAGGCATAAAGCATTTGGTACGTATCATGGTTAGCGTCAGTGGGGTCTTGATAATGAACAGGAAGCCCGATTGACTCTCACTTTTCGTAGGCATGTGGCTACCAGTATACCCATCTTGACACTTCATGCATTTTGTCTTCCGCTGATGCCTCTATCTAACAATCCTGTGCCAACAATCACAACGATGACGACGTTCCCCACTCCCAACATCCCGTTTACATACTCCTGCAGCGTCGCTGTCATCAATCCCGGACGAGATCCTTGCAGGTATCAGGGGAGAGGAATTCGTATGGGAAGGAACGCAGCACATTCCTAACTTCAAAGACGGGTCAACCGCATACTGGCAAGAATGCCTTGCACTCGCACCCCGTCTCATTCGCGTCTTTGCTCTGGCCCTCGACCTCGATGAGGACTACTTCGACGATCTGGTCACACATGTAAGTGTGTCTTTACAAGATGCATGTGTGACATAATCTGATTCCATGCCTCCGCATTCAAGCCTGGAGACGATGGTGTATGTAACTTTTACGCGGGAAAATCCCCTGCTGAAGCTGCAGTGTCCAAGGATGTTGGGCTGGGCTCTCACAATGACCGTCTGTGCTTTACTTTGCTGTGGCAGGACTTGACTGGCGGCCTACAAGTGCTGACTCGAGGAGGACGGTGGACTGGGGCGACACAAATTCCTGGCACGTTTGTGGTCAATATCGGATACTTCCTTCAGCGTGTAGGCAATGATCGATCTGTGAGCACCGTGCATAGAGTGTCTTCGAGAGCTCAAGAAGATCGCATCAGTATGCCTTTCATCTTTGGCTTCGATGTCAACGAAAAGGTTGGTGTACTAGACAGTTGCATCGCGGAGGGTGAGGTAGCAAGGTATGAGCCCGTGAGCTGTGGAGAGGTATGACCAGACCATGCTACGTTATTCCAGCTGTTCGTGCTAACATGCTTCTCAGTGGGTGCGGACTGGATCCAATCAGTTGGACTCGAGTAAAAATGACTGGAATATAGCTATCGCGGAAGCTCGGGCTGCGAACACCCAGGAAAGTAGTTGATGTTGTAGAACCAGAGCAAGGCGTTTTTTGACTCCTCATATGTCAACATGAGTACTGAGCAGCACCGACACTACTTGAATCTTGATCGATCGACTCGTCCCATGGTCTTGATTGTATTTAAGACTGATGGCCTGTGACACAACATACATAAATATAGATTTGTTGATCTCCAGTGTTCCAAAGCCTTGGGAAACCCCAGAGAAGCTCGCAATTGCCTTGCTCATCAACACAACCTGATCAATCCAAGGTTGTCCTTAATATAATCTGATCACATGATGCTCAGTGCAAAGTCGATAAATCAAGCCAACTAGCAAGAAGGGTGAATATACCTCTAATTAGGGAGATTTCTAGCCGAGAAAAAGTTGTAGATGTAGAACTTCTAGTCATTTGAGGGAGTCATCAGGAAAGTACGAAGTTGTCAAACAATATGCAGAGAAAGGAAGAATCTGAAGTAGATGCTTCTGACGCAGGAGTAGATAAAAATGCGGGTATATTCATGACATCGTGCTGAGCTTGGCGTCTGGAGCTACCTCATAACCGGTGGTCTTGCCTCCTTGTTGAAAGCCATCCTGCTGCATAACCATTCGACCGCCTCCTGCACGCCAGTTCCTGTGAGAGCACTGCACGGGAGTACTCTGCTGTCCCTCACATTGCCACCCTTTTCTCCCTCGAACACTCTCCTCACAAAGCCTTCTTTGATCCGGACTACTTCGACACAATCTTCACGATCTTGTTTATTGGCGAGTATTAGAATGGGAACGCCGCTAGCATCTTCGTTGGCCAAGACGCTCTCTAGAACCATCTTGCACTCGTCCAGGCGCCCGATATCCTCTATGCTTGCTGCATTGTTCGCGCTCATATCAGCAAGAGTAGCGTTGCCGACATCGCTGCTGTCTATGACGAAGACGATAGCATGGCAGCTACTGTAGTAGGATTGCCACAGCCCACGAAGGCTGTGTTGGCCACCAACATCCCATATCTTGAGGTATATTGGTGGATTTGGAGGAGGAAGCGCGATGGTAGCAACATTCTGTCCGACCGTCGGGACAGTTTTGAGGTTGGGGTGGGAAGGCGTGTAGGTGCCTTTTATCTGCTCAAGCAGCGTTGTCTTGCCGGCATTGTCGAGACCGAGGAGAAGAACCGAGTACTCTGGGGTCTGTTAGACTTGTCTTGGTGGTTGCGGAGACTTGAATGCGCACCTTCCTTACTCGTGGCATGGAGATATATGGACTTGAAAAGGTGATACATATTTTGCGCGACGCGTTCAGTCGGCGCGCGCTTCACATGGTGGACGGGTGACGATCATGTACGGCGCGCGGTTGATCTGGAACGTGTCGTCCGCTATCGATAAGCACCGAGCGACTGATCAACACAACGGCATTCTTCATTCCGCCTGAGCTTTCATCACAGGCTCTACAAGTTGAGCTCTGTCTGGGCGGCGATTGGATCATATTGCAAGCGATTGGTGTTGTCGCGCTTCTACTGTGTAGGATTCACCACGTTTGACGACTGATGGCGCAAGGGACCTTGCGAATGTAATGTCCAGGAATAGTCAAGGACTCGTCTGATGTGACGAGCTGCGGGTGAAGTTAGTCTAAGATGTTGAGTGTGGTGCTGCTATGTCGTGGGCTACGTCGTTCACTCATGTTCTTCTTTGGCTGATTTCAATCGCTTTCCGCACAAGAGCAGGAGCCAATCGAGTGAAGCGTGCATGTGACATGCAAGAGCGAGACTACGGGAACTCTAGCCACAGCATGACATCACCTGGGCACCGCCATGGTGGCACCTTGACCACATAGCAGAACTGGCCCCAAGTAGCGCCTAGACGCGTATATTGTGTTGCCGCGGGTGCCGTGCATTACGTGCAGCGATTGCTGGCAGTGCATCTTATCTGGAGGAAAGTGAGAGGTTCGGCGCTAAATGCCCGACTGGTGCAGTTGATCGCCGGGAAATCGGACGTCCAACGAGGTCATCTGCAGCTTGCTCCCACACACATGCACACATCAGAGGGGCACGTCCAGCACTGTGATGCATCTTTGCTCGCACTTAATAGTTGCCATCGTACGGCGGCCGATTCGTGACGTGGGCAGATAGATAGCCTCGCAGTTGACTGTTTGAGCTGTGACCATACGAGCTCACCCGAAACAAGGTTGAGCTACAGATGGTCTGACTGGCTGCCCTTGCACCTGTCGAAACATTTGGAGCTCTTTGCACAGCGACACCACCATGGACGATCGGACGCCCACCGGAGGCAAGGCGAAGCTGTCGCCCGAGACGTCGCGCCGGAGCAGCACCTATGGCACAGGCAGCGACACGCCTACGCAGAGCGCGTCAGGCACGGATTCGGCGCGCAGACGCCCGCAAGCTGCCATGCAGCCCTCTGGCTATGGTAAGAGCTGCGTCCCGACAGCCAGAGAACAGCAGAGTGGACGAGGCTGACGCGACTACAGGCTCCATCACGTCTGCAATCGAGCGCCGCCAGCAGAACGCGACGACATCCGAAGGCTCGACCAAACCCAAGAAGCCGCCCATGAGCCGTCGCGCGACATCGTCCAAGTGGCCACAGAAGGGCCAGGAGTTCAGTGTCGACGACGCCGAAGAAGAAGTGGAGCTGGACCAGGCCCAGCAGGACCAGCAGAAGAAGCAGCGACAGACGCCGCTGCGTCGCAAGCCATCGACTGTCCGGCGCCGCACCGCCGCACCGCCGCCCAACCTAGCCACCATCGACTCGACCGAAGACGATGAAGCCGGGCAGGAGACTGCTGCTGCGCCAACGGCCGCTGATGCCGACGCCACACCCTCGTCCAGTGAGGAGACGGTACAAGCTGAAGACGACGAAGACGAAAGCGGAGGCGGCGATGAAGAAGACGACTTGAGCGATGCAGAGAGCTTTACCCTCCGCGATCGCCAGGACGCTATCAACGTCACGCATCCCTTCGGTATCAGGATCTGGAAGCCCGCCCTCTATAAAAAGGGCCGTTCGGTGCAGCGGAACGCTGAAGCAGACATTCATTCATCGCCAGGTCTCTACGTCAGTAGATGGCTGCTGCTCTTCAACATTGCCTGGACCCTCATCTTTGGTTGGTGGTTGGCTGTCGTCGCCATGGCCGGTGGTTTGCTATGCGCCCTGCTAGGCTTTAATGAGAGCTGCAAGGAATACTCTCGCCTGCTTTTCCACCTTGCCGGCTATCTATTCTATCCTTTCGGCAAGTACGTCAAGCTCATGCAGGATGAGGCTTACATAGAAGAGGACGAAGGGGAGGGTCGTAGCATCAGCGAGTACGAGCAGTGGCAGAGCGGTGATATCGAAGAGGGGCGCCTTTTCTTTGGTCCAACAACCGGTACGAGCTCTCTAATAGGCCGGAGACGCAACAGCGTTGATTCTGCCGGCGGAGAAACGACAAGCTTGCTTGGCAGAGATGGACGAGCCAATGTTCTTCATACCGATACTGCCAACACTAAAAGAAGGCTGTTTGGCCGTGGCAAGTGGAATCTTGGTCGAGTTGTCTTCTTCCTATTCTTCTACGGTTTCCTTACACCTTCGCTGTTCCTCGTCTCGGCCCTGTGTTGGTTCCTTGTTTTTACAATACCTATGGGCAAGACTACACTGCTGCTGTTCGATCATCTGCGGCGTCACCCTCTAGCCCTCTCGTTCCATTCTGATAACGGCAACGTGCGCCGTCCTGGAGAGTCGTCCTCGATACTTCTCTGCACCTACCGCGCAGTTGGAATCAAATACTGGAAGTACACCATTGATGGAACCAACATCTTCCTCATCAATCTCCTTGGCTTAGTGGCCTTTACCATCTTCGACTACTTCGTCCTAGCCGAGGCCCTGGAGATGAAGTTTTGGTTGACAGACCAGTTCCTGCTGTTCACCCTTGCCTTGTTGTCCATCATCCCGCTCGCATACTTCATTGGTCAAGCCGTAGCATCCATCTCAGCTCAATCCTCCATGGGTGTAGGCGCCACTATCAATGCTTTCTTTTCTACGGTAGTCGAAGTATTCCTCTATTGCGTGGCGCTTAAACAGGGCAAAGCCCAGCTTGTCGAGGGAAGTATCATCGGTAGCATCTTTGCTGGTATCCTGTTCCTGCCAGGCTTATCCATGTGCTTTGGTGCTTTGAAGCGTAAGACACAGAGGTTCAACGTCCGCTCTGCTGGTGTCACCTCGACTATGCTCCTGTTCGCCGTCATTGGCGCTTTTGGTCCAACACTGTTCTACCAGATCTATGGAAGCGTAAGACTTATCCCGACGTCCTCCATTGCCCCGCTAAAACTTATCAGCATGAGCTCAACTGTCGCCAATGTGTGCACTCTAGCCGACATGTGCCCCTCGAACGAGACTGCCGTAGATGCTATTACTCACAGACACCTGCATTGAACGATCGCTTCTATAATGAAGCTGTCAAGCCTTACACTTGGTTTGCGGCTACTATGCTCTTCTTCTCCTACATCATCGGTCTTCTATTCACTCTTCGAACTCATGCTGCTACCATCTGGACTGAACCAGATGCCCAGGAGAAGAAGATACTTGAAATGAGCGCAAGTAGCCTTAGCCAAAGCGGTCATATGGATTACCCTCACTCCTCGTTTGTCAGACAAGCGACTGGGCAGTCCGTCTCCCGTGCACACATTCGCGACAGCCAGTTGTACAAGCGTATGGTCAGCCAGACTTTGCAGGAGGTTGGGCTTGGACCAGAACAAAACTTCTCGGACGACAGGCGGCCGGCCTCCAAATCGGACAGCCACACCCCGCATATGGTACCACCTAAAGACAGTGATGCACATTCACATCACTCTTTCCACGTTGAGGGTCTTACAGATGATGCTGCTCAGTCACTTGCGCGACAAATCACAGAAATCGCGGCAACTACAACAGCTCTGGCAACGCGCGATGTTACTAGGGCTCCACGCAAAGCTGCCCAACTTGCTCATACATCGACCAAAGCGCACGTTGAGCGCCCAGTTCATACAAGAACAAACACGGAGGCTGCGCCCGAAGAGGTCGATACAGCCACTGGACACGCTTCTGGAGGTCACGACGCACCGAATTGGAGCCGACAGAAAAGTGCAGCTATTCTTCTAACGGCGACTCTAGCATATGCCATCATTGCTGAAATACTCGTCAATACCGTGGATGGCGTGCTTGAGGGCTCAGATATCGACGAGAAGTTCTTGGGCATCACGCTGTTCGCGCTGGTGCCTAACACAACAGAGTTTCTAAACGCCATCTCTTTTGCCATGAACGGCAACATCGCCCTCTCGATGGAGATTGGCTCTGCATACGCTTTGCAAGTTTGTCTCCTCCAGATTCCGGCCCTCGTCTTTTACAGTGCCATACACACGAGCTATATTCCCGCCCAAGACGCTGCGAGCCAGACGTTCACTCTCATCTTCCCTCAGTGGGATATGATAACTGTTATACTCTGTGTGTTTCTCTTGTCGTACATGTACGGTGAAGGCAAAAGCAACTACTTCAAAGGCTCTATACTGATCTTGTCGTATCTTGTGGTCATTGCTGGGTTCTATCTGTCTGGCTTCAACGATTTCCAGAAGATGGGAGTTGATCCAATGGACACTTTAGCGTTGGGGGGCTTGGTCGAGCAGCAGGTGCAGTCCATGACGTTCAGAACACTTTCAAGGGGTCGTAGTGGTGTTGCATATTAGAGCATCGTGTTTTGGTGTCTACATATGCTGGAGGAAGATTAAGAGAACACTAATGACTGTCTGTATTTGACAGAAGGTTACACACACGGTACATAGCGTAGGCGTAAAGGAAAAATTGGTACATTGGGTCTAGCTAGTAATGAATTGCACATAATGTGGCGTAGATGCTCAACCTTTTCATGGAAAGATCCCACTAGGGTTTACAGATATCACTCCGAATCAAGTTTGTGACCGTGATATTAGAGGGTCTCTTTCACATGCAGTTTGAGGTGCGACAAGAGATAGCGCATATAGCCCAGCTAATCAAACCACGACTGCGAAGATGGACAAGGCGGTCAGATGGGATATCCTTGGACGTCAGGTTTGGAGTAAGATGTTGCTGATGCTTATAGCCTCACGATACATCGAGCCGGCCCGGGGGGTGACGCTCAGCCATGGGGCTGACGACTGCATCGCAGCAGCATACCATAGGTGTGAGCAGTGAAGATGGGCGGAGTAGGGCGGATATGTCTAACAGGTCACGATGCGACGACAACAGCAAGTAGCAGCCGATCAAGTGGGGCAATGCGGCGATTTAACGTGGGTGGGTTGGAGAAACGGTTGCAGGTTGCGCGCCTATGGTGCGGCAGTCTCGGAGTGGCACGTTTTAGTGGGTCGCCAGCGTCAGCGGGTAGGTATGAGAAGATCAATCGATACGCCATGGCAATCCGCGCCTCTCCGCCGAGGCTTCAATCGACCCTCTTTTACTATATGAATATCTTTGTCGCTGTTTGACCTTCGCGCGCGACATGATAGTGGGAAAGCGCGACATCTGTCACCTCGTATAATCGCTTTGGATCGTCGGGTGCTTCTCAGGGCCGACACCAGTGAAGCCGCACCCCCGCGCTCGCGACCAACTCTCCATGGGGCGTCGGACCTGGTGTGCTGGTCATCGATAAGAAGGACCCCCAGCCCGTTCGTGCCTGGGGCGCGCGATATTCCTTTTACACGATTCGCGCCGCATCCACGCTACTTGTCGAGATGCTGCTCGTGCCACCTTGCCGCCTGCCGTGGCAGTTGGCGTGTGTCTTGTTTGCAACCGTCTCCGCGGCTACCATCTCCTCCACCAACACTTCTACCGCGCGTCCAAATCTCTACGATGGCACATTACCGCTTGCTGATGCGCAAGGCGACGGAAACACGATTGCCGAGTTGATCCCATTGACCCAGGAAGCCGCTAAATCAGTTCGTCAAACACTGCGTGTCGCACAGCTTTTCATGCGCTGACTAGGACCAGGTGAAGGGCAACCTATACAATACAAATTACTCCAGCGCTGCTCGAATCTCCAATGACGAAATCGCGTACATCAGCTGTAACATCAACGACTACAACGGCTTCGACACTCCGCAGAGCGTCTTCGAACGGGCTTATACCCAAGCCAACATATCGGCTGTCATACTGTACAGCACGGCGTCCAACTACTGCAACTACACGCAGGACAGCGCGCAAAACATGATCGAGGAGTTTGCTGTATACTCAATGACGAACAAGGAAGATTCAGCGAAGATACTCGGCGCCATCATCGACCTGCCTGCCCACATGAAGTACTTTGTGCAAGTCGAAGGCCGGGATGAGGGAAGCAATAGCGCCGGTGGTAGCAACCAATACCAGCAAAACCCACTTGGTCCTTCGCCGTCCACTGCTGTTGCCATGATCATTCTATACAGTATCACAGGAATCATCACAGCTTTATTCCTCGTCATCATCATTACTGGCGCTGTGCGCGCGCACCGGCATCCGGAGCGATATGGTCCTCGAAACGTCCTTGGCCGACCAAGGCAAAGCAGAGCGAGGGGGTTAGGGCGAGCTATACTGGACACAATACCAATCGTCAAGTTTGGGGAGAAGGAGTCTGCGAAACCTGCCGACGTTGAGTTGGGACCAACAGCAGAGACGGCAGATGTAAATCGTGCAAACGTAGATACTGAAGTACCTAACAGCTTAACCACAACTACGAACCACGAAAATAACTCGCCGGATACGTTGCCCGACTCAACGAGGACGATACAAGCTGCGACACCAAGACTATCGGAAGAGCATCAGTCAGGCATCGCACCTGCACAGCCCGCTGCCACAGGCGTGGGGGCGGGCACAGACAATGCATCGTCAGACGAAGCTCTAGGATGCTCGATCTGTACTGAGGATTTTGAAAAGGGCCAGGATCTCCGTGTGCTTCCTTGCAATCACAAATTCCACCCAGAATGTGTAGACCCTTGGTTGTTGAACGTGTCTGGCACATGTCCATTATGGTAAGCTGCTCTTTGATGCACAATGCTTGGTATGCTAATTCCCATCAGCCGTGTCGACCTTCGTCCTGTGACTTCCCATGATTCCTCCACGTCACAAGATCAAAATGAGCTCGCCCCTCCTCTCAACCCTGAAGCCGATTCATCACATCGCCGCCGTACAGCGCTTTTCGACATCCTCTCTCTTCGTCATCGACCCAACGCATCACCCGAAGAACGGATTGGCGCTCTTCGGCGTCTGAGAGAGCAAGGCAGGAATCAAAGCGGTAATGTTGCAGCAGGCAGTGTCAATGCCAGCGCTGAGGATGTTGCCAGTTCGCGAGATAGGAGAAATAGACGCATCAGTGTCAGGCTAAGCGATGTCTTTACTGGTCGGACGAGAAGAGAGAGGCGGGATGAAAGCCCGGCACATCAAGTAGGACCAGACAGGAGTGAGGCGAACGCCACGTCTGATCATGCTGAACAAAGACCTTGAGCTGGGGCTGTGACGTGCCTTACGATATATACGATGCTTGTATAGTTCATTATTTGTGTGAGCGCTGAGCAATTAGCTCGTTCGGGAGTTTATCAATAGTTGTGCATTCTGCGGCGTTGCGGGATACCATATACTTTTAGCTAGGATATTTGTTGCATACCAATGATAAGAGTGTATATAAGCTATCTATAGCCTACATCTTTTTGTAAAGCAAAGAAAGGCGTCTTAGCTAAAGAGGGATCTAAGAAAACTTTAATACTACAAGGTAAAGACGTAAGATACTACTATAACCTCTTTATATCTTTTAGATTATTACCCTGCTTATAAAGCTTTTAAGGTAGAAATAAATAGAGCAGAAAGATAAAATATAAATAAAATCTTAGTACAAATTCTTTATAAGTTTAAGATACCTTAATTAAAGTTACTTATATAACGCTAGTAAGTAGAGCGCAGCTTAAGCTATACATTTATCTACTCGTTTACTAACTTCTATAGTTATAGTAATTATAGCTAAAGCAAATAATAAATACTTTAAATTAAACTCAATATGTATTTTATACTTTTATTCTATTTATTATAACTTAAAAGGCTCTAAAAGTAATTACATTGCAAGGTTTTAAAACACACTCTTTTTCTAATATTAAACTCTCTAGTAGCGCTCTAGAACTATGTAAGATTTATAGCTTTAGTTATAATTAATAAAGTTTCTAAATAAGTATATATATAGCTATATATAGTAAAGCTAAGTAAGTGTTTAAGAATATACTTCTATGTTACAAGGTAACAAGGAGTTGCTTCCTTTTGTTATGCAGGCCGCAGGAAGGAAGACCATCGGGATAGCCGCGATGGAAGGTCGCTGATCCAAGGCGGGGCCTGGGATCACGTGACGTGCCATCAC